>NW_027466193.1:0-695000 GCF_046127955.1 Nelusetta ayraudi | reverse complement strand
AGAAGACGCGCACACTAGGAGTCATATTTGCATTTAATGAATGAAAAAAAAAAGATAAAAGAAAGAGGATTTAAGAGATAATTTCTAATCACGGTTCCGGTGGAATTCTGATCTGACTGCAGCACTTTAACTTCATTCACCCGGCCGTGTGAACGGCCGCCACTTTCCCCCCTGGTGCGCATTTGTCTCCCGCTGCGATCGTGTCATCCCGGCTGCCGTCTTCCCCTCCCTTCCCTTCCCTCTCCTCCCACCTCCCTCCTCCCCCCTCAGGCCGGAGAGTGAACTGTCTGGAGTTGGGAAGGATGCACTGAGCCGCCGTGGCAGTCGGAGGGGTAGACTGCTCAGTGAGGCTGCACAATTCCGAAAAAAATGACAATCACGATTTCTTCGCTTAGAATGGAGGTCACTATTTTTTCCACGATTAAAGTAAATAAATAAATGAATGAATTAAATATTAGACTTATTGTCTGTAGAAAAGGGGTTAGGGTTGACATAATAGAGCACAAAAATTGAATGGCGCTTCATGAAAGATCGGCACAGCAATCTCTGTTGCGGGAGAAAGAAGGAGGCTTATATTCCTGCAGCTGATGTCCCAAATGAAAAAAAAAAAAAAAAATCGTTGACATTTAGAAATGAAATCGCTGCAAGTATGAATATCATTTTTTTTTTTTTACACAGACTGCCGCTCAGCAGTGGATCTGGATGGCCGCTGCCAGTGTCGTTTTCTTAGGCCTGGACCTGAAGCACCGGAAACTGGAAAAACTGGGCCGTCACTCTCAAACGTGTCCCTTCACACACTGCACGCTTCTCGTATGATGGAATAAATCCTTGATTTCCGATTCATGCCGCCGCCGCACTCGGGACTTTCAGTGGCTGCAGTTAGACGGAAGGAGTAAAACTGCACGGGGCATCCGAGGAGTCAGTCAACCTGGGCTGCGTCCAGCCAGGCGGAACGCTCCAGCTGTTCCGCCGGATCCGCCCCACCTCCCCCAGCCCACCTCCCCAACCCCCTCCCTCAACCCTCCCTTCAGACGTCTCGCCTTGAGGTTTTCTGGGTGGACGGCCGACCTGAACTGCAACGCCGATAAAGGCGGCGGCTGTAATGTTGGGGGGGGGAATTGGGGTCAGAAAAACAGATCCGCACTAATGGCAGGAAGCGCTCTGGATCTTATTAGCAGGGGCGGCATCTTGTTTCAGTCAATGCTCCGATCGAGGCCCCTTTGGCTCCGCGATAGCATCGGCAGCAGACAGCTAGCAGGTGCAGAGCAGCAAATAAAGCCAATTGCGTTGATCGAATCACCCCCCCCCACACCCCCCCTCCCACACACACACACACGCACACACACACACACACACACATTCTGCCGCCCTCGTCTATATCCTCACTTGATTGTCCACTAACAGGCGGTGGAGCTTTGGTTAATGCTCTTTAGCGTCTGCGCTCTCTGCGGCGACATCAAGCCGACGCTGACGGCAATATTTACCCCCCCCCCACCTCCCACCCCCCGCCCCCGGTCACTGATAGGTTATGCAGGAATGGCTCCCGTGTCGGCTGACAGGTGGCTAATGGCGTCTCCTGTCTGCAGCCCGCCGTGATTGCCGTGTGTTTTGGCCCACTGTCAGTAACAACGCTGCACCACTTGTGGCTGGGCGCTGCTGTGCAAGCTGCACTACCTGTAGCGGGCAGTTTGTCAGGAAAAACAAACAAAAACCCCCCAAAAAAAGAAACCGGAAAGCCTGACACAGAACCTCGGACCGGCGCAGGGACCAAGCGTCTCAGGCTGTAATTAAACCAGCTGAAGCGTTGGTCCCGCTCGCAAGAGAGCCGTGAGACTTTTCCCATAATTACCTGTGCTATTCATTCATTATTTAACGTAAGGAGGGAAAGCTCAGTGGTCAAAAGTACCAGGAGGTTTAATTTAAGAAAAAAGGTCATAAAGATATTGGATAGCGCCGTCTTTGTCCCCCCCCCCCCCCAGTCGGCAGTAAAAGCTTCCAGAAGGGTCGGGAATAATGACCGAATATTTGGTCTTATTAACTTCGAACGTGTCTGCCGGTGATGTGGGCAAACACGGAGGAGCACCTCTATTGAAATGTCTGGCTCGTTCCGACGGAATGAAAGTGTGACCTTTCTGAGCGCCTTAATTCAGCTACATTAGCACCAGGGGAGGCTAATTCAGCCTTAACACAACACGGGGAGGAAGTGGTCGCATGAGAGCTAACAGCGCCAGCAGCTAATGGCGCTGGACCTCGGCTTGATTGTACACACACACCCACACCCACACCCACACAAAGTGCTGTTTCCATCACTAAATGGAATTCACTGCTCTTTGAAAATGTAAGAAAAAAAATAATAAATTGTCGTTGTGGCTCCAATCTGTTTATTCCCAATCACTTTCTGCTATTAGCATGTAGCAAATTCAGACAGCAGTCATTAGTCACACAGTTATTAGTAAATGTAAAAGGGGGAATGTGGGCTGGTTGCATTAAAATACAGATCCGGCGCACAGAGGGCGCAAACTCAGCATTTTACCATCCTGAGAGAAGAACGCTGCCTTGCACATACTGCCGCGCCAGTCGTGGAGGCGCCGGATGCACGAATCTCGATAAAAAGCAAAGCGAACAAACTTGAAAGTACAACCCTGCAGAAACTGCACAAAGCAGGGAGGGGCGGACTTGTGTGTTCCAAAACGATAATGACACGTCCGCAGCTTGACACGTGGGGGCTCAATTCGCCGTCGCCGTCAGGGGCCCAAATTGAACCGCCGCGCTCTTAATTCCTGAACGCGAAGGTGAAGCCGCACACAAAAAAAAACGAGAACAAACACGCGCACAAAAACACGCTGTTCACTCCGGCTGTCAGACGATATCCTTGAAAAATTCCCTCTTCCCGGAGGTAATTTGGACGGTTCCCAGTCAGGGATGAGCCGCTCAGGAGTCGGGAGGAACACGGGGACGAGAACTTCAAATCTGCATCTAAAACATGTCGCCCGACACATTTCGCAGTTAATATAATCCGTGTCATTGAATTTCTGCCACTGCGGAGCCCGTATCCATTTTAATACCTGTCAAGCATTGTTAACTTGCTTACTGCTATATTAAGCAGCAAGTGTGGCGCCGCCTCTCAGAGAGAGAGAGAGAGAGGGAGAGGGAGGTGTGTAGCCCGTGGCACTGTACTTACAGTGAAGGCATTAGGCTCACAGCAGTGTTGCAGAAACAATGAATTAAATCATGCATGTTTTTTTTGTTTTCCCATAGAGCCTCTGGGCCAATTTTTTGATTTCATCAAATATTAATAGAGCGCTGAATTCCTACTCCGCTGGAAAATATTACTTACATTTGAAGAAAATGTGTGTGTGTGTGTGTGTGTGTGGGCGGGGGGGAGAAACGTCCACGCTTAAAACAGACTTGGAGTGCCGGTATAGCTGCTACGCTGCTAGCTCGTCCGCGGCACAGTTTGCTGTTGATTTAAGAACTATCGGCTATAAAGGAACACGATTGGGGCTCGCAAGCCACATAAAATAAAGGCGGGGAGGAAAAAAAGAAAAGAGGAAAAAAGGAAAAATCTATGGTACTGTTGTGAGCGTTGCAGCAGTTCAAAGAAAAAGCGTCTGCTGTGCTTCTAGCGGAGCGATATCACCGCGCAGCATCAGGAGAGAGAGAGAGGGTGAGAGAGAGAGAGAGAGAGAGGGAGAGAGAGAGAGGGAGAGAGAGAGGGAGCGAGAGAGAGAGAGAGGGAGAGGGAGAGAGAGAGAGCGAGAGAGAGAGAGGGAGAGAGAGAGTGAGGGAGAGAGAGAGGGGGAGAGGGAGAGAGAGGGGGAGAGGGAGAGAGAGAGGGGGAGAGAGAGAGAGAGAGAGCGAGAGAGGGAGAGAGAGAGCGAGAGAGAGCGAGAGAGGGAGAGAGAGAGAGAGAGAGAGAGAGAGAGAGAGAGAGAGAGAGAGAGAGAGAGAGCAAAGCCATTTCTTTGCCCGCCTGCCCGCCCGCTCGTCCGCTGCTGCGGCGGCTGGGAAATAGAATAGAATTACCAGACTTGTAACTGTGCTCCAATGACCCAGAAACACATAATTCTAATTGTTCAAGCTGGCCTCTGGGGCTTCCTTTACAAAGCTATGACCTCTTTGCAATCAGTGCACGGCCCATCAGGACCGAAAAAGAGAAGAGCGCCGTTCCCCTCGGGCGTGGAAGTTCTCCCCAGAGTGGACGAGTGCGAGGGAGCCACCACCGTCATGGCCGGCGGCGGCGGCGTGGTAGTGGTGGTGGAGGTGGTGGTGGTGGTGGAGGGTTGTATGTCCACAGAAATATCAAACACGTTGCACACCCACTCCGCGTGTACTCCCCTCCCCCACCCCCGTATCCCCTTGAAAGTGCACTGGAGGTGAGATGGACTCTGTGTGTGTGTGTGTGTGTGTGTGTGTGTGAGAGAGTGTTCTTTTTTTTTGCTCCCACACAATCTAATAACATCCGACTGCGGTGATGCAGCAAGGTCAGGCCTGGTCCAAGGGCACGCTCCGCTCAGCCCACGGCTAAGCAGGTGTTTGGAGGGGGGAGGGGCGCGTGTGAGTGGTGGTGGGGGGGGGTTGGGGAAGGGAGCCATTGGGACACCACCACCGCAAGAGACTGGAGATCTAACCCCAGAACCAACACGCGCAAAGTCCGCCCTGATTACTGGATAATACATTGGTAATGGGGAAGCGATAAGGTCTGCGACACGTCAAATATGGCAAGTGTGCTGTTGGTAATTAGCGACCCTGGAGAACAGGCGCTCAGCTTCTCTCTCGCTCTCTCTCTAGGCGCTTGTGATCAGATCCTCGCTGAGCCCGACAGAATTTTATCTTTTAAAAAAAGAAGCAAGCCACTTCATTTGCTGAAAGATGCTGAATTAATTGGTTATCAAGAAACATCTCTCACTCTGAAGACCAGCGACGACAACTCCCCCCCCCCCCCCCCCGACCCGCAAAAGTGCTCTGCGCCTTTGAGTCGTCTCTCGTCCCCACCCCGCCGAACACACTCTCTCCCTGATGCAGCCGCCTCTCTCTCTAAGTTCTGCTGGGGGGGACGTAGGGGGGGCTTCGGGGGCTAATTGTTAAGAATTGAGTTATTGAGCCGCATGCCCTTCGGCAGCCCCTGAAGGACTAACACCAATACAAATAGCTTCCAAACACCATTGGAATTCCGCCCGAGTGCCACCGACTCACCCCAGACCATAATATTGTTCTAATAATTGGAGCTCACAGGCCATCAAATATCATGCTGGTTTATTCAATTGATTTAGACAGGGTATGGAGAGGAGTGGGGTGTGGGGTGAGCGGGTTTACATTTGCAAAATTCTCATTTGTTAGCCAAATAGTATTAGTTGGCTCTGTTTTTTTTTTTTTTTTTGGGGGGTATTTGGGAAGCCAAAGAGTTTCCCGAACTTTATGGAACTGGTCCGCGGCGACACCGGCTCAGTCCCATTTCTCTCTCCTCGTTGTGCGTTTGCATTTAAGAGCAGGCCGCCCTGCATTACTGGCCTTTGGGCCAAATGGTCCTTGAAATGAAGATTTTCCAGGAAGATACTTCAAACAAAGGGCGAGGAAAAGCTTCCTGGAAGCCCCTCTGGATCCATGGCGACGAGGAGTAAAGATTTTTGAAAAAAAACAACAATCGACTGGCTGCGTTTATCAAATGCCATTCTAATTGGTTGAAGCCAGTGTTGCTAGTCACATGCTGACGCTTCGGGATCTGCAGCGGCTCTTTGCACAGTAACGCAAACCTGCCCTTGAGAGGCCCATTTCCTAATGGTAGTCTAACCAACCACAGGTTAAGGAGAAATGGAACTGGGCCCACGGCTGGACTGTAAAACCAACATATATGCAATATTTCCAATAAATCTCGCCCTCATCGTATTTAACCAGGATCCACTGCGTCGCCGCTCTCCTCAGACTGAAAGGCTGACAAAGCAGAAGCGCAGTGTCAACCTCCTGTTTGCCACTTTTTTCTCTCTCTCTCTCTATCCTGCAGCCGTCGCCGGGCACTCAAACGATGAGAGCTATATCACAGCCCATCAGTAAAGGCAGTGAATTACTTTCTGCGGGAGCCTACCGACTTGACACGCAGCAGAATGAGGTTGAGTGAAGGCAAGTGGCAGAGCCGGGTGATAATGGAAACAGCCGCGATAAAGATGTAATGGATGTAGGATCCCGGCAAGAAGACATCCGTGAATAAAGTCACGTGGACGGCTGGCGGGTGACGGCGTTCCACGCGGGTTTGATTGCGCACCATCGGGCGCTTTCATAAAATAGAAAAAAAAGGAAAGGGGAAAAAATACATCCCCGGCGTCGCCTTCCCCCTCTACTTCGCGCGGGCTGCTCTTATCACCTGCGAGCAGGACGGAAGCGGCAATGTGTCCAATCAAACAGTTGTCGTTCAAAAGTGTTTGAACATGTTTTAAAGCATTTCAAGTGCAAACGGAGTTTAATTAGAATGGCTGCTGATTAGCGCCGCCGCGGATAAAGGAGTGGCCAAAGAATATCAACAGAGCCTCAGCCTCTCTGTGTGTGTGTGTGTGTGTGTGTGTTTGCGTGTGTGCATGTGTGTGTGTGTGTTTGCGCTTCCTGTCTGACTCGGGCTCGAAACATCAAAGTCACAAAAGATATGCCAAAAAAAAAAAAAATAGCATGATTGTTGTTGTATGAAAGGAACTGTCTATCGTGAGGTGATGAGTCAATAACAGAAATATGTTGCAGTTGTTGAGGGTGGAGCTTTATTTTATTGTACGCACACAAATTTATTTATTTTTTTTTGGTTGTTGTTGTTGTTATTATTATCTTACATTTTCCTCAAAGCATGGCACAATACAGTGCTGAAAGCACAGTGCACGTGGGCGTGCATGCGTGGTAGAAAGGGCCATGTGGGTTGGTGGGATAAAGCGAAACAGCGCAAGTCTTTCTTTTATGCTCCCGTGCTACTGCATGGATCAGCGATGGAACCAGGTAGAGATCGGGCTTGGTTATTTTGCTGGTAAAGCTCTAGAAATGAATTGCCGGGGTAATCTCAGCGGTGGCGCCGTAATTGGAACGGGGTGAACCTGCCAACGAACCCTCTCACACCCCCGCCTCTCCCCGGTTTACAAAACACCCAAAGGGGCGTGTGAATAATGAAGACTTCAAATGACAGGCACGCAGCAGGGTTAATGATAAAGGTCAACTTGCCAGCGTGCATCCAGCCAGTGGAAAGGACAGGAGCCATGGGGTCACAATTCACAGGGAGCCCGGGACAATATACGTGTGTGTGTGTGTGTGGAGGGGTGGGGGGGGGGTTCAAGTGGTGGTGGAGGGGGTTTGGGGGGGAACCCACCATCCCTCCTGAACCTGATGAGAACAGTTACACCGCGGGCTGATGCTGTGTTTGCCGCTGCTCCCCCTAGTGGCTGACCGATGTGGCGCTACTTCCTGATTGGCACAGTTGCGTCTCCGCTACATCACAGGTCCGGCTATGGGAGGAGGGGGGGGGGGGTTTATGTTAACACATATATCGGATTTATATTTCAGCTTAAGCTAATACAAAAATAGATGTTGAAACATTCGGTTTACTTTCAAAATAAAAGAAACAAGCGAACAAGCCCTCAGTTTTAACTGCTGAACAACAACACACCAACAACGGTGGTGCACAACAATTACAGGCTGCGGGGAAAAAAAAAATCATTTGAAATTCTAACGTGATGATACATGTTGAGTACAAGCGTATTTCTTTTAGGGTAACCCTAAATTTCATTTAGGGTTACCCTAAATTTCATTTAGCCCTAAATTTCATTTAGGGTTGCCCAAGGACACAATGGCAGACAGATGGAGCGGGATTTGAACCGCCAACCGCCAACCTTTCGGTCATTGGACGACCCGCTCTACCTCCCGAGCTACAGTCGCCACCTCTCACCGAGGTCTTTTTAGGCTGGTTTTTCTATTTCCAGGAACAACATTACGTCATTTTGCACAATCTTTGGCGAATTCTCAAATTACCGCAGGAACGGAACTCTCGTCTGCAGCGAGTTTGGCACCGTGTCGCCCTCTGAACTCCGTCTGGTGGCATTCGGAGCTTCTCTGCGACAGAAACTAATACAGTTTGATAGGAGGAGACACGCCGATGGCTAGAATCTTTGTAAACAAAGAGGGGGAGAGGTCGGCAGAGGAGGGAATGCCGGAGGGAGGGAGGGAGGGAGTGAGGTTGGTCCACCGTGACGGCGGCGACGTCGTGGATATCTCGCCGAACACGGCCGAGGAGGAGGAGAAGCTGAGGGAGAATATGAGGGAGGGAAGGGAGGGAGGGAAGGGAGGGACACCTGACTTTGACTGGCAGCTCCGCGGAGAGAATGTCAGCCAGCACCCGGAGCCACGCGGCTCCAACAAGACGCCGAGGATTTATCAACACGTTCCAGCGTTATTATTCATGAGGAAAACTGGCACTCGGCAGGCACCTGACGCTAACCCCGCGTCCGCGCTGCATATTTACAAGAGTTCCTTGAACTGTTTTTCGCCCGCGAGGAACAAAGCCTCGCTCTGCTCCAGACACACTCGTCTCAATTAAACCTGCTGCTGCTACTGCTGCTGCCGGGAGGGTTTGACGTCCTGCCACTGCACTCTGTATATGTGCTCACCCTCAAGTCGCGGTCATACAAAGGGTTTGCACAGACCTGGTCGGCGCATTAAGAGCCGATTCTCTCCAGTCGATATGGAGCTGCCAGCTCCGTCTGCTGCCGAGAATTTTCTGGTCGAACGATTCCGATCTGAACACGTGCAACCTTTCAAGAGCGAGAGTGAAATAGAAGAAGAGAAGAAGAGAAGAAGCGCAGGTGCGTCGGCGGGAAGAGAGCGGCGACGGTCGTCACCGCCGTTGTTTTCTGTTCAACGGTCTGCAATATGGCGTGCAGGTTTTCATTTACTGTCTTGTAAGAGCAGAGACTATTCCTCGAGTCGGTTGGCGTCGCGCTGAACTGAATTTGATTTCAGCAAACGTTCCCTTCTATTATCTTCGTTGTCGACCCGAAGTCCAAGCCCACATTTATTTATTTATTTAAAATGGACAGTGCATATTAATGAACATGTATATGTAAATATGCCAGAATTAGCCAAAGGCTACTTTCCATCTGCAGTCTCTGGCAGGTCAGTAGAAATAACGATACAATGACAAACACGAATGAAAAATACAAAAAAATTAACAAAACAAGAGAAGAATTGGACAATTGACACAAACAAATTAGTAAAGAACACGAAGAGCATACACAAAAAATTCAGATCTGGTGTCTTTTCAGCCACTTTTTTTTAGGTCGACTTTAATAGGCTGATTCACTTTCAGAGCACGCCTGGCGAACCGCTGCAATGTGTAATTTCCAAATAAATTGCGATATCCTCCATCTGCAAAGCTGCTTTGCCGGGCTTCAGCCTCCAACTTCCCTCTCCTGGCTGCTGATGATGCCCATCGATCGCATTTTTGTTTTGGTTTTTTTCCCTTACATTTGACTCGGAGACGCCGATGCGAAAGCATAAATTCCGGCCACGGAGCACCAGAGGTACGTATAGCCGAGGGCTGCTAACTAGGAGCCTCGTCAAGGCTCCTCAGCTGCCATGGTTTTCCTCTAATGTGCTGCTGTTGGAATAAAACATCCTTAAACACACATGTCAA
Organism: Nelusetta ayraudi; assembly: GCF_046127955.1. NCBI lineage: Eukaryota > Metazoa > Chordata > Actinopteri > Tetraodontiformes > Monacanthidae > Nelusetta > Nelusetta ayraudi. Next base: position 685,345 of record NW_027466193.1, on the reverse strand, counting down.
AGCCGCCGCTTGCGGGCCAAGTTGTTATCTTACCCCATGTGACCCAAGAGATGGCAAAGATGTTTTTGTTTTTTTGACTACTACAAATTCAGAAGCTCATTTGCTGCCTGTGCTAGAAGGCATTCTCAATTTGTTATTTGCACGGAAAAAAAAAAACAAACACCCAGCTCCGAAGAACCAGAAACTGGTGCGACCCCTGACAGCTGCAGACGAGCCACTTGTTCGTTTGCTGCACTTGATTGGAATATAAAAACACAGAAGTTTCCCCGAATAGACGCCGCTTGGCACGAACTGACCTGAAGAAAAACACAGTGAGAAACGCTTCCGTTGAGCAGGGAAGGGAATAATTATCAGGGTGAAAAATGCCGTCTTATATAACAACAGTAATTATCATGGCTACTTTGCCTCGGAAAAAAAGGGCTTCTTTGTGTTTTCTTGCACAAGAGGGAAAAAAAAAAAGAAAAAAGATTGCCGGACTGGAGGAGCGCACAAGGAAGCGGCACTGCTCGTACGCCAGCCTGCCGCAACAAAGCTCTTCCTGTGTGTTCTAATTCTCGACATTTCCCTGCAGAACGTCTCCTCTTTCATGAGGCTTTGGGGAAAAAAAAGAAAAAAAAAAAACGGCTTCATGGGCGAAAGAGATCATGGCGAAAAAGAAAAAAAATCCCACTCGGATCAATTTTATAGCAATCAAAAATCTTACGTAGCGGGAAGGAGGACGGTTGAAGCTGAACAGGCTTTAATTGTTTCACATTTGCGCATGTTAATATATTTGTGTGTGCGTGTGTGTGTGAGTCCGTGTGTTTTAAACATTTCAAAGGAAGCGTCATCCCCCCCCCCCCCCCCCCGCCACCGTTTTAAAGACACACTCCTGAGCAACAAACACTCCAGAAAGAACCTGCGGGCGACCCCATCAAATGGGCCCCCGCAGGGCGGAGACGGCTCCGGTTTGATGTGCATTATGGGATGTCGGGGGAAGGGAGAGATACGGCCACCGAGTTCCCCCTCGATGGCTCTTCGGTGGATACTTTGCCTTTAGTATGGATATCTGGCCCTCTAATCTGCTGTATTAACAGGACCTTTATCTCTCTCCGAGCTCCTGGCAGCAGCATCGGCGGCGACCGTCACAACTTCTCCTTGAACGTTCAGAAATCCTCCCGTTTTTTTTCCACGCTCGGCTCTGCCTCCGAGACAAAGGGACGGGTGACGGCGGCCGCTGCCGTGATCACCGGCGGCGAGGCATCGCCTCACATGCAGATGCGACCCTTCCCTCTCCCTCCCTCCCTCCCTCCCTCCCTCCCGCCCTTCTTGCTTCCAATGACGCCTCTCACTTTTATCCATTTCAATCCATGTCGAATCTTCTCCTCTACCTCCTCCTCCGCCACCTCGAGTGCCACTCCAGGCCCGGCCACACCCGAGGGGTCACCGCTAATCCGACCTCATTCCGCTCTTCATCTCTCTTCCCCTCCTTCTCCCAATCGCTTTTGTCACTTCAACATCCCGCTCCCTCAGCCTCTTCAAGACTCACGCCTCTGTTATCCCTCCTCTTCCTCCTCCCAGCAGCAGCAGAGAACACCTCCCACACATTTGCGGACTGCTGACCTTGGCGCCGAGCTGCGGGCCGGCGCAGCCGTGATTAATGTCTCTACAAGACGAGAAGCAAGTACCTCCACCTGCCAGACCGATATATAACCCCTCGCACATCATTCCTCGTCTTAGGACACACCTCGCGATGGGCAAATCCTAACCTCCGCTCTCGTCGTACGCACCTCAGCCGCGCCGCATGAAGAAGGAGGAGGAGGAAGAAGAGGAGGAGGAGGAGGATAAGAAGCTCAGATGAAAGCCTGCCTGCCCCCCCCGCCCCTGCTCGATCAACACGCCACACCGGGGCCACGCGCGGGAGGCGAACATGCCAGTTTCCACTCAGCGAGGCAGGAACCTGTGTGTGTTTTCGCCCTGAGGAAGAATAAGCTGCCTTGGTTGTGTGTGTGTGTGCGAGTGCGCGAGTGAGTGAGTGAGTGTTTTTTTTTTTTTTTTTTTGTCTTAGCTGTGAAGTTAAAAATCCCTTAAGGACAAATACGGCAGGAAGACAAGCTGCGCCGCCATTAGAAGCCCTGCACCTCCTCCCGCAGCTCAGCACAGAGCCGGAGAGCAAAAAGCAAAGAAAAACAAGGAAAATGTACAAAGCGCTCGGGCGAACGAACCAGCGCAGGGAGAGACGGTCGAGGCACCGTACGCCTCGTATTTCGGATGGAAATGTATGGCTTATTTTTATTTTCGGAGGGGGGAGCTCGCAATTACAAACATCCGCCTTCACGTACACGATGGATCTCGCGTTACGCCGTCTGGTAATGCGAGATCCATCGCTGGTGTTTTGTTCCCACGACGTCGTTTGCCGCTTTTCGTTTACTAGAAATTGTTTCTCCGTGTCAATATTTCTCGGCGGAGACAAAACGATCAAACCCTCCCAAACAAACCCCCCCCCCCCGCCTTTACCCCAGACCGCCGCTTCTTATCCTTAGGCCACTTTGAGCCATTTGCTGCACTTTGTGGCCCGGGAGTGCTAATGCTTCACAATTAATTGTTAAATCAGATTTATTTACTGGCCCCTCTCAGCCCGAGACGTTTATTGATGATGCTGGGAAACTTTCAGCGGGGGCCGTTTCTGAGCGCGAGCCCAGTGTTTGCACCGAAACGTCAATTTTAATCTGCTGTTTTGATGTCACGCGCGTTGATAAATGGGCGCGTCGGGGGCTGAGTGGACGTCCACTTCCAAAAACTACTTTTTTTTGGGCAGCTGCATCATTTTGGTCCAAACGCCACAACAGCACCGGGTCACCTGAGCTTGGGACTTAGGGGAGGAGCTGAAGGGGCATTTCGGCCCAGAGAGCAGCGGAAGTTCCGTCTACAACAGAGGTCTAAAACATCTATTTGTGTGACTCCATCGACTGTGATGCAGGAAACAAAAGCTGAATGAAGGAGGCAGGGAGGGGCGTAATTGGCGCTTTGGCAGCAACTGCACTTATGCATATAGTGGCTTATGAATTGCTCGTGGCGTACTTCATTGGAGGCTTACACTCCAACATACTCCGTTTTAAGAGCAGCACTCAGAGCTTTGGCAGTGACACACACACACACGCGCGCACGCACACACCTGGAAAGAGATGCCTTCCACCTCCGCCAGCGTCAGGTCAGACTGTTCCTGAGGTGACAGTGCCGCTGCTGCCACGCCGTGTGGGTTATCAGCCAGACTGCCGATTGGCAAACATTAGCGCAAAGTCTCTGAGGGAGAAATGACAATGTTGGGTTTGTTTTTTCACGCGTCCATCTGGGGAAGAGCGCACGGATGACGGTTTGGAAGGGAGGGCTTTTCCAAATAAACAAAAAAGATGGAAAAGAAACTTCAGCTGAAGCTCAGTTCAGCAGGGGTCACATCCTGCTAAACAGCAATTCACTGCCATGTTTCACCAAAGAAGAACTGACATGGGGGTAGAGGTGGGGAGGCCTGTAGAATTTCCATCTTTTCTTATTATGCTCTTGTCAATATCTTATTAATGGCTGCGTTCACACTGCAGGCAAATCTGATTCAAATCAGATCCCTTCTCAAGTCCAATTTTTAGGGCTGACTGTCCACACTGTTTTTAGCAAGTGTCCAAATGGGATCTGGCTCTGTTCAAACTGGGCCACATTATTGACTCATGTGACAGGTTGCTGTAGCAACGACGTCGGAGCGGAGGCGTCGTCCAGCGTGTGTAGTGTTTGACGTCATATAATTGCAACAGCGACACTTGTTGCGATCCATGACCTGGAGGCTTGGCTTGAATGAAGCTACAGTATCTCCCCACAGACTGATGAGCCAATGACTTTCCTCCTCTATTTTCTACTTCTTCTGTCTGCTCCATTACATTACAGCTCCGCACCTGGATTGGCTCCCTCTGGTCTGGCGCATTGGCTCTTGTGTCGCGCAGAGTGACGTCAAGGACAGTCTAAACCCATCGGTGTGTTTGGAGCTGCTCACACTGAGACGCATCTGTCCAAACTACCTCCCAAAAGTGGTTTCAATTTGTTTTGCAAAAATCGGATTCATGTGATTTTTCATGTGTGACTAGAAAAGAGCCATCCGGTTTCAATCTGGATGGGCTAAAAATCGGATTTTGGCTGGCAGTCTGAACGCGGGCAATATATCCCACATTTCGACAGTTGTTTCATGAGGCTTGTGTTTACACCTTTAATGAAACGGGTAGCTGATGTTAGCAGACTGCCCCAGACTATTTCATGGGCACAAATGAGTACTTCTTGTGCACGTCATATTTATTTTGTGGGGATGAATTAATATTTTGTGGGAACAAATTAGTATTTCATGGGAACAAATTAATAATACACATAATATCTATAATGTGGCCACAATTTATCATTCATATTATTATTTTTTAACCCCCTCAATGTCACATCCGGGGCTCCATACCGTCATTCCTTCTTATTTGATAATGAGATCCATCCAAGGCATCTTCACAGCCTTGCAGTCGCTTCCTCCACATGCGGCGCTAATGCTAAAAGCATTTTTCCCCCCGTTGTGTCTGAATGACGTGTGTCGCTTACAGAGTACCGAGCCGTCGGCTGAAAGCGCGTTGCGCCGGAGAGCTGAAAGACGGATGGCTGAGATTTCAGAGTCCCTATTCTAAGGTTAGTAGTTCGCTTTCACACGGGGGTGAAAAAAAATAAAATAAATAAAAAATCTCTCGCTAACGTTTGCGATGCAAAATGAGCCGCACAAAAGGCGCATCAGCGGCTGGAAACCAGTGAAAGGTCAAACGTCCGTCGATAAAGCGACTCGACCGCACACAGTGACACTCGGCTGACATTTGTTTGGAGCGTGCCGCCGCTCAGCCCGCGCACTCCATTTGGCCATCTTTGGGTGAAGTGCTCTTTTTTTTTTTTTTGCAGCACGAGACGCAGCCGAGCCGAGGACCCCCGGACCAGATGAAAGCGGCGCTCGGGTCATATCCCTTTGATGTCTTTATAATACGAGTGCTGCGATCAAGCCAACATTTTTTTGTTTTTGTTTGTTTTTTCATCCGGGCTGCGACAAAGCTTGTTTCGAGTGGCTGTGGTGCTACTGTAGCGTAGAAATTGATTCCTTAATGCGGCCGTTTTCTGAAAATGTCATGCATATGAATTATAATGAGCTTTGTTCCTGTTTGCATTTGTTGTACGACGAGGGTTGGGGGGCGGGGGGGGGGGGGGGGGGGGGGGTGGCGGAGAGAAAAGGGGGCCAAACTCTTATTAAAAATACATCAGCAGTGTGACAACGAGTCACAGCAGTTAGGGGGATTTCTGTTTTCATTCGGTGTAAAACATTTTACACTGCGGCGACTGCGGCGAGATGAGCGACGGCGACGACGACAACACAACCTCGTCAGAATTAGGTTTGCCTGTTATATCTCACTTCCAAAAAAAAAAAAAAATGTTGGAAATGGCTTTTTGTGTACGGTTGCCTCTAATTTGTATTTGCTACAAGAAAAAACAGATGAAAAAGAAAAAGTTTTCAACATTTTAATGGAAAAACAACAGCAAATGTTCGTCAGTTGTGCTTTTCTGGCACACAACGTCGCACAACCACGTTTCCTTCAGCCATCAAAGGCATCTGTGTTCTCTCTCTCTCTCTCTCTCTCTCTCTCTCCCTCTCTCATTGAGCAACTGTGATTTATTACATGTTTTCTCTTGTACGGCAGATGTAGCCAATGTGACCAAAAAAACCCAAAAAAAACAAAAACAAATAAATTCTCCACAGCTATGAGCTGAAAATGATTAGATGGTAATTATGTTTTGGAAAATAAACCCGCAGTATTCAATATGGAGATTATCCTGTTAGCTGACCTTAAATTAATCGCCTATCAGTGAAAATGGAGAAATGACAATATCTCGCCACAGCACTTTCCCGCCGCCAGCGCAAACCACGGAAAGATAAAGAGAGAGGAAGACGCTGCGTTTCCTGCTGCAGCCGGAGAGACGTTGTGGCTCCAGAAGAGGTTTGTTTTGCACTGAGACAACACTCACTAAACAGCTGGTGAAGCGCAAACTGTGAGGATAATTTCACTTTAGCTCAACGCCATGCGTTGCTCTGCGTAAATATTAAATAAAGGGCCGTGTCACCAACGGTTACGGTGCACGACTGTTAACAAATTTAAATAAAATACGGCTTCATTAGAGCAAAAACGACAGCAGGAAACAAAGCATGGATTCCATATTTTAAACTCGTCAGGTGCGAGGAGGCCAAATGACTAAAACCCTGTATATAAACTGTTTATATGAACATTCTCCTGCATGCAATATGAATTAATTCGTTTTCTCGGCTCTGCGTCGAAAACTTTTGCACGCTGTGCAAGAAAGGCACATTTTTCTTTGCCCAGTGCGTAAGCAATAATTCATTGCACTTATTCTATAGCTTTTTCTTTTCTCTTCTAGTGCAGCATTTTACTTACTTTCTGTGTACAGTGTGTGTGTGTGTGTGTGTGTGTGTGTGTGTGTGTGTGTGTGTGTGTGATTTTTTATTTCCACAAACAGAGGGCTTTTTTTTTTGTTGTTGTTGTTGCTATGTGACCGTGTCAGGAAGCCAAGTGTGGGCAGCACTCGGAGAGTCCAGGACTAGTTTCCCCGACAGCGAAGATAAAATGTGTCGTGTTAAGAAATTATTAAGACGCTGTATAATTGTGATTGTCAGGAAACAAACAAGCAAAAAAAAAAAAAAAAAGCTATCTTGAAGCGAGTGTGCAGACACACTTCCTGAGCGGATGTTTTGTGCCTAAATCACCAGATACGATCGCGAACATTTCCCCGCAACAATTAATTTCTGGACGAACACCCGGCCAACGTCAAACTTCCTGTCGCAGCCGTTCTCGGCACTGAGCAGGAGGAGGAAGAGGAGGGGGGAAAAAAAGAAAAGAAAAGAAAACCAAAAAAAAAAAAGCCAGCCACGTGCGAAGACGCCATCGGCTCCGGCTGTTTGCCATCAACCATCTCATTATTTCCAGCGGCTCCTTCCTGCTCAGCGTTATTCAGCCTTCAGCGTGAATCAATACACTTCAGGAGCTTTAATCCAGAGGAGGAAGCGTTTCCTCCGGGCGACGGGCGAACAACCCCCCAACCCCACCCCCCACCAACCCGCCGTGTTTGGCGAGAGCGGCAGCGTTTAAGAGTTAATTTCCTGGCAGTGATTTGTGGGGCAGAGCAGCATCAACGCGCCGCCGCAGACGAGTCGGGAGCACGGCTTCCATCCCTCACATCCGCGACATTAATAGGATGAATAAATGTTTTTTTGTCTCCCCCGGCTTAATTTGGATGAATTCGCCCGCAAAATCGCAACGCAAAACAAGCAAATATCCGTCTCAGCTCGGCTTCCCTGATAGCAGGAGATGAGGAGAAGCGACTTCCCACGCCCGCGCCCGTCAGAGAGTTTCCGTACGCGGCGCCGGAGCTCGTGCATCAGCCGATAAGCGAAACGACCGGGAAAGACTTTGGTTCTTCTTCGTTTTTGAGCTCGACTCACCCGCCGCCGCTGCCGGCGCCCCGGGAGGTCGTCGTGTCAACTTTTACTCCCTTGTAACTCAAGACCGATTGTGTGATCACGCCGAAACGTTCAAGTGTGACGAACGACATGCAAGCAGACAGAGTCGTATGCTGAGCAAGAAGCGACAGTGAATCCATCCATTTTCAAAAACCCGCTTCTTCCTGAACCCAGGGTTTGCGGGGAAGCCACAGTTGAAAAAAGAACTTTGAAAAAAAAGAGTCACGCCCCATTTACACCCGCAGCAGACAGGCAGTGTGCAAGTTCACGCCAGGTGAGGCGCGGCTGCGTTTCAGAAGCGTCCCAGGAGCAGGAAACTGCGCCACTCTGGTGAAAAAAACAAAACAAAAACGTGGCAGTTTGTTTTTTCACGCTTCATGCGTAGCCACCGCGTCAACCGTAGCAGGTAGAATTGTTCAGGCAGGAAGTCAATGATTGTAAAACACTGCGGATCCATTTGATTTTCATCATAATATACAATGTGCTGGATTTAACTGTGAAACGTCAATGTGGCGCATCAGCTTCAACTTCAAATAATAAAGCAGATTTCACTGTAAATCTGAAACTATGATGAGCAAAATGCAGGTATACCTTAAATACTTGCATTTTGTATGATACCAGCAGTTTGGTTTATTATTATTTTTCTTATTTACCCACAGCAATACTTTAAGACACAGTTGGGACAGGCAATAGAGTTTTGTTTCACTGTTGTTTTCCTTAAATACACGCGAAACTACCTGGGTTGTCGCATGATCTTGCAATCCTCATGTGAATCATAAATGGGGGGGTCAATGTCGTGGAGCACCGAGTCCTCGTCCTGCTTCCCCGGCCCAACACAACACGATACACCGCGCTGCTATGAAGCCTGTTGCCGCCTTTGGCCGAGCTCCTAACAGTCTTAGGCTTTGAACGATCGGTGCGGAAGACGGCCATCGATTATGTGGACGCCCGCTGAGATGATAAAAACCACCGCCGCGTACCGTCCGCAGGCTCAACATTTTCTCCGCGTACTTATGGAATGCGGTTGTTCGCTAGCCCACAGAGCCGCCGCTCCTCCTCATAGCGCATTAGCATAGCAAGTGGCTAAGGGAGCAAAGGGGTTTGGGGGTGGGGTTGGGAGGGGAAGGTTATTCTTTAGCTGCGCAAGCTAGGAGCTCAGGTGCTTCAGAGAGGGAGAGAGAGGGAAAGAGAGAGAGAGAGAGAGAGAGAGGGAGAGAGAGAGAGAAAGAGAGAGAGAGAGAGAGAGAGAGAGAGACAGAGAGAGAGAGAGAGAGAGAGAGACCACCCGGCCGGCGTTCAAGTCGCACAAACAAACAAGCAAACAGACAAACAGGGGAAAAAAGGGGAACTGAGGCTGAGTGCAGATCAGATCAGATCTGTGAAAGCAGCCAACAGGGAGACGTTCGTTTATGGCTCTGTAACGATGCATTAAAGCACATCTGGGCTTCATCCGCCACTTGAAACAACAGCGGCGTCGGCGGCGACGACGACGACGACGAGCGGTTAAGTGGCGGCGTGACATCGTCCATGACCTTTATTACATCCGACCGCCATCTGCTTTGATTATTACCTAAACGACCCAGATGTCGCTGCGGAGAGGCCTTATCAGTACTTCTTAGGGGGAGAGGAGGTGAGAGGTGGAAAAAAACAACCCAAAACAAAACAAAAAAAAAACACACCCTGGTCGGCGCCGCCTCGTGTTTTTGGACTCTCGCCCGACGACGGCGTTCACGCTCGGCCGCAGACATCCTCCCACTCCCCAAATCCCCGGCTAAATTACCAACTGTCGCTGTCTGCGCTCTCGGAATGGGACGTGACAGAGAGAGGCAGAGTCACTTAGCGCGCAAACACACACACACACACACACACACACACACACACACACACTCACACACACACACACACTCACACACACTCACTCTGGCGATTCCGGCAATTCGGCCAATCAGTGCCGAATCACCTTCGCTGCAGCGTTTTCACGTGCGTGAGTCCCGCCGCGGTCATTTCGATTTTGATCTAAAAGCCGTTCCTACGTGGCGCCTTAATAACTGCCGGCCCGGCTGAGCCGGCTGCCGTAGAATGGCAGCAGATTGTAGAGATATGGCAGATAGACATCAAGAAAAAAGGGGTGAGGCGCTTGCAGAGGTGACGGCAGAGTCTCTCTCTCTCTCTCTCTCTCTCTCGCTCTCTCTCGCCCACTCACCTTGCTGGGCTTTTGGCAACGCGGCGGGGCGGCCTCATCTTAAATGCATTAGCGAGGCAGTTATTAGGTCCCGCCCCCCCAATGGACTTAAATTGACGAGCTCCGCAGAGCCGATGAGTAATTATATTTGTAAAGAGCAGCGATACATGATGCCTCCTCTCCGGCCGGGACTCATTACGGGGAGTCGTGACGGAGGGCGCGCATGGCACGGGAATCACACTCGCACGCAACGACACATACACTCACACACACACACACACACACATAGAGAGAAACCAACACAGATCGATGAACAGAAATCTGACCGGCGTTTCTCCTCGGTAAACAAACTCTGCTGCTCTCCAGGTGCTGCTGATCCCCGAGGTGGGGCAGCGTTGGCTTGGCTGGCACCGAGGCCACACCCCTGCTCCCCCTCCAACCAGCACCACATCTCATCAGCCGACAATCGCCGCCGCGGTTGGTCAATAAGTAATTAAACATCAAATCTGATGCGAATCTCATTCATCTCAGGAGTGAAAGGTTGAGATTTGAGAGTTTTTCCAAATGGGGCCTCGGGAGAATCGCGGTTTCTCCCTTTGAAGCAATAATTACCATTAGAGCGGCGTGGAGCTAAAAGCTGCGGGGTGGCGCGGAGGGGAGGGGTGTTTGGGGGGTGATCGAACGGCTCTTGAAAGTTGCCGGGCTCCCCCTTTAATTGGAGCAGGGGCGGCGGCGACTCGTCACATCGTCAGAGCCTCCGAGCAGAATTCGACGGAGCCTCCTGGCCGTTCTATGTCTCTCTCTCTCCCTTCTCTCTCTCCCTCTCTCCTCTCTCCCTCTCTCTCTCTCTCTCTCCTCTCTCTCTCTCCCCTCTCTCTCTCCCTCTCTCTTGCTCCCTCTCTCTCTATCTCCTCTCTCTCCTCTCTCTCTCTCCTCTCTCTCTCCCCTCTCTCCCTCTCTCTCTCTCCCTCTCTCTCTCTCTCCCTTCTCTCTCTCCCCTCTCTCCCTCTCTCTCTCTCTCTCCCTCTCTCTCTCTCTCCCCTCTCTCCCTCTCTCTCTCTCCCTCTCTCTCTCCCCTCTCTTCCTCTCTCTCTCTCTCTCCTCTCTCCCTCTCTCTCTCTCCTCTCTCTCTCTCTCTCTCTCCCTCTCTTTCTTTCTGTCTCTCTCTCTCTCCCTCTCTCTCTCTCTCTCTCTCTCTCTCTCTCCCTCTTACTCTCTCTCTCTCTTACTCTCTCTCTCTCCCTCTCTTCCTCTCTCCCCTCTCTCCCTCTCTCCCTCTCTCACCAACCCTCCCTCCCGCTGTGCATCGCCAAACTCTCAGTTTGCGTTTCATTGTGGGATCTCCAGCTGCCGCCGACTTGATTATAAAAGCGGGCAGAGATGTGGAGCAAACTCTGTGATTCAGACAACACACCAAAGAGTCGCCGGATCTATATTTCATGAACGCACCGAGCGAGCGAGAGAGCGAGCGAACTAGCGCCGACTTTTTAAAATAATTTTTTTTGCCTCTTATTTCCAGAAGAACAGCCTCATGACCAAAAAAAAAACAAACAACTAAAAACACTGTTTGGAGGAGAGGAAATGAATCCAACAGATGTAAAATCACAATGACAGAGGTTGTTTGTTTTTGCCGCCGTCTGATTCGCTGAGAGTCAGCGCGGCGTGAATGCATCCTATTCGCTACCCTATCCGGACGAAGCAGCGGCAGACTTTTCGTGTGCAATTTTTTTATTTTTTAGTCGGCGGGTCGACGCCACGTTGCTGCCTACCAGCACCTCGGCCTATTATTCCTCTGAAAGACGTTAAATATTCACATTGTTGTGTGTATTTTCAAAGGTGTTTACTGCATTATTGATGGCGCGCTCGGATTGTGCGTGGGGACGGCGGGAGCTCTGCGTCGCTGTCAGAGAGGGAGAGAGAGAGAGAGAGAGAGAGAGAGAGAGAGAGAAAGAGAGAGAGAGAGTAAGAGGGAGAGAGAGAGAGAGACAGAAAGAAAGAGAGAGAGAGGGAGGGGGAGAAAGAGAGACAGAAAGAGAGAGAGAGAGAGGAAGAGAGAGGGAGGGAGAGAGAGAGATACAGAAAGAAAGAGAGAGAGAGGGAGGGAGAGAAAGAGAGAGCGACGTGCAGCTCCAGTCGCCTCGTCTGCTTCCACTTTAAACTCATTATCTCGTCTAATTGTCTCCGCCTCCATTATTCCCTCGTCCCTTTACGAAGCCTAATTAAAAGAGCGTTCCTTCTTTTCTTTTCTTTTTTTTTCAAAAATATGTTTTTTAGGTTTTTCAAACCGATTTCTTATTCAATTTATTTTTCTGCCACGAATCCACACTGCCTTCCAATGTCTACCGCTGCCGTTGTCCGCAGGAAGGGGGCGCTGCTGCCGGCCGAAGCCGCAACGACGGGGTCAGGAACGGAGCGCCGCGCTCTCGTCGGGTTTCCCGGCGCCATTCGGGTCGTTAACGCACAGCGTTCGGGGTTGCGGAGCAAGCGGTTCATCTGCTCCGCTCGGCGACGGCGTCCGGTTTTTCAATTAGGCGGAAGCGCAAACAACGACGGCAACACGCGGAAAACTCAAACGGAGACGTGTAATTATGATTTCTCGTGCTCCCAAAGTCGAAATCGTCAGACGGCTCAGAGCTTATTGGTCCATCACGGTCTGATTTCTCTCCGGCCTTTGTTTTTTTTTTTTTTCTTATTTGCTTTTCCACGAGTGCGTGTCTGTAATAACAGTTTAAAGCCGTACCGTGGGGAGATTAGCGGCCGGACATTATCGCTCGTCTACATGCATCACTTCTTTCCTCCCGCTCGTTTCTCTGAATGGCTGCCGGGGAGCTCAACAAGAGGGCTGCTGCCTGAACTCTATTAGTGTGCATCCGTGTGTGTGTTTTTTTTTTTTCTCTCTCTCTTTTTCGCTCCTTTGCTGGCCGTCCGTGTGGGCCTACCGCATCTGTATCTGCGCGCTGTTGCTTTTTTTTCCCCCTTTCTCTTCTTGCTGCTGCTGTTGTTTTCCTTCGCTTCAGTCTTCAGGGCTCGTTAGCACGAACGCGAGCACGCGTGCGGGCGGGGAACACGAGCGCTCGTTCTGGCCATCGGGGGTACGGGGGGGCGTGTGTGTGTGTGCGCACGCATGTAGAATGACATTTAGCGAAATGTGGCAGCGGGAAGAAGAAACATCTGACTCATAATTGAAGTGCCATGAAAGAAATATGATCATGAATCTGGATCAGGCTCACGTGCCCGGCGTGAAATGAGCGGCGGGGGTGGGGGTGGGGGTTCAGCTGCCGGCTTCAGCCACCTCACCACCCCGAAGGGTGATTACAAAGCTGCCGCTACTCAAAGATGACAGAGGTGCAACACGGTGCATTTAAGGCGAGCGATCGTGATTGCAAAATCAATAGGCGGCAGCGTTCCCACCTCCATCAAGAAGAAGAAGAATTAGAGGAGGAAAAAAGAGGAGGAGGAGGAAGAGGAAGAAGAGGAAGGAAGTCTTAAGGCAAATGTACTAGTGCCTGTGTGATTCAGCCACACCAGTCATCTTAATGTCCCGGAGGGCGAGCCCCCAACGCACACACACACACACATACTCACACACACACACACACACACACACACGCACACGCACACACACACTCGTGACATGCGGAGCTCTCTGAGCTGCAAGGTGAGAGAGAGAGTGGCGCCATAAAGCAGAGCGGACCAGAGCCAATTTACTAAAAAGCCTCTGCAGCTGCAGCAGCAGCAGCAGCAGCAGCAGCAGCAGCAGCAGCAGCAGCAGCAGCTGAAGCCCCTTTTTGCAGCTCGATGCCAGCGAAACATTACGACTTCATTAGCACATTAAAAAAAAAATACAGGCCGACTTAGGGAAATCAGAGCGCTAATGCTTGGCGGCCGGCGTCAGGACTGACTTGCAGAACCACCCGCAGCTCCAGGAGAACAGCAGCTTTCACATACAGCAGAGCAGCAGCTCGACCAATAAAATTGGGGGATTCAAAGGTGCGGGGGAAAAAAAGAAGCTGAATTTACTTCACCGCGTCGGCTAGTAGTGAAGGGGGAAACTCGGTCAGCTGCCCAGAGTGCGCTGAAATCCATAGGCTGCGCACAAGCTCCGCCCACTCCCACTCCCCACTGATTCATAGGGCTGAAACCGCAGGGAAAGGTGGGAAAATCTATTTTTTTCTCCTCTTTCTCAACCGAGTGATTCTCAAGGTTCAGAGCGCAGCCTTGTTGCCGAGAGGAAGAGGAACCGTGGCAACTGCTTCTCCCAAAGCTGTTAACGCGACGTATCCACATAAATGCAGTTAGAATAGCGCTCGTCCAGCGGCGGCACGTGGTTGCTGTCGTTGTAGCTTAGCTAGCGAGCTAGCGGCAGTGAAGTCACAACTCTTTTTTGTACGTTTCATTTCAGGACTTGTCACTATTTATTATTGTTTTTTTGTTTGTTTGTTTAGCTTTGACTGCAGCTTTCAAGTTGAATCACAAGATGTCATGGATTTTTGCTCCTGCGGAGGCAATCTTGCAGCGGGGTTTTTCCTCCCAAAAAAAAAAAAAAAAACGCAAGCTGAGAAAAATACATGAAAAACAAAACGAGACAAAGTCAATGGAGAAAGAAAAGATGGAGAGCAAACGCTGCCGGAACTCAGTCCGCCTGTCCACTTCCCTTTTAATTCTGTTTAATTCTTTCAACAAATATCTCAAAGTCGGCGTTGCCGACGCACGCACATCAAACGTTAAACGCCTTTGTTCCGCCCTAATTGAACGCACCATCCATCTGAAAACTTGCTCATTTCGTCTGAAGTGTCTGCGGGCCTCACACAGAGAGAGAGGGGAGAGAGAGAGAGAGAGAGAGAGAGAGAGAGAGAGGGGGAGAGAGAGAGAGAGAGAGAGAGAGAGAGGGGGAGAGAGAGAGAGAGAGAGAGAGAGGAGAGAGAGAGAGAGAGAGAGAGAGAGAGAGAGAGAGGGGGAGAGAGAGAGAGGTCTCTTTATGAATCGCTTCTTTTGACTTTTTTTTCCATTGATCTCCACCAAAAAAAACAATATGAATTCAAGGAGCCGCGCCAGCCCCTCCATTAGGCCGCAGGCGGGGCGGGAGGAGGCGTTCCTAGCGGACGCAAACGCGGAAGCGGCGTTCGCGCCGTCTAATAAACACATCCGGAAGCACTTTCGGCGGCTGCGCGGGGCTTGAAAATTCGCCCCATGTCTCGGAGACGGATGGAGGGGCGGCGGAGCTCGCGCCGCCGCGCTAACAAACTCCATTTTGTGTTGCTGCAGCTGTTTCCATGGAGCTCCCTCTCTCTCGCCCTCCTTCTCTGCCTCGACAACACCTCTCTCTCCCGCTCTCTCTCTCTCTCTCTCTCACACACACACACACACACACATCTGAGTATGTGAAAGAGGAAAGAGGATTCAGCTGTGTGAGTCAATCTGCAACCAAGCAGCAGCAGCAGCAGCAGCAGCAGCAGCAGCAGCAGCAGCGAGAGAAAGAGCGACTTTTCACCTCCCATCTCGTCTCCCTTGAATCACGCCCATCTCATCAGTGCCCCCACCCACCACCACCACCATACACAAACACACACACACACACAGTAACATGCACGCACCTCATTACAATCATCTCTTAATTTATTCTAAACCCCAGTCACAACAACAAAACCCACATTTGCAGCACTCAATTACTGCGGCGCTGATATGTGAGCCAACCTCGCACACACACACACACACACACACACACACACACACACACACACACACACACACACACACACACACACACACACACTCCAGCCAGAGCGGTGCTCCGCCTCCGCCGCCGCCGCCCTTTGCCCTTATTTGGGCTGGATGCGTGCAATCACACGGCGCTCATCGAGCAGGAACAAAGACGCCCTTGAGGGAAGGGGTGAAAACGGGGAGCGGTTCTTACCGAGGACGCCCACGCGGTAGTTGAGGGTGATGACGATGACGTTGCCGTAGCTGGCCAGGACGCTGCCGTCGATCATGTTGCCCGTGCCCTCCATGTAGGACCCTCCGTGGATGTAAACCATCACAGGCTTGGCCCCCGTGTCTCGTATGTCTGCAAGAGCGGCCATCATTAACACCTTCACACTGTGCTCGCGCTTCCACTTGATGATGGCCCCCCGTCAGGGGGCTCAGAGCTCAGAAAATTCAGAATTTTTTTCGACGGCAAAAGACGGTGGGCCACACACACACATGACAAAAACACACACACACACACACACACACACACACACACACATAGCGGACAGTAGTCGGCTCCCAGATACCAGCCAGCTAGAGGATGCATTACGGCGGCGTGGGGGTCGGGGGGGGTTCGAGTCTGTACCGATAATTGGCCACATATAAATACATAAATAGAGATGGCAACCGAGGTGGAAACACTGTTCGCGGTGAGAAATGCTTATCGCGTCGTAAACTGTCGGGCTTGTTTGGCGCTGCCTTCGAGGAGGAAGCCCTACTTCCAAATATAGAGCCCGCGGGAAGCCATTAGGGAGAATAAAGGGAGAGGGAGAGGTAGCCTGACACGTCTCCGAGCCGGGGAGGGAGGCTAATCTGGCTTAGCAGTGATATGGAAAATGCATCAGCTAATTAAACAATGCTACCGCTACACCGCGCGTCTCCTTCCTGCCCCCCCCGCCCCCCACCCCACACGGGGGCCTATCTCGCTGCAGCAATTTATTTGGTGCTGTTTTTTTTTGTTTTTTTTCCATTCCCCTTTTTTATTGTTTGTTGTTTTTTGCGGACAGTTAAATTTGCTCATTTTAAACGCTGTTTATTCTATCCCCCAAATCGGGGTTTGATACCCAGCTGAAGCAACACTCAAGCCAGATAAAGCACATCCAGAGGTAGAGGAGGAGGAGGAGGAAGAGGAGCGGGGGGGGGTTGAAGAAAGCCTCTGTCTGAGGGAAACGGGCTGAATTACTGGCTGCTGGAGCCTGAGCTGGGAGACAAGACAAGAAACTCTCTCTCATTTTCACTCCTGCCTCCCCTTCCCTCCGCCTCCCCTCCGCCTCCCCTCCCCTCCTCACCCCCTCGCCGCTCTGCGTAGCTCCTCGCCCCCCCTCCCTCCCTCACTTTGTATCGCTTTCACTCACAGACTCCCCCTGTTTCTCTGCCACCTTCCCCTCCATCTCTGTCCAACCCCCTGCCGCGCCCCCCCCCCCCTCCTCCACCCCCCGAGAGCGGGTGAGAATGAGAGAAGGTGGGAGGGCGGAGAGGGAGGACGGGAACACAAGAGTGAAAGATTGAGGGGGGTGAATTTTTTATATATCTATCCTTTAATATATATATGTGTGTGTGTAAAAACAGGAGGGCTCAAGGGGGAGATTTAAAGGGTAGCGCCGCGTTCTCGCCACTGTCGTGACCAAAAGCCAAATAAATTTAGAATCGCGGGCAGCAGCTGATCGCAGGGCCACATCCTGCGCGGTCAAAATCTGCCGCGCGACTGCAGGCGCCGCTCATCACTATGCAGCCCGTTAGCGAGCACGACCACGATCTACATAAACGCATTTTGTGAGGACACGCTTTTCTCCTTCTTCTTCTTCTTCTCCTTCTTCTGCGGCGGCGTCGGTCTCGATAACCGAACGTGGGTCTCGCCAGGCGCACCGGTTAGCACTCTGCATAACATTCGGTTTAGCGACCATTAAAAAATGTGTTTTTTAGCTTTCTGAGCAGAAAAAAAAAAAGGCGGAACTTGGCGCGAGCTTGCTGTTTACCGGCTTCCTTTATCTGGCTGGTATCTGAGAGGGCGACACGGTGAAATGCGATTTAAAGCCGACACTTTCCTGCACATACATTAATCTCAGACGAGAAAGAGGAGGAGGAGGAGAGGGTGAAGAGAGGATGAGAGGTAACAACCAGAGAGGGGAAGGAGGGGAAAACAGAAGGGGAAGCAAAATAAAAATATCCTACACAAGCTACGAAAAACAATAAAAAACGAACAAAACAACAAATGGGCCACAGATACAAAGAGAATGGCAAAATAGCAAGTAGGAGGGAAAAACAGGGCAGAAATAAGAAAAAGAGATTAGTCATGTCAATGTCATCAGTAACCTCTTTTGTTGATTCACCTTGGGTCTCCATGACAACAAGTTAAAAAAAAAATCCCTCTGGGAGAGCGACACAAGACAGCGGAGCTCCACGAGTCCCGATCTATTCACCGACTCTGCCCGACGTGGGCCGAGTCGAGGCAGATGTGACGTACAGTCTTCGCTGACACAGCGATTTGTGTCAGAGAGAGACGCACACGCCGCACATCCCGATCGGACTTTTTCCTCTCTTTGCCGTGGAATAGTAACCCTGTCGGCGCGAATTAGCGTCGAGGGCCAGGACGAGGCAAGACGTGGTCGTAATGAGGTGAGCGGCTCCTCCCCGCCAATCAGATCAAAGCTCGCGCCGGCTGCTGTGGGCGGCCTAATCTGGTGTAACAGGTGACTAAGAGGCCAACTCCAAAAAAATAAATAAATGAGTAACATAAATGAGGAAAAGAAAATATATAAAGAGGCATCAACCTGATTCACGACTCCTCTGAGGCAAACGCATTGACACATCATTGCACATATTCAGAGCGAAAAAAAACAAACTAAAACCAACAAAATAGAGCAGCACAGTCGCTCGGCGCTAGGAGAGAAACAGACTCATTAATGCACATTTTCAATAATAGAAAAAAACATGACAAAAAAACCATGCACCGTGAGAGGAAAAAGCATAAAGAAAAGGTCTGAAGCGATGCGGTGGCTGGTGTGCGTGGCGGAAATGCAGATGAGGGGTTGATGAGGAGGAAGAAAGAGAAAAAAAAAAAGGGAATGAATAAATGACACATCATCCTCGCAACACGGCTGTTGGGATCATGCAGCATCCAGTCCAAACACACAGTTGCAAAGACCCAGGGAAAAAAAATTAAAAAATGGGAGAAAGTCCCAGCGACTGTCGCATCTCCGAGGATGTGGGACTCGTCCTCCGCATCTGCCCCCCCCCCACCCCCACCCCTGAGGGAGCAGCATTGGAATCATTGGGTGATCTAACCCTAAAAATAACCCCCCACCCGCACCCCCACCCCCACCTCCCTTGACACTGCGGGCCAACAGAGAGGCAGTGTGTACCATTATTTATAGTCCTGGAAGGAGCCCACAGCCTCTCGGGGCAGAGAGTCGACAACGCTGTTGGAATAGACTGAGCAGCAGCAGCAGCAGCAGCAGCAGCAAAAGAAAGCAGGTTTCTGTGTCTTTCTGTTAACTCGTGAATATCGAGGCCACGCGTTCGTTCACGTACTTTCCCTCTTTTTTTTTTTGTTCCCATCAGATAAAAGAGCCAGCGGCTCTGGCGCCGGCGAACGCATCGCCAGGCCAGAGTTCCTGACGCTCAGCGGCTCTGGACTGAGCATCAGTGGGAGGTAAACCTCAGGGCCTGAGCAGGGCTTGGTGGTGGAAATACTCATCCACCTCCCTTCAATCCATCCCTACAAACCATCACTGTACATCCTGGTCTTTTGCCCTTTGCCTCGACCCTCCGCGAAAACTCATCGAAAACAGTCCGTCAAACAACCAACATCGAGGCCCGACACTCGGCGGTGCCGGGGGGACGAGGGTGTTGGAGGGAGGGGAGGGGGGCAAAGGCTGGCGGAGATAAGTGTCGCCGCATCGACCGTGTCGACGGCGGGCGGGCGGGCGGGAACACGGCGGCTGTCAGCGGAGCGCGCGGGGGGACTTGTGAGTTTGGCGAAAGACGTCCCGGAGTGGCAGGACGTGACACACGCCTCCTGTCAGGACGGCCTTCATGCTTGGCCCATGACAAGTCCATTAGGGGCGGCCGTGTTCGCGCTCATGAGCCTCGTGTACTTTTCAAAAAGAGCTCTTTGAGATAGAAAAAAAACAAAAAAAACACCGCGCCTTGGTGGTGGCGGCGGCGGCGGCGATGGCACCCGGAGAACCAGCAGGAGCGAAAACCTTCAATGGGAATCAAACGACGGCGATGCAGGAAGTGGGTCAGTCACATGACATTTGCTCAGGTAAACCAGGTCCTGCTTATGTAGACCAGTGACTATTTAAATAGAAGATATCCAGGAGAGTGTGCGTGTGTGTGTGTGTGTGTGTGTGTGTGTGTGTGTTGCCTCCTGCGATGAATCCTGCCATTACCCAGTAAGTATAATGGGACGGGTGACCTTTGTGTGAGGGGGGGGTTTCTTTTCCTTTCCTTTTTTTTTTTTGCAGGAAAGAGGAGGGGCCTGACGGAAGAGCCGCAGAACCACGTCGACCTTCGCGTCTCCGTGGAAGCCACAGCAGCTGAACCTTCTTCTTCGCAAATCAGCTGAAGGACTGACAGCGGCAGGCCGCGCGTGGACTCACTCGCACGGCGGCGAGTCAATTCACTTTGTCACCACCCTCATTTAGATTGGAAAAAACAAACAGGAGCGGTGCACTTATACATGTTCCCGAC
Organism: Nelusetta ayraudi; assembly: GCF_046127955.1. Classification (NCBI taxonomy): domain Eukaryota; kingdom Metazoa; phylum Chordata; class Actinopteri; order Tetraodontiformes; family Monacanthidae; genus Nelusetta; species Nelusetta ayraudi. The sequence continues at coordinate 665,156 of NW_027466193.1, read as the reverse complement.
ATGCCAATTATTCAGAGCCATGCGTGGACAGGAAGCCAGGAGGGGATAAAGAAATAAAGAAATAAACGAGAAGCTCGGAATGACACCGGCAGCTCGTCTCTTCCCCCCTTTGAAACGGCTTCAGCGCCGTCCTGGTGGAAGCGGGCCATTAGCGCCGGTGCTTATCTTGAAAGGAATCTGAGGCAGCGGCGGCGCAAATATCTGGGCTTGAAACGGGGCAAAAAAAAAATATATATATATATATATATATATATGTATTTTTTTTTTCCTCGTTCTGCCACATCAGAGGGAATGTGATTGACGGAGTGGAGGAGGGGACGGCGGTGAAGCCGCCCTCGCTATCTTCGCCCACATATCTGCAGCCAGGCGGAGCCGCCAGCTTTTTTTCTTGGTCCGGTCGGGCTGGCGTCAGCCGCAATTTAGCGGCAAAACCTGAGCAGGTGGGACTCTCGCCGCTCTGGCTGCTGCAGCAGTGAATCTCGGATCGTGCTGCCGAGCGCGTCGCCCGGGCGTGTGTGTGTGTCTGTGGTGTGAAGCCCTGACTCGACGCCAGGTGGAGGTCCGCCTCCTCACTGGTGTTACAGCCCGACACCGTGGATGTATTATAAGAACTGGATACCAGACTGCCAATGTGGGAATTGTTTTCCGGTGGCCACTTGAAGTACTGCAGGCAAAAAGCCCCATTTAGACTGCAACGCACAAAAGAAACCCCTGTAAAACGGCTAACAGGACGACTTTGACCTGAAACACAGTTCAAGATAAATCTTTCGACTGTGTATTTTGGAGTCATGGATTTTTAATCTTTCTGAAAAATGTATAAAGGCCAGAAAAAGACGTTCTTTTTTGCTGTCTCTCGGCTCGTTCTGATTGGCTGATGCGTCCTGGTGCGTCACGTGAGTTACAGATGCATAACGGGAAGTGACACTACTGCTAGATGCTCTACGGGGCCACATTGTGTGGAAGTAACCCAGGGAAGCCAAAAAACGTTGTCCATTGTATGTTCCTGAACAACTCCATTGACTGAGACTCGCAGACATTTTGTCATCGTCTCAACGCAACATTAGCTAGCGACACTCGACGACTCAGTGCCATTCCCTCTTCCGGCCTCGGAGGGTTTTTTAGCACCAAGACGGTCTCGCTGTTTTATTTCCAGTGTATTTATTTATTTCATTTTTTTCTGCTACATGCCCACCTTCATCCAGCAGGAGTGGCAACAGCAGCGGCGACAGCAGCAGCAGCAGCAGGAGGCCGATTGAAAGCTCCCCTTTATGGCGCAATAACAAGCCGGTGTAAAAAATTGAGTCTTGATTGTGAGCTGATGTAAATCACAACGACTTGGCCCACACACGGGCACACACAAACACACGCACACACACACACACACACAGGCCTGTGCTGCTGCTGCTGCTGCTGCTGCTGCTGGAGGGAGCGCTGCGCAGAATTTGAATGCACTCTGGCAGGGAGGGAGTTGGGGGGTGAGGAGAAGGGGTGGACCGTTGCTCAGACAGGCAGACACCCGAAAGGGACGACGAGAAAGGCACAAACGAAGGAGCCCAGTTGGGGGCGAGACGGACAGCGAGACTCACGGGGAGTAAAGATATTAAAAATCGTCTCTACATATTTCGTCCTCTCTCTCTCTCTCTCTCTCTCTCTCTCTCCCTCTCTCCCTCCCTCTCTCTCTCGTGGAGCATTTTTCATTGGCTCGCCCCCCCTGCGCCCCAGCCACTCGCAACCTTTCCATTTGCAAATTCACAAATCGCTATTCCATTCCACACGTCTCGTCGCCCATGTGAGGAGGTCTTCATTGTTCCAATGGAAAAAAGAAATCTGTGTGAATTCCAAAGTTGTAGGTCCAAAGAAGGAGGGGGATCTGCAGCGGAAACAAGGAAGGTCGGAGGGTAGGAGGGTTAAGGAAGGGGGCGGGGGGGGGTCTGACCCCGAAAGATACAGAGCAAGACGGAGGCGGAATGGTAATTGCGGGGATGGACGGAGGGAAAAAGAAAAAAGGCTGGGATGAACGAGAGGGTTACGGACGTGTGGCGCACACGCTCGGATTCCGCCGGCGTCGGAATCAAACGCAAACGTTTTGATTTCCACAGGAGCAGACAGCGAGATCAGCGTAACCCACAGTAATAGGGGAGCGACTCGCCAGAGGAGCGGCGCGCTGTACACACGGGGTTGTGAGGGGGAGGAAGAAGAGGAGGAGGAGGAGGGATGAGGTCTTTTGGAGATTCGTCTCTTTGGAAAGGAATCACAGCGACATCCCGGCGCTCGTCGTCCCGGGAAAACCGGGCAGCGTCTTCCCAGAACAACCCAAATCTCCCGGATCATGTTCCAGAGTGGGAGTGGGAAGGAGGTGACTGAGCGCTCTGTCAAACACATGCACGGGTTGCGTAGCGGCGGCGGCGGCCCCACTGCTGTGTTGCTGCGCTTCCGCAGCCGCCGCTCGGCAAATAGCATTAGTTGCGCTCGGCGAAGAAAAGACTTGTCACATTGTCGCCTCGCACAACAGCGGCTCGCGAGGCCCCTCCGAGCGCCCTCGCACCGCGCATCCCCGAGCGCCTGCCAGACAAAAGGGATCGGCTGCTTGTCAGCAGATTCCGAACGGACTTAGGCGGCGCATGGAAAAGTGGAAGGAATAAAACCGGAGCACACAAACGAGAACGAGAGAGAAAAAACACCACCCGGGGCGAGTTGGCTGCAGCTGCGGCAGATCGACCCCGAGGCGGCTGAGAAACACCTCTGTGTTCGACGATGGCGACGCCACCGGTTTTAAGCCCCCCCCCCCCCCCTCCCGCTTCAGCACGGGAAGCTTCTTTCATTTCCTCACTTGCAAAAAAGGGAGGAAAAAAAAACAGGAAGTGAGAATATCGGCGGGCTTAGCCGGGCTTAGCAAGCGGCAACCTCTCAAGGATCGGCCTTTTAATTGCACCGACGTTCCAGGCAATTAAATGAAAGACGGGGCAACTGGAGATCTTCCTGCCAAACAGTGAGAAGGTCCAGATGCCCCTTAACGTGAAGCCGAGGTCCCGGAGGTGTGGTGGTGGTGGGGGCGGCAGGCATACAGATGAATCCCGGCTCATCGCATCGCACGCGCGCAACAAAGTGCAAAAAAGAAAGAAAGAAAGAAAAAATTCCAATCGGCCCGACAACAAACAAATGGGGGGAATAAATCAAGGGCTCAACCTTGATACCTGACATTATGCTTGCATCACCTGCCAAGGCGGCGGCGGGGAGATAAGGGGGCGGGGCCATATCAAGGGTTTGATTTAGATTTAGAAAACTTAAGCCGTTTCTGTTGCAGCACAAGAATGGTCTCTGGCTCTAATCTCGGCAGAGATCCACTCTGAGCCAGGAATATCCCAAGATAAATATGGAAGGTGAACAATGCGAGTGCTGAGCGGCAACTTCCCGTTTTCCGCACTCCTCGCCTCTAATCCTCTCCGGCGCCGCTCGGCTGCCGCGCGGCATCAGAAATCTGCCTGGCTGGCCGACGGTCTGATATTGCCTCCTCTCCTCCTCTCTGCCGTTATTGCTCCAGACGCAGCTAGTGGGCAAAAAAAAAAAAGAAAAAAAAAAAAAGGAAAAGAAAAAGACAAACCCTCTGGATGGAGCCGTCAACAGCAGCGCCCCTTATAATAGCAGCACCGCCATCCGAGACAATAACAAGTCCTAATCTGGTTGGAGTGTCTCGCTAGAAAATCTTAAGAACAAAAGAAATATAGACTTTCAAAGAGGAGAAACACACACACACACACACACACACACAGACTTGCACACTGATGGTGTCATTTGATCACCATACCAAGAAAAATGATTGATGGTTGATTTCTTGAAAAAAACAAACAAATAATCAAAATACAAAAGCAAGATGATCAGAAACTGGCACCAACAGAAGAGGGACAGCGAGACGTCATGCACCGCCTCTGTTCACCGTGGAAAATACCTTCGTCTTCATCACCGTCGTTATCCGACAAATCCTCGCCCTGTTTTTTTGCATGGGCCCCTGTTGTTGAAGCGGGGAGAGACAATAGAGAGGCACAGGGAAATTCATAACAGAATGCTGGACAAACAGACGGGTGGGAGAAGAGGCAGTGCAATTAAAAAGCAACACCACCAAGCGGTCGTCCGGCAGCAGTTCAAATGCTCACAATTCACACTGTTCTGTCAGGCTTTGTTTGTTGTTGTATTTTTTTGTTTCAGTACATTGAAATGAAGAGGAGACATTAACATCTTGACAGTACACAGAATAAAAAGTCAAAAGAGAGCAAGAGATCATACGAGAAACAGTCACTGTTCCATGTTTGAAGCAGAGAGTCATACACCGCTGGCACCTTTTTGGAAAGCCCCCCATTGTTTTTTTAATAAGGGAAAACCCCGTCACTTCATTTCGATCATAAGGACTGAAATAAAAACGAGGCACTGCTGAACGCACGTCTGGAACGGCCCAATTTGCCTTGAAGTGAATAAAGAGGGCACAAAGGAAACTACAAACATGCGGAAGCACTCTCGTTGCAATAATGGGGATTAAATAAGGAGAACAAAACACATGTAGAGATGCATGTTCCCTTGAGGACAGGCCCTTTAAATAAATCACATGACTGCGTGACTCATGTTTCCTCAGCGATGCATGATGTTTCCTGGGCGCGTCTCAGCCCTAAATGGTGTAAAAGGCTGCTCTCGCCGCAATATGTGTTAGTAATATCGCCGCCTCCGGCCCAGCGGCTCGCCATGTGAAAACTGTTTGCCAGCCGCGTCCAGACGAGCCGCTTCCACTGTGCTGTTTGCAGTGGTTCTGTTTGGGGTAGCCGGCCATTTATAGGACCGTCCTCGGACCAGATATTTCGCTCCTTTTGTGGTCTTGCACAGTTAACTATCCCAAAAAGACCTGGGTCGTATTTAGCTTAGGATAAAAAGGCAGACTAAAGATGCTTTATTACTTTTGTATTTTTGGACAATTTTGCATAATACAGGACTTCAATTATTATTTACAAAATCAACATCAAAGCCAGTAAAAATTAAATTAAATTAAAAATGAATCAGCAGGTTAGTGGCTGGAATAATCACGTCGAGTGATAGGTTGAATTGTTCATTTCAATTTCAATAATAGTAGTGGAGATAGCACAAATGTAATAATAATAATAATAATAATGATGATAATAATAACAAGAATAATATTGATAATAATAATAATAATAATAATAATAATAATAATAATAATAATAATAATAATAATAATAATAATATAATAACAGTACTAATCATTATTATCATCATCATCATCATCATCATCATCATCATCATCACCATCATATCCACTGAGTTGCTGCTGTGTGAGAGATTGATTGGCCTTTAATGCTAACAAACAAGTGGAGATTTGCACCTATTAAAGTGGGCAGTATGGGTAACCCAACTGTGAGCACAGAGACTTCAGAATAATCACAACATAAACGTTTCCCAGTGTAAAAGCTTGCAACTGGACCCACTCGGTATATTTACTGGGTGCATTTAAACCGTCCATTCCGGCGTCGACGCGGGTCCGACCTTGCTCGCTCTGTCCATCACACTCGCATAATGAGGAGCCATGAATAATGCAGTCTCATGCAAACATAATCAAGTGACGTACATAATCTCCGGCGACTCCGAGCTAACGCGAACAAATTCTGTGTCACCCGCTTTGGCGACGAGGGGTTAGAGGGGGAATGACGGTGTGTTAAATCACAGCCAGCCGCGGCGCGACAAGGGTGGGCGGGGCTGGAATTCTATTAAACGGCGCGGGCAGTAAACCAGCCGCTCCCGTATAAACAATTAGCGGAGAGCAACAACATCTCTCTCGGACTCGGAGGTAACTGGGCCAAAAGTGAGAGTGCTGATTCATGGTGTGGCCTTGTTTTTATTGCGCATCCATTTGAATATTTCCCCCCCGAGAGAAACACTTCAGTTACAGTTCCAACTTCCTACGTAACCCCCGCCATGACTGCGTGCCTGGCTCTGCCCTCTTCCCCCTGAGGCCGCGTTTGAATTCTTTGTCAGCCTGTCAGCCTGACTTGTTCATATTAGATTATCAAACAGGTCCTTGTCTTTGAATTAAGGGAAGTCCTTCATCTGGTCGGGCCTGAAAAGATTTGTTAGAATAATTTAAGTCCCTCGATTTGCAGCCTCTTTGAATATTTTGAGGAGGAATTCTACTCATACCTCTATGAATGACGGCTCTGACAGTGTAATAAAATGACGATCAGTGATCCTTTTGTTTTGAAATGAAATCGTATGTTTTTTTTGTTTTTTTTTCTGGTTGATCATTATTGTACTTATGTTTCATCTCTGGATTTAAAGTGAGCTTCAAAAAGATCTTTCGTTGTTTTTTTCTTCTGCTCTCCCCACACACCCTCTTCTGGTCTCCATACTATTGACAAATGTTATTATCGTTCCCATCTGTTCCATTTCCAAAATATCAACGAGAAAATCGCGGGGGGGGAAGCTCCGCTTAATGGAGGGGGTCGCGTTTATGGGAGCCTGTGGAAAATAAACACAATGGAGAAATGGTGTTTTTGAGAATCAGGCCTCATTCACAGGCGCGCGGCAAGAGGCTGATTTGTGTCTGAATGAAGCTTTACAGTCACAACTTTAAATGGCTGCCAAAATCAGTGCCACAACATTCATTGTGAGCGGCTGGAAATGCCAGGCTGCTGGCGGAAGCGCGCTGAACCGAACTTCCGAAAATAAGCTCCCTGGAATGTTCACATGGGCTCCTCTGCCAGCCATAAAAACACAGAAAGGCGCCAAATTCCACTGTCTTGCCTAAACACTGAGCACGCACTCAGGTAATAAAGTTATTATGTCGGGCTACAAATGGCAGCGACGGCGCCGTGAGGACACACTTGACGGGAGCGGCGGCAGCTCTTAGGCGTGTGTATTTTTCTAGCTGCGAGTGATGGATGTGAAATTACAGTGCCAGACGCCAAAGGAAGCAATGGAAGCTTCGGGGTAATCAGGTCTTTTCAGCCCAAACATAAAAAAAAAAAAAACAAGGCTTTGCATCAACGGGCGTCCTAGCGGTGATTTTGTCTTTGAGCTTCAGCCGTCTGACTTGTGAGCGTCGCGCACTGAGTCTGCGGCAGGTATTCTGGTGATTCGTTGCGTCTCCATGACACTCTGGGGTATTTGGAGAGGCGCCACTCTGCTCTGCCGAGCTTGAGATATGCTCCGGTGTCTATTTTCAGCTACTTTGTACTCAGATCTCCCTCAAATATGAAAGGAAACACGAGCAACATCTGGTGACTTTCAAGACAACACAATGGACGGGCCGTCGATTGTTAATAGGGACGCTCACAAAGTCTGGATCCGTGTGGGTAACAACAGGACTTATAAAAACTTAATTTACCATTTACTCAACTGTTAAATTAAGACGGACACACACAATTCTGAGAAATCGCAGACTTTTTTGTGACTCAACTCGGAAAAATCACAAAATTCCCGACTGTTGTCGCATCACAATCAGTTACCGCTTTAAGCGGGTAATTCCCCGGTGATCTCCGCAGCGCGATTTCCAATAGACACAAGCTAACCGATCTCAGGCTGACGCCGTTCAGCTGGACCCGATTTAAAAATCCGTCTTCACGGCGGTTCCAATCGTGGATTGAGCGTTAGCGCCTCAGACAGCTACAGGTTGGCTGGTGGGAGTTGAGAGGGAAACTCTGTCACTTTAAACAACGTCTGATCTACAAGCCCGTCTCCGACTGCGCACGTCAAAAGCTGGATCTATCACAGGAACCCGTAAACGCGCGACACCTTGTGTGACTTCTTTTGCCGTTGAGTGTCTCAGTGTGGCGTTTTACTGGGAGCCCAAGAAATCGAGTAAGTTATCGCTGGCACGGAAGAATTCCTCCATACTTTATATAGATTCAGCTCACGTAACCATCTGGTCAGGGGCCCATAAAGAAAGCATTTCTAAAACTAGCGTCAATGCCTGACCACATTGAGCAAATCTTATGTCTGCCTCATTCAAAGGGACCAATAAGATTCCCTGCCCAAGACTGAAAACTTGCAAAGCATTCAGACTAACTGGCACTATGGTACATTTGCTAAATTCTTGCCAAGGCCAGTAGTGAGTACACAGAGAGGCTATGATTCCAATTTAGAGCTACATTATAATGACGACATTATTCCAGAAAAAGGTGTTTCTTTTTGCGGAAGCATTGCAGTCCGCAAACTGGGAATTATCAAAAAATATGGCAGTAGTCGAAGTGTCATGTCTAGAAATGAACTTACATTTCTTTTACTTTACATTGTGTTGCACTGTTTAGATGGTTTCTAACTTTTAGCATGCCATAGCGTAGCAGCTGTAAGGCCACAAATGGCCTCAAAATGCCGGTAAAGGAAATTAAAGGCGCTTCTGCAGGAAGTCTCTAATATCAAATATGATTAAATATTGACTGAGCCTGAGTAACATCAACACAACTCATGTCTCTGAAGTTATTGCTTCCTCCAGACGACCTTTCTGTGTTTGTCAACAGGTGTTCACATCTTGATGGAAATGCGATGCTAACCAGGTTAGCATTGGAACACTGCTTTAAAGAATACTATTCAAAGAGAGACGTTTCTTCGCCGCTGTTTATTACAACTTCAGCGTGAAGATTCCACCCAGTTCTGATTAAGGTGCCATAGCAGCAGCAGCATCCACGCTAACGTCTTCACGGGGACCATTGTTTACAACTGGTAGCTTTTCTCACGCTGGTTTTTCCTTGGCTGTTTTATTCTCCTCAAACCCCTTAAAGCAGCCGCCATGTTCATTTTTATGGCCTCATACTGTTCGAAGAAGCTTGTTGCATATGAAATCCACCGATATTTCAAGAGCCAAAACACCGTCCGGTGGAGTTTATCTAAGTAGATGAGCTGAATTTTAGGGGTTAAAATCTGAACAAACAAGCCGCCTGGCAAGGTGGGAAATTTAGACAAGAGGTGCAGCGAAACGAGCATTTTCACGCAGGGCGGGGGGGCCGACGGGAAGGAGCTGACATTTTAATTGCCTCAAGACAGCAGAGGCTGAAAATAACAGCTATTATTCCTGCTGGGCTGCGAGAAGAAACAGAAATCAGCTTTGGAAAAAAAATAAAAAGGCATATGTGATTTTGGACTAACTTGCGGTAACAAGAAGGGAGTTGAAATGTAGCTTTTCAACGGGAGGGAAGCACAGACATAAGTCAGTCAAGTATGTGGAAACAGAGTTTTACATAAGCACGCACACACACGCGTACGCACGTGCGGTTTTAGCGAGTGCTCTGAGACTCCAGAGAGACTCCTCGGCTGAATCCGGAATTCACTCAATACATGGCGGAAGGGCTAAATGTTAACTGCCTTTCCTTTGCTGGGGAAAAAAAGGTTCGCTGACAATAGATGGGCCTCGGAGTTAAATATCAGAAAGGTCAGAATGTGAAAAGGGACTTAGTGAAATGTGAAATGCTGCAGCCCTGACAATTTAGAGCAGTTATATTCGGTTCCTAATCCTCAGGTGGCCATTTCTCTCTCTTTCTCTCTCTGTCTTTTTCCGAGCGGCCGGATGTGTCTCTGGGCTTGTCTCTCTCGCTCGCCCGTCTCTCTTCTTTCTCAATCTGTCTCCCCGGCGTCGAGGCCGGCGAACAGCTTGAGGAGGGACACACAGGAGAGCGAGAATGATGGCGAATGCAGCTAAAAGGTTAAGGAGGCTGTAATCCGGCAGTAAAGGACAGCCAAGACTCACACTGCGCTTCAGCTGTTCCTGAAATTATAAGAAATGAAGAAGGGAGAGAGAGAGAGAGGGAAAAAAACACAAAAACAGACAAAGGGCAGCCAAGTTGTCGTTCTGCGTGTCTGCGGCTGGATAATGGAGAGAGGCATTTTATGAACGGAGACCGCGGGGCCTATGATTGCGTTGGCAGGCAGTCTCGCACCTCCGCACTTGATCCCTAATGAACCATTTATTCCCAATATTAGGTGAAAAAGAGTGCACTGCACAAATGCCTTCGCAAAAAAAAAGAAAAGAAAAAAAAAAATCTATACACGCCGGGCTTTTTAATCTTCTGCCCGTCAATTGAGTGAGTGCCAGGACACGTGCGGCTACTTATGCAACACGGCTGATTTCAGAGCTTAGCAGGTATGATCACTTAATTACTCAAACTGGGAGGAGAAAAGAGAAAATGTTATTTCTCAATGCTCGTTAAAGATGCAATATGGATTTTTTTTTTTTTTTACACCTGTCAAACACCTTTTCCACAAGCATATTTCTGTGTCTGTTGGTTGCTTTTAGTTTAGCTCTATGTTTTTCTTATCCATTTGTTTTTGTTGATGTTCTGTTCAGTGATAAACAAAGATTTGTTTTTTGACGGTGCGCCGACACCGGGCGTAAATCTAAACTTTTTACCGGGGGTTAAAGGCGCTAACGCTGCACGGCGGCTGGATCGTCCGGCTTGACGACCTCCAGCAGAAAGCACTTTCAACAACATCTGATCGACAAGCCCAAAAGCTGGATCTATTACAGGAACCCGTAAACGCGCGACACCTTGTTTTTCTTATCCATCCATTTGTTTTTGTTGAAAGGCGCTAACGCTGCACGGCGGCTGGATCGTCCGGCTTGACGACCTCCAGCAGAAAGCACTTCCAGCCGGCCATTCCTCGGCCCACAAGCAACCGGCTTCCTTTCTAGCTGTGATAAAGCCACTGTGGATAACTAGCCTTTAGAGATTGAGGAGAATTAACGAGCGAGCTGCTGATAAACTTAATGAGTGTGGACACCATGGTGGCGCTCGCTGTATTTTACTCTTAAAGTAAGGAGAATTTTTCGACTTTTCTCAGGAGGGAAATTGTTTTCCCATTTATCCCCTACTGGCCTTGGAACGTGTTTAGTGAAAGACTGCGGTCGCGTCACGTGGCTTCCATGGTTCCGCCGTCGCTGCCGGAGCAGGAGGCCTTAAAGCGCGAGCAGCGGTAATAAATCTAACTGACTGACTTGAATGTCAAAGACAATTTCTGTCATCCCCCTTTTCAAACACTTTTGATAGGCTCTTTATTACATGGCTACGTGAGATAAATCCCCAACAGGGTTCAGGAGACGTTCCGTCTGGAGTGCCAGGATACAAGCGAGGCAACACGAGTGTAAACAGCGTCTGTCTTCTGACATGCGCGATTAAAGAAAAAAAAAATAAATAAAAATAAAAATGCGTTTCCCATAATAATCTTATCTGAGGGAAGAGTGGCAAGAAAAACCTTCCACATTTCCACATGTATCCACTTTGTCAGTGCAACAGACATCTAATGAACTCGTGCGAATTCAGGCCAATAGTGCAGGGAATTATGCGCTAGCGAGCCGTCCTGCAAACATGTTTTGATGAACTGCGGCAGGACAAATTGGGCTCCAAATGCAAAGGCAAACCAGTCACAAAAAGTAAAGTGTATTCTATTTAAACGCGGCTCCACAGGCTGAACTGCCTCTTTCCGCTCCTAGCTTTTCTATTTTTCGGATAAACAAGGAACAAAACGGCGATATTGACTGTTGGAAGCTGCACGGCGCGGCAGGAGGCCTCTGAATGGGGACTTCCTGCTTGGCTCGCGCCTTGCATGTCAAATAAGTGTGCAGACCGGATCTGCCTCGCACTGGGGTCGTCAACTGTCCCCTATTAAAGCGCCCGCGAGACAGACAGAGCGCGAGGCAATTTTGGAGGAGAAGCTGTGCATCCGCTGGGTTTCTTTAGACAAAAGGAGACAATATTTGTTTCTTTTCTAGCCTCGCTGAGTTTTTATTTTTTCCCCCCCCCCGCCGCCCTGTTGCAGTCTGTGTCCGGCACACACACACAATTCCTCAACAGCGCAGAGGGAGCGGCCCCTCCCTCCCTGAGGCAGGGTTGAGTCGGCCAACCAACGGGATTAGCACGGTGCGTTACTGTCTGCAGCGGCCCAGACACACAACTCGCCAGGATTGGGGCTTTTTTTTTTTTTTTTTTGCAAGTTTTCCTCAGCTCTCCAGCAATCTGGAGGTCACCTGGTACATCGGATGGGGGGGGGGGTTTCGTCGTCCTCTCGCGTTTCTTCCGCCGGGGTTGTTAATCTGCAGGTTTGGCAGGAGACGACCGCCGGGCGCTGGAACCCGCTGCCTGTGCGGGCTGCGCGAGATTGATAGCCGAGCCGTCGTCCACGCGGGGCGGGAACGTACGACGGATTTCACCGCATTTACACTGGTGACGAGACGACGCACGCAAAAAAAAAAAAAAGGTATGAGTGGAGAGTGGAGAGGAAACCAGAGTCAGTCAGTCAGCCGGCGGCGGCGGTGGTGGTGGCGGCGGCGTGACGGACTTCAAGGGCGAACTTTAAGGGGCCGTAAAGCAGAGCGGCTGTGAAAACCTTGCCGTGTGCATCCCGGGTAAACAGGGTCTTCTGTCACCCCCCCACGTAGCCCCGCCTCCATCGGAGAGGCTGCCGAGATGACGCCTGTTTATGTTTCCCAATCAAAACCACCCCCCCCACCCCCATTATAAAGCCAAAGAGTGATCTCGTCACAGTTTATCCCAGCAAAACCGACCCACCTGGAGACGATCAAACACTGCTGCTGTGCGCCAAACCCCGCCCCCTCCCTCCACCTCCTCCCTACTCTCACTCTGACTCAGTGAAGGCGGAACAACGCTACCGCGGGCCCCCCCGACACACGACCGGATCTCCGCATGACCTCGCTACCCGGGCCACTGCTCCGTCTTAATTATATTCCAGTCGGTGTCTTTGCGTGACATTGTCCGCCCCCGCGCTTCCTCGAACGCTGCGCGGCGTGGGAATTAGCCGCACAACACAACACAGCACAACACAAAACGACTCCCTCTTCTGTCTCCAGTCGTCTTTTATTTCTTAATGAATCTCTTTGATCTCGAGTCGGGGCGCCGCGTGTTGTCTCAGGGCTTTCCTCCTGTTTAACAAAGGAACACGAGCCGCTGCTGCTTAGATACCGACACTTTTTGATGATGACAGATTCAGAGAGGACGGACGATCACGGGCTGCTAATTCACGCAGCCGACGGCCCAGACAGGCTGCTGGTGCGGTTACGTTTCGTTGCAGGTGCGAAACGAGTGACTTTTCCTTTTTAGATTCAGTCAGTCGCAGTGTCGACTGTCTGACTGAACCTGCCCGCCTTCGTAGATCAAGTTGCCGGCGTGTCTCTATCACTTTAAATACCCCGACGCTGTCAGCTGGTCTGAACTTCTTGCATCATAAAACCGGAACGAGAGACGTTTCAAAAGCTCATTTCCGAGGCAGTTTCCTCGCCTCGCTCCACAGGCAACAAAGGTGCTCCACACATGACTAGGGGTCATCGACTCCCGTCTCTGTCACCACAGCTCGTCGTCGCATGGCAACAATTAACCGTCCCGTCAGTCAAAGTGGCTGAATTTATTCGCTTTTAAAAAAAAAAAAAATTATTCCACTTTTGTTGAAGGTCGGCAGAGTTTTCCAGTCCAGGTGGTGCGCAGCGTGTATGACTCTTCTGCTTGGGTTGGCGGCGTGTAGCTCTGCCGGCGTTCACTCTAACGGAGCAGAGCTTCCAAGAGCCGAGCGTGATTTGAGACCTGTGACGAGCGAGCTGATGAAAGCCTTGAACAGATCCCCGATTCACTTTGTCGGGGGGGGCGGGGGGATGGGACTCGAGCGAGACTTTAATTTTGTGTCGGAAACATTTAAGTGGAGTGCGCTTCAGTAGGTTGCGTCCCACATTGGCTGCGACGGATAAATTATGCTTCATTTGCGCCGCTAATTCAACATAAGCTAAGATTAGAGGAAGCAGGGATTTCCCCCCCCCCCCCCCCATTTTTTTTTTCAAGAGCAATTGATATAAGAGAATGTCGAGCGAGACTGAAATTACAACCTCTTATATTTATGCATCGGAGGAGCGACGCGACAAATCCCCCCGTTCTGCACAACAACAGCAACGTGTCACAAAACCAAGCGCATGAAACTTATGATAAATCGTTTTCTCATTACCAAAACATAGGGGAAAAGATAATTGAAAAACAAAAAATTTATAAATAAATAAATAAAAAAAAAACAAGTGGAAGAGGGAATATCCCCCGACTGGGACTAATTCAGAGGCATAAGGTGCCTGGAGGGGCCAGACTGTCTCTCGCTAAATTGCTTTGCCAAATCAGAATGAAGGAGCGGGTGGGCGAGCGGTGAGGCCGATAGGAGGAGGACGAGGAGGAGGAGAAGGAGGAGGAGGAGGTCTCTCCTCCCAGTTGAAAAGGGGGAAAATCTTAACTGCGGAGCGCCATCTTCCTCTGGATCAAATCGCCGTCTCGGGGCTACGCTGGCGAGCGCTCCACCGCCAGAGGGGCCGACTTGAAAAATAAGCTCTCTGTTGTTGTTGCCGGCGGTGAGGGAGAGAGAGAGAGAGAGAGGGAGGGAGTGAGAGAGTGAGAGAGAGAGAGAGAGAGAGAGACAGAGAGAGAGGTTCCTCGGTGGCTGTGTGTTTGGACGCCACGGGGTCGATGGCGCCCGCCACACCCCGCTCCAACAACTGTGAATAATACATTATAAGGAGAGATAATAAGGGGCGGGTGGTGGTGGTGGTGGTGGTGGTGGATGGGGGTCTGTGGCGATTGGGCGTAAATCTAATCAGCGCTCCGAGAGCTTTCAGACGCCTCCTCACGCCGGGCGTCTTGACAAATGCATCCAATAAGCTGCTGGTGTCTCCTCCGACGCCGCTAAGACAGAACTGCGTCCTCCGGGGGCCCAATCATAGACATTTTATTATAATCCCCCCCCCCCAATTTACATTTTACATCTTCCCCAAATTGATTTATTGTTTACTTTCTTTCTGATTTTAATTCAGCGGAGCACTTCATCATAACGTTGCAGCTTGTAGCCCCGCCGCCGACCCTCCCGCCGAGGCAGCCGGGACTGGTTCCAGCAACCCAACCCCAGAAGATGGATGGATGGCTGGAGAATTCTTCATCACGTATATGGGTGTCACAATAAAGAATATCACCTGGCACGGTGGAATCAAATGAAAAAAAAATATCTAAATGAAAGCCTGGCGTTGTATTATAAAGTAATGTTAAGTAATGACTCTCCAAATTTTGTTGTGCGTCCGTTTGGACCCTCTTGAATTGTCAGTTTGTGATGTGACACACGACTGGTCCCGCACGCACAACAGTCCCCCGGGGGTTTATGGTTGGGGGGGGGAACAAAAAAAAGAAAAAAATTCTGAAAATAGCAGCAACAGCAGTCAACTGCGCAACTTTTTTCTTCTTCTTTTTTTTGCGTTTTGATGAGTTGTTTTCGATGGGCCCATTCCAATTCGCTGCCGCTCGCCAGAACCACGGCGCCCTCGTCGTCTTGGGGATTTTCATTTTATTTATTTTTTTTGGAAGTAGCACTGGTGCCTCTGAATTAATCCACAGCTGCGTTTCAGTGCATCAGCATCACAGTTTGAGCATGAAGACTCTACAACAACTTTTTTTTTTTTTTTTTTTAAATATATACATGTTTCTTCCTGACAGAGCATCACATCGATACCGTAGACTGTTGATCCTCGTTTTCACTCCTCGACACTCCAAACCACGCACACCCACACACACACACACACACACACACACACACACACACACACACACATGCCAACATGTTCTCACTTCTCCCACTCACGTCGAGGTGCATGTGAATCCATGTGCGTCCCGATTAGCGCTCTGACTCGGGAGATGATGGCTGCCGACACTCTTCCCCTCCCTTTTTTTTTTCTTTCACACTTTCCACTTCGCCCCTTCCTTCCATTCCACGTCGGCCTTTGTCCTTTTTTCCCCCCCTCCCGATCCTTTTTTTTTTTTCCATTTACATACCTCCTTTCCTACACATTTTCTTGTTGGGTTTCCTGGCACATTCCTTGGATATTCTTTTGACTGTAAAATGAATGGAAAAACTACAAAATAACAGCGAGATCTGGGAAAAGATCGCATGTGACATGCAACAACTCAGAGTGAGTCAACACCCCCCGCCCCCACCGCCCCCGTCACCCTCCTCCTCCTCCTCCTCCGCCTCGTCCTTCTCCCACCCCCTCCCTCCCAGTCATCGTCATCAACAACAAGAACAACAGAGGACCTGTGGAGAAACTGGGGGTGTTGCTGCAGAAATATTCCAAAATGATGGAATGAATTTGCTGCATCCTGGGACACAGGAAGCCCATATTCACATGCACTTCTATTTAAGACCCAATACAGCCACACAGAAGGCGGAGATTTGAAAGGCCTTTGCCGGTCGCATTGTAATTTGTTAAGGGAAAGCGTTACTTGGCACCAGCCGTTTGGTTTCTCTGAAACACTTTCCAGCCATTTTCCTGTGTGGGTCTCCTTAAAATGCAGGAATAATGTGGGGCAATTTAAAAGAAATGATTTTTTTTTTCTTCCCTTTTGTCATGGCGGGGCCCGATCTACATTTCGCCTTTTGAACAAGAGCTGCTGAGGGATAAAATGAATAGGCTGGGGGGGATGAGAGTAAAGGGTCTTACATAGGTCAGGCTGATGCCACAGGCCTCTCATGTACCAGACAGAATATTTCACCAACCCTACAGTTTGAGATCATTCACTTATGAGGCAGGCTGCTAATTATTAATGGCTAGAATCCCCAGAACAGTCAAGACAGTGAGGGTAGGCAGGTGCACCGAGTATTTCCAATATGCTCCTTTTTTCTTTTTTGGTTTGACCTTCTTTTTTTTTTTCCTTTTCGTTTGCCGTTTAATCAGTCATATTAATAATACGTCATTTAGTCATCAAAAGAGGAACCTCTAACAGTGGCATGGGGGGAAGGGAAGGAGAGTTGATGAAAAGACTAAATGAAAGTTCAAGTCAGGATGGGAGGTTGAGATGATGGACACGGACACTGCATGCACCAGACAACAGGTCATGCTCTGCGCAAAGTACAGCGGTGACACGACATTTTCAGAGGAGAGACAGAGCGAGGGAGCGAGACGGAGAGAGCGAAAGAGAGAGAGAGACAGACAGGAAAGAGGAGGAGGAAGAAGGAGAAGAAGAAGAAGAAGAAGAAGAAGAGCTTCTGGTTTCACCCTGGCCAACCCGTCGCACTCACCATCCTCAGTGGGGACATAGATGTTGAGGAACAGACAATCCTCGTGCTGGTCCTGTATGTAGGTGGTGACTATATCCAGGTTGAAGGTGAACCAGATGGGCATCATGATCTCCGGCACGGCGTTGTGGATGTTCTGCGGGCAGACGGGGGCGAAGTGGGTGGCGTTCTTGATCCCCGACCAGGACGACGGCGGCTCCGGGGGCATGAAGCGCTTCTCCCCGACGGGGGAGGCGGCGTAGGGGACCCCCAGGTACTGGTCCACGGGCCCCAGGATCTCGCTGGGCAGGGGCACGCGCACCCCCCGCAGCTTGCCGTACTGCGTGTTGACGGTGGGGTGGTAGTTCTGACCGCCGGCGGCCGCCAGGCACCAGCAGACGCTCAGCGCCCACAAGGGGGCGGCGGCGGCGGCACGGCGGCGCCAGTTCCGACCTCTCCTCGGAGAAAACCACATGGTCGCAGCGAGCCGACGGCCCTTTCCCCTATACCCCTCCCCCACCCTCCCTCCCTCGGCACGCACACACACACACACACACGCGCACACACACACACGCACACACACGGGGGCCTCCGGCTCAGCCCAGCAGTCCAGCGGCCGGAGGGACGGTCATCAGCCGCAGCAGGACGGTTTGCGGGGCAGACGACGGGGAGGTTTTTTCAGCGCGTCACTGCGTCGGCGGCGAGGACCCGGTTCCTCCGTCCCCTCTGACTCATCCGAGCGGACCTCTATCCCGTGCTGCAAGACAAGGAAGGCAAGGAAAGGGAGGAGGATCAGTCAGTGGAACGGTTGGCTCGTTTTTCCCTCGCACTTAGCTCATGTCTGTCAGTGTGCTGCCATCCATTCATGTGATACAAATTGAGGTGGGGGGGGGGGTAAGTCTCAGATATTCCCAGCAGGTCAAGCGGAAGGAAGATTGGCGCGAGACATTGACGACGGCGTTGGATGGAATCTGTGTCAGCCGCACACGAACGTCCGGATCGTTTTTTTTTCCCGCCGTCGAGATAATTGACCGCCGAACACCAGGCTCATTTTGTTTGCGGAGTGAATTAAAAGGAGTGAACTGTTTTTGGAATAGTGAGAGAATATTTTCATGTTTTTTTTGAGTCGTTGAGAAGAGAAACTCGTGGGCCAATCACAGCGTGGGTAGGTAACGGCGTCGCGTGCGCTAGCGTCTCCCACAACAACAATGTGCCGACAAGCTCATTATCTGGGTCTTTCAGCACCAGGAGTTGATGGACAGTCGAGAGGCTGCTTTTTGTTTCCACTTCCGTCTGTCTGTGTCTCTCTGTTCCGACTTTGTAGCGGGTGATGCGTTCAAAAATCTCCTCATCTGTTTTTTTTTTCCCCCTGCAAACCATTTTAACCCTCTATCAGAGTGCACTCACAAAACTTTTTTTTTTTTTAATTAATTTTCACAGTTTTGGCCACAAATTCCCGTCGCAGGCGGAGTGAAGAGTCCTGATAATGAGAATTGTTTTACGCACTTCCAAACTTTAATTTTTTGCACATTGGCCGTGTAAAGTCCCCGAACAATTGAGCCCAAAAATCTAAAGTTATAAAACAGAGGTGGTTTGAGGTCTGGATAGATCAGTCACCTGCCAAAGCTTCCTCTACTGCTTTGTTTTTTTTTTCATATTGATCGTTGCTTGATGATAGACAGTGACAAAGAGCTGTATTTGCAGTGATGCAGATCACCGGGATATTACACAGCAACGTTTTGCGTCCCGGCTGATGTCATTCAGTTTTTTTGGTTTGATTTTCTTTTTGACCTTTTAGTCTAGAAATAACCAAGTTGCTATTTCAATTTGGCTTCCCTTGTTCGCCCTATCGAGAGATCGCTGTTTGGACATGAGGAGGGTCACCGGGGGACACGCGCCGCCACCAGTGACACCACTGTAAATGCTAATCGACGTTAGCGGGGTAAACCGCGGGGTCGGACGGCGGCGCCCTCCACACGATCCCTGATCAATTTTCAATTTCTGTGGCTT
The DNA here is from genome assembly GCF_046127955.1 of Nelusetta ayraudi. Taxonomy (NCBI): domain Eukaryota; kingdom Metazoa; phylum Chordata; class Actinopteri; order Tetraodontiformes; family Monacanthidae; genus Nelusetta; species Nelusetta ayraudi. The sequence continues at coordinate 646,085 of NW_027466193.1, read as the reverse complement.
AGTTCGCCCCCCACCACCACCACCTCTGCCTACCGCAGTGATTGCTTTAATAACAATGGAGAAGAAAAGCCAGCGTTTAGAAGGGGGGGATATTGCATTCCGAAATGACTGCGTTAAATGATTTATAATGTATCCGCCTGTTGCGGGGCCACTAACAGTGAGTGCGGGAGGCTCCTGGAGGAGCTTTAATCGCACTGCAGCTCATCACTTTTCTCGCGCTCGTGAATTAGCGCAACGGCTGGCCAGGAAAAAGCTGCACACAGATCTATAATTACAATATGCACATTAGCGCGGCAGTATCTTAAAACACACATACACACGCGGAGGGGATGATTTGTGAGGCCCACCGTCGCCGAGCACGTGCACACTACGCCCGTCGCCAGACTGGTCGAACACCTGCTATGTGATAATACATGAAAAGTCAACCATAACCAATGTAGGGGTATGGGGGTGGTTGGTGGGGGGGCTAAAAGGCATACATGGCTCCGAGGGCTGGCGAAAGCCTTTGAAATGCTGGAAGACTCGCAAGCACACACACACACAGAGGCAGCCAATGACGTGAACAACATTGTTGAAGCAGGTTTTTTTTTCTCCCTCTTCTGCACTTGTTTTGTTGTTTTACTTGAAAGCGCATCAGAGCTGAATATAATGGAAAGTGCAAAAAAACAAATTAAGTGTAATTCAAGGGCATATTTGGTGTGATAATTTAAAAGGGAACAATACGAATTTTTACAGTATAATATTTTCCCAGCTCTTCGTGACTCAGCGTGGTGAAAATCTTAAAGTACAACGAGCAAACATTACAGAAACAAAAAAATAAACAAACTGGCACGAGTCGCCCAAGCAATGGACTGAATCCTCTGAAAGAAAAACACAAGAAATGCGAATCGGGTGGTTGGAGCAAATACAGTTGCGCTAGTTCAATCTGTGGACAGGCAACAACACCACTACGAAAAAAAAAAAGGGGCGAAGTGGAGGTTAAAATTTCGAACGCGAAGCAAGAAGTCATCCTGATAACAGACAGCTGGACGGAGGCGTGCAAGAAACGACATTTCCTTGGCCAATAGTTCTGAGTAGGCAGCATTGTTTATGTGGCAAAAGTGTTTCCAATCTTCCCACGACACAAAACGACATCTCGCCAGGTGATTCTCACCCTCCTCCCCGAAAAAAGGGAAGAAAAAGTTGCAGTTTTCATCAGGCCTTTCTGGAGCAACACACAGGCATGAAAGCAGCCACTGACTATTCAACCCAGTCTTTTGAAAGGTACAAAGTCTCCTTGTTAGAGCAGCTGTGCTATTTCAGCTCCTTGAAAAGAACATGCAGAATGTTTTTTTTTTCCTTTAGCAAAGGACCTCTATGAATAGGATCAGGAAACGCTGTTTTGTTTGCCCATCATCAGAGCAAAAGTTCTGGCAGTCAGAAAAATATCAAACAGATGATATCTGAAGCAAAAAAAAAAAAAAAAAAAAAAAGGGGGTGGAGATGTGCCTGAAAACCAGGCGGTTGAGTTTATCTGAGTCCCCTGAAAGGAGGAACTCATCTTTTACACCTTTGATTTTAAGATTAACAAAAAGATTTTTATATAAGTATAAAATGATATCATTAAAATGTGAAGAACAGGGGAAATGAAACCTAAACTTTCTGGCAGACATCCCTCAAACTTCGGACTCTAAAAACTCTGAAAATTCCATCCGCGAGGAAACTTTAAAAATACTTACGCATCAACTCAAATCTAACTGGGTCCCCTTTTTTGGTATAAATAACCCCATTTCTGGTCGGGGATGAAATGCGCCGGGTCAAACTTTCAAATCAGGGCAGTGCAAGGACACACGCACACGGGCGGCGTGATGGAGTGTGTGTGTTTAGAGGACACCGCTCAGAGGACTTCATCAGTCTCTCCTCCAGCAGCATCTCTGAGGTCCTCTCCGCTTTGATCTCGCTCTACCTGCTGAAGCACTGCCAAGGGAGATGCGGGGAGCCAGGGAGAGAGGGAGAGATTGCATGAGTTCTCCCTCATCATCCCAGAAATATTGATTGTCTCATCACGCGGCCTTGGAGCCCTTAATAAATACAACTGGGGTGACGGAGGAACAGGCAGAGGCAGAGGAGAGGAGAGGAGAGGAGAAGGGGGGAGGAAGGAGGAGAGGCTGGCGCTGCTGGGTGTCCACGGGATGTTTTTTTTTTTTTTCTGTTAACGTGGGCTGATTCTTCATCGAGCAGCACAACATTCAACAGCCGTTTCTCCAGCAGTTCCGCTGGTTAAAGGCCCAGTGAGCAAGATAAAGGGCCGTCTCATGGCAAGGAAGCATATTGCGGGCAACGTTAATGTTAATCTCCGTTTTTTGTTTTTTTTTGGAAGGGGAGCTTGACCTCACATCTTCCCATTACCAGCTGGGAAGGTCAGATAGAATCTCTATAGATCCAAGTCAAAACATGGAGCAATATGGCTGCTAAGGCTTTTACATAAATCAAAATTCTTATGAACAGTGCTACTGGGATTGCTCCATAAAAGTAATGCAACTGATTACTCCTTAATAAATTAATCTAATTACTAATTACTAATTACTTTATTAATTACTTTAGTTGTAAAAAAAAAAAAAGATAAAGTAACAGCTGCTCAGAGATTTGGAATGAACTTTATTAAGGTGCAAATTTTGCAATTCCAAATATTGCCTCTGTCCTCTTAACATGAATGAATGTTTGCTCTCTACACAAACTGCACACACATTTCACAGAATAAACTCATGTACAGCACTGGTGCCTTTTGCACAGCCCATATAGTTAAAATAATTAGAAGATTTGGGAAAAGTAACAAAATCGTTACTTGATGAAGTAATTATGATAGGATTACCAGTTTTGCCCCAGTAATCTATTTACATTACTCGGTTACTCTGTTACTGTAGTGGACTACTTAGTAATAGATTACTCGCCAACACTGCTTATGAAGGAAAAGACAGTTAATACTATTCTGCCACGACAGAGCAATAGATGACTTTAAAAGCTACTTGTTTGGCACTTTGAACCATCGTTAAGTCATCCCAAGCATTTCCCCATATGTTGCCACTAATGAAAGACAAAAAAAAAATGTCAGGTTAAATTTTAGTGTGAGCCCACTGGCGGGCACACTCGCGATGGAAGAGCCTTTGTCCTCCTCCAGCAAAGAGATCCCCGAACTGCAATGAAACTGAGCCGAATGCACTCCTACGCCCCGCCGCCATCTCTCAGCGAGCGGCTGAATGGAGTCTGATGAAAAAAAAAAAGAGGAACCAATAAGAGATCTGAGTAGATGGAGCTTCTGACTGTCCCCCCGCTACTCTGTTATCGCTGCAGCTGGACGGCGACAAAGACAAATTCAAAAAGCTCCATTAGTCTTCCAGAACATTTGCGGTGACTTCAAATGGAAGGGAGGCATCGTGACCCGAGAAGGTGTTATCACAGCTTTGCAAATGGCTCAGACGGAGCTTGCGCGTTAACATTATGGAGCCCGCGACAGCTGAGGCTGAGCAGAAGCGAAGACTTACACACTTACTCCCAGGTGGTGGTTTACCTCGGCTGAACAACGGGAGGGGAAAAAAAAGAAGCATTATTTACCGTCTCCACTCGCACATTTTTTGCTCCAGACAGACAAACCAAACCCCCGCTGGCGCAGACTGGTGGTCCATTCTGAGACAAACCCTCATCTTGACAATGGATTTCTCGCCGTCTCACTGCCTGTCAATAATGTGTGAAATATACCTGTAAACTCTCTGCTTACACGTGTTCACGGCAAATAAGTCAAATGCGGAATTTCAACGCCGCAAAAATAAATCAATATTGAAGATGCACACGCGCACCCACACACGGTAGGTCTCCACCCTCAGACAAGCTTATGGTTCTCCGCAAACAAGGGATGTGTCAAATTAAATCATGGAGACCGGCGTGTTTCTGAAAAAAAAAAACATTGGTAAAATAAAATCCCACCTGGACTTCATAAGGCTCCAGCTGGGGGAAGGATGCCTCTGTGACAGCCCCAGATGAGGGCCACCTTTATTCCCTTTTTTTGTTTTTTTTTGTCCTTGTTTCTTCAGACACAAAGCCTTTGGAGTCATTATTACTTAGGAGATTTGGAATTAAATGAGGCAAAGAGAAGCAACGCTAACCGCCAGTGATGGGAAAATCGATTTCGATCCGCTTTTATATGAGTCACTCAACTCAGACAGCCAGGTTTTTGATTTCGTTGTGTGAGTGTGCGAGAGTCCGCACGCTTCACCCATTCCCAGTACCCACTGAACCACAGCGCTGAAACCACTGATTTGGAATGGGAAGAATTATCCATTAAAGTGTTAATTTAAAGTGAGAGATCGACTGAATGATTTGTTTGTTCGCAGCTCAGCCTCGGAGCGGGGAGCGAAAGTGGGAGTCGAGTTGAAACAAGAAGCCAGAGCTGTTGTTCTTCCCGCAGGGTTAATCCAGCAATTAGCTTGATATATTTATACAAATACAGTTAGAATAGCACTCGCACAATAGTGACTCACTGCCTGTTCTTTTCCGCTAGCGAGCGGCAGCAGGGACGAGTCAGTGAACAAGCTACTGAAGGGGAGGAATCGCAACCAACAAGTCGGTCAAATGACTCTTCAAGACCCTTCAGGACTGGCGCATCACCGCTAACCACCAACTGAGCGACGCTAACGTGCTCCTAAAGACAGTGAAGGGATAAATGGTAAAGGGCAGAAGCGGCGCTGCGGCCGCATTGTGGGCCTCTGCGGCCTCAGACCTTTTTTTTTGTACTCCTCGCCGCGGCTAGAAGCATCATTACTGGCACCGAAGGCCGCGGAGGCACAGGTGGCTGAGCCTGGCAGGTCAAATAAAGACAGATTCCAGGTGAGTGGGCATCGAAATGAATTCTGAAGCCGCACTGCAAATAAATAATGGCCATTCTCTTAACTGCTGATGGTGCTTGAAACAACTATTTGTTGTAGGTGCTCAAGCAATAGATAGGGACAGATGTGAGGCTGAAAGTCTCAGGAGCTGCAATCCCAGGCAACTGAGCTGTTCTTAAAGGTACAGCTCTTTTTTTTTCCTCCCCCACTCCCCTCCGCCGCTTGTGCACATCAGATATACATTAGGCTGGCATGCGGCACTTGAAACGACACTTGCAGGTACTAGTATATTAATCACAGCTAAATTACTCAATTAGACGGAGACAGACTCAGGGGGGTTAAAAAAGGGATAAATAAAGAAATCTCCCCAACAATTCATCATTTTAACTCCTATTGATCCACTGCGGAGTCTCAGCAGACACCTCTTACTGGAAGAAAGTCAAAGCAGCTAATCACTCAAGTAGCCCACAGGGACCTGTTGAGGAACCACCAGCTACAAGGCTGGGTCCATCTCTAATCTAGCCCCTATGTAAACACATTAAGGGTTTTACAGGTTAGCCGCGCTCCCTAGATGCCGCGCGGCAGGTTTGACTGCAAAGTGCTGCTAAGGAGTGTGGGGGGAGCAGAGGAGGGCAGGTTCCGTTTTCAGATAGTGACGCTAAACACTGTTAGCATAGAGACTTTATCTTACGGGCCCAGCCACTCAGATAACTCTGTTACTGAAATGAATAATTATTTAATAAATCCAAACATAATGAGGTTGGAACATTTTTCTATCCTTCAGACCCTAGTGTGTGTTTTGCACTGCGATACTTGCAGAGCTAATTATTACGTTTCCATCTGTTTTTGGCCGTGTACTTTTCCCTTAATTAGCAAAATGTTAGCACCAGGCTAAGGCGCTGAAAACACCAACGTGCCGGCGCGCTAACGATGCCTCCCGCGTCAACGCCGTCGTTGTTAGCACGTGCCAATGCCATATCGTGAGCGAGCGAGCGCGCTGGCGTTTAGCTGAATCAGACCCGCGCTGCGCGGCGTAGACCCCTGCGTCTAAAGATAGCTTCGTAAAACGCGCGCTCACAAGCCGTTGCCATCATCCGTCTCTGCGTGCGAGCAGGCAAACACATCTGAGCGCATGTGAGAAATGATTGAATTCCTGGAGAAGATACACCGGGGCATACCGCGGAGAATTCGGCAGATATTTCTAGCAGCTCGTCTCATCTCTGCCGCGCGGACTGCGCGTACAGCAAATGGAGCGGCACTAACATCAATTTCTGGCTTATGCGGGGGGAAAAGGAGGATGGATTTCCAGACCTCTAGGACGCGTCCCTAATAAAATTTCCGGTGCTTGGAATCTGCAGGGCGCCGGCGAAAAGCATAGCAAAGTTTATGACAATCACTTAAAACGTGAGCCGCCGCGTTCGGGCGCCCGCTGCGCTCTTCGGCCCTAAATGCTGCAACGCTGCCCGCTTGGTTATCAGCAGTGTTCCGTGCAGGGAGGGAAAAGCAAACCCGATTGATAACGAGCGTTTATCGGAGGAGATTAATGATGGTATCACTGGGAATAAATGGGTTATTTCCTGTTTAAAGTCCGATGCCTCGAGAATCGTGCGGCGGGGAGCTGGTCAGAGCGGATCAGAGGGGAAAATACGGACAGGTAGAGGCAGAGGGGAGGAGCTCTGAGACAGTTGAATTAGTGGGTTTGCTCAGAGTTAATTGAGGTCTGACTGGTAATTACAAATGGGACTTGATCTCTCGCATGGTCCCCCGGTTCATTGACACTGCATTATGAAATCTGGGATCAGGCGACGTGGCCGCCGCTGTGCTCCTTCACCCTGGGTTGAAGGGGCCATCTGCAAACCAATATGCAAGAGCAAAATTGCACTGGTGATAAATAACACGTCCGCCCTGAGAAGATTTCAAGCTATTAAATTCATTTTCACAGACTAGTAAGGTGGAGAACAGCAGCCCTACTAATACTGACTGACACAGCATGCCAGGAACAGGACTAACACAAGAGCATAATGAAAAAAAGAAAAAATAATAAGGGCAACATTATCTATACTAACACATTTTCGCCGGAAAACAAAAAGTGACAAAATAATATAAAAGTGCATATAGTACATTGCGTTACACTAAAGATATTGATCACAAAAAAACAAGCACAATAATTGATTTGCAAATGGTATTTACATTTTTTTCAAAAGATAATGAAAATAAACAGGGTTAACTCCATATTGTTTATCTGATTCGCCTTCGGTTTTCTCCATCTAGTTGTTGACATGTAAATTTTAAAATTAATGCATGTTTGCCCGTGCTACCCTCGGGCCGCTGTTTTTTTTATTATATTTTTCTCTCTATTTTCATATTACGACTCGGTTACATCACCCAATTATCACAAAAGTGTATTACCCAACGGAATGTGAGGCAAATGAATGTTAGACCTCTGCCATCAAGGTAATTGGAATCACTTCTGACCCCACTTAAGTTCACCACTCCAGGCTAATTTCTTCGAGCGTGGCATGAAGTGAAGTGGCAAGCCTCCCAGTTAATGGAACTTCTAATTGTGGTTTTGCTCAATGACAATCACTCTGTGTGTCTCACTCGTCGTCCTTCCGGTCTGTGCGTTTATGACGGCTTCCGAGGTTTCGTTGTTGTCAAAGCGGCAAACAACAGGACGCCGCCGCTCTTGGAGAGTGATTTAGCCGACCACGGCCTGCAGTGCGCGCAATAAACACGGGCTCGTGGGTTAAATTGAGATGCCGTAATATCTACGGTTAAGTTGAAATTTCTTGCCAGGCCAGGAAAATTCATTCTTGCGGCTCTATACGCCTGCTGCCACCCAGCAACCCCCCCATTATAGCGGCGGAAACACAAACAGAAGTATCCTCATGCACCATAAAAGCCGGTCCTTTGAAGAGCCGATCGTCCCGAGGACAACACTTAGCTATGCACCATTTCATAAAGCAGTTCGAGCCCTGCACTGAGTGCATGTAATTCGCCACTTTCATCCGCTGCATTTTGAATTGCGCTTCCTGCAGAATGAGATTAAAAATTCAGATCAACTTGTCCAGAGGAATGTGACACACATTATTGTATTTTTTTTTTTTCTTTTTCTTTTTCTTTTTCAAAATGAAAGCTGCTGGGGCTGCGGCAGGCTGTGGAAACGTATAGTACCTTTTGCTCATCTTGTAGATGTGCAAATGCAATACGCACTGTGTGTATGCAAGTAGACAAATGAAGGTCTGCATGCATAATAAACTAAATAACACAGTTAATTCAAGGTAAGTAGGCTGCGATGCCCTGCAAAAAAAAACAAAAACAGACGGGTCAGCTGTATCGCAGCGCCTGTGAAAGGCTTCCATGGCGTCTTACATAAATTGTAGCGAGCGCAGACATGACCCAGATGCTGCTTGTGAAATTAATGAGCTAATAATGCATTAGGGTACCTGAGCGTTTGCGGCAGCTACGGTGTGACTTGATGTGCAAACGTAAAATAATTAATTAGCGATGATATAAAAGCGTCTCCGCGCGGCTTTTCTAGAACTCCGCCGTGTTGCATCAGCTTGTAAAGCCTGCGTGGCTCATCTTTAAAAGCCTTCCGGAGGCTCCCAAATTGTGATTGATGATCAATTAAGACAAGATGAATTTTCTGGAGAAAAAAAAGAAGGGGGGTAAAAAAACAAACAAACAAACACAACAACGCCCAAGACATTAACTCTGATGTTTCTTCCCAAAGCCTCCGACTGCCTGGCATCCTCGCACAGCACTCGCCAAGCCAAGAGCGCAGTGGTGGAGTAATGCCATTGACATGCAAATGACTGGTAGTTCCAGAGAAGTGAGAGGTGCCAAAGAGTGTTACTGTGTGACAAGAACAATTTCTGGAGACGCGGGTGAGAGCCAGGACGCACACAAGCGCACTTGACATCGCCAAACCCACAGCATGTTGCTTTCCCCCCCCCCTTCTTTTATTGGCACAAATATACATTTGACACACACGCACGCGCAAAAGAAATAAGTCCAAAATTCATGAGCGTCATGGTGCGAGAGCCCCACTTGCAAGAAGGTTACAGCACCCTGATGAAATTTATAAAGAACAAAAAAACATGCTTCTTTTGTCCGCAGCACCACCGGCCTCCTGCAGATTTATGACAGCGTAATTAAGTTTTGGAGGCGAAGCAACAGCCGCTGTTCCTTTAGTGAAAGGTCAACAGTAAACAGCAACGTGAGCCACTCTTGATTACCACGTATATCACAACATCAAAAAAGATGCTGCCGCACTAATGAGGGGGTGACCTTCATCTTCGGCATAAAGCGAAGACCGAGGGGTGGTGGAGGGACTGGGGACACACACACACACACACACACACACACACACACACATACACACACAAACACACAGTTCCACATGACCTCTATGCATCGTTATAAAAAGGTGTAGGGGTGATTAATAAAGGGCCAGCTCATGTGAAGCCCGGTTCTTTCTCGCTTTTCAGGTCATTTTCAGCTCATGGCTTCACAGCATCAAAGCAAGTCTGTAAAATGAATTTTCTCTTAAAACAAGCTAATATCAAAACATTCAAAAGAAAAAAATAAACAAATTTGCAACAAAATGGTCAACAGTGACAATCAAGGTGAGGAGCGAGTTTGTAAAATGATAATTAGACTGGAAGCTATCAAGCATTTTCAAGCTTTTCAATAACCATTTTGAATTGTGTTGTATATTACCATATACTTATCAACCTACACTGGAAAAATATTATTTGGGCTCATTTCCAATTGGATGTAAAATAAGTCCAATTGCTGGCTGGATAATGTCGGGCCACTAAAACAAATAGGGTCACATTATTTTGGATATTTGCAAGGACATTGGCAGAAAACTCATTTTCCAGGCTGCCTTCGATGAGGCTACATTATCATCTGGAAGCTTTATGAGTCGTGCAGTCTTTCACATCTCGGAGAACGGCTCGCCTGAACGCGGCTCTGCAGTGGCGGCGGGTTTTGAATAAAAAAAGAAAAAACTCCAGAATTCGTCGCCTGCCGGCTCAAATTCATCCTAGTAACAAGCATTACACGTATAAAACACGACAATTGGAAATGTAAATGTGGCGCGAGGCATCACATCCTAATTCATTACAATGCGGCGACTCGCGGAGTGGCAGCCAGGTGGATTTAGGAGGAGATGTGGAGGGATTAGCGAGCTGCTATCAATCACCGCGGCTGAATTGTCATCCGCCCGCCGCCATCAGAGCCGCTGACTGACTTTCTCATTGATCCCGCTTGGGGCTAAAGAGACGGAGCCAGAGGCTAATTTAGCTTTTCCCTGCTGACAATCTTGGGGGACAAAAAATATATATATTTTTCTTTTCTTTTTTGCACATTTAAGCATAGCAACAGTCAGAGTTACCTCCAACATGACGACAACAAACATGTGATATCATGCATTACTGACTGTATAACTGTCTGACCTCTAACTTCTTTTACTACGTCACTTTTCCCTTTACTATCTCACAAGGGGCACCAACAACCCTCCCAAGTTTGTCACAACACCCCGTGCCAGGTGTTCACACCACCCTCCGGAATCTCGCCAAGGCCCCCTTGTGTTTCCGTCCTCTGTCACGCACGCAACATGTCAAAGCGAGACATAAAACATCAGTTTTAACAGGAAGCGGACGCCAATAATTGTTGCCTGAGCCTGTGGGCAGAAAGGCTGTCGGAGAAAGAACTGCACAAAGCTAAAAAAAAAAAGATCTGACGACGGGGTAAATATGGGACCTTTTCAGTCAGACGAGCGAGGCTCGACAAAATAAAAGCCCAGAGTGTCATAAAGAGACAGAAAATGGCTGTAGTAAATCCTGCCAGCCACCCCTCCCATTTCCCCCCACCCCTGGTGGTCGGCTGTGCCTCCTTCACTCCGGCTGCCGCAGATATCAGCAGGACGCGGCCACGAGCTCCGAGGGACAATTAAAATGACAGTGCCCTTTGTAGACAGCAAGGGCAGCAGTCGCTGTCCCCACTGAGGGAGGACCGAGCGTTACTTTTCGGTTCCAGGGTGGCAGTGGGAGGGGTGATTGGCTGTGGGTGCAGTGGGTAGGTGGTGGTGGTGGTGGGCGAGGGTAGCAGTCAGAGCCCGCGCCTCAATATCACACATGAAAGAGGGAACACTGTCTCCTGACAATAGTCCTCTGGGCTCGACCCCCGGCAGACACGTCCGGCCTCCATTCACCCTTTTCTAATCCCGTCTGAAAGCATATCTTGAATGTCAGGCTTCTTTGGGAAATTGGCTCATGTTCTCAGCCATTGATTAAAGTACCGTATCCCGGCTCTATCGGGCCACCCTGAACTCTAAAGCTCCTGCCAGATCTATTAGGTAATGCGTCCCACGTCGCCGCCGTCGGTGCTGCCGCAAACCCACCTTGAGCCCGTCGGGGAAACGACAAGGAGGCGTAGCGTTAGCTATGGAGCCGCACGGCAGATCAAACGTGGCCGAGTGGCATTAAGCTCTCGGAACGTTTTTTTTTTTGGCAACAAATGCAGCGTCCTTACTTCACACAAACGTTATTCTGTAAAAAATTGGCTTAGATTTATCGCTGGGGAGCCGAAACAGTGCGTTCGGGGATCTACTTAGCACACATTTTACAATCCCCAGTTCCCCTTTCAGCCGCTGTAGGAAGCTACCACAAAATAAATAAATAAATAAAAAAATAAAAAAATCGGTGTCCCCCGACATTGAGCGAACAATGTGGTTATAATTCATGCGCTCTAATGCCATAATGTACCCCCCCACCACCGTTCCCACCACCACCCCAGCCACTGCGCAGGGAGGGGAGTGGAGGGAGGAGGAGAGGTTAGCCCCGATGTTGGCGCTGACGCCTGAGTCCAAGACGTTGCACTTAAAGTGTCTCCTGCAGGACATTATTCAAGCGCCGCACCGGCACTGCAAAGTCCGCGAGACGAGACCGGGCCACTATATTACAGAGACACCGGGGCTTAGCGAGGGCCACTCAAGGTCGTACAGTGAGGCGCCACACACATACAGACACACACTCGTTGAAAATCCATATAAATGAACATATATATACTGTGTATCATACACATGTATTTGTATATATATATATATATATATATATATGTATATATATATATATATATATATATATATATATATATATATATACATATATATATATATATATACATATACATATATATTGTATCATACACATGTATATATGTATGTATGTATATATATGTGTGTGGGTCTGTGTGTGTGTGTGTGTATATATGTATATTGTGTACAGTATGGACGATGTGGATAAGCAGGAATTAAAGACACAGCGGTCGTCGAATAAATCATGTACTTTGGGCCAAGTGGAAGACGTTAATGTTTTGCGCACGTAGAAGTAGAAGTAGGCCACGTCCAAACACCGCAGGCCGACTCGGCCGCCGGGTTGTCTACACTTCCTGAAAGACGGCAGACGACGCGCACGGTGTGCGTGCGCCTTCCCTTCCTGTGTGAAGCGCAGAGCAATTAGAACGAACGTCTCAGACACTCAGCCTCGCATCCGAATCCGTTGCATTCAGAGCCGACGTGCTGCGTTTCCCCAATTAATCCCCCCTCGCTCAAACACAGCCCCACTCCTTCCGCTGCTCCAGAAGAAAAAAGAGAAAATATCTGTATGATTTTGTCAGCGATACCCACAACAATCGCCATTTTCCACCTTTCATTAGCTAGCTAGCTACGGGCTAAAAACAACAACAAGAAAAAAAAACCAAAACAAATCTCTCTCTTTCTCAAACATCTGCCTGTTAACCAGCTCGAGTGAAAAGTCATATTGGATCAGACCCTCCCGCATCAAATGTTACTTGAAGGCGCATCATTTATTCATTTCAGCTGCTGACATCCAAAGCAACCACGCGCTAAATGGCGGCACTTTGAAAAACTAATCCTCTTCTGTGCCCAAACGGCGGCGACACGGGTGCAACCAGTAGCGGGGTGCGGAGGGAAAAAGAATATTATGTTCCTTTTACTCAGCACGAGCACAGATGAGACCAAAAAAAATAAAAAAAATAAGCCAACCATGTTGTTGTTCTGTTGAGAGTCCTTGGAGCTTCGGTGACAAGCAAACACAACAATGGAGATGCCCCAGTGCCTGCTATAAAGCAAAAAAAAATCACATGCGACTTCAAGGCCCTTCCCGGCATTTTTCTATAGACGTTTAAGAGCAACGCGACCAGGAGCCACGCTGGCGCGTCACCTTTTTAACAATATTTACCACCGCAGGACACAAAAAAAAGCGCACTTTGCATAAATAGCGCCCCTGTGTAGGTAGCGTCTCTGTTTTTTTGTGCTCGTGTGCGTGGGTGATTTGTTTTGTCCTGTTTTATGAGCTGGCAGTGACAAAACAAAAAAGGGTGAGATAAATCAACACAGCTTTTTTCACTCAGCGGGAATAATAAAAAAAAAGAAAAAAACAACCAGCGCGCGTGAGCATAAAAGCCGCAAAACTTCAATACTCCGAGTTTTCAAGGATGACTATCATTTGAGGAGGCGGCGGGAGAGGGGTGTGTGGGGGGTGGGGGGGGGGCACGTATCTCGTGTTTTGTTGTGGAGCTCAACGGTATGGATGATGTAAATAATTTACAGAAGCCCTACACATCACCCCAAACAGGGCGAGATGTTGCCCTGACGTCTGCGAGACGCTGTGCAGACGCGCAGACGTCGTGGTTCGTCGTGCGTTTCGCTCCGCGAGTCAGCCGCCTCTGCGCAGGATTGAGTGCTTTAGATGTTACGATAAGAGGTGGCCTGTTTTATTTGCTTTCAAAGCAGGCAGGCAGGCAGGCGGGCTGATCTTGATGAACTGGAGGCTGGGTTTGGTCTCCCGAGGGTTAGAGATGCTCATCACACACTTGGATTTTTATTTATTTTTTTATTTTAAACAGCCGCTGCATTCTCTCTGCAACGTGGCTCGACCGCCCGACTGCCCGCCGGGCGACTTCAGACAGAAGAGCAAAAAATATCAATTGGACACAATTTGTACCCGTTTTCGGCATGATTACAGTGCATTTTTGTCACGCGTTGTCATTTGACGCTGGCTGCTGCAGCCATTGTGGGACGCGACTCGTGTTTTTGGGAAGTTAGCCTGCTCACGCTCAGAATTCCTCGGTGGGATTCTCTTCCAATCATTATCTGAGGCAGTCGCTGCCAGAAGATTAGGTAGCTGCGGATGCCCGGGGCTGTAAATCTGGGCCAGGGGTTGTGTGGGATGCTCAGATAAATGGGAAGGGCTTTGTTTTACTGCAGCATTGCACGTCTTAACTTTGGGCGTCTAGCAGGGATTTGGGAAATTTGCGACTGTCCTTGGGCCTCGCTCGCTCTTTGCAGCGGCAGCAGCTGCAGCAGCAGCTCTGAGTGGGGTTTGTGTCAGCCGTGGCAACCCAAGATTAAAAAAACAAAAAAACAAAATCTATAAGAACCATTCAACAGTGTATCCATGATGCACTGTTCTGGTCCCCTCTTCAAAATGTTAAGCATCATGTTGTTTTTGCACGTGTGCGGGTCTCTGGATCCCAGAGGATGCTGAGAATCTTTATGCAACCCAGTTGCACCTTCTGATCAAAAGCAAAGGGTAAACATTTTTCAAAGGAGTGCGTCCGACCCCCCCCCCCTACCTCCCTCTCCGCCTTCTCTGCCTCTCAGGTCTTCAGCTCTGGAAGTCTTCTAATGGATCTAACTAAAGAAAGACCTTTGCATGTGAAGCAGCTGTCTGTCATTGGTGCGCAGCAAAGCGTCAACGTGAAGGGAAAGTGGGCCACCGAGACACACAGCGCAATTATCCCCGAGGATATATGTCACTTTTCAGAGCGTCTTTTGTGATAAGGTTTTCTTCACTCGCACTTTATAATGTCTTCTCCCAGGAAGCACAGTGGGAGACAAGAGGTAAAAGAAATGACTTATTGGGTCAGCTTGAGGCTCCTCCCCCCCGACGCGCTGATCGTGGCTCTGCAGGATAAATCCCATGCGTATATCACATGGTTTAACCTCGGGTAGTCTTTGGATACTGCATAACTCTCTGTGTGAACACACTGCTTTCATTCTCAAGCAACTTGACATGGGGAATTGATTGGTGTTGCACATTTCTCGGAATTTTAACAGGAGAAATTCACAAAATCTGTGGCTGGAACGTGAGTAACGTAAATATAGCTGGGGGAAACAAACTGTAGCATAATCTTGGCTAAAACTATGAGATTTAATGCAAGTACACTTAGCTATCCATGTTATTCCTCAATCACAAGGAGATTTAAGACCACGCCCACTAAATGCGCCGTGACTTCTTCTTTAATCACATGCACAGAGGATTAGCTAAAAACCTGGAGGCCATATTTAAGAGTCCAATAGAATTGAAGCCACGCATTCAATCATTTCAAACATTTGACTGATAAATAATAAGCGAAAAAATGTTCATACGAATGAGCTATAACTAATGAGCTGGTAGCTTTGATGCTAAAGTCAGTGTATTACTTTTGTTTTTTGTAAAAAACAAAAACATAACAAAATAATGGGAAATATTTTTTTTTTTTACTTGTAAATACATTATTTTGAATGATCGGGCTTGTGAATGAAACAGGGATTGTTGAGTTTGTCAACCATAACCCTAAATTTCCAGTTTCCAATTTGGAATATTTCATACATTTCCTACGTTTCCTGAAGCTTAAACTGTCGGGGAAAATTCTCACCCTTTTTGCAGTCCTCAAAATGCAGTAAAGCAGTATTCCGACAAACAAATTAAGGGATAACTCAACTGTTCTCATGCCTTTGTAGGCTGAAAATCAATCAGACTTCTTGGATTTAGTTTAAGATTTGACGGTTCGGTCAACAAGTTCAGATGTTCAGAATCTATACAGAATACTACTCTTTCAAAGCACATGCAAATTACCCCATTCAACATTTCACTATTATATAACCTGGCACTGGACTGTCACAAAGCCTCACCTATTAACGCTCATTTTCACTGTTTACCTTTGAATTTTCCGTCCTTGGGTTTCGCGACGGTGCCGGCGCACAATGCATGTGCAGCAGATCTACATCCAAAGTGGATGTGATTAAAGAGAATAGGAGATGAGAATTCAAGTAAATTCATGGGTGTCAGAACGCGCTGAATCATTTAGTAATTTTCAACATGGCAGGGAGATCTGCCTCCATCAAACATCTTCACATGAAAGCGGGAGTGCGGAACAACTCTGGGATACAGATCAGTAGCATTTGTATTCTGCTTGTTGTTACTGCAAAAAAAAAAAAAAGAGAGAGAGAGAAGAAGAAGTAGCCACGGTTGTCCACATCATAAATAACAACAAAAAAAGGGTGGATTCTTCTGTTTGACTGGCTCCTCCAAACCCAGAGCTCACTTGTCAGGCTTATCCCGGCTTACCTTTCTCCAACCGAACCATTTTCCTCTTGTTCCGTTCCGATCGCGCCCCTTCCCGCTGCCCTTGCTCTTATCCTCCCTGATCCTCTCTCCATTTCTGCTACTCCCGCAGAACCATCTCCTTCCAACGCTATCATTTCACTCTCTCTCGCCTGCTTTCGGAACTCAACTGCCCACCACTATTATGTCATCCGACACCTGTACTTGAGCCAAATTGTAATTCACAGCCAAAGGACCCGCGTGGACAGAAAGTCCAAAAGGGAAAAAAATCCAGACTTTCCACTGCTGGCTGCTGGGCTACTGTAGCCTGTGGAAACGCACTATGAGAATAAGGCAGCTGCAAAATGCACATCCCACATAAAAAAAAAAACAGGGTCTGTGAATAATATGTGATTATGGATTTTTTTTTTTTAAGAGCACAATTTGGGCGTTTGTCGAAAAAAAATAAAAATACCCCCCAAATCTGTGCTACTTAAAGGATCAGAACGTTGCCTGGAGGATCCCTCCGGCCGTATGCTGTCACCCACATGACCAAAACTTTTTCCTTTTTTTTTTTTTTTCAAAATCAAAAACCGACAAGAAAAGCCACAGAAAAAAAACAAAAAAAAAACAGCTTTCCATCCTTTCATCCTTCAACCGTGTTGACACAAACTCGCAGCCCACATCCACCATCCAGAGCTGCCATCTTGGGAGAGGGAGCCGTGGAGCTATTACTGTAATGACCCAGATTTCCAGGTGAATCTGGACCTGTATCAATGGATGGCTAACGAGCCCGCTACAAGCCAGTCAAAGGGAAAATAGCGGGTCAATCGTTTGACGCGTGCCGTCAAAGGGAATTTTCAAACAATCAATACGCTTAACGTCCAATTATTTGAGCCGCGGGAGCCGCGGAGAGGAGCATCCTCGCCTTTTAAAACGCAATCAATTTCAGGGGGAGGAAAAACTCCCCCACCGCCACCACCAGCCACCACCCCACCCCACCCGTCCCACAACTCGATTCACTCGCTCATTTCCTTTCTTGGTAATTTCGTCAGATTAATATCAAGCCAATTTCCTGGAGCCTGTTTTTACATGTGGCATGACGACAGTATCGTTGGAGGGGGAGCCGAGTAATTATTGCAGAGGACGGCTTCTTTCTGGGAGGAACGCGGGCACAGATGGGCCCTCTCCCGAGTTAGGCGGAAGGAGTTTCGTCCCCGCGCTCAAAGGCTGCCCAGGTAGCTGCGCCAAGCTGGCGTGAGATTAAAATAGACGGCGGTCAGGAGCAGGTCAGCACCAGAAGAAAAAAACCCCACAGGAGCAAAAAAAAAAGGTAGCTGGTTTACGCTGTCGTTGAAGTGCGTTCAGAAAGCTTTCACACTCTCGAACAGCGTCGATGAAAAAAAAAAAAAAAGGAATATTATGACTTTGGTCGCTATGTTCGCTTCATACCTTTCGAGAGGTGAAGTTTGCTGAGGAGGGAACGCGACAGAGTGAGGCGGACATTCATCAAAGGGCTGACAGACAGGCAGCCACTCACTCTCACTGAGACAACAAAACACTTTTTCCTCACATGCGGGCGCCCACAGCCTGCAGTGCTCAGGTGCTCTTCATCAGTCTAACACAAGGCAGCGCAGCGAGCACATCCACATCCTAGCTGGTATTTTAGGAGACCCGCACGATTCAATCACTCCTTGTCCAGCTATTAAAACTCAAGTTTTGCCCTACAATCAAACATAAAAAATGATTGTCTTGGGCCAAAAGATAACGGCTGAAATTAAGAGATTTACTATTTCTCCATTATAGTTATGCCTTGGCTATAAAAAAAAAAACAAAAAAATAAGTGCAACAGCAGAAACGGGAGCATTAAATAAACAAAGGCAGGAAAAAAGAAGGCGAGAGATTCGGTTCTTACTTCCAGGAGCAGAATGAAAAGCTACACGGCTCACACGGGGACGGAGCAAGAGCCCGGTGGCAGTAAGATGAAAATGATTGAGCCCTCAAAGTCCTTTACATTTATGGGGCACATAATATTTTATTTGGCCTCCAGGATTCTCAGAAGCCAGAACAGTGAGATAAACCAGAATCACTGCCTCAAGGTTGCACAGCCTCCACACAGCAGCCGGAGCCGCCGCCACTGCCTCTGCTGTCCATGCAAGCTTATAGAGACGCTGGTGGTTCGACCTACATGGGTTGTTCCCAGCGGCGGCTGCCCATCCTGGTGTTTTAAAGAGCAGGTTGGCTGATGTCTGTCGTATAATCTGAACACCACTTGTGTTTTGCATCTTCTAAAAAAGAAATGTTTTAAAGTCAACGAATGAGAAACAAACTTGCTGAAACTCAACAAGCCTTTAATCACAAAGTCTTTATTATTCTCAATAAAACTGTCTACAAGCAATCTAAACTGTCAAAACAACATGAATTACATACTAGTGGCAGCAGTTCGATCACCTGAGGCATTGACATTCTTACTGGACAAAAACAAAACCTGTGAACTTGCAGACGTTGGCCTACAGATTGTCAAACTGCCAAAGATCGGCCTGCTGATTAGCAATCAACCTATTTATTTGTATTTAATGAAAGCTTACTCACATGGTCGACAGTTAATCTAATATATAGAGCACTTCGGTGAAACGGTGCTACAAAAAAAACCATGTTGAGTTTTTTGTTCCATCAAACATTCTTCATAAAAATAAATGTTCCCGAAACCAACAAACCTGGGAGCCAGATCACAACGTCTAATCACTCAGACGGACATCTCCCATCAAACTGCTTTTATGAATTTCCATTGTGTCATTCTGAGCCAACAACAGTCTCTACACACGGTCGCCATTTTAAAGTAGCCATGATTCATCCCACTGGTTCAAGGGAACTAACGCAGCTGTTTCACACTGGAGAGAGAGAGAGAGAGGGAGAGACCCAACACATTATACATCCAGATTTTCTGTTGGCTGTCTAACTCATTTGGTTTCCGTCCAACATTACGTGTCAGTGCACTTAAAATTCACAAAGCCGGAGGAGAGTCTCTTGGCTGGAAACAACACAGAGTGAAACCGAGAGGTGGTTTGATGGGAACTGTGCCACTTCTTTAGCATGACCATGAAATTCTCATCAGAACGCAGTGGATGCCTCACTTGAAAAAAAAAACACATGCTCATGAACCAGGAGGAAGGCCTTAACAAAATAAAAGCCTCAGAGATTGGTGGCAGATAAGGAAATAGTGCTAGACCAGCTAGAGTGATAGAAAGATAAAAGAAAGGAAGGAAGGAAGGAAGAAGAGGGATGACAACGATTTTGAACTCAGTGTCAGCTCTCGGCTCTGAGATAAAGAGAAGAATGACTGGAGAGAAAAAGGAACTGTGCGTCTCCCCAGAGTGCAGGGGTCTGTGACTTCATGATGGCCAACCAGTGGCAGTGTGTGTGTGTTTGTGTGTGGGTTGAAAGAGCGAGAGAGAGAGAGAGAGAGAGAGAGAGAGAGAGAAAGAGAGAGAGAGAGAGTTGGGGGAGGAAGGCTCTCAATTAATCTCTTGCATTACTGCAGTCATTTTCACTCTCTCCATCACCGGCAGCATGTGCTCGGTGAGATTTAAAATATTTAAATCTGTAATCTGTCAGCATTATGAGGTTAGCGCGCGCGCGCACACACACACACTGAAACGCACGCACACACACACTGGCAGGCCCGGTGTCCAATCCGTCACCGCGCTATTCCCCCTTTTCACACGCCACTCGCCACATACATCACGGCAACCCCGACGCGGCCTTTTGTAGTCCTGCCTTGTACAGACTTTGTGGCTGGTGTCTGTAATTTCTCAAGAGCCAAACAAGCGTGCTGCCGGACCCCGGGAGAAAAATTAAGGCTAATGCGCACAGCTGAGGGAAAGGGGGGGACGGCGAAGAAAGAAAAACACACACAGGCACGCACACAAGTTGTGGCATGAGGAAACCTCTAATTGTTTCCCTTGTGTAATGGACCCAGTGACTCGGGATGATCGTTCTTGTTCTCCTACTACGGCTAAACCGGCATTCATTATTGATTCACTTGGAACGCACGCTAGCGCGACACGGTCCCCTGGGCGCCGCGGCCGGGTTCGCGGTTACATCACGTGGCGGCGGCGGCGGCGGCAGCGGGATAGCGACGCAAAACAGTGCCGCATTGTCCGAAGCCCACTAATAAGCCAAGAATAAATGAACGTAATGGGATTAGAGCTCCAACGACTGTGACCCATACAGCGCGTGAATATTAGGTTGATGGAAGACACTCCAACGTCGCCCATTTAGCCGGCTCCATTTCATGTCTTCATGCGACAGGCTTTTACTAAGCTCCTTAAGAGCCTGCCCCCGGGGGACCGGGAGGGGTTGTGGGGGTTATGGGAGGGGGCTGCTGGAGGTACTGGCTCAAGCCTTATCTTCACTCATTTAGCCGGCGAATTAGCAGGTCCAGCCTCCTGCCGGACCCACACGACGTTAAGGAAGTGAGGGGAGAAAGGGGCTCTGGCGAGCGCTGGCTCCGACATGGAGCCACCGTACTGGTGGGTGGGGTTGGGGACATGGTGGGGGGCGGGGATGTTAGAGGGGAGATACAGGCTGCCACATCAACTATTGCCGGACTGGAAATGTTCATCCGCCGGATTAAAAAAAAAAAAAAACTAAAAAAAAAAAACTGTTGATTTGCTGTCACTTGTGGCGGGACGTTCTTAAGGTGGATTAAGCAATTTGAATCAGGCGGATTAAGGTGAACTTTCCGCCAGAAAAACAAACAGCGGCCCTGTCACGGCGCGGGGTTAAGGAAGAATGACTGCTTCTTTGTTGGTTTTAACGCCGCCGCCTTAAACATCTCCTTCGACGCAAACAATTTGAATATCAAACGGGACAGTTTTTGTATGTTTTTTATTTCTTCTTTTTTTCCAAAGCGGGGATGCGCACCGCCGTAATCGGATCTCGTCCACTAATTGGACAGGGGGCCGACTGACACATGGCGCGGCGTTGCTCGATGGGGAAACAAATCATCATTTGTAATTGCAGCCCGCCGAGCGAGGCGACACCTGCCGAGAGATCAAATCAGTGCCACGCAAACAGACTTTTTGCAACTTGATCCTTTTCCCCAACGACGCAGCTGGAGATCGCGAC
The DNA here is from genome assembly GCF_046127955.1 of Nelusetta ayraudi. Classification (NCBI taxonomy): domain Eukaryota; kingdom Metazoa; phylum Chordata; class Actinopteri; order Tetraodontiformes; family Monacanthidae; genus Nelusetta; species Nelusetta ayraudi. The sequence continues at coordinate 624,694 of NW_027466193.1, read as the reverse complement.
CCTCCACCCAGTTGTCCAAACAAAAAACCCACTAATCTCACCTTTTTCCAAAGTAAAAAGCGGGGAGGCCTTTTAAATGACTCGTCCACACTGCTGCACAGGCAGGTGGAACCCCTGGCTTGAACTCCACCACCACCGCCGTCCACGTATGACTGAGTGCAAATTGTCTCGTTATTAAATAAATAATAAACAGACAACTTCTGGCAGACGCTGAGCGGAGACATACTGTGTGACATCTGCTTTGTAGTTAGCATGGCGATGTCCAAAAGAATCTTGTTTACTAAGCAGACGTTGGTCTTTGGCAGGGAAACCTGGTAGTCAGGGGAGATGTTTTTTGGGCCACGAACGATGTAAAAATGTCTGCTGAATATGCTATGCGCACGGAGTCTTGAGGCGTATTCTCTCCGCCTCAGGCCAAAACCATTTTGTTCGGCAAACAAAGACGCTTTCATCTTTTCGCAGATTTACTAAATCTGTCTTATTCATTATTAAAACAAGCAATAAAAGTCAACGGCGTGGATGGCTGCTGCCACTGCAGTATTTGAGGGGGACAAACAATCCAGGCGATTGTTTTGTTTATTTATTTATTTTTTTGGACAGTCCGACACAGAAGGTGAAAGTTAATGACTGCGCAAGCGAATCCTCCCGAGAGAATGCGAGGAGACGAGTTCACCCCCCCGCCCCCCTCCCCACCCCCCTTCATTTGTCACTGTACTCGGCCGCGACGCTCCACTTGCTTTTGGCTGCCCAGTTGTGCCACGGCAGCGTCGGGCGGGCGCACACGGCACACCTCAGGGGCCCTTTGAATCATTTACATTTTAAGTGGGAGCAACGTAAAGACTGAATTGTCCCACCAAATGAATCTTTTACCCTTCTGCACCAAACCAACGGAACAAAGTCTTTCGGGCCGTTGTTTGGCGAAACAGTCCGTCAGCATCGTTCATAAATTATCAGCAAAAAAAAAAAAACACATCTGCATCCAAAGTCCTCCCACCTCCCCCACCATCTTATTTTTTTTTTTTCCATGCGCGACAAATCAAGTGCTGCGGCGGTGACAGTTGTTTCCTTGGGTGCGGGACAGCCGCTGATGGGACATATTTTTCAGAAGGTCAGAGGTATCCATTTGGGAAATTATTCCACCCGCCGCTTCCCGCCGCTCCGAGACAACACGTCGAAAAACAAGATGAGGAATATTAGAAAACACAAACAACCTTCCGCAGCAAAATTAAAAAAAGAAAAAAAAATACTTTGCACGCAGGGCAACGCAACCTTCCGCACGCACTCGGCCCGGCGCGCTCCTTCTCCCCTCGACGTGAGAGCAAATAAGCCAGAGCGCTGAAAGCCCAAGAACAAGAGGCCTCCTGGGCCGGAGACCAACGAGTGGCTCATCCATGTTAAGTCGGGCCAAGGCGGACTCGGGTGGATTCACTTTAGGTCTGAGAGAAGCCTCGCTGACCTTTGCAGGCGGCCGGGGAGTCTCGCGGAGCCTCCTCTGAGCAGCCCGCAGACTTCGCCGGGGTAAACAACAGACTCACTTCCTGCCGCGCTTCGGAAAAAGAATTCTGAGTGTGCTCGGCTGTGATCACATGCTGATCACTCCTCAATAGCCCCGGCTATTCCCGGCTTAATAAGTGTGGCAATGAACAAAATGAGGCAGTCTCTCCTGGTGTTTGGCTTTTTTCTTTTTTTCTTTTTTTCTTGCGGCAGCTGGGAGGCAAAAGCTCTCAGAGAGAAAGCTTGGAAAAAAAAAAAATGAGTGAAGACTGGTTATTAAACCAGCAGGGAATATGAAAAATAGGACTTTGCCGGACTGTTGTATAAAAACTTGGAGCGCTGAAGACATAACCCACACAGCGGGAGCAGCAGCAGCAGCAGCAGCGGAATGCATAATAGTTGGACGTGCACTAAAGGCACACGTTCCAAATAAATGAACACACTTTTTTCCCCCGTGCAAAGAGTAACAAGCAAATTATAAGGGGCGGGTTTCGCGATTCTGTGTGTTTGCTGGCTAATGCATGTGTGTTATCGCCAGCCATTAAGGGCCCCTCTCATCAATGCGGTGCCAAATATACGAGGTGGGGATCAATTCCTAAATGCTTCCTGCTTCAGGGACATTGCTTATTCAGCCAATCACCGTGACAACTCCTGCTTGACATTTTCACCCCCCTGGCCACCCGCCCCCACCCCCGCTCTCTCTTTTCAGAATCCGGCTCTCTCGGCTAATTATTCGTCCTACCGCAGCCGCCGCCGCCGACTACAATCAGGCTATTTATTCTTCCGCCCCGACCGACCATGTGTACGGGAATCTCACAAAAAAAACACAAGACGCGAGACGCCCCGCAGGACCGTCGTTCGCTGGTTTAAATTTAACACAGCCTCGCTGTCTGTCGAGGCTGCCTGTGCCTGTGCCAGGCGTCGTAGCAGTGGCAGGGCCGGAAGGTGAGAAAGTGAGGTTGTGTGTCCCGCACATGCACACATGCACACACAAACACACACAACGGAAACAGAAAAAAAAAAAAAAAACAACTGGTCGTGGAAAAGGATGTGTGCCATTAAAGGGCTCCTTCATAGGCCTCGGCATCAGAGTGGAGGAGCCGTGATGGGACATCATGAAATATCGCTTCCAATATTCATAAAGGGATCGTCTAATGGTCTAATATAAATGCCGCCGTCGTCACCCTCAATAACAAATCCATCATTACATGCAAAAAGCCCTCCCTCCCATTAGTTCCGTGTCCTGCCACTGTTCGCTGGTCAGAATGTGGCAGAGAAACTGTCAAAGGAGGAAGAGGAGGAGGAGGAGGAGGAGGAGGAGGGTGGACAAGGCGGAAGTGGCTTGGCGTGTGGCACGTTCTCCTGCCCCTCACCTCCAGCAGATGAACGGAGGGCAAACAGAAGGGCTGTAAACTAGAGCCGCCCCCCCCCCCCCCCCCCACCCCCGCTGGCACTGTGGAATCTTTGACCGGGCTATTTGGTCGACTAATTCCGCGGAACTTTTGCGCGTGTCTGCGAGGGGGGGGGGGTTACTATTTCATTAGCCGTGGGGTTATATGTATGTGTGTTTGTGTGAGCGCGCGTGTGTTGTGAGTGAGTGTTTGCGAGAGAAGAGAGAGTGAGAGAGAGAGAGAGTGAGAGAGAGAGAGAGAGAGAGAGAGAGAGAGAGAGAGATTGCTCCATCACGAAGACAGGATGTCTTTATGCCCGAGTAACAAGTGCCTGGAACGATTACAACCGACCTGTCGGGGTTGTTTTTTTCTCCGCACCCCCCCCCCACCCCCCTTCCCTCCATCCCTCTCCTCCCTCCCTCCCTCTCCTTTCCCCGCGTGCAGCGTGGATGTGCTCTCACGCGCGACGCGTGCGGGACTGAGCGCACACACGCAAACACTGTTAATCCAGTATCTCAAACGGGGGCGTGGGGCGCGGTGGGCTGGTGGGTGTTCCGCTGAAGTAGTAGTAATAATAACAATAACAATAATAATAATAATAATAATAATAATAATAATAATAATAATAATAATAATAATGCATTAAAAATCAAAACACAGAGAGACGCGTTGTGGAAGTGGAAATGCGCGCACCGCAGACACTGCGCCATCAAAACAAGCGGGGCTCGCTTCGTGCGCGCAAAAAAAAAAAAAAAAAAAAAAAAAAAAGATACAAGTAGCAAGGTGTCCCCTCGTTACCCCCACAGCCCCCCCACCCCCAACAGCCCAATCATTTACGCAGGCTACAGCCGCCCCTGTATGTGTTCATTAAGCCTGATGGAAGAACTCACCTTCTTTGCCGAGACGTAAATCCCCCCATGTCTTGGTTTTTTTTCCTCCTCTCCTGTTCTTAATTTCTCTCTGGGAAATTTCTGTGGGCTCTTCACTTGCGTCGGCCGCCTGTGCACGTAATCCAAATATCCGAGTGGCGAGCTTGTGTTTTTCTCTTCTTCTTCCTCTTATTTTCTCCTCCTCTATGTTCTTTCAGTGGCTTTGGCGACCTCCGTGGGAAGCCGGCGCGGCTCTCCGCATCCTCGTCAGTGCGCTGTCATCCTAAACTCGCCTTAGTCCGCCTCTGCCGCCTCTGTTGCCGCTGTCTGTCCTCCCGGTGCGTCCCCGCTGCCTCCCTCTGCCTCCACTATCCGGCTCAGCGCCGAGCCGAGGCGAGCTTGGCAGGGAGCGCGCAGCGCGGCCCCGGCTCTGCGTGCGAGAGCGCCGATTGGAGACGGAGAAAGAGAGTTACTAGGTAACCAAGGGAGCACGCATTGTAACATGAAAGTGTATGCGCGTGTGCGTGTGAGTGTTTGCGTGTGTCCGCGCGCGCGCGCGCGCGGCCGGGAGGTTACCTCTCCCGAATCTGCCCTCCCGTCCTTCTGTCTTTGACAGGGTCATCAAAAGAAATGTGCTCTTTCTCTCTCCGCAGATGGGTCACGGACCGAAGGGAGAGAAAATAAATGAAAAAGGGAGCGCACGCACCTCTGCATCATCTCTCCCGCGCAGAGAGCGTGAAACCCTCAGATCAGTCGGAGTTAACTCGAGCAACGTTTAAATAAAGAATAAATGACTGTAGGAGAGGACGCCAGAGGGGGGAAACGATGCATAATTAAGAGGCCGAAAACGTGCGCATAAAAAAAACAAACCTGGTGCCTGAAGCCTTTCGACAGAATTACAGACAGCATTTCCAGACGCCACCTGTTTGAAGCGGTGTGATTTGAGAGGCTAAATATGTAGCCTCGCAATTCCAATTAATTCAGCAAAAGACTCGCGATCGCTTGGCATTTTGATTCCTATACGGTTCATTCGGTCTTGTTTTCAGCAGTATTCACAGTGGCCTTGATTCTGAGTTGATGAGTTGATAAATTAGAGATAGCATTAAACCGCAGGGCTGTTACAGCCGGTGTGACATTCTCTCACTTTTGCCACATAGGATTTTATTATTATTATTTTTTTTTTTTTTAAAAAGAAAGAAATTGAAGCTAAAATAAAAGTGAAGTCAATGAGGATTTCTGAGGAGTTATGACGTTTTAAGGATTCTGTCCAAGTCCATGAAAAAAAAAAAAAAATCACAAAATATAATTTTTTGATCAAAGCAACTGTATTTTTCCACCTCAAAAATCCATCCATCCATCCATCACCTTCCTGCTGTGAGGCAACGGTGCTAACCACTGCACCCACTGTGCCGACCAGCTCAGAAATATTTCTTGTGATTCCTTGACTTGCAACATGATGAACAGCATCCCTGCCACAGGCACAGTGCACCCTGCTGGCCTGGGACGGGACTGTTTGGTTGCCTGCCCAGCGTGAACCAGGCCCACTGAAAGGCAACAATTACACATCAATATGTCTTGCCTAGATCACCGAAGATGTTGAAGGAGGGAAGAAAGAGAAGATGGGGAGAGAGAGAAAGAAAAGCGAGAGAGAGTAGCAAATAAGATGACAACAACAACAGAGAGGGTGCTGGGCACGCAACCAAGTTATCTAGTCCTACACCCGGTCAGTCAAGCATGCTGCACCAGTGAAATAGGTGCAGTTGTCCTTGTTACAAGTTTCACAAATCATAACAGTAATATATATATATATATACATATAGATATATATAATTTCAAAGTAGAGAAACTAGGTAGTGTTGCTTCAAGGTCACATCTGAGAAAAAAAGCAATGCACAGTACTGGAACTCGACATTTGTGAAGCTCAGCTTGGAAAAATACAGAACAAACATTTTTTTACGCAAAACTAATCCTCAAATCAAGCAGAGCTTGCCTCGCCATTGTAATTTGAATATCTGTGTAATTAGCAGAGCTCACTGATAAAAATAATGTGTTGAATCTTTGTGAGTGAGCTTCCTTGGAAAAGCTTTATTTCCTGCCCTGTTCTGTAGATTCAGTCAGTTTACAGCGCAGAGGGAACCTGATAGAAACCATCCATCCGCTCACACACACACACACGCACACACGCACACACACACGCACACACACACACGCACACACACACACACACACACACACACGGCAGTGGAAACGAGACGGTGCCGCAAGGCGTGGCCAGAATTCTCAAATAAATACTTTATACTTTTTAATAATGCACAGTGGCAGACAGGAACGGACATGTCACGCCCTCGGCTCTCCTCGGCGGTCCTGTGGCACTGGCAGGCGTCCACCTCGTCAAACAGAAACGAGCCAGAAACTGATCAAGCAGCTGAGGGAACAAACACGGGAACGCCGTCAACAAGCAAACACGCAGCAGAGCCAAAGTCGCGACGCAGTCGCAAACTGCTCACATCTTGAAGCGGGAGAGAAGAGACGAGCGAAGGCAATTTCATAGAGGACATGTATTTGCATTCATGAATTTAACATGCGTGGCTCATCCCTCGCAGTAAAACTCATTCAACATCAGTGGCACATACAAATAGCAGGAAAATAGCAGTGGACAGTGGTGAATCTACTCTAGTTTGTGTCTGCTAACAAGCTCCCACAACGGCCCTTTAGTTCATATTTGCACATTTTAACATCATAAATGTTGAGGTTAAACTACAACTAACTACTGCCCGCTACAGGCCTCGTTGAGAACTTCGCTTTCTGTGGAAAACCATTCCTCTTAAATGAGCACTCACAGAATGTATATAATGACGTTTTCAAAAAAGGCAGCAAATTTCCCTGATTTAAACTTCTCAACCGGTCAGTTCGACATCCAGCGAGGCCCCAATCAATCAATCAATCAATCAATCAATCAATCTAAACGCCTCACATGCCCTTAACGTACAGCATCGACCGCCTGGCAAGAAAGACGGCAAGGACGCGCGATTAAGCCGAGCGAGCAGAGAGCGGAGAGAAGTTGTGGCGGCGAAGGTCACGCAACAACAAATTGTTTTGTAAAGGTGCAACAATAGCCCACTCAAACACACACAGAGAGATCCCACATCAGGGCCGCAAACAAGGTCTCTCGGTGAGCCGCCCCTGCTTTCGCTCTCAGCTTCACACGCCGAACAACGTGAGCCGACACGTCGCGCGTGCGATTGCTCTCGGCAACACGACTAGCTGGACTCACATGTAACACGTCATCTACATTCTGCCCTGGCATGCCGACAATCCTTCACTTAGAGGTCCAGTGTGTAAAGTTTGGCTTCATTTATGATTTTCGTATTGGTTAATGATTAACATACTGCCCATAAACATGCTAATAAATGTGTATACTCACAATACAATAAAATAAGTTTTTCTTTCCTACCCATAGAACGGTTTTTCATTAGTGATGTCCGATATTGACGGTTTTACCGATATCCAATATCCCGATATTGTCCAACTCCTAATTTCCAATACCGATATCAACCAATACTGATATATACACATTATGGCGAATTTGTACAGTGATGTCCCGCTGGATGCAGAGATAATGATAAATGGAACAACTTCAAGGGTTTCCAAATAAAAATAAACATTTTGGTCAAAATAATAATCAACGTCAGTTACGAACAGGCTATTTTGTTAGCAGCCAGCCACCACTGTAGTTACTCTGCTGAAGCACGCGCCTCGCTTGTTGTTATGCTTCCATGCGGTTTGATGACATCATCAAGTGTAGTGGAGACGAGTAAAGTAAAGTATTGTTATTTACTGTTTAGTTATACCAGGAAATTTGAGGAATTCATTCCTTTGCAGGACTACTAAATTAGGGAGAAATTTAAAAAAAAAAGACAGACTTTTTTTTTTTTCCAGATAGCGATACTTTCCGATGCCCTGCGATGAACTGGCGACTTGTCCAGGGTGTCACCCTGCCTTCGCCCTAAGACAGCTGGGATAGGCTCCAGCAGACTCCCGTGACCCTGAATAGGAATAAGCGGGTATAGAAGATGAATGAATGATACTTTCCGATATTCATTTTTAATGCCCTCATTGGCCGATAATATCAGGAGGCCAATAATATCGGACTTCCCTAGTTCTCATATATACCGTAGAAAAATATACATTAACTGCCATCTGGACTTCCTAAAAATAATAAAACATAAACAGTGGGCCTTTAATCACTGCATCTGAAAGATAGAGAAGAAGAGGGAAACCATTTGGAGCCCCTGTACTGATGGGGCTGACACACAATAAAATAGATGCACAACTAAGAGATTTTGGTCGAGGTTCCTGTTGTAAACACAGGAAGATCTTAAGGGGAAGACGGAAGAAGACTGAGTGTGAACACGACATATCAGGAGGGGATTTGGGCAACGGGGAAACAAAAGGGTGCGAGATAAGAGATGCCTCTCAGAAATTCCCTTTTTTCCAAGCGAGGTTCCACAGCCGCCACGATCAAGTGCATGGCGGGCAGTGTCGCTGCTGCAGCCAAAGCCCCCTCTTCTGCCAGCAAACCGCTCTGGATTTCCCCTGATGCATACACATGATGTAAACATTGTTACAAGAGGGGCTTTTCTGTCCAATCTCCGTGTTGGGCAGGGATGCAAGGAAGGAGAGGCTCTCCAATGGTTGCATTTTTTTCTTTTGCGAATATGGAGTCATTCTTCAGTTATTTCTTTTTTCACATCTTCTTGTTAAAAATAAATAATAAAAAGGGGAAAAAAATACTTGCTCCAAAAATGTCAATATGGAAGTTATATGGATAAAAAAAAAAAAAAATGAAAGCATTTGTTCCGCATGGGTGAAGGCGTTTCTTCAAAATGAGACAAAAAAGAAATTTGAATTAGATTTTTTTTTGTCCATTACATTTCTAATACGGTCTAAAATAAAACATAATAGAAGAAGATTTGGGGTTTTTTTTCTGATAAAGAGAGCTCACACAACTAATAACTAATGAACTAATAAATTACAATAATAATAACAGCGGCTCTGGCATTCTGCCATGCTTTTATTTTTGTTGTAATAGCAAAAACTCTTTTTTTGTTAGTGACTATGAGTTCACTATCAGGGAAACTGTGGCCTTTCAATCCACTTGAGATCAATAGAGCATCATCAGCACTATGACTTGTCACTCCTCTCATGCCTTTGTGTCTCTGCACCCTCGGCTGTTTTCTTTTCCCTCCTAATTTATTTGCTGAGGATGTGAGACGTGCTGATCAACAGTATTAAAAGATTACAACAATAAGCCTTTAGTGAAATCTGTCAAAATGTATCTTTTTTTCTCATTATCGTAGCGCCATTAAACCAAGCACATGCACAGGGATAGTGCAAGCTATCTGTTCACTTGGACATACTGTATTTCATGGGTCTGGACAGACGAGTGTAAATAGACAGGCGCATGGAACCATGCAAGAGCAATAATCATATTTATAGTTGTGCCAAGTAACAGGAAGGAAACAACATGTTAGAACATGACTCATAAAAGAAGACATTTTCCATCCGTCTGATTCTGATCAATCCTGATTTAGGTCAATATCTGGAGCAGACGCAGGGGATGCAGGGATACTTTGACAAGACAAACAGGACATCAGAGCCTGCTGGATGGGAAAGAGTCAGCATCGCTTAGTTGTAACGGCTGTTTCACTTACACCGTTTGTATTTTCCCAGGAAAGTATCTTATGGGACCATCAAGTTTTACTCTGTGAATTTTATTCAAGCTTTAGCATTTCCTAAAGCAAGCACTGTCCTCTTTCCTGGAATCTTGTCAGGCCAATGCACTTGACTGTGATTCAAATGCCAGATTCCATCCAGATAAATGGCAGATTTCACCTGGACGAATGCCAGATAAATGCTGGATATTTGCTCAGCTCTTCTCCAGACTCTTACTGTCTTTGTTTGTTTGTTTGGCCTGTTGAAATCCAGCCCGCTGCACTCCTTTGCCCAGCAGAGGTTGAAGGCCTTTGTGCACCTGACGAGGAGCCCTTCTGAACTTTGTAAAACAAAGCGAGTTGCTTGCCGGCAATTGCAACAGCCATCCCTGCGGAGGTTTCTCCTCCTTCCGGGGCTCTTGGTTAAAAACGTGTGAAGCAAGCCTCCCCGGCACTCGCCATTTTTGCGGTTTCTGACATAATTTTGAATACTGTGGCCACCCTTTAGGTTTCACGGACCACCCATGTTGTCGGGAAACGAGGCTGTGTCCTACTAGCATGTATACAGTTCTCTGAATCTCGACCTTCCTCCAGTGTTTATTGGACAGCCGGTGGTTAATAGGTATATGTGGTTGCCCTTTTTTCATTTTGTTTTGTGCCACAGGCTGGTTTTTTAACAAGTCTCAGGTTCTTGCATGGGGTTAAAAGACAAAGAGCCCCGTGGCACATCTCATCTACACAACAGTGCTGGAGGCCTTGGAGACGGATCACCACCTCCCTCTGGAGGATTCCGCTCTGTGGGCGTTGTCATTCAAGATAGCTTTACTGCCTGCGCTGATGTCAGTCAAGATAATTTGCGAGCCACCAGCTCGTGGGTGAAACCCAGCTGTTAGTCGCCACCGTCGGGTCACTGCAGTTTCTCTCCCCCTTAATTCTTTCAAACTCACTGCGCAATGTAAAAATCCTTCTGCCTTTAATAGGCTGAGCACTGAGAGGAAAAAAATGCATTTTTTTCTCCCTCTTTACCCTCATTGTCTTCTATGTTTACACTCTGAAGGTTATACATTTAGATATAAAGCAATAGATATTTTGTGACGCTCTTCTTCAGTTTCTCTTAAGAAAGACTTGGAAGGAAATTAAAGAAATAGATTTGTACTGTCCTGAAATTGTACTATCGATTGTTGATAAATGAAAAAAAAAACCTCTGATTAAAAATCATATTCGAGGAAAAAAAAACGTGAATAAAGGGTGTTTTCGAATGAGCCTTCCACTTGTGTTCTATACTGTCACCAGAACGCTGTCTCCCGGATTATTTATATGCAGATTTTCTCATTTTTTATTGCTGCTGTTTATTGGGACAGCGTGGTCACAAAGCAATCACCACTTGCCTTTTCGGAGAACTCATTTCTGTTGAAAAATTCTGAGGGATAAAAAAACAACAAACAAACAAAAGACCATCTCTAAAAGCATGTTTCACAGGAAGAAGGGGTATATCCACCACCTGAAATTTACGACATCCCTGATAAATTTTTCCGGGAGAGCAGAGCTGAATTACTGCAGTATTTCACGATGCCAAGAGCATTCGGCCTGTAGGCTTGTTGACTGTCTAATTTTAGCTCAGTGCCATCAACTACATCACATCACAGACTTGCAGGTATTGTCAAGATTTTCTAGGAAATCCTTCAGACTGTGAAGGATTATCCCAAACAGCGGGATATTTTCCAACGTATGGATTACAATGGACACTTACTGTTGACATACATTTTTAAATACTATTGTAAATATTCCTCTAGTTCATATTTTTGTCAAAATTTGCTTTAATTACTTCTTTTCAATGTATTTTTTTAAATAACTCTTTGCTGCCCTGTTATTTTTTGAAGAATTCTTTAAGAATCTTGGCTCTTATGAATGAATCCAACATTTTTTTTTACTGTGTTGCTTATTTAACATGCTAATAAAATAAAAATGCCTCACAACCCATTGATGCCTGTGGCTTTTAGTGTCCTGGCTCCACATACCTTTTGTTTTGTTCAAAGCTACAAGCTGCCAATTATGTGTACTGCAACTTAAAATGTATGTTTTTTTTTTTTTTATCGTGAAACTGTTACAACAGATGCCATAAAATAGAAATGAATCCCTAAGAACAGGATGTCTGCAGTATGAGTGTGTGTGTGTGTGTGTGGTTTAAATTCTGTAGAACTACCCCAACACCCGCAGCTCCTAATTTCAGTATATAATAAAATCATTAAAATTGATATCTTGTATGGAATGATTAATATGTTTTGTAAGAAGCCACGTAATGAGAGCGATAATGCGGTAACAAATTGCCTGTGATCACAGATAAAGCCTGTGGCTCATGCTGCTGTGTGGTCAGGTGCTCTCAAAGGACTGGGACAAATGTGTTTTGAAAAACTCTGTAATATATTTGAGATCCCAAAAGGCAAAAGGGAGGCCGTGCGCGTGGATGAAAGCGGCGAGCAGAGACGGGTTGTAGGCACACCTTGAATGCTAAAAGAGGTGATCACTGCTTATCACGATTGCTTATTGGTGTATAAACTCCAGTAATTACCACTTTTGTAGCCTCAAGTTTATCAACACAAATTAACCCAGCTTTACCGTAAGCAGAGGACTTTTTTTCTCCCCTCTTCCTTTTTATTTTGGAATCTCTGCAAAGCTGGCGTCTTTGATCAAAGATGTAAGGTACATATCAAATATTAGTCACGCAGGCGAAGCTAGTGCAGGCTGAGGTGTTAGCGAACCAAAAGAAACGCTCACAAAAACCCGCCCCCCCACAAACCCACTCTCCAACCATCTCTATTCTTAATCAATCACTAGAACACAGCAGAGATGTTCTGGTATACAGACTACAAAATAGTGGATTTTTTGGGGTGATAGTAACTTATTAATATCAATAAGAAGACTATCTACGAAAGCTCAGCACGCACGAGAGCCAGATGTGTTGGTGAAATAATGAATCCTTGCACATCCATCTCACCAACCTCCTCCTCCAGAAAGCCTGTTCAGACACTCAGAGTATTATGTTAAACAAGTAGAATCTCTTTGCCTCTTTATGTCTGTGTGGCTTGAGCAGAAGAAAGATTGGCACTTAAGACGTTTGTTCGAGGAAGATACGTTTGATTCCCCCCCCCCACAACCGTCTCTGGCAAGGGTTTTGATGAATGTCCCCGACACTTCATGGCTCACAACAGGGCTTTGTTCTGCGCTAGCGTCACCTTGCCCAACTTGAAGCCTCAAGCTGTTAATTTCTGGCTCAGCTAACAGTAAGAAAGCTAGTTTGGCCTGCTTGGGATTCAGTAGATACAAGGTTAGTCCAATCACACACCACTTTTTTTTTATTTTTTATTTCTCATTCCCAGTTGGATATGTGAAATAAATCCAAAGGAATTGGAAAACCTTTCATCTGCCATTCCAGGTTTAATCTCTGCTGGTCTGGGAGCATTGGCAATCCCTATATTTACCACTGACCACGGGGATTTAACATGGAGCATTCAAAGAATCAACGCCCACGTTTACACCGACGGAATGTTAAGATCGCCGATTAACTGCCCAGTGTTTATTCTGTAGGTAAGTTCAGTTATCTCCCCTTTAAGTTGTGGGTTAAAAATAGGTGGAAAGTTGATGTGCACAACAGGGCGGTACGGAAACAGGCAACCTTATTCACGATCCCCGTGGCCTGCAGGAAGCCGTTTCCCTGATCTTCTTCATGCTGACCTGGTAGATCCAGTATATCCTTGCTGCACAGAGCTAAGTGGAAACATGTGCTAGATGCTGTCCGTATCTAATGGTTCTTGCTGTCTTCAGTGCTGTAGAGCCTCATCTATTGAAGTGGAATCAAAACAAGCTAGTGCAGTCCAGTTTTTTTTCATCAGTGTCTCTAAAACACTATGTAAACTCCACAAGACTGGAAACGTAATATTACATCTGGCTATCTTTTTTTAAAGGGACAATTCAACATTTTGGCAAACTTGCCCCTTCCCATAATCCCTATAGACATGTGAGTAGGTCCATTCCCTTTAATTATCAGTGTCCATTGTTTTGAAATTTACTGGACAGAGACACAATCTGTTAAGCCAATAAAAACAGGAAAAGGTCTACCTCCCTCAAAATTCATTAAATAAGTTGAGACCAAGAAATTTACCACAACATGAAATGATAACGCAACATTACAACGCACCTGCTCAAATAGGGATTATGGCAGTAGGCAAATTTGCGAAAATGTGGGAATGACCCTTTAAGGGTAGTAAAATCAAGAGAAGGTATTTAGTTAAAATGCTGTTTTTTACCGTCCAAATGCAGAGATTTTGCCAGTTATCTGGAACAGATGTCCATCCACGAGCGACGCACACTTCTGACATGGGCCCTAATACCTCTCGTTATATCATGAGAGCTCAGCCTGGGAATTACTCCACAGACTCCACAGCAATCTGAGTCTGACCAATTTACTAGCATGCCCTTAAACCAGAGTGGCAAAACAAATATTGGAAATAGATGGCGGAGATGGGGCAAATTCATTTCACTTTCTTGTCACACTGTGAAATGACGCTAGCTGTGAGTACGAGGACAATCTTCTCATCCTCTTAAAAGGGCTGAAAGTGTGATGGAATGACAGCCACATGATTTATCGCTGTCCAATTTAATTTGTGTACTATTTATTTACCTCAATAGCTGTCAAACAGATGAGAGCCCAGACAGATGGACAAAACTCTGCACTGATTAAAAAAGTAAAAAAATTTCTCTACTACCCTGTTTAAATTATAGTGACGTTGTGGCTTAAAAATTACAAGGTCACTCCAAGGCAAATATACTGTCTATATTCTGAGGCAGAAATGCTCACTACTACTTTCTTTTCCGGAAAAACACAGAGATTGGAGGTTGTTTTGTGTTCTTTGACTTTTAGGGAATTTTGATTGAATACTCCCATACTGTCCCTCGTGGTTCATGTCTACAGTCCACTCACAAATCTACCCCCCCCCCCCCGCACCGTCAATTTTCCAAACCCTTTCATCGTCTCTCATTGTAAACATCCATTTTCAGCTTGGCTGAACAGCTTTTTTGTCATTTCAAAACACATTTATGGCATTTCATGGCAGTCTTCTATTGTGTGGAATGGTTCTGGGAGTTAAGGCTGATTACAGCATCCCTCCGCAGGCACTTTGCAGAGTTTCCAAAACAAGAAAGATCATACAGCGATGTTGAGAATGTACTTTGATATGACCATAACTAGAAACTTCCAGGGGCCAAACACCAGCCCATGAGCATGGACGACATCTTGTTATAACACCAAAGCAATATGCCAAACATTGCTTCCAGACTTTAATCCAGTCCACAAGCAAAGCAAAATGTAAAATAAGGGTAGTGATACATTTTAGCAGGATAATAAAACATATGCAAGGCGACTCATTATCTCAAATGCAAAGTTTCAAAACCACCTACTTTTCAAAAAACCCTCAATGTCGGTTTTTATCACAGTTAGTGGTGGATCTCAACTCTTAGCTTGAATTATAATAATGGATTGTTTCTTTGTTTTTTTGAAATGACAAATTACCACCAACTTCAAAATAATAATAAAAAATAGGAAGGGAAGACACAAAATTTCTAATAGCTGACTATTTCCAAAGCAAGGTCATTTTCAAAACCTATCATTACAGTCCCTGCATATGAGCAGGATTGAACAAATTGGGAGAGTTTACGAAGGAAAACATTTTCCAAGTCAACACATCAACGTAAATAGTAGCCGGTTGCAGAAGCTCCAATTGTACAGTTTGATATCAGTGTGTTTATGCTGAAGTGATACTTGACTAAACCGAGCAATAGGCAAAAACAGGCAGACAAGAGGCTGGCTCTCATGCTCAGATTTCCATATTTATTGCCTAAAACCCTGTGGGGAGCTCAGCTGAATGCCAATCGTCAAGCTGACTCACTGAAACAAACACACATCTGCAGCCAGCATACGGCAGCGCAGAGCTCGTACTGTATTTGATTAAAATCCACCTTTTCAGACTGAATTATACTGTATAAGACACTCACTCGCACCGCTATAGAACAGGGATGAAACAAAGTGCCATCCTTTAACGTTAAGCTAATGACGGTGGCACAGTGGATAATACAATGGCAATCTGGCTATTAATCTTTCCCCAAGTTTTCTTGGTTTCCCTTCGGTTATACTTACTAATGTGTATGATGTTTTATTTTTCTGTTAATTTGTCTCGTGTTGGATCATAGAAAGAATATGACTTTGACGTCAGTGATGAGTAATGGGGTCCATTAGAAACAATAAGGAGTAAAGACTCCACATAAAACACCAATAAAACAACTTTAGAAGTATTTTTAAATATCAGTTTAGAAGGAATTCAAATCATCTCATATCAAATTACAGCTGGAAAAAAAAATTGTAGATGCTGGCAGATTCCAGTTGGAATCAATAAAGAGTGAAGATAGCAAGAACATGCTGGTCAGCCTCTCTATCGACAAAGATGACTGGTGGTTTAGGACTAAGAGAAGAAGGAATCTTAAAAATATAGATTCATATCCAAGTGAACCTTGGACAACATCGATCAGTCAATCCCAGTAATTTTTTCCAGATTAGAACCCACATTTGGACCAGGTGAAAAATAATTTTCATACATTCTCTGGAAAGTGTAGAGGGCAGAAGAAGTAAAGGATGGACTTTCCTCATTCTAGGGTATTTCACTGGATGGACAGAGAAATACTGGTAAAGAGAATATAGTAGTATCGGACCTTCAGGCTCCCCCCCTGCAGACGCAGTGTTGGGTTTCAGTTCTGGGGGCATCTGCACAAACACAGGTTGAGTCCATGAAGGAAAACCTGTTTGTGCAAGTCCCATTTCACAGACTAACCAATAACCAGATCATCAGATCAAACAACAACAATTTGTAAAATGTGAATGACATCAAATATTCAAACAGTAATTGAACTCCCTCCTCTCTTTTGTTTAGCTGTAGTGCCAAAGCATGTTTAATTGCGAAGCACCATTCATTCCGCGCACAAGGCGAAGCAAGTGCTTTCCAGACACATCAAGGGCGTCACAATAAGATAATCATGCACTGCTACTTCTTCACTGCAACTTAATTATGATTCCTCTGGATTATGAAAGGATATCATTGCTGGACAGCATGTAGCTGGAGTGTCTCGGTGATGAGAAAAATATAGACAGCTTGAAACTTGAAGAGGCTTTGCTGTTACTTTCACGACAGTGCACATCGTCGCTTTCTTGCGACGGAAAAAGTGTCCAATCGCTAATTAAATAAAATACAATGAAAAAAATAACCAACTGTCCGAAATGAGGGCCTTTACAAAACCAAAAGCCGTCTAGCGCGTCTTGTTCACGTACAGGATAATGGGCTCACAGGCGACAGCGCCCTCTTGTGGGCTGGCGCCACCATCAGACAGATTTTCAATTAGTTGTTAATTGTTTAGTTTAATCTCGTAAATTCTCAACAGCAATTCGTCAATAATGGAATAAATGTTAACATCCCTACTTGAAATCAATTCAATAAGAGACTAACAAGGCAGGTTTTGATTGATCCAGGTGTGTGTGTGTGTGTGTGTGTGTGTGTGTGTGTGTGTGAGAGAGAGAGAGCTTTTAGTCTAACTAATCATTAATCATACATGCACAGCCTTAAAGTGAGCCGTGAGAAATAAAAGCCTTGTGCACATGCGGATCTGAACAGAGCCGCCGAATCTCTTGGCCAGTCCCGAATCTACGCTGGATACACGAGTCTGCCTCCTCTCGTCTCCTCGTGTCGGCACACACGGGAAACAGAAGCGCAAGCGCGGCCACAAGCGAGGGCACACAGACTTTCTGATGCTTGTTTTGGAATGAAGAGTCAATTACGGTGTAATGGAACGGTTATTCTCAACAGGGTGGAAGGTGGAGGCACCTCCAGACATTAGTATGCCAGTGTGTTTAAAGGCCAATTTCACCCTGCATGCTCCTGGAACAAAACCCTCCAAGAATTTGCATTTCAACAGAATTCCCCCTCCCATTCACTGGCTGTTTTTGGAAAGCGGCGCCCCGTTGCTGCACTCAATTTCATATTTCATACCCTGGATGCATAATCATTTTTGTGTCAATTATTGTCATTGCATTGTAATACGAAAGAGGGGAAACGGGGAGGGGAAGGAAGGCAGTTGGGGGCGTGGGAGGGGGGTGTTTTTTTCAATCATACTTTAGAGAATTTTTGCTGATAGTTGAATCTTGTATTATGCATTTTATTTTTTTTTCAGCGCATGTGTGCTGTTGGATTCTTTCATGCTTCATTTCTCATTAGACGCAAGATAACAGGAGCAACTAGACAGCAGTCATTACTCTTAAACGCAGCTTTCATCATGCCGGACAAGGATTTTCATTAAACGTAATCATATGTCTCTCACCTTTCAAACTAAATTCCCCACTCCCCCTCATACAATGGGGCAAATTAGAGCATTGTATCCCCCTGAGCCGCCCTCCTCCTCCCTCCCCCGTGTTGCTGGTAGTAATGACGGCTTGTACAAAGGCACCTAATTAACCATCTTCCTCCAGTCAGCGCCGCGGCTTCGTGAGTGCGTGCCGGGCGACAAAGACTCGCAGCTTCTTTCCACGCTTTTCAACTGTTCGCTCAATCAAACGGTAGGCCTGGGTAACAAGAAAAAGGAACAAAAAATGCAAGGTGTCACTGTCCCTTAAATGCTTAAACCCGTTTCACAAGACAAAAAAACAGCGGCCGCAAGACACACGTCCGAGTCCGGCGACACAAAAGCTGCTTCGGCGGATCAGACTCCCTCCTCCCCTCAAGTTGGAAACGCTGCGTGACTTTTAAAGAGTGCAAAATCGAAAAGCAAAAGGAAAGATTTCAAAGGTTTCACACGGGGGAAGTTTGGATTCTTTGTGATGAGCATCTCGCTGAGAGCACAACACTGGAGGGGGAGGGGCGGGTGTTGGCGGGGGGGGATTCAAAATAGACAGTTTCTCACTTTGAAATGCTTCTCGCCTGAAGGATGCAGTAAATGAGGCTCCAGTGAGGACTGGCACAAACTTTCCGAGCGTACGTGGTAAATGGTAGTTTCAGAAGTGCAGCGTCTAGTTAGACAATTTCTCGTAAAAACTGACAAAACAGAAAATAAAACAGCGCTGTGCCGTGAAGCCAGCGCAGGAGAAGCTAGCAGAAAGAGTGCAGGTGTTTGGAAGAAGCCACTGATGAACACAATAAATCATTAAAATAGCTTTCATTTGATCAATTATTGAAAACAATGAAACTGATATGTTAGTATTGCCCTACCGTGTATCAACATCAGTACCTGGATTGGCCATATACACATATTGCATGTAAATAATGTCACCTATAGCACTGGCTATATACTGTACATAGCTACAGTGTATTGCCTTATTCTCTTTCTCATGTTCTTGTCAATTAGCATTGAGTACCTTAACATGCAAATTATAAAGTCCTTTTTTTTATTACTGTATTAATATTGCACTATATCCAAACACAAGTTGAGTATTTTCCCAATTAAGCGATGACAGACGTGCTGATATACATTGTGGGCATTCAGTCAGAGCTCATTTAGTGAGTGCACACTGTCTTTAATTAGAGGCGCATGGCTCTCTGCATCGCCAAACACTGGGGTTTGTTTTTCTTCCTCTTCTTAAAGACCTGCAGGACATTTTAAAGTTCTCTCTCCATTCTCCATCACTGAACCCTTTCGGGACCACTCTCGCCCGCTAGACCCTGATCTATACTCGCTTGAAAAACATTTTCGATGGAGCGAAGCTAGAAAAGACAGCGAAAGGGCACGCAAGTGGAGCAACATGAGTGCAGTTTTAGCAGACATGTGAGAAAAGGAAGGACGTTTATGTGCACAGACTAGTTATTCACATGACCATGTGCACAGCAGTAGGATATTTAGTTTCAATAGCAAGAAAAGACGGCTAAGAGATGGATCGGAACTCTGTCTTTTATGGAAAAATGCTACAGCCAAACGGCAAAAATGGTTGAGATGATTGAGTTTTCATTGAGGAGAAGAATGACAACACTACCAACCTTATGGTTGAAGGCTGATGCGACTTTTTCAGATTTCAGATTTCAGATTTCTTTATTTGCCATTGTGTAAACACGTAGGAATTTGTTTTGGCAATGCATGTGTGCATTTCAGTTCTTTTCACATATATATCAACTAACAAACATACAACACAGTGCAATGCGGAAGTAAACAAAGACCATATATATAATAATATATATATATATAGATAAAGTGCATGTTGGGATTAGTTAGTGCAAGGTATTTATGTACTGCTGGTGGTGAGTGCTGGTGTCACTGGTGTCACTGGAGGGGCAGAGGGAGGGAAGCCAGAGTCATTGAGCAGCCTGGCGGCTTATTAGATGCATTAAAATTCTTATTGATTCAATGTACTCCACAAAAGAGGTATTTACCAAATAAAATAGAGGGTAACCTTTAAACTGATTCATCTCAGGTCATTTTGGTTTTGGTGCTCCAACACGTATGTATATATATATATATATTATAATATTGATTGAACTTGTTAATAAATCAATTATTGTTGGATAATTATTGTTGCATCTAAGGAAAAAGAAAAAGAAAAACCTCACTTCATGCACCCAACTTACACACATGAAGTCCTCCTCTACTGTCTGTTCCCTCCAAAGAGATGGGATGTTAATATTAAACTATGGAGAGTGACCCCGCGAAATGTGTGAGCGAGTGTGTCAAGGTGCACTCTACCCTCAGCAGGACAGGAGCGCGGTGAGTGCAGAACCTTTACAGTGCCAGGTGGAAAAAAGAAAAAGAAAAGAAGAAGAAGGCATTAACGCAACGTATCAAAGAAGGAGAGCGTGTCAATTATTTATCAAAGTGAGGGGGAGAACCAGCGGGGCCAACGTGTAAACAAAGGTGAGGCTCTACAGCGTGGTGCTGCAGACAGGAGCAGGGGGGCGGGATGAAGGGAGGTCGACTCCATATTAAAGCCTGGCACCAAGAGAAATAAAACAGGAGACAGGAACAGAGAGAAATATGGAAATATATTGAACGGAAACCCCCGCGTTTTCAAGTCGCCTCGCAACCACGTCAAATTATTCCGTCTTTCCTTTGTTTGTCTGGCCGCACATCCCTGCCAAGAGCGCGCAGGCAGGCAGGCAGGCAGGCAGGCAGGCAGACTTGCAACGCGCGTCTAAGCGTTCTTCCCTGTGACCCGCAGACGCTGCGGGGTTGCAAAGAACCGGCTGGCGTTAGATGCGCATTGTTTACTTGTGGCGAAAAAGGTCAGCGTCTGCGCATTTACATCGTCTACTGGTATTTACCTCCGTCTTTCAAACGCGAGAGCAAAGCAAGCCCACCCCGGGGCCTAATTGCGCCGGCTCTATTCCACATTCCAGACATGCGCGGCAGATGGCCGCGCAGGTCGCGCGTATGCAGTCCTGAGCCGGTTAGCGGGCAGGAGTCATGGCAGCGTCGCTTCCACAACGAGGGGGGAAAAGAGGCGGCGGACGGATCAGCGATCTATACGGTTGGTGGTGGTGGGATCCTGGAGGGGCCATACGGTTCCTCTCCTGCCTGCTTCTGGGAAGGCGACAGAAGCCCCGTACTCCCACCTGCAAAGTCCCCATCTGTTGCCTCGCCATGGCACTGGGAGGGAAAAAAAAAAGAGAAAGGGAAAAAAGCTCCATAACCCAATACGCAGCTAAGCCAACCTTGACCGTAACACCCTGCGACAGGTTTTTTTATTTGACGGCGGGCATATTCGCTTTTGTTTCGGCGGCCAACAATTGTCTCTCCCCCAGATATAAATGCATCCAATGGAACGTTAAGACATTTCTCCCCCTCTCTTCCAAATTGCACTCTGCCCGCGCTCCCGTATTGAATCTGGGGCCCGATGTGCAGGAGCAACCCGGCATGAGACGGTGCAGCACAAATGGGGCTGCAGAGGAGAGAGTGTGCGAGTGTGGCCTCGCTATGAGTTATTCATGTGTGTCTGCCCTTAAGCACCCCCCTCCCACCCACCCACACACACCTTCCCAAGATAAAGCAAATGTAGTGAAAAGCGGCGATGTCGACCCTCTGGAGAGGAGATTTACAGGACCACCGCCAAGTGGATCTCCTCGAGGTGACGGACGAGCGGGGCCACTTTGAATCCCATTACCGCCTGATCAAAAGTTGTTTTTCACTCTTGGTTATCCAGCGGAGGCGCAGCAGGGGGCCCTGCCAGGACCGAAACCTGGGACCCCGGGAGGAAGCGCACCAACGAGGGGTAACAATGGCAGGAGCCCGTGCGGGGCACACATTTCTCTTCATTAGGCAATAAATAATGTAGGGGAATCATATGAATAATTTTCTCCCTAATGGATATTGCATGCTGAGAAAGGATTTCCAGTTCCAGTTTTTAAAAATTTAGCATGTGAAATGATGCGTTGCTATGTGACAAAGTGATTTTTCGGGGCAAGAAGAGAGGAGCGCAAATGCATCAGAAAGCTTCCGGAGGGAGGAAAAAAAATATGTAAGACAGAGAGAATAGAAAATGAGAGGAGCCGAGGCTGGGACTTCCCAGAGAGTTCAGCAGCATCACATTAGTTTCCCAGGCTGCCTCTGCCATAGATATGTTGGTAAATTCTGGTACCTTCACATTAGGGATGATTTAAATCTCCAACCACCAGCTCTCCTTCATCCACATTTTAGTTTATTTTTTCCAACTGATCCTTTTGTGGAAATTGAAGACAAAAAGAAATCTTTTAAAGCGCCGTAGCAGGTGGTCCACTGTGAACAAAACGCCGGCCTCTTAGTGCGCTCAAAATAATCTGGGACATGCACCAACTTTAATAGGATGTTTCTCTACCCCCTACCCCCCCAGAATCCCCCCTCCAGAAAAATATGTGATTAAAAAAAAAGAAGACGAATTTAAAAAATGGTGCAGAAATTGCACAGCATATGGTTGTCAAATACGCACAGCGCACTTCTCCCCATCTGTCTGAAAACGGGGATTTCTAATACTTTATTCTCTTCATCAAAACTTGGAGATGACATATCACAGATTGCATGTGCGCCGGAAATGCCGCCTGTCATGCGGCGGGGATGGGCCAGGGAAGCGTGACAACCTATGGAAATTCAAAGAGCATAGCCGATAAAGCGCGCCGCCTCTTTCATAGCGCCGCGCGATCGCGGGGCCCGGGATGGATGAGTTTTAACATCACAATAAAACATCTCTCCTGGCTGTCAAGTGTGTTTTCATAACTGGCTGTGACACGTCGGAGCGGATATATAAATACATGGAGGGAGACGGCAGACTGAGCCTGTGACAGATGAACCGGCCCCGGGTTACAAGGAAACCTGGACTTATCTCCGACTCCGGCTCAGCAGCCCCGGTGACTGGCTACACCTGCGTGGAAGCAGCACGACATACAATATGCATATGTTATCAAAGTAAAAATCTGGCATGAAACTTTAATGAACAGAGGGAGAGAGGAAGCGGCGGTGGGGCGAGAGAGAGGAGCCGCGTCGCTGAAGGCGACGTGGAATTGTTTTAGCCGAGCGTGGCGGACAAGAAGCAGGAAACCTGGGAGTTGGGAAACAATCGCCAACGGCATTTGCATTTCATGTGTGCGTATGAGCAGCCGCCCCTGCAATTATACACATGGCTGTGGGGTGGGGACGTGGCTGCGGTACACACACACACACACACACACACACAGCAAAAAATTTCCATCCTTTGAATGGAGCCACCGTCTGCCCCCCGGGGGGAAACTCTGCAGCTCAGGTGGCCCCGGCACGCTCAATCCACTGTCGGGGAAGAAAACTTGTAAAGCCTCTGCCTGCACGGTTAGCGGCTAAGCGCTACGCTCCCCGCCCGCCCCCTCCCTAGATGCAATCGCTATCTGTTCTTCTCGGACAGCAGCGCTACCTCTTTAATCTTCCTTTAATTGCGGCTACATAGCCCCCTTTTCCCCCCTTCTTCCTCCGAGATAAACAGCACGACACAGGCCCAGCCCCCTGAGTGTGTGTGTGTGTGTGTGTGTGTGTGTGTGTGGAGGGGTAGAGGGGGCGGGGGGTGTTAGGAAGGAGAGGGGGGTGACCCTGTATTAAAGCAACAGCAAAGTTTGACCCTCCGCCTACATGTAACCTATTCTGAAATCAGATTGCCCCCCGATTTACCTCCAAACACACACACACACACACACACACACACACACACACACACACACACACACACACACATGCAAGCGCACGCATGCACACACCAGCCAGCGTTAGCCCGCAACCAGGGCTGGAGTTGCTAGGCAACTGAAGACACTTGCTGCAGACTAAAAAAATTTTCTTTAATTCAAGGGAAAGATCTTATATAATGCCCTAAACTGGATACATTTCCTACATCTGCATTAAAATAGTCCCTGAAATTAGAATTTTCGGCGACAGGGGGGACGACACGACGCGCAGCAGAATTCGGCTGGGCGCGGAACGACCCTTCACAAAAACTCCATTCTGTTCACACCAAGTAAGTCTGGCGGTTATAAATAAGATGTGGTTGGCAGGACTTAGTCCGAATTATTGTGCGCGCGTCCAATATTGATTGAAGGAATATTACTGAACCAAGAATATTTTTTTTTCTATTTTTTTTGGCCACAACTATTGACGCAAATAACAAAATTCCCATTGCTGAGTAAATGAGAGGCGAGGGTGGCAGAGGGGTGGAAGCATCACCGGGACACAAGCTGAGTAGCATCATATTAATAAACATAAATACATTAATAAACATTTCTTTCTTTTTTTTTCTTTTTTTTTTCTTTTTGAGACATTTATATTCAAGTGGAGCCAAAATCAATATGACGGTGCAAAAACTCGGGCGTGACATATTTTGTTCTTTATTTCCTTGTTATTAAAGGCTGCAGCGCTCCGATGCACCAGCCATCGACAAAAACACATCCCAGTAATATGTTAATTGTGGTTCACCTAGTTAACATAATATGTGGCTAGTCTGAGACGGCAGTAATTACCATTTCATACGTGCCATCCCCTTGCTGCCAAAGGCCTTTGGGAAATTACCGGGGTTAAAGGTCAAATGGTGGGCGCACTATCCTGCGGCTGACCCGGAGTGGCTTCCTAGGGAATTAAGGCGGGCCGGCCGCAGAGGAACATGTGATAGTGTGTGCTCGGTTTATGCAAGCCATGACTAAAGAGCCCCATAAATATGCATAATCATTATCCCGGTCCGCATCCCTCTCGCAGAATCTATAAGAAAGATTAATGACTTTTATTCAGCCGTTCATGACCGAGGAGACGCAACCGGGGGGTTTCAAATGCGAGTATGCAGCACCACCCGCTGGTCAGGAGGAGTATTGGAAAAATAGCAAACGTCATTAGGAAGGTTACAGTTTTGATATTTTGTGTTTCTTTAACACGGCGGCACGGTTCTGCAGTGGTTGGTAGTACCAACCAGTGGTGTAGTCTACGTGATACGAAGGTATACGCAGTATAACTACTAGAAACGGTTCCTAATTACCATACAACCAGTAAAAAAAAAAAAAAAAAAATGCGCAGATACGTATCAGTACGTTGTTGTTATTTTTTGTTTTGTTTTTTTTACACAACGTTCACTTTACAATCAAAAATATGATTAAAATGATGTTTTATGTTCTGATCTGTTTGAGAGTCAGCCATTGCTTTAGCCTCTATAGAGAATTGATTTGTGTTTGCATCACTTTTTTTGCACTTGATTGTTGAAACTATTTGTTGTTGTTGTTGTTGTTGTTGTTGTTGTTGTTGTTGTTGTTGTTGTTGTTGTTGTTTTGAGCTGCCGCCGGACAGATGTGTAGTGCCACCGAATCAGAGTACACCCACTACAGACTACACAACTGGTTGCGAGTTCGACTCCTTTATTTGCTCGCACTTCTCAAAAAGTGTGCGTTAAAACATGCAGTTACAGAAATGATGTGAATTACAAGTGTCAGTAATGACAAATCAACCTTTCTCAAACCTTTTTATACAGCAGCTGCTGGTCCTCCAAGACCAGTCGTTCAACTCGGCGGGACACGCAGTCCAATTGAAAACCACTAGATGTCAGCGTTGAACCACCTTAAAAGTACCTGTGCTAACAAACGAGCTACAATTAGCCGGTCTTCGTTTTGCAGATCAGTCGTTCAACTCGGCAGGACACGCAGTCCACTTGAAGACCACTAGATGTCCGCGTTGAACCGTCTCAAAAGTACCGGCGCTCACTCCGCCTCATGACGTCTTGCAGAACTAACAATAAATCACCTAAAAACATTCATCAGTGGTTTTCACTTCATTTATTCGCCTTAACTGAGAACTAGGGGACACGTAAGGGACCGACAGAGTAGAATGAAAAAGAAATCACGAAAAAAACAAACAAAAAAACAGACTAAGCTCATCACAATACATGAACATCATACATCATTTCCTTTCATGTGACCACTATATCAGTTGGAAGTGTACTGGGTAAGCTTCTCCTCAGCTTCCTGTGCTGCTTGTCCGCAGGTGTGATCCACTGTCTCCCCCACGCCGGGCTGCTCGTGTGACGGAACAGCAGCAGCAAGCACTGGTTCCTCAGCTCCTTGTTCATGCACAGCAGTATAATGGGGTTGGACAGAAGGGGCAGGTCCATCAGCAGATCCCGAACCATCTCCTGACACACGGACGGATGGTCCATCAGGGCAAACACGGCACCTGAGGCCACAACAGTGGATGAAGAAAGTAACACATTAGCATTTTGTAACGCAAAACAACACTTACAAACAAGTGCAGATCCATACAATCCCTGTCTGTTCTTTTCTAACATTGTGCAGCACTACAAACGCATGATCAGCAATGAAAGTTCAGTTGAGACTGCACTTCCTTTATATTTGTATTTTAAGTAATCAGAATCAGAACACTTCTGAGGGGAAATCACCTCGTTTTCCAAAATCAGACAAAGTAATTTAAGCAATTGTTTTTTTTTCTTCTTCTTCTTCTTCTTTATCATCAAAAAAACAAAAACAAACAAACAATCAAATGAAAACTGATGGTCCTGAAAGTTTAAATGCAAATCTTGAAATGATGTTTCCAATAGGGTGGAAAGAGCAGTTTTGATAGTTAAGGCTGCCAAAATCCAAAGATAAACATTTTTATTTCATTCTCCAATTATTATTATTATTATTATTATTATTATTTTATTATTTTTTTTTTAATAGAATTTAAACCTCTGGATGGTGGTAAACAATAACATTTTCATATACACTTTTATGTTCTGCAAAAATCAACGTTGTCAATGTTATTAGGCCCCCTGTTGGCCAGGTGTTTAAAACGTTCCGCTAAAGGGGATTGTTAAAAACAACAATGATGACTATTTGAAATGTTTATCCAAAGTATCTTTCAGTGTAGGGAAAAAAATAAATAAACAGCACAAGGTTAGAAGACACAATGTGTACATTATGTTTTAGACATAATAGACAAACTGAACTGGCTACATTTTTAAATAAGTTCAACATCGTCTGCTGTTGCAAAACTAGATAAACCTGGGAAACAAAACTGGACCTCACCTCACTGGCTGCTTACAAGGTCCCTTAACCCACTTTCAGAACTCGATTTTCTACACTCAGCACCAGAGGAGCAGCCACACATGAGAAATGACCCAGAGATCCGTACAGACCACCAGAGAACAGTCAATTTAGCCCTCTGTTTACAACATAGAGAAAGTTTTGCTGCCAAAGCTTATGCCTCTCTGGGGGCGTTGACACTAACCTAACAAGAGATTTCGGCTGTCCCTCTGTGACATCACAAAGGGCTGAGAACTACAGTGCACATACATAATATCCAGAGAACTATTATCAGTGACCAGTGACTCTTATCGTTTCTTGGTAAAGTAAATAATTTTGCGACCTTTGGTTTAAATCACCGGAGTGAAATCTTACTCACCAGGGACGTGAGCTGTGAGCGTGATGAGCGATATCAGACTGAAGACGGTGGCCAGGCGGCAGCTGACCTTGCGGCTCCTGTGTATCAGCCGGCCGCTGCGGGTGACGCTGTAGAGGATGTGCCCGTAGAAATACAGGTTGGACGGCAGCAGCACGGCGGTGTTGGCCAGCGCCAGGCCCCGCGCCGCCCGGTCGTTGATGAAGGAGAAGCAGGTGAGCGCCACGGGGTCGAGGTGACGGGAGCGGCCGCCGCCCAGCCACAGGCCCAGCTCGGCCGCGCCCACGTGGAGCAGCGGGAAGAGGAGCTGCAGCGCCAGGAAGAGGCGGCTGCTGGCTAGGCGGCCGCAGTCGCACGCCACCGTCAGGTAGACGGAGAAGCCGATGAGTGAGACGTAGTAGAAGGAGGCCGTGCCGCTCAGGTGCTTGGCGCTCACCATGAGCTCGCACGGGCCGGTGCCAAGCAGCCAGCGGCCGCGCTGCCCCCAGTGGATGGTGAGGGGCCAGAGGCCGAGGCTGAGCAGGTTGCAGCCGGTGCTGCCCAGGACAAACATGGCCACGTTCCCCCTTATCTTTCCCCGCCGGCCGAGGACGCAGGCCAGCACCGAGGCCACGATGAGCACGTTGAGCACCAAGCCGGGCACCAGCAGCAGGACTTTGGAGGAGGCGCAGAGTGCGAGGTAGACGGGGATGACGCACAGGCTGGGAGACGTGTCGTTCATGGCAAAGAGGCGACGAGGCGGCGTTTCTGCGAGGACTGGCTTCACGGAGCGGCGGCCAACATTATTAAAGATAAGCCTGGAATACTCTTGGGGGACGAGGACAGAAGTAGAGCGAGGAGCACACTCACCCCTCCACCATGTAAACATGTTTTTCTTTCCCCTCACCTCCCCTACCCTGCCTTACTCTCTGCATTACCTAGCGAGTCCAATCACCTTGACTTTTGCCACTTCTGAAGTTTTGTTATTGCTAAGTCTTTCACCCGGTGGACCTAATTACAAAGGATCCAGCTCATAATCCCCTTCCGCTAAGCCCCCAATAAACTGAAAATCTTAAGCTGCCAGCACCAATTTGACAAATGAATGGAATGTGACCCTGTATTGCTGGTCGTATTTTCCACTGATTTAGGCTTCTTTCTTTTTGCTTTAATCAATGAGTAAATGGCAACATTAAAAAAAAAGAAGACGTTTTTCATCTCAGCCTGACTGGTTTTGTGAACGGTGAATAGAAGTCGCTGCACTGAGCCCTGATCACTGTTCACCAGCGGCAATACTCTGATTGGCTTCAACCGTGCAGCGGTGCAATAGTTAATAAAACGTTGAGTCCTCGAAGCTTTGAGGATTTTTTTTTTTTTATTAATACGTTTAGTCTTTGTTTAATTTATCACCTTTGCCGTGCACACGTCATTACCCAGCAGCTTCCTCCCCGCTCCACCAGTGCGGAAATAGTTCTAATGAGAGGGGAAATGCGTTGTTTACTTCTCGGGGGCCTTATTAATGTGGCACGAAGTCTGGTTGATTAAGTAGCTAACTGCTCTAACATTATCTAAAAGTAAAATATATATAAACGACCTCCATTACATGAGTGCGCTGCTATTTAAATGTGTGATCTAGCGCGTGATGGTAAACATTGCAGGGCTGTACCGTAGGTTGGTGAGAGTTTCTTGTTGATGCAACAGACTTGCGTTGGTTCACAGCTGCCAGAAATGAGGTTTGAGAGGTGGAGGTGGTTGATGGCTTCTGTCTGAAATTAAAATGAAGTTTAATACTTGAACAGAGCTGCCAAAGAGCCAAATGAGAGTCAACTCAACTGGTCCAACACCGTCCGCTCTGAAACGTCACCAACACTGTTCTTCCTCTTCTCCTCTGTGCTGTTCCCTTCAGGGGTGGCCACAGCCAATCACCTGCCTCCGTCTAAGACCATAAATCCTCTTCTCACACGCTAATTAACAACATGCCTTCTTCTGCTATTTCGCATCCACACATCTCCTGTTTGAAGATGTATGGATGTATATGCCACTTCTCTGGATTTCCTTCCCTCAATGTAATCACGTCATCTGCATACACGATGGTGGAGTATTTTCTTACTGCCAACAATGTCTTTAAAAAAAAAAAAAAAGAAGCCAAAATAATAAGGAAGACATCTGCACATAACACCTGCTTTGGGTAAAAGCTGCGCCGCTAGCCTGAAACAAGTTACCTTGTTTTCTTCTAAATGTCTCATTGTGTTCTTAATTTATTGGTTTGGCCTTGATGTCTGAGAAAGTTCAGTGTTCACCACAAAGGCAGCCAATAATGCGCCAAAGGCGGTTGTGCTGAGAATAAGGACAAATTCCCCAAAATACTGAGATAAATGCGTTTGTCTTTTCTTGCCTTTGTTTCTGAAGAAGAAACAACAGTGAAGCCTCGTGTTCCCTTGAGAAGCTGTTTTAATAACGTGCAGGTAGAGAAACTGAGAACACCCAGAGACCGTCGATGCATCATCTCCTCATGTGCAGAGCCACGGGAATACATCCTTAAGTACCACGCACGGACACAACCAAGTAGGCTATACTCTAAATTTAAAACAGTTTTGAAGGCACGAGGGAGCGCAGCGGCTCCAGGGCGGGACTCGGTCATGCATGTAAATTGTGAACGCTCCCCATTTTGGCGCCTCTTATGGATTCAGCATCCTCTCGCGTCAGCGATTTGGGTTTTGAAGACTGACAGACAGGCAAGACACCAGTGAGAGGCGCCGTTGCTGAAATTGATTGAAAATCAGGGGAGCCTTGCAGGACCGGTTTGATCTAAACGGAGCGCGGTGCGGCGGGGGTTAGCGTGATAGAAAGGCAGATCGAGGAATAGAGACTCGCCGGGAGGGGGTGGGGGGGGAGCGCTGTCAGTCGCTCGTGAGAACGGATCGGCCTCAAGGTGACAACTCCTTCCATGAGATGGCTTTCCACCGAGGGTAATGGAGCTCGGATCATGTCTCACAAAAAGCAATTTATAGCTGAGCCAAGCGAGGTCTGAGAAATACGGAGTCTTGCAGAGTGTCAGAAAAGAAAAGAAAAAAAAAATCAGTACTGTGTGGCCTGTGGATGTGCACCTGAGAGGCACGATGCCCGGTGCCAAAAAACACGGCGCCTTCACAACACTTTTAGTTTTCCAAGTCTGAGGAGAAGGAAAATATTGGTGAAAACCTGGTGAATATTCTTCAGCTGTGCAAATCAATGTGTAATATGAACAACTGCACAAAAAGGATTCTTGGGAATTTAAACTATTAAAAAAAAACTTTTTTTTTTCTGTTTTCTTACATGTTAAAAGTGAAATAAAAGAGAGATGTCAGAGGGTGACAGATACAAAGAGTGCAAGGGGACTTCTCAGAACCAGTTTCCAGTGGCGAATCATCACAATACTGGTAAGTTAAAAATGCCTGTGAATATCTGCTTCTTTACTAAGCTGGCTACAATTTCTTTGCTAAATCTGATAAATGCCCCAAACTGGCTTTTAATTCTTTGTTCTAAATTTTCCTGACAGTGGAATCAAATGAAGATGTTCACTCAACAGATAATTTACCCAACCTCCATTAATCAGTCTTTGGAAGCAAAGATTGTTCGTACTTAATCATAGTCAGAGGAGCTAAATTAAGTTATCGCTGCTTGTGATCTATGGCTGGAACAAACTTAGTATCAAAGTTAAAGTTCTTTAAAAAAATGTTTTTATATCCTTCAACAAATCATAAAACTGATATGATATCCCCAAAGGCCAAAACAGCTACTGCATCTGGGGAAGCTGGATTAATAACTCCAAGTTTGGCTGAAAGATTATCTACCACCTTAAAAATAAGGAGACGCATCCCAAAAAATAAATAAACAAACAAACAGAAAAAACCCCAATGGGGATTATGGCTGGTTTCCTTCCAAATAGTGGTTTGAATATAAGTCCCTAAAATATGTCTGGCCTGACTGAAGGCGATTTAAGGCAGTTTCCTGGGAAATGAAGACACTCAACAACAACAACACAGCACTTTTCAAATCACAGACTTGAGTTCTTTGATCCACTTGCCAATTTCCTGAGCAGTGAATGGTAAAAAAAACTTTGAAGGAAAGCTCTGATAAACAAAGAGGACAGAAACAAACGGACAATAATTCCTCTTAATTGTTTCCACCGATAGAATATGATTCCTTTAAGGTTTATTTTTTTCCCCAATCAAAACTTCAGTTTTAGAACTGCTTGGATTGTTAAGGGATATACATAATGAAGCTAAAAACGTATACACTGTAAATGTGAATTGGAGGACATAGGAGGACATTTATCTTCCTCCCTATGGTGGGAAACGTAATAAAACCCAAGACTCTGGCAAACAAACAGTAAAAGACTCCTGTTGTATACTCCTGCTGCTGCCAACGGGGGATGTTACTGCTAAACAAAACAGCAATCATGTAACACATGCAGATTTATTGCGAGGGAGAGAGGGGAAAAAAAAACAAAAACAAAACAAAAACAAAACACCACCGCAAATTCATTTTGCACTCTGCGATCGTCCGTCACCTGTACCTGGTCTCGTCTGTGGATTTATCATCTGCTGAGTCTCACAGTGTGGGCTGGTAACCATGACGCCATGCATCCTTTGCTGAAAAGCCCTATTTAAAGCTTGATGTAGGTGGCATCGGCTATTAACCTCTAGCTCGATGCCACCCAACTGCCTGTCAATCTAAAAATGGGCAAAGAAATGGCACGTGGGTGGAGCTGAGGGCAGCCAAATAAGCATTACTTCAAAAAATAAAAGTGCTAATTTTGAGTGAGATTTCCCTCGAGAGAATACATTTCTGTAATTGCACCAAGCAGCCAAGGGGGGAACTTACAGTAAGCTATAAAAGTGCGTTATTATTTTTTATCTTTTTTTTTAGTTCAGTTCATCCTGTCTGCACTCACCAGAGACATTCATTTCCTGAACACTTAGCAGGAAAAGACAGAGACTGATGGTTCGATAATATAAGGTACGGTCCCCCCGAAAACCACGACGATACAAGTTAAGAAGCAGGAAGTCAGAGAGCTCCCATCTCTCATCCCACTGTCAGAATATAAACAAACAAACAGCAAAAAAAAAAAAAAAAAAAAATCAATACAGCCTTTTTACGGTATTTTATGCAGTATGTAAAAAGAGGACATTGTCCAATACTCCTTCCATCCAGAGTGTAGACTGAGACTGGGAATGTGCGCAGTGTGACGTTGAAAATAAGCCAACCATCAGGCTGGACTCTCCTCTGATTAAACCATTATCTCTGATTGGACACGGCCTGCACCAATTGTTATGGTTGGTCAAAGCCGTGAGAGCGCTTGGATTGTGTGCTTAAAGGCTCTTAATGCTGTTCTTAAAAACCAGAGTCTAGTCTGACCCGCACAAACTTTCTGATTCAATGAGCAAAGGTTTGTTTCGGTTCATTGCCTCTCCCGAGTCAATGCAACGACTGACAGCTTAATTAAAATCTATTGGGTATTGGGTCTCACACCTAAGCAACAGAGGCATGTTCAAGCGTTTT
Organism: Nelusetta ayraudi; assembly: GCF_046127955.1. Classification (NCBI taxonomy): domain Eukaryota; kingdom Metazoa; phylum Chordata; class Actinopteri; order Tetraodontiformes; family Monacanthidae; genus Nelusetta; species Nelusetta ayraudi. The sequence continues at coordinate 591,775 of NW_027466193.1, read as the reverse complement.
ACAGGCCGCCCTTGGGCCTCTGTGACTGTTACCAAACTGCCTTGATAAAAGGATTCTGTTGCAGAGATTACTGCTGTTTCCAGGTCAATTCACACTTTCCGAGGAAAACCTGAATTTGCTCAGTTTTTTCCTACTCTCAGATGTTTATAATTGCAGTTTTCTGACGCGCAAAACTTCTCCAATCGAAACAAAGTGAGCACGAGTCGCCTTCGACGATTGAGCAACTGAATTTTCTCTCATTTTTTAACTGCACCACTTTTTTGCCAAGTCAACAAATGCTGCTAAATACAAAAAATGAAAACTTATCACTGCTCTAAATTATTCTGGATTTTCTTTGCAATGAGTTCAAGGGATCTTTTTAATAGGATGCCCCTTGTTTAGTGGTGGCCAGACATCGTAGTCACTAGTCCTCAATGAGGGTCCCTGACTGAAGGTCGCAGCAGATTGAAAGTGTTTGCACTGCTGCCACCAAGTCACTGTTAATGTGCTGCCCAGATGCAACTGAGCTTGTTGCATTGCTCATCTTGCTGCATTCTGAGCAAAGCAAGAAAAAAAATAAATAAATATTGATGTCCAATCAGGCATGGTATCCCAGTACAGAGCAGCCATGTCCTGTTTTCACCCTCACATGTCAAATATTGGCCCACTTGACGAGTGATGCTGGGGGAGCTTCAGCACAGGCAGGAGACCCCACTGTAATTTAACCCGGTGGTAATAATTGACATGTTGAATGTGCCTTGACAGGCGGCTGACGGATCTGTTATTCAGTAAATACAACATGTCAATGACAAATTGTAACTATAACAAAGCAATTTTTCAAGTGGATCCAGCAGCTGTGGTTTTGCACCTCGTGTAAACAGCTTTGATAAATGCGCCGCGCTGCGTTTGTCGTCCTTTTGCTCAATCATTTTCATGCTCAAATGAAGCAATTTGTTTCCCGCGCGCAATCTGTTGGAGCTGATTATCCACGTCTGCCGATGTCCACCTCGATAAAAATAGAAAGAAAAAAAAACAAAAACCGGTGAGCCGCCGCCGTCCTAACGTCGACAGAAGTCTGGCGGGCTTTTGTCCTCAGACGGAGCGGACGGGAGAGGAGACTTTCCGCTGGAGCGTGTTGGCAAACAGAACTTTAATTACTGTAATGAATCTTTCTGGAGAGGTACTGAAAGCGTTGCATTTGTGTGTGGTCTCAGCAAGGATTTGTTCTGGCTTCCAACGTCGAGCTCGTTCATCATCGGCGGGACGGTACAGTTGGGTTTGCGGCGGTGGAGCGTGCGATAAGAAACAGAGTCGGGAGAATATCCGAAAAAAAATACTTGAAATTTAAAGTTTAGGTTCTCAGACAATCTCCAAGTCCGCCATCCTAACAATAATAATAAGAAACTCATAGACTGACAGAGGAAAAATAAACTTTCTGGTCACTCGGACGCACAATCTTTTGTGTACTTGGAAAATAACTGATGGATGCAGTGAGAGCGTAATTTAATCTTGTAGCTACACTGGTTGGATTTCTTCCCGAGCCGCTTGTATCGAGAAGCTTTTGCAATATATATGCAAATTTGTTTTCTGACACATTTCTACAAATTAAGAGCGCGAGATTCCCATAATAGCCAATCAAGCCCTGATTTAGAATATTCAAAGAGCCAGTCCCCCCGCCCGCCAATAGAAACTCTGCTGAGTAATGATTGTGGTCCTTTAATTTCTGATTAAGAGAATTAAACTACTGCTTTCGTTCATTTTACTTTTTTTTTTTTTTTGTTCGAGGGGAAAACATTGTGGCGATGATGGAACTGATGCACTGTGACTGAACTGCGTTCATTAGCTGGAGGAGCAACAAACAGGGCAAATTTGCATTTCCAAGGCATTTTGTAGTGCAGTGTGGAAACTTTTCCAGCACCGCTCGCTGAACCGACTCGCTGGCCGTGTGAAGTGTGCGGCGAAGATGCTTCAGGAAATAACCGTGGTTTCAAATTGAAATATTTTGGTTTTGAATTGAAATATTTTGGTTGACCCATACCTCACACTCACATCTCATCATTATGCCCCACAAAAACAATGACAAATGTAGCCTGCGTCATAAAAGGTAGGTTCATTGAAGTGTGACTTACACTTCTTTTGGCTCTGCACTGATTAGCTTGACTGATTGTTATGTTAGCTGTCAAAAAAGAGATGCAGCGTTTCCGTCTATCAGCACCAGTGAAGGGCAATAACGCGTTAGAAGTAACGCATTACTGTAATCCGATTACTTTTTTCAAGTAACGAGTAAAGTAAGGGAGTATATTCGCAAAAACAGTAATTAGATTACTGTAACTTTCCCGCTAGCTGGCTGCGCTACTCAAAGGTAGTTGTTTTTTTTCCCCTGTGAGACTGTCTCATGACAATGACGTATGTATGAGCGACGCGACGTATTCGCGATATGTACAGATACACGTTTGTATTTTTTAATGTGGAACACTTGAATAACATTTTAACTGGGCCAAAACCCACAGCATGTATTTGGGCTTGAGAGTGTTTTTCTATTTACCATGTTTAATGCTTGGAAGTACCGACATTTCAATGAGTTTGACTCAGTCAAAGATGGTAAAAACATTAGCGTCCTCTGTGCACTCTGCGGGGGGGCGGGGGGACTTTTACCTACAGCGAAGAATTCTACCTCAAATCTGAGCAAGCAAACCAGCACAGGAACGTGAAACTCACTGATACATAAACCCCGGGCTCCCCCCACTGACATGACCGCTGCGGCTACCACATCCTCCGACGGCCCCTCTCCCGCTAAACAGGTGAAAATAGGCGAAGTAGATTCTGAACCGTTCCGACGCCTCGTTGAAAAAAAATACAGACTAAAAGTGGTGTCAAACTGCCGCAGAAACAGTCATTTGCACCAGTGGAACGGTTGTTCAGTTTAGGTGGATTGGCGCTTTCCCCTGGATAGGAACAGACTGTCTGATAGGAGATTTGAGCAGCTTTTGCTGATGCGATAATAACCACGGTTTCACTCCAAAAGACGACAAAAAAAAACATAGGGCCTTGTCAGGGTAGCCATAAACTGAGACCTTAAATGTGGCATGAAACAGCATTTTCTCTGTTTTGTCAAACGCATTATTGCTCCTCACTGCACTTTCCCACCTGTAAAAAGATGTAAATGTTAATAATTTGGAACATAATCAACAGAGACAGACTTTCATTTATGCATGTTTATATATGCAGAAAATAGGTTTAAATGTTCAACGATTTTATTCAAGTCAGACTGTTGTATTTAATTAACTTGTTTAATTTTTTCCTGATCCAATTTGCATAAAGTTAAGATTGAAAACTAATTAAAAAAAAGTATTTAAAAGGAACTGTTTCGTTTGATTCAATTTAATATGAATACAGAGAGAATAGAGTTATAGGGTTTATGGTGTGTTCAGTTTGTGCATCATGATTTTGAAAAGTAACTAGGTAAAGTAATCAGTAAAGTAGCAAATTAGTTTTGAAAACAAGTAATCAGTAAAGTAACTAATTACAATTTCCAAGTAACTTGACCAACACTGATCAGCACATTACTATAACTGTTTAATGTACATTGGGAGGGAAATTGCAGTAGAGATGTTATGCAAACAGTAGAATTTAAAGCAATTTCCTATAATTAAAAAATAAAATATGTACGTTCACATCGCCAATGTGCAAAATTTTTCTTCTATGATTCCCGCTACTCATTTTGGTTTGCTACAGCCAACTAACCTTGACTGCAGGATTTGTGCGGATAACATTCACATCAGTGACGCCATCCAGACAAAGCGAGACAAACGAGTGAAACACACCTGGGCTCGAATCAGCTTTCGGAATCAATGCAGCCAATGGAAACGTGTTCCTCTTCTTTCTGTGAAGGTTCTCTCCAGGTTCTCCGGCTTCCTCCCACAGTCCAAAGACATTTTTAAAAAAAATCTAATTTGGAGTGCAACAGGTTGTTTGTCTCGATGCCCCGTGATAATCTTGCCACGTGTCCAGGATGTAAAGCCTCCGTCGCCCCAGGACGGCTGGGCTGGGCTCCAGCAAGCGCTGATAGAAAATACAGGGACACTTCAGTTGCCACCGGCCCTTCCGGCAGACAAACAGGTTTTTTTTTTCCCCCCCGTTTGACCCGCCATTATTTGGAGAGCAGATGTGAGTGTCAACACGAGCGTGGGTTCTTTGGTGACTCACTTTCTGCTGGCACGACAAGACATAATTACGGCGAAGACTGAGCGGCTGAAAGCTGAGGAATCACAAAGCCAAAACAAATAATTTGTTTCTCTTTAATACAAAGACAAAGGAGAGCAGTGGGACACAGATAATTTGCCATTAGCTGTAATAGCTGCTACGTCTAGCCATTCATTTGTTTCTCTTTTATAATGCAGTTTAATTAGTATTATTAGAAATCTAACTGCAGGACTATTTGCAACTGTCATTAGCCATTACATTGGATCATTCTACTGATTTCCAAGAAGTTGTTTTGTTGTTGTTTTTTTCAGTGCGCGTGAACACACACACACACACACACACACACACACACACACACACACACACACTTCTTTGGACTGTGAGAGTGTGCACGGGTAGAACCCGTTGAAGCCACGACCCTCTTGGTGTGAGAGGGCAATGCTAGCCACTGCCGCACTGGCCTCAGAAAATAGTTACATCACATTACATCACTTTAAAGAGTGATGTTTAAATATTAACAGACTGACCGAACACCGCTAGGCTACTTGCTGGTTACTTGACAGCAGTGAACCACCGGTGCAAAGCCTCACAAACTCTCCTGTGTCTTGAAGAAGTTGAACATAAGACATTAAAGAAACTTGCCAGAAAAACATGAATCCATGCACCATATGTACTATTTTGAGAAATACCAACATTTGCAGAAAGAGTTTTTGTAGTTTAAATAATAAATTGGTGGGGAAAGTAAACATGCATAAAGGGTTAAAAAATTATTTTTTTTTTAACAGATGTCTATCATCTAAAAATGCCAGTTAGTTTTACTGGTATGTTGACACACACACACACACACACACACACACACACACACACACACACACACACACACAAACACACACACCAACTGCGGACACTGAAGTGCCGCATTGAACCGCCTCAGCTGAGCCACTCGCCCTGATGAGACGCTTAAGTTTAGCCTGCCCCCTTTTTTTTGTCCCGCTGCACACCGCTAGGTGGCACTGGTCTCCTGGAACTGGAACAGGACCGGCTGCTTCGAAACGGTGCAGAGGAGCATAACCACCTACCCGCAATTTACATTTACATGTCTAATAGCACCGGGGTGCCTTCGCTCAGTGTGAAACAGCTTGAAAGCCGAGAGGAGCGTTTCCCACCCACAGAGCTGGAACTCCGGTGAGTCCATTACATCAAGCGGCGTCTCTTCAACGGGATGATGAAATATAGGCTGAACACCGCCACGAATGGATCTCCCCTAACTGTCCCATAGATTATACAATTCCACGTCTGTTTTTCCGGCGAGTCCGCGTCAGGTTGAAGCAGCACTGACCTTAGCAAGGCAGGAAGCAGACACGCGTGTGTCTGTGTGTGTATCAAAGGGAAATAAAAATGGGTTAGATTTCTTAAAAGGGAACGGGGCGGGGGGGAGGGGTGGGTTGGTCTTATGCTGGTGGTGAAAGCTATCTCCGGTTCACTGGTGCCAGCTTGCAATTCATTCTCATGATAATGCCGATGTCCTTGATTCCGACAGCAGCCAAACGTGAATAATAATGTGCTGATGGGTTTGAGCCTCAGTCTGCCATGAAACGGGGATGACAGAGAGATAGGATGGGGAACGTGCATGAAGCCGGCCCCGTGTCTCCGCATTACCCACCAGCCACCCGCCTCCCCCCCCCCCCAGAGAGCGGCGATAAAAACCGGGGCCCGTGCAAAAATGGATGCCCCCTTCGTCAAACCCTCTTATTCACAGCGCCTGTCCCACATTTCAGACAATTTTTTTCCTGCTTAAAATCTTTATTCTTTCCACACACCGCGCTTCCCTTTTCCCACTGCACCGGGTGGCAAAGATTCTCACAGCACCGACTCTCTGGGCCAAGCTAGCCGACGGCGCCGTCTCTACGTGAGAATAAGGGGAAGGTGATCATGGCACAGTGTTGGTCCCGGGACATTAAGGTGTCCCTCGGCAAAGAGTTCAGCGGATGTCTCGCGAAAAATAGTGTCATTGCGTTATAAAGTCACAGCTTCACACCGGAGAAGTCAAGCAGAAAAACTATTGCAAAAACTGGGGAGTGTTTTCAATCCTGGGCTCATTAAAGCTACACACACACACACACACACACACACACACACACACACACACACACACAGTGTGTGGATTTAGCCCAATTTAACAAGATATTTGACTCATTTTAAATTTGGGCCAATTTCTTTTGTTATCCCGTTATGCAGCATACATTGGGGAGTGAAGGCCGATTATCTTTTCAAAACCAGCCTTTCAATGGCCGGATGAATTTCTGACACGTTCAAAAAATTTTGTCTGGCTCAGGCGCCGGCACAGTTGAAACACAGCCACCAGCAGATTCCCCAACACTCAGCATCTTTTCTTTTTTTTTTGAACAGCCTATTCCAGGTGACAAATATCGCTTCTGATGCTGCTACAGCAATATGATGCCAACAGCTGATACAGCGATATGACTGATAGTAAGTGCACAACTAACTTCAATAACACTAATGTTAGCACTCAAGGGAAACACAATAAATATAGCTAGCGAGCTTGCCTCATATTTTCTAAATAAAATGGGAAAAAAATATACTGTCGACATCATCCAAGCCATCTACAAATCTATATGCCATGGTGCCACCTTTTTATTTCAAAGGCAACGTGAGACAGCGCACACTTCTGCTTTGTCGGCAATGTTGCTAGTTTGAACTTGAGATGAATCTTTATCTGATTTATCTTATTATATCTTATGTTTTCTTTAATCTGTGAACGGCAGACAAGAGCTGAAAGGCCTTGGCAAGTGTAAACGGGTGCGCATTAATCACAAGACTATACCGTTGACTGGAAACGATTAACTTCAAGAGGAATGACTTGAAAGTAAGTAGCCACATCTAAAAAAAAATCACCGGGTCAGTCAGTCAGTCGCACTGTACCAGATTTAAAAATAACATTCATAATACTGCGTTTGGGGAAAAAAACGCTCTTTCCTGAACCTACGAACAACTTTTTGGGTCTTTTCCCCCCCAGAAAAGAGAGTTGATGATGCAACAGTGATGTCATAACTGCGAGCTTGAAGGCTGCAATTAAAAACATACATTCCAAGCTGTTGTGGGGATTTACGGAGCAGGAAAGGAGACTATCCAATTAGACTGCAAGCATTTTGCTCTGCACACACCGTGGCGCTTTATGCTGTTTGTTTTTTAAAACTCCCCCCCCCCACCCCCCCCACCCCAATTCATTCTCATTGCCGTTCAGTCCTGAAATCCAGGACGATTCATTCTTACTGCTTGACACAAGAAGTTATGATTTACCAGCAGGGCACCGGAAGAATTTTTAAAAGCAGGTAATGTTGTCTTTCTCGGGCCATGCGTCTCACTTAACTTGTCCGGATCTTAGCCGAATGCCCAGCGGATTTAGTGCACTGCAGGCCCGGTGATTGATTTATAATAGGAACTCAGATTTATGGGGTGGGGGTGGGGGGGGGGGGGGGGGCAGGAAACAGCCCACGAGCCCTTCCTGAGAGGGAGAATGCAGGATGGATTTGGCTTAGTGCTGCGGCGCAGCTATTAATATTGTCATTCAGCACGGCAGACCAGCCCGACCGCAACGAAAACAAGCATGAATGGGACACAGAGCACATTGGCAAGGTTAAAGCGCGTCTGTCTCCTTAATCTAAGTCACAATACAGTTGTGAACTGTACGACCCCCAGCTGTGGTACACCGACACGTGGCCAAATATCAAGGCAGCTAGAACGTTCCAAACATTAGGTCTGGAAACGAAAGTCAAGAGTGATGGAAAACCAGCAGCGTTGCAATTCCAATGTCCCTCACTGACTTGTCAGCGGCGTCAGAGGCGGATTTACATGCGCCAACAATGGGAGCAATCACACAGACTTAATTGGACATCAGGAAGAGCACACCAAGGTTAGGATTGTCATTAACCGCAGATTCCCAACTAACAAATTAGTCTAACCAGCGCAATGATCAACTGGTGAGTGCGCTCGGACAGAATTCTTTAATTATTATATTCCCAGATTTATTGAGTTAATGATATATTTCATTACCGGGTTGCCGGTGTTGATCGCCAGAGGACTGACCCCACCAAGGAGACGCCGTTTAATCTGGGCTCCTGTTCTTACCGTAATTTCTTATTAGTATTCTGATAATATCCACTTATGTATCATTCATGCACATACATATTAAAGCGACTTTATATTCCCTCCCATCGCTCTTCGCATTTCAAATGACTGGATGGCTTCGGCGAGACGGAATCGTTTGTTTTGGAGACGCAGCGGTAATCGCTTTTGACATTGGCATAAACAGCAGCGTGTGCCCCTCATGGGAGCGTGCAAATTTACTGAGGACTGCACAATTAAAGTCGGATTCAGGGAAAAAGGGAGTTCTAGTGACTCGGGTCGGTACAGATTTGCCAGAGGCAGAGCAGACGTTCAAGCCATGAATGTGCATTTCAAAAGGAGAGAGAGAGCAGCACTGGGAAGAGCGAGTGTGAATCGGCAATCCTGCGAGCGTCCCAACCGGAGGACGACTTGTGTGCCATCTCACCGTGGAGACGTGTGATGTGCTATAGTCTGATGTGGACTGCAGTAACCACCAAGTGTGTGTCTTCATCGCAGCATTTGATAGAGGACACAGCCTAACAAGACATTCAATTAAAGGAACATACAAATTACCAATGGCAATTTCTTAAATGAAGATACATTCAATTTAAATACATGGCAACTGCGTCCACAGTCAGTTCAGTTCATTTCTATGTTACTGTCTATACTTTCAGTCTTGTGTAGATTAAAAGCCTGAGGGAAATAGAGGAGCTGGATTTTTATTTTGCAAAAATAACTCTCGCAAAGCCATTTCTGAGCCACAATTTTGCAGAAACTACATTGAATTCCCAAGGAAATGAAAAGAAGGCATGTTTCGTTACGACAAAAAACAATTACAGCTATCCTACCACTGTTCTAAAATATGCGACTGCCAAGATATATATGTATATATATATATATACATATACATACATATATACATATATACATACATATATACATATATACATGTATATATGGATATATAGACCTATATATTTACTTAAACAAAAATATGCAGTCAGTCTGTCGTGGCTTGGAAGAAAGATATTGAAGCAATGTTAAAAGCCCAGTATATGTAAAGAGACTTTGATGTGCTCTAGGCAGCTGAAGATAGTGATGCTGCGTGGGTTTCGGTTGGTGAAATGCAAACAGAGCTCTCCAGTCTGTGCTCGGGTCTAGGGAGACAGAGACGGGGGAGTTAGCGCCGCTCAGTTTGGAGAGAAGGCTGCAGGGCAACAATGATTAAGCCTCCCTCATCTCTGACTTTCTGCTTTTCGTCCCTTCTCTGATATGCGGCGGTGGCTCTCATGATCGCTTCAGTTGTCGTGTGTTTGATCGTGCTCGGAAAATAAACGTGGCCTTGTTTAACCGGGGCCCTGTGTCGCACAATGTGTACTGAGACGTTAAATACCAGCACAAAACACTTGGTTTTAGAACTCGGACAAGATAGACTCTCAATTTCTTTATCTTCAAACGGACGAGAATCTTGACATTGTTGTACCTTTGCAATGTATTTAGTTGTATGGTGCATGCAGGTGAAGTTTGAAGGGCACTGTAAATTGTATATATCTGCACGAGCAGATTGAGTTCAGCAGACGACAGTTATTCTTGTCGTCTGCTGAACTCCTCCATCTGCATCCACAGCAAGGTGCAACATTTGCTCTTGTGCTGAAGAGGGAATACAGAGGCAGGGTGCCTTTGGGCAAGAAGCACTCTCTCTCTCTCTCTCTCAATGGGGGTAGGGTTGGAGGGCTGGAGGGGGTGGAGGTGGGGCTGAGCTTTGCATCTTAACACAGCGTCATGGCTGACTGCCCATTGCCTTTTCACCAGGCACAACAGCGCAGAGGTGTGCCCAGTTGCGAGTAGCGGGCCGGAGGTCGGTGGGAGTGCCGGAGGGCGGGGTTGGGAGGGGGGTTGGGGTGTCCCTTCAACCTATTAATAGCTCTCTGACAAAGCACCTCAGGGAGATATCACACGCTCCGCTGGCCCCCTGCACAGAAAATCAACGGCGTGGCCCTCCAGAGAAGGGCATTCCTTACGGGCAAACAGGAAACACAACCCCGGATGAAGGACAACATATGGTCTTGGAGGAGGGTGACTCCAGCAGGAAGCTGCTCAGTTCTGAGGGACATCCACGAAAAGGAGATTTTGATCACACTCCTCATCTGAGCATGCCACTACTCTCATTTGACCACTACCAATTGGTGTGTCCAATCCAGACGCATGAACGCATCACAATTGACACACTTTCTCCAAATGACTTTTTTCAAAAGACTCCAAAAAGATATTTTCTATGACGTAAATCCTTTTAGAGAAAAATCCACAAGCGAGCAAACTGTGCCACAATACAACTTCTAGACTGGATGCCGTAATATGGACACACGTTCCAGTTCCACTGTTGGTTTGTGTCCCATTATTTTGAATTTTGTTTGGATGCTTTCATAGAAAAAAAAAAAAAAAAACAACCCTTGAATTCCCTGTAACAGCTGTGAATAAAGCACCCACTGCAACTCTAATGTGAACTTTTCTCGAGCCAAATAAATTGTTCCGATCCCTTAACCAAACTCGGTTATTTCACAACCAATGGGTTTTTATTTGAAAATAATGATGCTCAATGGATCTCAGTATCATTGCAGAAAAGAAGGGGCAATTTGAGCTTTTTAGCATATCCAACTGTTCTCTGAAAAGTGGAAGTGTTGGCTGATTAAAAAGTAAATCACGGTCACTCACCACTATCATGTTCATAAATCATCTCGGAATATGACTTCATCACTGGAGAACTTTGCTCTCTTCTGGTCAAAGACATTAACACTGCGGTTCAAAGATAAGAAAGAAGGGAGGCAGCAGGGCAGACAGGAGGAGAAAAGACGATAAGAAGGAGGCTCCGTTGCTCCGCTTTGTTGTTTGAGACATTAGGGGAGATGAGCTAACTTGATGTGAGAGATCCAAGGACGTCTTCATTAGCATTCACATCCTTCAAATCAATGCGGGATGTGTTGATGACTTTGACCCGCGGCTGGTAGATGCCAATGATTTCCTTCATTTCCCAGGGAGCGAAGCTTTAACTCTCAAGTGCCAGGGGAGACAGTTGCCGTATAGTTCCTCCATTATTAATACATCTAAGAGGGAAATTCTGTCTGCAAGCGTGTACAGTGAGGTGAAGTTTGCCAAATTATGCTTGCTTAAAATTCAATGAATAACTTATGGCCGTCGTCAATGTAAAAATCCGAGTGTGTCCTTTGCATCTGAGCAGTCAATAACGTCAGTGACGGGTATCAAACATTCAAAGCGGCTGAAGCGTTTCAGGAGTGCCGCTCTGGTTGTTCGGCGGAGGATCCCAGGAGGTGAGCTGGGCGGGACGCTTCTGCAAAGAGAGGACGTGAGCGGCGGATGTTGAGTCCACAGAGGACTTAACCTTTAACAGCTCTTTAATGAACTGCACATAACTTGAACTCTTTCATGACCTTCGCTAAATACTGTCATAAATTTTAATAGACAACCATCTTTTACCGTTGTGACCCATTACGGAAGTTTACAATAGCAGAGAGATTGGAGGCCGAGGTAACTGCCGGGGGGGAAAGATGCTAGCAGCCTCTAACATGTCTTAACGAATCGGCCATAAAAAACACACCTGATAGCATAACAGGGCTTTTAAAGGTGGCGTTTTAATGGGGTTAAAGAGGGAACAACAAGTTGCATTACTCGAGTGTCCGGGCCGAACAGTGTAGGGCATAAAATGCCTTCTAATAAATCAAGCCTTTTTATTATTATATTAGAGCGGCTCTGAAAACGGGGCCTTGTAAACGGGTCCTGATCTGGGCACTGACCATCTGGCCCGTGTGTCTTTGCCTGTCGGCTCAGCGGAAACCTGGGGGATAACTAGGAGCAATCAGAGGGCACCGAGCCACGGACTGCTGCTGCGGCTTAACACCGTGCGCGGGACTTTTAGTTGGACAGGTGTACACGCATGCAGGCAGCAGCTGGCGATCATGAAAATTGTTTGCCACAGTGGCAGAAGTATGCTAATTGCCCACGTTGCCCCCTCCCCACCCCACACACACACACACACACACACACACACACACACACACACTTTGAGTCAACCTGACTGAGACGCCTGATAAGCGCGACTCTGACTGCAAAGACATCCGGAAGAGTAAACACAGGCAAAAGTGAACTCGCCAAAAAAAAAGGATGACAAATTTCAATTTGTGAGATGACGGCTAATTGTCCGCGTAGCGTCCGCTGCCTCCGTTCAATCACCGTGATTGCCTTTTGCAAACATTTGTAACGGCAGTCATTTTCTTTTTTTCTTGTATTGACTTTGGTTGTGAAGCGACGTTTTTCTCTTGTTTTTTTTTTCTCTGATATGCTCAAAGTTTGTGATGATTGATGTTGCCGATGGGAGCTTGGTTGTCTCGCTGGATCGAGCTGGATCTTTAAATACATCTTTTACAAAATATTTTTCTTCTTTCTGAAAAGTTTGGCGCGGCTGGGGGATTTTCAGTGGTAACAACACTGATCTATACAGGGCTTTCTGCTTCCACAATCGTGGAACTGCAGACAGAATGGCAGAACACATCAACACATCTACTCTGAAGATGGGCTACACACTTGGACAATTCGCAGATGCTTGAAGAGAAGAAAACCTGATTTACCAATACATGAAATATTTCATACACATGGATGATTAAGGAGTGCCATTCAACCTGACATACATTTCTTGGGACTGTGAGAGTCTGCACGGGTGTAGAACATGAGAACTGTGAGTCCGCTGTTGAAGCCACGACCTTCTAGGGCAATGCTAGTTACATCACATTACATTACGTCAAAGAGCGATGTTTAAATATTCACAGACTGACCAAACATGGCTAGACTACTTGCTGGTTACTTGACAGCAGAGGACCGCAGGTGCAAAGCCTCACAAACTTACCTGCCTCAAGTGTTTCGATCAATAAGTTGAACAAAAGAAATTCATGAAACATACCAAAAAAAAATGTGAAGTCAGTTAGTTTTACTGGTGCATTGCGAGAGAGAGAGAGAGAGAGAGAGAGAGAGAGAGAGAGAGAGAGAGAGAGACACACACACACACACACACACACACAGCTCTTGGTTTAGTCCAATAATTACATTGGTATTGACCAAGTAGGGGCATTGGCTTATTTAATTTCCCTAAGCATCTTTTGACTTTTATTAAAATCAACCACACCAATAGAAAACTATATGAGAAGAACGGCACACCAGTCACAGCAGATAAACTAGACTAGACTGCCTGCATGACCTCAAAAGTAAAAACATGAATAATTCAAAAGAGCTCATGTAGATGCGCCAATACAGACGTTACATTTCAAAGAAGCAATTCTGTCTGATTTCATGTCTTGAAGGGGAAGAAAGGAAAATGGAAGAAAAAAAAATCTTTGTGGTCACAATTGATTTTCTGTTGAAGAATCATGTTTCTGGCTGTTGACTTCAGTAATGAAAAATGATCTAATATTGTGCTTCTCCAGAAGTTGCTGAAGCATCAGCTCCTGTGCTTGCTGCGGCCGAGCGTAAATAAAATCTGCGCTGTAATCAGTCGGCCCCCCCCCCCCCAACCGTCCCAGAGCCCCGACCAACCCTGCCCAGGTTGTGCTGAGCATCTCCGGGCCTGGAGCCAGGACTCTCCCGCACTGCTCCAAACTATGGCCCCGCTGCATGGCAGCTGCCAAACACCAGCCAAAGAAGCCTGTATACACACGTCAAATTAGATTTCATTCTCACTACCTTAAGGATAACAAGAGGACTCAGAAGTCAGACCGAAGTCAGACCAAAGTCAGACGAAGAAGGCCGTTTGTGTGTTCTACAACAATAGCTGCGTTTCCATTGCCCCTTGAATTGTGCAAAACCTAAATATCACAATAAAAAAACTGGTGATGGAAACGCATAAAATTCGAAAAACCTCTCAGATATCGCTGAAAGGTTTTGACGCTATCATGAGGTGGTTTTTCAAAAGTATCGATATTGAGGTATATCGCAAAAGTGCCTTTGCATTTACCCTGTACGTCACGTCTGGTGACGTACAGGGTCACGTGACCAGTTCACTTCAAGTGAAAATGGCGCGTTGTTTGGACGGAGGAGGAGGAGACGGAATATTTTTTTTACAAGTCATTAAAGAGAAAAAAAACAAACAAAAAAAACATTCTTGACAGCAAACAAACGTAACAAACAAACAAAAACTTAATTAATGACGCGGGACGAGAATTTTCGAGAATTATGGCTTATGCGCTTCACAACACTCAATGGAAACACCTGCAAGTCGCAATTGTACTTTTTTACAATCAGTGAATTTTCTTATGAACGGTGAGCTCGGAGGACTTCTTGAAAGCCTGGTTGCAGATTGGACATGTAAAGGGTTTCTTCTCAATGTGGGCTTTCTGGTGGGCCATGAGCTTGGTGGAGTTTGTAAAGTGGCGGTCACAAACATAACAGGCAAATAGGGAATTCTTTAATATGCACTGTTCGTACAATTTTTGAAATATCGCTTTTTTTTTTGCGAAAAAACTGTAATGGAAACGCAGCTAGCGCTGCCCTCCTGTCCATATTGCACAGCTACAGGGAAATGCCAGCGCAGTCTTTTTTTGAATTTATTTAACTCATACATCAGTCTGCTTGTTTTATTGGAGGTTGTCACACATAAAGCAATTCTTGAGTGACAGCTAGCCACGTGTCGTATTAAATGCTACGTGATTCTTTTCTATGATAACGGGATGATGGGGACCCCCTGGAAGTTTTTAATCTCTGCAGTTCCATTTACTTTTTTTTCACTGAAATTTGCTGATGGCACCATGGCAGATGGTATAATCATTCAGAATGAAACAGATTTGTTAACTGCTTGATATTATGCATAGTTCTGACATTCATAAAAAAAAAAAAAAAAAAAAAACGCAGCAAAAAACAAAAAGAATCAAACGCTTTAATGTGCGTCTCGTGTTTCATTCAACACTGGCGAAACACAGTTTAGCCTCAGGAACAAACTTGGAATAATGGGGAGTGTGGTCTGCTATCAGGTCTCTTTAATAAAAACAACAATATGGGCAGCGCTTCACCACTTATTCCCTGGTGCATTTTTCTTCCTTCCTCACAGCAAACGTCTGCCTCTAATTGCGTTGTCTGCTGATGTTTCGGAAGCGCACAGAAAGGAAGCACTCGCCTGGAATACACTGCGCACGACGCGTTCAACACACACACACACACGTAGAGATCCGAGTCAGGCGCTATGTGAGGTCCCTCTGATTGTCACATCCCAGAGGGATTCATCAGTGCCTAACTTTACAGTAATTTACCCAGAGCACAAAACAAATATTTCAATAAGATTAATGGTCCAAAAAGGCCCCCTGGTGGGTTTCAGGCAGTTTGGAGCTCAGCGGCAGCAGGTTTTTAACGGCGCTCCTTGGTTTACAACCAAACATATACGACTTGGTTTCTCTCGACACGCTCCTAAAATAAAAGGCAATGAAAGGCGCACAGGCCCAAGGCGTGCGTGCATGTGTTGCCGTCATGGTCCATTTCTTTCTCTAAACAACACACTGGTAGAGCTCAGATAACCAAAAAATACTACTGATTTCGATGCTTTGTGTCGACTCGACCCATACAAGCGTCACAACGCAATAATTAGTATGATCATTGTAAATAAAGGATAGAAATGACAGTTGTAATGAAGAGGCCGACCAAGCGAGGCTCTCCGCGTCTGATCCGGCTGCACGGCAACAAGGCAAATACAGCGCTAATCTAATCAGAATGTGAACTTGATTCCATTTGGTCAACATGCAAACATTTAATCGAGGCCGCCGACGTTCTTGTCAGTGGCAGCTCGTTATGCGCTGCCCATGCAAGAACTGTAAAAGAAAAGTGCATCTCATCCCAAGTGAGATGTTTATGATGTTGAGGATTTACAACTGTGGCTACATCTTATTAGCCTCACGTTTAATACTGTGAAATCTAATAATTCCAGGCAAGCTTTATGGGAGAAACACACACACACCCACACACCCACACACACAGAGGATGATTTGGACGAGATAACTTCATTGGAAAGCTGGGGTGGTTAGTGATGGGAGAGCGGGGGGTGTCAAAAAGCAAGTCAAGTCCTGGTTGTGACTCATAATGCTCTTAGGCAGGGATTTCTTACTGCCCCAGACCTATAAATCTTTCATACGCTGTGAATTATCATGGTAATAAAGCAATTAAGATGTAAAATAGTGGAATTTAATCATGGACGTGTGCGGCAATGTATCCTCCAATGTGGGAAGTAATGTCTCTAGATTAACCACACAGCCGCCCTCAGGTCACAAGTCACAATCTGACTCACTTCCCCCCCTCCAGCTCCTCCTCTTTATGGCGGACTGATGAAGATCTTCAAGCCCAGAGGCTCCAGTTGTGTCCACAGATTATTCTTTCTTACTCCTGGTCAATACGTAGCTAATCCGGCGTGAAATTATGTTTTGTTCAAGCTGAAAAACAGAGAGCGCTTTTCAGCATTTTTGAATGTTTGTGCCGTCAGAATGTACGGCTTCATAGATAAATACTTGCTCACAGCGGGGTTGGCTTTACTTTATTTCATAGCTGTCAAAAAGCATTATACACCCTTCCATCAGCGCAGCAGATAAAGCCAGTGCATCAGCGTTGGGGGCACGACACCCTCCAAAGCGCTTCGCTAACCAGTTTAGCAATTTAGCTATGTAAGGAATAATTCTATACGTATCACGATGCCAAACCCAAGAGACGAGCGTAGATTCTGCTCCCATCACAGCATCTGTAAAACATCCCTGAAAAACTGTAGAACTGCATCAATGTAAACAATTTGCTCCTCCTTTAGATAACGCAAACAGGTGCAAATTAGAGTATTAATCCTCTTTGTGCTATCGCGCCTTTATCGGTAACGTAAAACAATGCGGCTAAATGTGCATGTCCTGAGTTTTAACCTTACTTTTTTTTTTTTGCTCTGCACCAATCATCTGATAAGCTTTAACAAACATCCCCGGAAAAGCCCAGGGTGCCATTCCTTCGTATTATCATTCTGTCCAGCACAAGGCGGCCAGACAAGGGAGAACATGAAGGGCCATTTGCCGCTTATTGTAACCTCTTGCCTTTTAATAACAAGCGACCAAAGTCGGCACATCCATTCCGAAGACCCCTCGCAATCTCGCCGGTGACACAGCACAATAGTGAAAAAGCAAGTGATAAATGGATGGGCCTAATGTTTATACCATCTCCTCAGTGCTGCATTCAAAAGCTGGCCGCAGACTGAGCTGGAGCTGCTGCAAGGTTTTTCCCCATATTTTATTTTTTATTTTTTTGCAGGAGTCGACGTGAATGTTAATAAACATCTCACCTGAGTGCGCACACCAATCCTGTTTAACATGTAGTGATTAGGCGAGCTTAGCTGGTTAAGCCTAATCCGCAGCGCTGTAATCCGTACTGTATTTCAACATATCAAACATTTAATTTCCAGCATAGCTGCAAGATGCTCTGCCTCGACGGAATATGCCCAGGAATAATGTTTAACGGGGGAAATTGGCATTATTATTTGCCGCTGTCAGCCCAATGAGCTTACGCTCGGGAGATATTGCGTGTGTAGCTTACTTTAGCTTCGCCATGACGTGTACGGACTGAGTTCTTTGGATTTTTTTTTTTTTTCGCGAGTGGGCAACTCCACTCCAACTCCGCCAAAACCCCAGACATTCTAGCATAAATGCAATGGCCACTTTTGCAAAAAAAACAAAAACAAAGATGAAATTGGATTCTGCAGTTGTTGATGTTTCCTTTGTTGTGAAGCAAACTACGGCATCCCTGTCGAGCAGCGAGTGTCGCTGGTTTGAGCTCAAAACTTTAAAATGCAGCATATTTACTGCCTGTCACTCGTTTCAGGAACAGATGGGTTGTGCCGACATAAAACAGCCATTCAGGGGTTCAAAAACAAAATTAACTGAGAGTCGGGGGAATAATTAGCAAAGAGTGACCTGTTCATCACTGCAGAAAGTCACCGGAAATTACAACTGTACGACAAGGTTGTACGGTGTTTTATCAGCTCATGTTGCTTTGATAGAAACTAGGAGTGTTGTGGGCAGTGAGTCGGGAGGAGCTTCAGTGGTTTGCTCTCTACCTGTGCTGGGGTTTAATCCAGTTCTCCGTCGCAGCCAGGTCGGGTTAACCTGTGACTTTCCCGCCACGGTCTGCCCCGTGTGAGAGGGACCTTTAGCCAGACTGACAGGACTCCTCCTCTTTGCCCACACTGAGTGGGACAGGCCCCAAGTGCCCACATGCTCCACGGGGATAAGCGGCAATAGAGAAAAGATGGATTTGACGGACGGATCGTCGAGCAAATATGAAGGACGTCTGTCTTTTTACAGAAATGCACTACCTGAACAACCATTCCATTACGGACTTAGTTGTTGTAATGTCAAGTGATTTTTCTCTATTTTCTGCACATGATCCACCCCATCATTTCCAGCTTAGTCTGAAGATCATCATATAAAACTACATTTATATCCATTTTACTTTCACCTGTACATTCCTAAATTGAAAAAAGCTCCCGCACACTGCTCAACTCTCTTCCTTTGGTTTTTACTGCAACGTTTCGGTCAAAAGACCTTCATCAGGTATCTGTTTTTAATCTGTGAAACCATTCCAGCGCTTTTCGAAGGCAAAGACTGCAGTGGCCACGGACTGAGACCAAAAGACAACTGCAAAACAGAAACACTAATGTGTTTCGTACAACATCTCCGTAGCGCTTGGAAGGTGCTGTTTTGAAATGCTGACCTGGTTGCTTTCACACACACAATATTAATTGCAGACCTGTTAGTGCTTGTGAGATCAGCACCTTTCAGGAAGCTGCACAAGAAGGCCTTTTTATTGAGGCCATTTTGAGTCAGATTAGACTGCTGTGACTTGTGCACACTTGCTATTTCCCCTTGTTTCGTTTTGTTTTTATGTGGGAATGCGCGACTCTTTTCAATCTCCCTCACGTTTACACACACCACAGAATGTCACTACAACCTCCACATTGAGAGACACTAGCAGGTGAGAAATGGGTAGAATTCCAGTTTTGTTTGAATCGCCCTCTTAAGAAGCTGATCTGGCACACGATCCCTGTATTAGAATTAACGCCGACTCCCTTTTCATGCAGACACGTCTTTGTGCTCCCTCAGTCGCGCTGATGCCATGACCAAAGCAGCCACGGCCTCGGAGCGCACGTCATGATATACCATGTCTTAGTGCCACTCCAGCTCACTGAGGCACATCTGATTAATTCAGAGAGCCATAAGAGTGGAGTTGCTATTCTTGGTGACCCTATGCAGAGCCCACAGTATGTGTTCATAAAAAGCCCCCCCCCCGCCGACGATTGTCCTCTCACAGAAACCGGGAGTCGGCCCAATAAATCAAGCTGCCCGTGCCGTGGCCATTTTTAATCTCTCTTCAAATTGCAAAGTTAAAGAGAGCGAACCGGCGCGCACGTCAGAAAATATTACCGACCTTTTTTGTCAGAGCAGATTTGCCACCCGCGCCCTCTGCTATCAAGCGGGGCCATCCCTCACCGTCTGAGATTCCGCAATGTGAGCTTTGATCACTTCGGACCGGTCTCGCACCTCATTCATAACGTGCATTTCAAAGGAATTACATCCCCTCCGTATCACCGGCTGAGAAATTACCTCGTGCCATGCAGTGTTGGTGTTGAGAATCAAAGCTGACTTTAATTCATTCGGGATCTACGGCCATTAATATTAAGTGTGAATAGACTTTTCTTTTTTTTTTTGTTGTCGGGGGGAGGGGGGCGCTCAGACGCTAGAGACACACGCTGCGCTCATTAGCCGAGGAGCTGTGTGACGCACCATTATAAATATAAGATCAATTAAGTAAGCTTTAAGTTTTCTGTTACACCGTCTTCAGAGAGACGGCAACACACTCCCATTAGACACCGTCCAGTTATTTCATCCTGTCATAACAGGGAAACACTCGGCACGGTCAAACTAATTGCACGGCACCCCGGCGTGCACGGGACACGTGAATCGCACATGCACAATGAATATATTACAACAAAAAAAAGGGACGTCCATACATATGGTAGAAAATAATCTAAAAACATTGCACACATGGTAGAAAAAGGAAAAGACAACAGTTTGAATAAAACCTGAAAAATAAACCTGAAAAACTTTTTTTATTCAAGATTGATAAAAAAGGCTTGAGGGCTAAACCCAAAAACAAGACAATTTTCTCAAAAGGCAAAACATCTCTGTGGCAAAACTGAAAAACATAAAGGCATGAGAGTCAGTCATATTTTTTTTACCTGAAGATGATCAAAACCCAGTCCATTTCGCATTTAATGATTTTCAAACGTCCGAATTTAAAATCAAAATGATCCCTGCAATTTTTGTAAAAAAAAAACCTTGGCAGAGGACTCCCATTGTCTGTTTGATTGTTTGTTTTTTCAATTTAGTAGGGATGACGTCATACCATTGTGTTAACCGGTTCATCTGAACAGAGATTTGGCTTCAGGCATTTGTTTGCTTTCAAGGAGAAAAAAATAAATAAATCATATAGCTTCTCCTTCAAGACACAAAGTTTCCCAAGCAGTCTGCTTCTATGCCCTCCCAGCTTGGAGGTTAATCTGGGATTTGTGAGGCCGTATGAATCAGCATTAAGATCCTGACATTGCCATAATGTTGAGGTTGCGTTCTCAGACACAGTTTAACAGAGTAATGGAGATCTCACTGCTGATGTCCGTGGCGCCCGTCTAAAAGGAGCCAGATTGCTGGAATAGTCAGTCTCTTGCCCTCATCACTCCTGGTATCGGGCTGGGAGGCTGAAGCTGACCCTGGTGTGATAACAGCCAGGAACCTCCAACTCTGACCTGCTCACCCTTTACCATCGATTCACTAATGTGAAAAGACTCAGAGGAAGCAGGAAATAACTTCCAGTCAAAGTCAAAGTAAAGAAAATATAATGCAGGTTTGGTTTTGACATAATGTTTTGGGAAGGTTGAGGTCTTCTGTGCCAATTTACACTACATCAGTTCCATATTCCTTTTAATAGCAATATAGCAAGACATATACGCTTGAATTGTGACTTTGTTTGGAAGTGTATATATTCTCGCTCAAAATGGTTTTGTTCTTGGGGTCAATCACACACTGTATTTTTTATACATAAAGAGTCAGGATGACAAGTTATGGCAAAACAGCCCGTCGAGCAAGATAGGATTTTTTTCAGAAGGCCTTTCTATCTATGGGAACAGCCATTGAAATATGAGTGAATCTAAGGATTTATCATCAATTAAATATCTTCAATTACAGCAACTATTGCCAGTGCTGCACATTAATGGCTTTCAAGTGGATTAACGCAGGTAAAGGCCGTTTTTTATTCATTGGCTGACATGTTGACGTTACATGTTTATTACTGGTTCGTGTGTGGCAGCCTTTTTTTTTTTATTTCAGAGCCACATGAATTTCTGAAGTTGTGTACAGCTTGGAGGTTAAATGCAAGGACGTATGGTGACTCAAAAGCTTCCCAATGTGGACAGCATCTAGACTTTACTTACCTATTGCTCTTTACGCAGGGTAGCACCAAGAATCCAATCAGAATGTGTGCCTTTATGCAATATCGTCTTTACAATGTGCTTTTTTTGCATACACTAATACAATCAGTAACAGATTTAAAGCCAGTGTGTTTCTAATCCCAAAACGTGCCGTAAGACATTAGACGGCGCCATGCAGGTCTTGGAAAGCGACTCTGAGGTTTATTGGTAAACTGAAGAAAGAATTTCACTTGAGGACATTTTACAGACCAGTGGACATCTGTTATGAAGTCTGTGAGATCTGATGCCCCGAGCCTTAATTAGCTCACAACACTGGGCATGAACATTATACCAATTAGCTTTCTTCAGGCATCCACAGGGAAGATATGTTACCCATGGCAGGTTCTCTATAGGGGATGCTTTGGCAGCTGCACATCTAATTACACCTATGGGGAGAGTCCCTTGTATGTCCAAATGGTCCAATTTATGCTCATACTGGGCAATTAACAGCCCCTGTATGACCGCAGGGATGACTAAGCATTGAGACTTAATAGAAATATGTTCAGGTGTCGTGCTTTTTGTGATGAGCAGCGGCTCCCGAGGACTTTTTCCGGAGGGCTGCTTCGAATGCAGTGGTGGTTCAACCCTGCATATATTCATATTGATTGCATAAAATGGAACTATAGTCTTCCATGTCATATTGGCCAGATTTTAATGACAAAAATGTTCTGGGATATTTTTATTTTGACCTTAAAACGTAACAAAAAAAATTGGAAGAGAGTAGATGCACTTTGAGTTTAAAATTGGGATAGCATAAAGTCTTACTGCACCGATCCATCTACGTCCTTTCCGATAAAGTGCAGGCGACGAGCAGACGTAGACTTTCAAAAGGTCAGCGGGAGATGTGCCTCTTTAAATTCAGCATTCAGCCACAACGACCACATCAAACAAAACAGAGACTATTCACAATTCCTCGAGTCTCATGTAAAGCTGCGGGTTCAAACGCCAGTTGCAGATTAGCCCTTTAGACTATTTTCAATGGCTTTTTTTTTTTTTTTACCCACTATTCAAAGTAATCATAGACACAATTTTCGAAAAGGTCAACTGGAATAACAGCCCACGGCAAACTTGAGGCACACAGTGTCAGGTAAGTCCATGTTAAATAATGTATGAAGGCCTGCTGTTTCATTAAAACATATCCAAATTCACTGTGATCTCTGATGAATACCCCAGCGCGGCTGCAGCCCTTACGCAACAATGAGTTTGACACATTTTTGGCAAAAGAACATAGTGATAGATTTTCATGGCCATTTTCCGCCGGGTGCATTGAAACTGTTTGCACCCTGCAAACAACGTTGTTTGCGACATCGGCCTGCTGCTGGTAAAACAGTGTGGCATCTCGCGGCTGCCTCACTTTTACCAATAATTACTCTGAGCTTTGTGTTGCACTCCAATGTAACACTCACTAATTTGTGGTAAAGTTAACACGTGAAACACATTCAATAATGCTGCAATAGAGGCGGACTGCATGACTTATACTGACCACTACAAATGTGTAAGAATGCAATTAAATTTATGTGCAACAGTTAAGAAAAAAAATCAGACCTGCATTCTGCGAAGCCAGTGGCGCTTTATCACATATTTTTTTTAGGGACTCCATATCTGTGCCAAATAACAATGCTGCACTCGGCATGCCTTTATGCAACAATATGTCTCTCTCGCCTGTCTGTGAACTCACTAAAAAATAAGAAAAGCCTTTGCTTGGTTTTATTTTACCAACAAGTGATTAAAAAAAAAAAAAAATGCAATTCTGGCAAATGAACCTTTGGCGATGTCACAAAAAACACCAAATAATCGCCTGGCTTAGTGACAAAATGCGTCAGTTGTTTCACCATCTGAGAGCGAGAACAACCCTTAAAGACACATGGGAAGTCTGTCAAAGCATCAGTGTTTAGGGTTTGATTGATTATTGGATCATTATATTACACATAGCTGATCCACCGGAGAGACTTAGATGAAAAGTAAAGATGGGTGTCACGTGACCCCTTCAATCAAAATCTAGAGCTGATTTGATGATGGGCAGGCCTGCCATTATTCGACCTCTCAGCCTTTAGGCCTCGTTTGAGTGAAGATGGAAATCCACACGTCAACGGCTCTGACAGACATGCCAGGTTTTTGTGATACTTCCAGTTTACTGACACCTTCTTGGACTTCACATTACCGGCAGCCCGCCTCACACTTCCACATTTTAATTGAGAGCTTTTTTTTGGCTAAACACCTCACCCAGAGCTTGCGACCGGAGGTGACATCTCTTTGATGGAGAGGGTCGCCGTCTTTGTGCCCCTTGCCGTTTGGTGCTTTGCCCTCTTTTCAAGAGCGGATGCTGGTGTTTTTCACACTCCTGTCCCAGCACATGACCGCTGACACCGGGGCCACTGCCCTCTTACTTGTTTGTTTCTGAAGCAGTTGGCTGAGGTAAGTGAACTCCCAAGCAGAGAGTAAACACACAGGTTGATTCTGATGGAGTCCATTCGAGGAGCAAATATTACACGCAGCAAGAAGCAGAATCAGAAACTCATTGAAACATTTAATTTACACACACGCAAAAAAAATCCCCACTGTGTTTGCGGCCAATGACGTCATTGGCCGAGAAGTTCCGTTTGCCTCATGTGCGTACATGAGGCAAACGGAACTTCTCGGTCTCGGTCAGGAAGGATTTAAAAATGCAAACTGTACAATACCTGATTGCTTCATGGTCAATTAAGGCTTAAGGGGAAGGAAGACAAGATCAATGGCGTTCCTGCAGAGGATTTATTGGAGAGTTAAGACACGTTAGGAAATGTCTGACATCTCCCACCATTAAAAAAAAAGAAAGGAAAAAAAAAACTTTAGGGGCTTGTGTTGGGAGTCTGTGTGTAAATAAAAGAGGGCAATAATAAGCTCCCTGGTCCTGATAATTGCAGTCAATTTAGCTATGAGTAGATGCGAGGGTGAATAGAGCTGGTGTTATCTGCATGGGACCAGCCTGTGATAGTAACGCAGAGTCCCTGGGTCCTGGGAGACTAATAACACAGTAGGATTACTGAGCGCTCACTCTGCTTGCACCAAGGACATTTGCCAATAACAACTTTATCTGCCTCCTCCATGCGCCTTGGGTTCTGGCATTTGTTACTGCTGGAAATTAAGAATTGCTTTGTTTTGTCTCCAAGCTGGGGATTGCTGACTGTGGCTGTTATCGCGCGAGTGGGGTGGAGGGAAGCAAAAAAAAAAAAGAAAAAGAAAAAAAAAAGATTCAAAAACCTTTTTGATAGAACGTCGAGCAATTTAATCATGTCACTGTCATTTTGCCATGTTTTTATCAGTTGATTAATCGGAGGAGACTTTTCTCCAGAAGACAATCATTTCAGGTTTCAAAAGACAATTTGTTGCGACTGGAGTCTCCATCCTTCACAGGGGACGTCGTCGTGACACACTGCGCCTAGTTAGCCCGTCAACGGCGGCTGACAAAGGCCCGAAGTCCTAAACTACACAGCAAAAACAACACCCTAAAACGTGTGAGCTTATGACACAAATGCCATTTCTCTTTGCATGCAACGGCCCTGGATTTGCAGCGCTAGCCGCAGACGTCGCAACCAAAAGGAGCGACAATGGCTGACGAGCTTGTCATCGAGGCGCACGTTACAGCCGCGGCAATCTCAAAACCAACATATGTCCAACATTCAAAGGGCATCAATCCTCACGGATGGATCACCCTCAGAACTGGACACACATGACAGGTTCGGCTCTTCTCCTCCGTCTCGGCTCTGCAGGTGGAAACCCAGAATTTCTTCTGATGACGACCAGAACTTCAACTCCAGAGGACGTTTCCAATTTTGGCCCTTCTTTGGAGAATCCTGTCCAAACTCTCTGTGAACAATCCATAACTAGAACTATTTCTGCTCTTGTTTATTGCCTTCAACCAGTCTGCCCATTCTGACCTCTGACCCCTGATACCAAGAAGGCATCTTCCTCCACACTAGGAGTGTTTCAGTTGCTCTGATCTTTAATCCAGAGTTGGAACATTTTTTTTTTTTCCAGTGGACTGATCAATAATGAAAATAAATCATTAGCAGCAGCATTAACGTCCATTTTTGAAATTTAGTGCGCTTAAGAATATTTCCCCCCATGCTGTTTCGCCCTTTTCAGTATTCCGTGTTAAAGTGCCGTCTGCTCTCTCAGGGACTGACTTCAGTTGGGGGGAGGGGGGGAAGCTGGAAAAAAAAAAATCACTTTAAAATAATAAATAAAAAAGACGGAAGATATCAAATGCGGTTGCATTCTGCTATCTGCCCCACAAAAAAAAAAGATCCATTCATTTTTCGTTACTTTCTCTTCCTCTGAGGTAAATATGCAGATCAACTCAATGCAATCATTCCACGCTCCCACATTTAGAAAAATGTTGCTCTTCCCCTAAATGGGCCAGATGTTTCTGACATTGCCGCACCGTAGGGAACACGTGACATTAACACGGTGCTCTTTGGGGCCGTGTTTAATATGTATAGCAGCCCTTTTCTCTTTTCTCTACGAGCAGACGCTGGGCTCCCTCATTGGTGTACCTGACTGTTTCACCAGCCCCAAGAAACAACACAAAAAAGGAAAAACCAAGCGCTGCCGACCACCATCCGGCCGCAACCGCGCTCGCGCCCGCGGTGGCGAGCGGGAGACGCAGACAGTCAGTGTTGAAACGCTGTCAGAAGGGTTTAGAGTCGTTTAAAAGACGCTCATCCTGCACATGTCAATTCTTAGAGCAGAGTTCAAACTGTGTACTCAGCCTTGTTCCTCCCGGGCAAAGCTAAGCTTACGACTTAATTGCTGCCTCGGGCTCATTTTGTCAAGCGAAGCGATATCAAAAGGGATCTCAATAGATTCACGCTCCCCAAACCAACTCCCCCCGACCCCCACCACCACCACCACCACCACCGGTTTCCATGGAAACCAAAAGGTAATGTAGGAGCGGCTATCTCTCTTTTTTTGGAGAAGAAGAACGAGAAACTTTGCAGTTTTCTGCTGTCAAACCCTTTCTGTGCAATAATTAACAACACTGGCTCGCAACGACGCATGTATAAAAACTGTGCTTTATTACCAATAATACAGTAGATCGCCCTCGTTTAAATTCCAATACCGTGAGATGTTGGGAACGCGAGTCAATTAAACCCCGGTCATTAAAGCTTTTCGGAAAGCGCAGTTAGGCCTGCTTGACATTTGCGGCTGCCTTAAACGGCTGTAAGAAGACGGCGCATGTGCGCTCATGCTGCGGTTAGGCTTCCTTGTCACTGGCTGAACAAGTTTCTTTCAATTACGGTGACAGACAAAGCGGAGCCCGAGAAATGTGCCACTGAATAAAGGGGTGAAAGTCGGCGCGTTTATGTATCTGGTGCTCTTCGTCTTTGTCTGCGCTGCGACTGCTGGAGCCTTTTGACACGTTTGATATTCAACTGGAGTGAGCGCACACACGTGCACGCACGCACACAGCAAGCCATTTGCATTAGCATATACCGTCACTGTGCGTTCGAAGGCGGAATGTCACGACCGGACGTCGACAACTTGTAATTCTCCGCCCGCGTTTAATGAATGACATCACCTGATGACGGAAGCTCAGCTCGGTCTCTGTCACTCACCGTAATGTCTCAACACACTGAAGAGCCAGCTTTTCTCCAGCATGTCGGATAAAAGAGGCAGCGCCGGCTAATGGAGAAGAATGGAAGCAGGAACAACGCTTAGGAAACCATTTTTCTCCGTTTGCTCGCCACTCAGAGCCGTTCGCAACGCAAGCCAGTTCTTCACGTGCACATTTATATACACCGGTGGCAGAGGTCAAAGGTGCCACCTGCTCACAGAGAGCAATTCACACAGACACTTGCGCCAACGAAATGCCATCTGGAGCCATGTGGGCTTCGGAATCTTGCTCAAGGACACTTTGACCAATGGTCCACGAGGGCCTGGAACGGAAACACTGACAGCGGCAGTTGTAACATATAAACCCCTGCGTAAAATACCATATTATAATAATACCTATCATTATACATACATTAAAAATGATTGATTTAGTGCATATGGACAAAGATCAAACTGGGCGTTCACGTTGGAAATGTTCAGATTAGCTCATTAGCAGGTGAACGGCTCACCTGCAGAATCTAATCTGCTCTTGAGAGCATAATCTGAAAGTATATTGTCTGCACAATGGAAAAGGGCATACTGTATTGTCCTGTTTATAATTTATGCGGTCCTCTTGGCCAGGACACTCTTGAAGAAGAAGTTTCTGTCTGAATAGAATAAAAAGGAGGGTGGCTGTAGATCACGGATATGTACTAGAAGAACACTGCCAGTCAGTGCAACACAGGGCTGCGTCAGTGACGCGCGACTGCATGATTTTTATGCCCACTATACTTTCAGAAAACAACACAGTTCCAGAAACAGTGTTTTAACACAGTAGCTACATATACATAAAAGCTCAGCCCTGTAATTTGCCCTTGTAATTGTACGCTGTCTTGTGGCTATTTCACTATATGATCAGGTCTAAAACGCTGCACTAAACTGGGGGTCCATTCAGGGAACAGGGCAATTACTGGTGTTACGAATTGTGGATATGCAATTATTTACTCTCTGAACTGTGTAATTATATTATTGTCAAAATGTTCTTTATCTGGACGACATTCATTAGCGCCGTCCTCGTGAAGAAAGGGAGGTTCTCTGTTTTTGGCCTGAGTGCTACAGTAAAGGGTGGGGGAGTTGAAATAAAGACTGTGGCATACACAAATGCCTGCCTGGGATAATGACACACACACACACACAAAATGTTTCCCCTTTTTTTTCAAAGAAAAAATATACATATGTGTGGCATCCACCGACTGTGAAAGTTGCCCTACTTAAAAAGATGAGAGGTCTGCTGTAATGTTCATCATAGGTACACTTCAACTGTGAGAGAGTAAATCACATTTGTATTTGTGTGATTTTCAAATAATATATTTTAATGCTTTTTTGCCCCGCTGCATATCACATTCTAAACTACAACGTGCTGGGAATCAACACATTAATTATAGCCTGAAGGCAGACTGTAAATGGAAGGCAACAAACAATCTCTTTATTACAGTTTGACATATTTGCCTCAGCAGAACTATATCTTAATCATTAAAAAGCTAAACTAGACGTTGAGCAAACACAAAAGTCAGCTGCTGCTGACAAGCTCCTTAGATAAGAGAAATTCAGGAGACTTTATGAACGCTTACTGAAAAAAAAGAATGAAAAATTCGATTTGACCACAGTGCGTATGCAAATGCACATAAATCTAACATTACCATTGCATTAGAATAATAATAAATGAGTGCTGATGGCCGTTTTGTGCGTGCCGATAGCGCATCGCTAATGCAAGCTATCGCTTTATCTTTACCGTCATACCCACAGCTCAACGTGAATCCCATAACTTTATTGATGTGCAAATATGTGAATGAAAAAATGTACGTGCCTGAGAAGAAATGTCATTTTTCTATCCTGAAAAGAAATAAACATGAAACAGTTCTCTACCAAAGCCTCTTGTTAAGCTAACGGTTAAATTCTTTTCCGAGGCTTGTTAGCTGCATCTTAACAGTATTTGCATACAAAAACACATGCACACACACACACACACACACACACACACCGTGTTACGCAACATAAACGGCCAAACACCAAGGAAGCGAGCGGCGCAACCCCCGACATTCTGCTGTGATGCAACTCTTGCCCTGACTGCAGAAGATAGTGCCTCCTTTAAATGTTAATCACTGGACCAAAATAATTAGCCGCTGGTCCAGCGTAGCACCCCGTGTAAAATGAAGAGCAGGACTTTCCAGTGGAGTGTGGCTGCACTTGAAAGTCTGGAAGATTACCGCACACAAGCATAGCCTCAGACAAAATTTCCCGCTTGGCAAACTTGATATTTGCTATGCAATTGCCTTGAAGGTTTTTTTTGAAGATTTAACTGAGAGAGTTGCGCTCGCAGGACGGAGCATCACCCGCAGAGACGTTGAAATCCACTCAAGTGCTGTGGACGAAGAGACCCGCGGCCGGCGTGTCTCCTTCAGCAGGGGATGCTGTTGTTCACAGTACATGCTCACTAATATTGCAGTTGTTAACTTGATGTGAAAAAGAAAAGACAGTACGCTGCTTCTGCCTCTGCGGAACTGCACTTGTGAGTTTGTTGAAACATTGCACCAGCGCTTCTGCACAACTATGGAAGTGCGAGGCCATCACACCATAAAGATACAAGCAGATCAAGCAAATGTATTGATACATAGTCTCAAATTCAGCTTGACAATTGTAATAGTAGAAGTTATGAAATATAATATACATTTTTGTTGTTATTTCAACATACAATTAAATGTGAAAGCAAGGAACTTTCATTGTTCTAACAATATTTTTTTTTATCCAGTAAAAACGTGTTCTTTTCCCCTGGATGGTTCCCTTCAGGGGTGGCCACAGCCAATCACCTGCCCCCATCAAAGCCTGTCCTCAGCGTCCTGTTCCCTCACACCAACTAACTTCATGTCCTCTTTCACTACACCAATAAATCTCCCCTCTGCTCTTCCTGCGGGCTTCCTCCTTGCCTGTTTTCAACCTCAGCATCCTTCTTCCCCATAAATCCACTGTCCTCCCGCTGCACATGTCCAATAACATAACAGATACTATGATACAGTGGGAAATGTTTCAAGTTTTATTGTAGAATACCACCTGGAACTGTCTGAATTAGAAAAAAATAAATAAATCAAGAGACTGCAAGAATTAACTGGAATATGGTGCATTTGTGTCATTCAATTCCAATGGATTAGTCTGGAAACGCCTGTTTTGAAAAGCAAAATTCAGCCAGAATGTGCTGTTAACATGCTGTTTACATGACCCGTGTCAAATTACTGTCATATTCAGAATAGCAAAGGAATATTAAGGTGCGTGAAGACACACGCGACGATATTAAAATGAAAATCAGAGCGCCTCGATTTATATTCGAGGGTTTTTCGTCTGAGGCCTCAGAGAGGTCTGATGTCTGGTGGCTTCACTTGTTAAATTAATTGTTTTGACTCAGCCCTGCTTTTCCACATGATAAAGGGAATTAGACTGTCAAACAGCAATATCCATTCGCAGCGCCTCCCCCGTATTGATTTTCTGGAATTTTGAGACGGCGCAACAGATTGCGCGTCAGACTGAGAACACCGAGCTGTGACCGAGTCGCCCCAGATCCATTTACCAACTTCTCCGATATACCCCCCCCCGACCCCCCGATTCTGATTCAAAACGATTGAACAGTTTTGTTTGCGTTGACCCGGGACGCGGCAACGGAACCGGACGAAAGACCACGCTGGGCATCGGCGACGCGACGCCGCGCGCATTCACAGTGGGGCCGACTTCAATAAGGCAACGCAAGATCGGGCTCTCAATTGCAGCGAGGCATAAATATTGATCAAAGAGGCGAGCGCTTCCACCGGCTGGGAGGCTTGAAAAAGGCAGGACAGGGCAAACAAAGAGAGGTGGACAGCCGTACGGATGATGAATACACGATGAAATTGTACAACACACACACACACACACACACACACACACACACACACACACACACACACACACACGGCAGGTCCAACAAGATAAAAGGCACTTAAACCAGACCACGAAGAATCGATTGTTATGCTTTCCTTTGCGCGTTCACTACAGGACGGCAGATGCAATGAACTTGCGGAGGAATGGATACATTTGCGTTTCCAAACACCTTTTCTTGAGGCTGTGACTCAACTGATGAAAATAACAGCGACGGCCATTTTTATCGGGCCCGTGGTTGAGGTACTGTCACACCTAGCGCTATGTGAGCAAGCCGCCCACTTTTATCGCTGCCACCGTTCAGCTTGGTGTGTTGTTGTTGTTTTTTTTTTCTGTTTTAGCGACACAATTATTAATGTGACAGCAGTCTTTACACGTGTCAGCATAAATTATTGACATTTGCGCAGGCCGGGCTATAAATAGCGTCGCAGGAGAGGGGCTCATGGCTGGATCCTTTGACAGCTTTTCCGATGCTCTAACGGCCCACTCAGAGTTTATCCCCAACAATAGTAAGTGGCCTTTCAGACAAAGAGGTGCTTCGCTTATTCATCGCCCAGGCGGGTCAGTCTGGGCTCTGCATGGATGACTCACATGCCTTAACGCCCACATCATGGGAAAAACACCAAAAAGCTAAACTAAACTATAAGATGTGTTCATTTTGTACCGACAAGAATAAAAAATCTTGGGAAAATAAGTGAAGCGGTTTTCTGTTATTACCTTCCTCCTCAGTTTAGATGAAGTTATATTAAGGCCGTGTTTTACAGGTTGCACCTTTATGATCCTTCATGAAATAATCACACAAGAACTGATCCAATGTTTTGGCATTAAATGTGTGTAATAACCAGGCTGGGGGGGGTTGCATCATAGACTATAAAACTGGATCCACCTCCTCCTTGCTTGAAACTCAGCAACAAGGGCTGAACTTGGAGGGTTGATCAGTGAAACGATTCCAGAGGGCGACACCACTGCTGCTCACTGCACCCTGAGGGGACGGCTAAAAAAAAAAAAAAAAAAAAAAAAAAATTTGATCTATTCATCAATTTGTCTGGGCTACTTTTCATTCATTTCATTTTATTCTTCCACTGTCTCTCCCCCAAAATGATGGCAGCTTCCCTGGCTCATTCAAAGCCTTTGGAATCCCGAGAAATTCCAAACGGATCGGAGGGCAGGCGGGACCTTGGCGATCCCAACTTCCCCAGAGGTGATAAATGTCAGCCTTGGTTTTAGCCGTGACAGTGGCATACATTACGGAGAGGCATTCCATCAGATCCGCCGTCCATTCGTGTTGGTGACTGCACTTCAGGCATTTATCACACTGACTATCGCTTCTTTTTCCCCATTTCCAAAGCAGATTAGAGTAGACCAAGAGTCCCCAAAAAAAAAAAAAAAATGTTAACAAGCCGTCCCTCCCCAACCACAATTACCGGCCCACCGTCGAGGATGGATGCCGGCACGGCGGCCACTCTGACAGGCTGTGCTGGGGAGCTGCATTCCGTAATGGCTCACCATTGCTTAGCGTCCGCATGAATGAGAGATCATGCCATTAGCACCGCAGGCTCCTCCGTGATGGCGCCCACAATAATGAGTGTATCGATGGCGAAAGAGGAGTCAGGACTCCGGTGCACAAAAACAGGGAATTGGAGGCGTTGATCATGTCCATCCAAGCTCATAGGCGGCGGGTGATAAATCTTAAAGTACACAAAGAAAAAGGCTGGGATCTTATCGGAAGACGGCCCGCCGCACAGATAAAGCTAACAGGTTTTTATGGCGTTAGCGGAGGAAATTCTGCAGTGCGGCATTAATATTTTTTAAGAGCAACACTGTCCTCTGCTAAAAGTGCCAAGCGGGAGCAAAGAAATTGAAAGGATGTGCTCGTGCACTCTTTTCCTATTAAGGACAGAATTTTTTTATTTTTTTATTTTTTTTTGGCGTATAGGCATTCAAACCTGTGCACATCCAAGAAGAGATCCCAATTATAGATGTGGGCTGTGCCCCGTCTGGGTCTACTTTCTTTCAGACGATACTCTGGAGTGCGTGCATTTCCTCTCGCAGCAAAACAAACAAACAACAACAACAACAACAACAACAGTAAAAAAAAAAAAAATGCATTCACATTCTAAACGAAAAAAAAAAAAAAAAAAAAGCGAGAAGCAAGAGAGAGCAGGACAGATGAACTGCTGGCAATAATTTCCGTTATGTTCTGGTTCAAGTTGTGGCTCAGGTCCACAGCACCTTGCCGGCCACGTTGGAGAAAAAACATTTTCCAACTGTATGGAGTATTTTATCTGTCAAGAACTTCCAAATTTCCATCTGGCTGCCCATTATAAGCGCACACAGACACATCCACACACGTGTGAGGGGTTGGGTTTGCTCTCATTGCGACATCCATTTCCTCGGCCTGTGATGTTACCAGTGAACAATGTTGGCGAGTAATCTATTACCAAGTAATTCACGACTGTAATTAAACTACTTTTTTACTAACAGAGTAATGTAACGGGATTACTATGGCAAAACTGAGAATTATATCATAATTACTTTATCAAGTAATGATTCCATTACTTTTACGAAATATTCTGCAAGCTAAAAATGCCTTATTATCCATACTACCACACTATCCAAACTACCGAAAACAACAAAGTTGCAGATTGATGATGCAGCCGAGCATGCAACGTCATTGATATGTGATGACGCACCAAAACAAGGCAAAAGAAAAAAACAGCGATTGCTTTTGATAGCTGGAAATACAAACATTATTTTGAGTTCATCTCGTCGAAATCAAAGAATATTGTGGCTTGTTGTACGTTATGTGCAGGAAACAAGATGTTCTCAACTTTGAAAATATCCACGTCGAACCTCATGAATTGTTGAAAGCCATGTTTACAAGTAAGTCACAGTACTTCTTTTAACTACTGTGCTTCTAATTATTTTAACAACATGGGCTGTGCAAAAGGCACCAGTGCTGTACACGAGTTTGTTCTGTGAAATGTGCAGTTTGTGTTCAGAGAGCAAACATTCATTCATGTTAAGAGGCAATATTTGGAATTGCAAAATTTGCACTTTAAAAGGGTTCATTCCAAAGCACTGAGCAACTGTTACTTTGATTTTTTTTTTAAACTAAAGTAATTACTAATTGATTACTAATGTAACAAACTGATCTAATTACTTTTTTGAGGAGTAATCAGAAATCAGAAATTGGATACTTTTATGGAGTAATCGCAACAACACTGCCAATGAATTTGTGAGTCAACCAGTTAAACCAGTCGTCATTATTGTAGTGGTGAGATTCAGGAGTATGCGATATATATTTGTTTGACAAAATAATGGCCTGATAATAGGAAGATCGATACTATTTGACCAAGGCCATTAAGAGGCTACAGTGAAGAAACAGAGCAGGTTATATTACTGAGGCTGAGATCAATGCATAGATTTGATACAGTAGGAGGTGAAGTCATATGATCGGCCAGAAATATACAGAAAAGTATCAATATTCTACATTTTTTTTTAACATAAGTCACTTACTTAAACATGCTAGCAACAGGTGTCATTTTAACCAATTAACTGAAAGTGCAATGGAATGAACTCCTTGTTCATACATCTCCTCACTAGTCTTGTTACCTCATCATTCATTCCAAAGCTGTTTTATTGTGTTATCCTGTCGCCAGCTAAATCATATCCAATAGTGCATATTCAGATAGAAAGAAAACCTATAACCAGCTGTGGCCTGTAAAACGTCAAATAAAACCCAACCAACTTAAGAGCAGTTCTTCGCAATACAAATTTCGCCATGAGCAGGACTTAAAGAGATAAAGAGAAAAGGCAGGCATATGAAGGAAGATGTAGATCCACATACTGTACATCAAAACATATTCATACCGCTCGTTTAGCATGCTCAAAGCCAATGCATACATGAACGTTTAAATGAACAATAAAATAATGAAATTGGTAAGCAGACTTGTGAGTGGGGGAGGGAAAGGAGGGAGGACGCCCATGATCACGAACACGCCTGGAAGCAATAAGGACACTTTCCGCTGCAAAATGCTCCGTGACGTTTGAAGAGGGTAATATCTTTTTAATACAAGGCTTTGTTTCGCAAAGTAAGAAAGAGATCAAATGAAGTGCGCAGTTTGTCTCGCGGAATTAATAGGCTTTACATTGCTGATCTCCCCAGTGATGCCAGCAGCTTAGAGCCTCGGCAACACACCTCTGCTATGACTAATCACTCTTTTCTTGTGGCAACAGCCTTGAGGTTTTTCCAGAAGATGCATTAACAATTCATGGCACCGCTAAGCAAAGCCGCGAGATAAGAGGACCACATGGAACACGTTGTCGATGCGCCTGATGCAAAGATGGCTGTCTGCGAAGAAAAAAACCAACAAAAAAACAGCTGCATTTTCAGCTTGGAGCAACACTGTATTACTCAGTCAACCTCAGACTTTGGAACTGCAGCCCTGCAGTTGAATGACAAGTGGAAGGACAACGATCTCACCAGTACTGATGGCGAAAGAAAGTTATCTTCTGAATTCTTGCAAACTTTTTTTTTAATTGCGTTATTTCTCTCATTACTGCTGCCTGAGGGCTGCTACAATAAATGAGCAGCGGCAATAAAAAAGATGATAAATTAGTTGCCAAAGAATTTAATCACGGATTGTTAGTTGGTTACCTCATTGCACAACGTTTTCCAGGCGACGGAGCTGAGGTTGCAACAAGACAAGCAAAAGGGTGAACCACCATCATCATCATCATCATCATCATCATCATCATCATCATCAAAGGCTTGTTTTCCAGCTTGCACGCACACAAAGCCTAAAAACAGGGAAATGTTTCCTCTGTTGCTGTTTGAGAACTTGAGATTGTTCGTGACTCAACAATGTAATTTGTAGGCGTTAAATGTGTGTAGGCAGAAAAAAAAAAATAACTGTGGCACTGAATAGCACCGCGCATGCTGTAGAATAGAAACTGATTGTGCTCACAATGGCAATTATCGGTTCTGATCTCAACAATTGCGCGCTTGAGCGCTTTAGACAGTTGCGTTTAATTGAAATCTTCCCTTTTTTTTCTTTTTTTGTCACTCTTCAGTGCCTCAAAAACCACGAGCGGGCGGATCTGATCGGGCCACTGTGGAGAGACGCAAGCGCTCCAACTTGTCCGTTCTTGAGATGAATTAAACTAATGCAGACGGAAGAATGAGGGGAAACTTTACGGAAAGCCAGAAGATACCAGCGGCTGACTATATAAAAGCCTCTCAGGCACGTTATGAATGCATTGAAATTGATCATGTCATGAAGTAAACAGTCACAGACTTATTAGCGGCAGGCATCTCGTGCTTGATCTCACTCCTGCTATTGTACGTACAGCGTTAGACACCGACCGTGTGCAGGTTGGAATGCATTGTTTGCAGCCACAGCCCCTCGTCTGTCATTACAAAGTGGCAGATTTCATTGCGCCTCGCGCTTTTTCTCCCACGCTGGCTGCGAGCGCGTTCATGCTCCGTGGCACTTTACTCTCTCGAGCTATTTCCCCCCCGTAACTGAACCTCACGTTGAGTGGAATAACAAATTCAAAGCTGCTGTAAACTTTCAAATATTTGACGTGCCTACTTCCAATTCCACATAAAAAAAAAAAGGCCTTGGAGTTAACAGAGAAAGGAAAAGAGAAGGCAAGCAAGTGCAGTTACGTTAAATACCAAAATAAATAAATAAATAAATAAATAAATAAATAAGACAATAGCGTTTTGACTTTACTTCAAGGTCTCGCAATCTATTCCACGTAGAGATGCAACACTTCACAGGTCGAGTTAATTCCACATTTCTGGTTGCTTTGTGTTCTCTCACCGGCACATCATTTACAGGCTAATGCGCCGGCTCTCCGGGGACTTTGGCGAAAATGCCGGTAATAATTGGAATTTAGGGAGCCAGTGTTTACCTTCCCGCCTTATCTCAGGTGGGGTCAACGCCGCGCTTGGCACCGACTGGCGAGATTCTGCCCCTGCCTCACTGGCAGGCCTTTAGCGGAGGTCAGAGAAGCATGTCAATGTGTCACTCAGTTTAATTCTATTAAGCGCAGGTTCGAGCTTCAAATTAAAATGCAAATTACCTCCGTAATAAAAGAGAGCGAGAGCGCGGGCAGAGATAAGGTACATCCTTCTCTTTGTGTTGCGGGTGCTTGTGAAGAACAAACCCGCTTTCTTATGTAAAACTTAATTTAATTCTAAGGAACAGAGTGTCTCCAAACACAGTGTCTCAAAGCAGCCTGTACCCACGTTTCCCTCATATTTAAAACAAAAAGGGAGTGACAGCTTTAAACCCCTGTGTTGTGTCGCCTTGTGTCTTTGTGGTTTCCGCATGGAGAAGTTATTATGGATTTGTGTGGAGGGACTGTGCCACAGCCTTTGCAATTAACGTAAATTATATTTAAAAAAAATATTATTTGAATTAAAAACAACTGCTTATACAATATTTTAATTTGGAGTTACCATTTAAACAGTCATTAAGGAAGGATATGTTTGTTTCCGGTGGGATCCTTACAAAAAAATAAAAATGCTACCCCAGAATCACCTGGAAATGATATATTTAAAGTATGAAAAGCTGTTTTTTTACGTATCATTCATCCCCTGTATTGTGGCCTTGTTTTTAACTACACAATACCTGCTACTTCTTAGACACAAGTACGCAATTCAACATCCTTTCTAATGTTTTAGAGTAGATTAACGTGTTTAGGAAACTACATATCCCAGGTCCAAATTTATGTTAAGTTAAGGACGAAATATAGAACAAGCAAAGGCACAGCGCTACCAGGGAGGAGTGATGGTTGCTTGACTGACTTACTGACTGACTGACTGACTGATTGATCCCCTGGAAAGATGGAAAAGTCAAACACATAAATCTACGCCGAGTTAGTCTTTTTTTCAGGAATGCGCTTTGTGTACACCGCTGTCATGACGCGAGCAGTCGCATTCGGCCCTGCCGCTAGCTAGCCTGCAGCCGCCTCGTCGAGAGGACTGCTCCTTTTTTTTTTTTTTTGGAGAATGGCACGAGGTGAATGTCAGCATCAAGGAGATAACAGCTTGACGTCTCCGCCGGTCTCTTATCGCCGCGCGGCGCTCGAAAAGCCGCACACCTGCAGGAGGAGAGCTCTTATCAATCCCAGAGTTAAGGTGCCGGAGCAATCGGCCACAATGAGACTCGGAAAAAACCAACAAGCGCGAGCCCTTCAGGCTGCCCCCGTGACCTGTGTGGCTGACCCCCGTACAGATAGTGTGACTAATATTTCAAAGGGTCAACCTTTGCATTTACATACGGTAGCGCACGCAAAAAAAAAATGGAAGTGGTGGGAAAAAAAAAAAAACAGACTTTTATAATCCAAGCTCCTTAGTCATCCAAGGACGATTAGTGCAGTGCCCTGCGACACGGAAGGTGATGCGGACTCTTTGACGGCTCGGTGCATACTAATTAGGGCTGTTGCCGGTCGGGAGAGACAAACTACACACCTCAATTATAGGTCACCGCGACTCTCCGAGCCGAAAATGAATGGAGTAATTAAAAAACAGAAAATAATGCCCGGCACTGGCGGAGCAGAACATAATGAAGGAGAGCGGAGAGGTTTACAGGCAGCCGCGCAGACAAGCATCAGTGTTCCCACTTTATGATATAGATAATATCGCCCCCGTTGTCTCTGCGCCAGAGGTACAAGACATTGATGCACGACTTTCGCAGTCGCCGGGCAAAGCGCTGAAAAATTCAGCGGAGGCGAAACGCAGGAACGGGCCGGGCATTTTAAGTGAACATATTTCACTTTATAAATAAACATCGGGTAAATGCCCGCAGGCTATTCCTCACCTTTCCTGTGGATACATTACTTAAGCCAAGCGGCAAACAATACATAATAGATAACTCTTGTATTCTGAAGTGTTGTGGCCTATATCAAGGCCGTATGTGCTGGCAATTTGTGCGTGTCAAAAGCGATGCGAAATGACAGTGAGCCGAGTCAACCGTGCACTTCTGTTTATACCTGCGACTGGAAGTTCTTTGTTTTGTTTTTTTTTTTATTCCCAGGTGGGGAATGCAGAGCAGCGCATGTAGGCACGGCAAAAAATACCAAACACAATTTTTTTTTTGTTAATGTCAAACGGGAGGTACATGATAAAAGAGAGAAGCAGAAGAATTAGCTGTTGAAGGACTAGTGTGTAAAATGTAGTTGAATGTGTTGTGCAGTATGTACTCATGTTCAGCCCTGTTTTGTGGTTCACACATTCACTCACATCGTTCCTGCATGAGCTGTGATGTGAAGACATGAATAATGAAACCGTATTAGAACCAGATTTTGCTGCAGAAACAATATGGCCACTGCCTCACAAGCCGATCCATGCTAATGCTAAATATTAGCAAACGGAAGCACAATAATTGTCACCGTTATTAGCTTATTTTTTCTCATTGTGTTGTTCAGTTGGTCAGTGTTCTGACTGTGTTGCTCAGTGCAGTCATCTATTTCCGTATGTGAATATTTTGTTCAAGTTAATTTCAGACGGTATCTTCTAAATCTGACAGGGATCTACACAGATAAAAGTCTTGGGGGTTTGAGGAAAATCCATCCAACGTTTATGCCGACTGCATGTTAATGTGGGAGCCGTGACTGAGACCTCAGCAGTGTGTGTGTTTTTTTTCTCTTCCTCTTTCAAATTGAAAGCGCACAACAGTCGGATGCAATTTGTGTCCTTCCAATCAGGTTTAAAATTCTTTATGAAATTCTCGTCCTGCCGTAAAAATTTACGGGGCAGAATTCAGCGAAAGACTATTTGTAGGATTCTAAATGATTTAATAGCTGCACATGTAGCGCCGGGATGGGCTGGAGGCTGCTGCGTGGGGACAATCAAGCGGAATGGCGGCACAAAGCTGCAGCACTGCCGACATTCGCGGGGGTCTGCGGGAGAGAAAACAGCGCGCGGAGCACGAGAGGTGGGCAGAGCCGGAGATTACGGAGGGAATAAAGAGCCCAGATTGTGTCTCTGATCTGGAGACGCTCGCCACCGCCACTGAGGGTTCGGCGAGAGCATCAGCAAATCCAGCTCCGGGTTGGTTCTGGTAGACTGGAGAAGTCGAGTCCGGGTTCACTATCTCAGATAGAGGAGCTGATCTGACAGGGGTTGCATTTGTTGCTCAGCTGTCTGTCTATTGGCCGACACACTTTGGAGTGAGTCCACCTCCCTCCATGCAGGTAGAGGTGTGCTAGCCTTCATGCTGTTTGCCCACATGGGAGGAGTCGAGGCATTCTGCCAGTTCATATTGCATATGTGTGTGGCAGTGTGTGGTTGTGTGTGTGTAACTGTATTTACCAGCAATTTAATTAACATTTAAAACATTCTGAAATCATTGTTATTATTGTTGTTAATTTCATAATCAAATTTATTGTTAGCATAAAACACCTTTTGAACCAATGATCACTAAATACATCGCAGTTTCTTCTCTATGTCAGACACAAAGGCCTTTTTCAGAATGCCAGCCAAAAATCAGATTTTCAGCTCATTCAGATTGAAACCGATTTTTTGCAAGATGGATTGAAACCACCTTCAAGAGGTCGTTTCAAATCGCATTTGGACAGATGCGTCTCAGTCTGAGCAGCTCCAAACACACAGATTGGTTTTTGACTGTCTGTGACGTCACTCTGCGGGACAAGACGGGTCAATGGGTCAAGATGGGTCAAGATGGGTCAAGATGTGTCCCAGTCTGAACAGAGCCAGATCCCATTTGGACACTTGCTAAAAACAGTGTGGACAGTCGGCCAACACACACACACACACACACACACACACACACACACAAAAAAAAAAGTGTGAACAAATACACATGAGGTCCCACTAGACAGCACGTGAATGACTACATTGTCCCAGTCTGTCTTAATTGTCCTTGCATGTGTACACACACACACACACACACACACACACACACACACACACACTATAACGGTCCCATATTGTACCATTTGTTCCTACCTTACATGTTCCGGCAGCAACACAACACGTAAGTTGTTATAAAACTCTGCAAGCTATGAAAAGCATAGACACCATGAATCTTTTGGTACGACAATGTAATAATGCGGCTCGTTCAGATCTCAGCTCTCTGCAGCGGCGGTGACCTTACCGCCGCACGACCTTCTGTTCGCATTCCAACATTCCCGACGAGGGGCTTAGGGTGGCCGCTTGCTCATAGGCTTTGCTGGTCTTACATAAGTTACTGTGCAGACATTGAGGGCGAGCCAAAAATTAATCGTCCCGATTAATTATGAGGGCCATATGCTCGGCGGTGTTTCTGTGCCATTTCCAGTTTGACTGCCGGGGAGTTGCTGCGAGGCCTGCTGACATTTGCACAAAGTCCCTCAATCCAACAGTCGTGTTGGGCTATAGCTTCTCTGTCTCGCGCAGAATTAGATTGGTCACTGCGTTTAACGCGGCCCATTTTTGCACCCCGCGCCCATTCATCACTGTGCCATGAGTGTTTGCAATGCTGATGTTGAAATTTAAATCATACCGCTGAGTGTGCTAAAGTTATGAGAGACCAGAATGTAAAATGCTGTTCATTTCTTTTCTTCTTTTTTTAACCACACAACATAAGGAACGTCAAAGACAGCGACGGCACCGGAACACTCATGTGAAATCACATGGATGTTGTTCCATGCGCCACGGGGGCTGCGTGAGTCACGGCAGACACTGGTTCCAGGGTGGGTGCCGCTGTGTACACACCAGCTGTATTAATCATGCATACGCTCCCAGTGGGAGTGTAAGGAGTTTTCAGCCGTACTTTGCATGCACCCACCGATAAACACTTTGCTTTGCCAGGGGTGCAACATGTAGCAAAGTCTGAATAATCACATGGGCTGCACAGTTGTTGCCACGCCGCTGCATGTCGAATGTATTGTATTGTATGTGCTACTCACGCTGCTGCTGAACGGCAAAAACTCTGAAGAGATTAGGTTTGTGAGGGCTCTCGGTCACACTGATGGAGGTGAAACTCCTTGATTTGACTATTTTTTGTTAAGAAAAGCTCCAGTCAATTATGAGTCTTTTCCACAAGCATCTACTCAGCTCCACTCGATTTTCTAAGCTTCGCCATTAGGTGGTGGTGTCTGGTACCAGGAACTATTTTAGCACCTCCTCGGGTTACAAGCGGGCCATGTTGAGCTGGAAATGCGACGTCAACATAGTGAAAGCCCCTGGTTGCACAGGGAGTGATGACACAGGATGGTTTCTGACAGTGACACCTGCATGAAATGAAAGAGAAGACGAAAAAAAAAAACTGCAACAGTGTGTTTGTAAAAGAGACCAATTGTGGCCATTTCCAGATTTGATAATCTTTTGTGGTCTACTTCCAACACTCGACACTGTTTGTTTGGTCAAAACCTTGCCCTGAAGAGGCTGTTTTGGCTGTTTTGCGCATTGCCGCAACTGCAGATACAACCAGCTAATCAACCAAGTTCAATACTTGCAAGGACATGCATTCTTTGAAAATGTAGCAGAATTTTCTTTGGGCGATGAAGGTAACTTGATTGTAATTTGATGCACATGGTTGATCGCAATTCTCTTTGCAAAGGGGTGGTGAAAAAAGATAACTGTTTTGTTTTGGAAACCAAAAAAATAAAGCGGTGAAATGTAGTGGTTTTCTTGTTTTGTTTCCATCTTGTTAAGAGTTTCTATAAACATTCAAAATAAATGAAAGTAAGACAAAAAGACAATATGAATATTGTTGTTCTCTGAGACCCATACAAAAATGTTCCCTATTCACAGCACATTGTTTACAGAGACGTTGGCCCACAGTGGCTGAAAAGACAAAAACACTGCGGGGGGATGCAATGAAAAGAGGACGCTTGTTTTGTTTTTAGGCAGTAGCGAGCATTCAGCATGAGAATTACCTAAATACACTATGACCTAAAATATATCAACACTCTCTGCCACTCATAACTTATGGTAAATACATATTTTTACATTCCATCAAAATGTATCTACCTCCTTCCTAAATGTAGCATGTTGATCCTGCAAATTCAAGCATTTCTGAGTCGAAAATGGCCTTGCAGAGAACTAGCTGCAACAGTAAAATTGCACATCAAATGTCGGACAAAACTCATTTTATCAAGAGGTGAAATCCGCCCCTGACACGGCGCCTCCAACTTGCCGACTCGCAGCGGCGGGAGGCACTGCCAGGCCGCCGTCACATCTTGAGCGCTCCATCTTCTGCACGATGCTAACGAGCTGTGAAAACAGTCACGCCAGATGAGTGGAACTGCTCGGACCTGATCCAAACACGTT
Organism: Nelusetta ayraudi; assembly: GCF_046127955.1. Classification (NCBI taxonomy): domain Eukaryota; kingdom Metazoa; phylum Chordata; class Actinopteri; order Tetraodontiformes; family Monacanthidae; genus Nelusetta; species Nelusetta ayraudi. The sequence goes on along the minus strand of NW_027466193.1, from coordinate 548,048 downwards.
GATTCTCTGTGCAGTGATTGACAACAGTTGCTAATGCCCGCAAGGATATTTCGGTGTCCCACCATTCCAGGGAGATAGGATTGAACGGCGGCGTTTCTCGCTCCTCAACAGCGTTTTACTTATTAATCACATTGAGAGTATGAACCGTGAAATGAAAGCCATCCCGCTAAACTACTCTGGCCTTGACTAAATAAATGGCCCTCCATGGGAAATAACTTTTCATGGGATTGGTTTGGTGGCAATATAGGGAGACGACGGCGAAGACCTCGCGTGTGCTGTGAATCAAATGTTGACATAAAGCTCGGGGATAATTTAACGAGGTGCACCGTTTGGAATGATTCTTAAGTGCCCGACGCTGATGGATATGGAAAAAGGCAGAAAAATTATATCAAAATAAGACGATGGTGGGGGACACTGTGTTGTGCTCGGCTGCAGAAACTGAACTTTTTATTTACTTATTGGAATTTCTGTGTCAAATGCGCTATGACGGATAATATCAAGGACTCAATTTGGCATTTGCAACTTAGCCATTAAGTCACACTTAATTAACTTTAGCAGACCGAGCACAAGATGTTGAATTCATATTATGTTTGGATAAAACAGCAGCTCAACCTAAAATTTCAAACGCACGGAGGAGTGCTGGGCACAAGGATCGTCTTGCCACATGAAAACGAGTCAGTTGCATCTTTTGATTCATTGAAATGAGCTCAATGAAGTGAGAAAAATGTTAATTTTTGTTCTCACGGCAGCCCTTTGTGTCCCATATCCCTGAGGGATTGGCACGCATACATTTCTAAATATGGACCATCTCAGACTTGGTTCCAATTCAAAAGTGATGTCACTCTCTGGGCACAAGAAGAAATGTCCTTATTCTACGTGAGTGCATTTCCAGTCTATTAGAAGAACGTTCAGAGTCCTTTATTCCTTTTTTTCCGTCCTTTCCTTTTTAAACAAATCTACTGTAAGGAACAGGTGGTAAAATCAAATATGACGATAAACTACCTAATTAGATTCGTATTTATAGCCAGCAATGCTCTCCGTCTAACCATATGTTGTCTTTGCAAGACGTTTGTTTTAACCTCACTTTAATTGACCTTCAAGCACAATGCCAATTACCAAGAGCAGAAACATTGCAAGAGGAATTACGGCAACATTTCATTAGATAACGATGAATAAATAAGACTGATCAACCAAATATTTGAACATATCTGCCAAACGGTGGCTTTCTCCCCAGACTTTACTCCCACTCCATGCTTGCACTTGCAGCATATTAGCTTCCACTGAACATCAAAGCCTTCTCACGACAGAAGATACTGCAGTATCCCCCTATGGTATCTGCGGACACTGTAATGCAGCGAGAGTTTAGGTTGTGATTATAAAGCATGCATGTCAATGATCAACTCTGACATGAATGATTATCATTATATAATCCAGCAAAGAAAACTCCTCCAGGACCTTTCATCATTTACTTCAAAGAAACCGAGTCAGGCCCATTTGATATGTCTTCCTCTTTATCTGATGACTCCATTTGTAAGAGGCTTTAAAGCAATGTGAAACTCACTTGACTGATAATGACACCGCTCCTCACTTTAAAGTGCCGTTCTGATCGCACTCCTGCACCAAAGCCCTTTGCGCCGCTTTTTCCTCACTCGGGTCTTTCCAACAAGTTTCGTAAAGCAGTGAAGTAAATAGTGATGCACATCCGCTGGAGGAAATTAGAAGGAGGTTGAAGTGAGTGTGTTTGATCTAATCCCAATATGTTGACTTGTCTGTTTTCTTTTCTTTTCTTTTGTTTGCTTTATATGTGTCTGCTTTCATGAAGTTATTCCGATATCTGCATTACATCTGCCTGAACTTTGCTTCCATTGATAACAACCCACACGCGCGGAGGCGATATGGCTTCCAACATGGAGATGGAGAGGTTAGCAAACTGAAAAATACTTGGCAATGAATGTGAGGAGCATCCAGCTGCAGGGCTGGAAGAGCAACTCTGGCGGGATGGCTGCAGTAATAGACAGCATTAGGAGCTCTTCAAAGCATTTTTAGAAATCATCCCACCAATAAGAGCATCAGCCAGACCAGCATATAGAGGTTCTAGATAGGTAAAAGCACAATATTTTTACAATAAGATACTGGGCTTTGACGAACCCAAGCGTGGCAGTACAAAAAACTTTGGAGGATGCGGAGATCCAATACTTTGTTTATTCCCAGCATAAAAATCAAAACAGTCTTACCGTGACAGTGAACAACGTGGCACCGGTTGCTTCCATGACATCGGCAAAAATAATCCAGAAACCAAAATTCCATAATAATCCAACAAAAGATTTGACAGCAGTCTACAACTGTCTGGCTCGTTAACCACACCAATATAGTGCAGGTACTGCAGTCACCTGACTATGATGATGAGGAGGCGTGTCCCTAAGTGCAAACCGTTGATAACCAAAATACAAATAAACAATCAATCAATTATTATTTGATCCATCATTAAGACAGTAAATAACAATAGTAGTAAATCAGAAATGAGAAAATAAAAGATATATTTTGGCTCTATCAATAGCTTTGATAAAGTCAGGTTGTTTGAAACAGCATGAGTGTGTTCATCATACACTCTGGAAATGAGAAGAGCAGAAGAAAGAGGCCTGCAGTGAAGGCCGGACATAATTTATTTTTTATTTTTTTTACAATGACACAAGACTCACAATAGAAAGCAATATCCAGCCTGACGACAGCTGATAATCAATTCACGTCCGATCTTCTACTTCTCCATGAAGGAGGCCCAGTTCTCTCTCTACATATATGCACTTTTGTTCCTGCCTTCACATACGCAAGAGAAAAACAATTGAAATTGATTCTTTCTGCAAGCTTCTCCCTCAAACTGCCGTTATCAATCCTACGTTAGCAACGGTAACTAGGCACTGGGCAGCCAGCCAAGCTTTCCGGTGAAGCTAATATGCGTATAAGTGACGGCTCTGGGACATTCAAATCCAGCAGCCACTACCCATAAAGTTTAGGGCAAGGTGTCTAATTGCTCCACCATCCCAAAGCCAAAAATTGAAGAAGAGAGACATCTGCTATAAAAACAGCAAAGCCAGAAAGACAGCCGAGGGAGCTGTTGTGCATGCATCTTGCGCCTACATTTGTCAGGAGGTGCATGTGTTCGCATTTTCATATAAGTTTCCTGAACTTGCTGTCCTTGCGCCGCCGGCTGTGAAAATAAAGGTCCTTGGTAGATTATAAAGATTTTCTTGAATCTTTGATTTGTTTATTCCAAGGTAAGATGCAAAGCAGCTAAAGTTAGCCGGCCACGTGTGCTAAGTTGGAGAACGTTACCAAACAAGGACAGCTGATTATTAATTCAAAATTGGTTATTTGTCATGTAGGTGTGGTTTTAAACTGAAACAATTCACGATGTTCAAGTTTTTGGAATTCAAAGTACAGTCCTTCAAAAAATATGAAAAAAAAATATTAGCATAAAGCGGAACACTTCCTTTTTCATCTTTGAGTGATCTAAGTGGCTTTAAGTTTACGGTGAATATTGATAGCTTTGACCTTGTGCCAGAGTGGAGTGTTTAAATGACAATGGAAAGAGGTCCAGGTGAGAACCATAGAGTTGCGGCAGGTTGTCATTGGAACAGGAGATAAAACTATTAGCCATGAGCAAAAAGAAGCCACTGACTAACTGAACAAACGGAAGCTCACAGAGACATCCAAATGAAGGTGAAACTTTGGTTGTGCTTCTGCAAAGCTTTGGTCTGCGCCAAGTTGGTATGGATGGCGCTTGAGTCTTTGACTGATCGGGTACATCACCAACAACAAGCCAAGCCCTCGATCATGACGCTGCTCCTCTTCTGAAAATGGAATCAGCCAACTGTGGTTTTTCGGGGGAATTTATAAGCCTATTCAAGTCCAGCGTGAGTGATCTGTTCACAAGAACTGTCAGCTTTAACAGTCAGGACAGACTCTAGTGCAAGGTCGGATCAGAAGATTCATTCACCCAATCGGAGGCAAGGACAGGGAAATGGAAAGGGTGAGGGCAAGCCGGCGTGCGTATTAGGAGGCTTGAGCAAATGTTTGAGGGGTAATGGAGGCAAATATAGAACTGAGGTAGAGGCAGCTGATGATAGAAAACTTTGGGGTCAAACAGGAGGCTATAAACAGAGGGCTCAATATGGGATTTTCTGTGCTGCTTGCCTGGAGTCCACAATAATACAAAAAAAAAAAAAAGATCTGAAAACGTACATAAAAAAGGTCAGACCTTTAAGAAGGACTACCAATTTAAGATGCTGGCAACAATTAAAAGGATTGTGACCCAGCATTAACATCAACCAGAGCCAAACGTCTATTTACACATTCAAGACAGTGTGGTGTGTGTGCCAAAACACCTGGACGCAAAAAATATATACATCTGGTTCGTTAAATTTTAGGAGTCAGTTTGTTTTGTTAATGGAAAAAAAGACAAATGGGCTTTCTGGTCTGCGGGAATATTCCAGCAGGTCTGTACCTTTCGGCAACCGTGGGGTCCATGGCGTGATGGATGCACACCAGAAAGCCATTCAGGAGGCGCGCAAGGTTTATGCTCTCTCCCAGACTCCTGTCGCAGGAGATGAGAGGGGGTTCACGCGGCGCGGTCTATAAAGCCGTGCCACTGATGAGGGGAGCAGCAGGGGCCACACACTCTCCGTCCCATCTCCATGGTGCAACGTATTAAACTCCCATTCACTGACAAAAGACATTCTGGCCTGCTGTTAGTCACGCTGGCGCTACAACAAGTATTGGCAGAATGAGAGATGGCCCCTCTTCGTCTTAATCACCGTTCACCACATCTAATCTCTGCTATGAGCCTTTCAGTGGCGCCGGGACCCAGGTTTTTAATGCTACACAGGAACAAATAGCCAAATTGTGGCCGCAACTTGTTGTAAAAGGTGAGAAAAAGAAATTTGTATGACAGCTGGACTTAGCAGCAACCTTCTGAGTCCATGTTTCACGTTAAGGAAATTTTGCTCTGCACAGTCTCTATTCATTGATCATAGAGTTCTTATTTTATTTTGAAGAGAAGTCCCTTTTAGTAGAACTTTTAAAACAATTGTTTAAAGCCAGAGAAGGTTTAGAACAGATGAACGTGGATAAACTGAAGCCAGCCGTGGATTTTGACATGGAAACAGCCTAATCGGCTGTGACATTTGTTCTGAGCTGAATTGTTCGAGACATCTTAGGTTAAAGAAACTGCACCAATTTTCTGCTGCTGCACCTGAATATGCCAAAAACAAAACAAAGCATCACAGTCTGCTATTTCGCTGAGCACGTTGTGGATCTGCAAAGGTTGCAAGTTTGAAAGCACAAATTTCAAGGCTCTGACTTTTGCATTACGTTGAACACACCATCTTATATTATTTTTTTAGCGAATACATTTTTATAATGTCTCTCCCCCACCCTTTCACATGTAGCAGAAACACATTTGAAATGATGTTCCTGTTCTGAAGAAGTCGTTTTGTGCCACGGTCCAATGAGGTGTGAAAATCCAGAGAAAATACTGGGTGGCAAAATGAGAGAGTTCTGCAATAAACATTATCACGAAATGAACTCGGAGGATTGGAATTTTTTGTGAAAGGCTTTTGCTTTTATTAATCCCATTTATTAACTTAACCTTGAAATTACACAAGATGAGGTTCGATTATTCTGAAATCACAAGAAAACTGCAGCGGGATCTGCAGGAGTAAAAGTGCGTGTTATTCTATTACAATAAAGTCGAGCAGGAGCAGCATGGAGTGGCATTGTGACGGCATCCTGCATACAAATAGTCTCTTTGCAAAGTGTAGCCAGTCACATTTCACGACACTACATGCACTGTGAAATTTAATTAAAATGCTCGGAGTGAGATTGTTGAGCCATTGTAGCATCGTGAAGCACTAATTCTCTTGTCGGTGGGTTCGATGCACCACCAACTCCGACTGTCAGAATTTCACGACCCGGGACTGGGACTCAACAATCAATTATCTCACACTCTGCACTTTTGATATTCCCTGACCTATAAGTCAAAAATCCAATCTGCAGTAGGTGGTGACAAAAAAAACAGAAAAAAAAAAACAAAAAACAGGGACATAGTTTTTCAATATTTCTATCTACCAAACGTAAATGATGGAGCTCAGACCGTTTGGAGGGTTATTCCCATCTGTAATTTCAAAATTGTCGGGCAACTTTTTTTTTTTTCTTGTAGTGACATTTTACATTGTTTCTGCTCAACTGAGACAGTGCCGTTGCAACGCATTGTTTTCCCATGACAGCATATTTAATTAAGTCCTACATAAGACTATTAATTCAGTCAGTGTAAAACAATGTTGCCGACACATCCATTACCTCCCATATGTCCAGCTTAATTGTAAGCATTGCGCTGAGCTGCTGTGACACCATTTTTCTTCTGACTTTAATCAAAATTTGCCGTTGCGGTGCTGCTGTTCTCCGGGGGTCAATAAACTCAACACAACCTTTCTTTTTTTTTATATATATACTTAATGCTGAGAACAATGTACGGATGTAAGCACCAGCTGGCACTTTAACGCAAGCAGTGTGCATATTAAACAGAAACTGCTTCAAGAGTTCAATTTTTAAAGGGATGGTCCATCCATTTTTCTTTTTGTTTGCCCAATTTTCTACTCGATTTGTTGATGGAAAAGACTCATTTTTAATCCACATAATCTTTCTGGAGTTTGATTGAGCAAAATAATTCCTTCCTGACCAAACATAGTCAATTATATAGTGGTCACATAGGCTCAAAGAAACCATAACAACAAATGAAAGATAGAAATTCCCCATATTGCTTGTGTTGTGATATTTGGAATTGCAGGACAGGGGTAGTTTGCATGATACCTTAACATTGCATTTACACCATATTTTAACCTGGGGGAATTATTTCTCAATCAAAACTCCAGAATGTTTCGATAGAAGAGCCTCCATTGACCTGGTGGTACAAAATAGGTTTCTTTTATATTTGAGGTAAACAGCCCTTTTCCTTTGCATCACCTGCCATGCAACAAAACAAACAAACGATAAAATAAAAGCAATACCAAATATTAAATGTAAATGTTTCCTGGTTTGTTTGTTTCCTAACTGTAAGCTGATCATTGAAATTCTCCCTCCTCATGCAGGCGTATGTCGGCAAGGTCTTATGCAGTACAATGGTGCAGCAGCACTCTTTTCACAATGTCTTTATTCTACTGGGTATGCTTTCCAAGGCGTGACTGGAAACTTCTGTAGGAACCTTCGCAGAAACAAATGTTTCTGCAAGATAGACAGGAACAATGGGCGAGTTCAACAACAACAGGCAGCGCTAGTCTGAATGTGCTAAACGAGCGCTAAAGCCTCATCAGGAAGAAGTCAAAGGAGGAAAAAAGTCGACGTGGCAAAAGTCCAGACAGACTATTGAAGAACAGCTTCTGGAACACAAAGGCAGGGCAATAATGATGTCTACGATGATAACAACAATGCGATAATACAGCAGATCGGCCCTCAGTTTTGGATCGCAAAACAAAAGGCACAGAATACTGAAGAGGAAAAGCAAAAATAAAACTCTGAGCTTTATTGTGAGGGGGTGTGTTAAGCTCAATTTTCATGCTCTATATTTTAAACAGTACCAACCTCAATTTACAAGGCTTGTGTGTTTAGTAAGGGCTGCAATGAGTTAAGTTACCTTGGCATTGTTTGTCAGAATGGACACATTTCTATTGCAGTTGCCAGGTTTAATGAACAGTTCCAATTAAAAAGAGATACGGTGATAATCAGTGAACCAGGCAGCTTGCTGGTAATTTGGAAGAGTGAGAGTTTGCCCCTGGTTTCGATTCTTTAAGCTACAATTAAGCTAGAACCTCTTTGTCACATCATGAGCATTAATGGCCCACTGTCCAATGATTGTCACCAAATAAAGTCAATGGACAAAGACGTTTAAAGCATATAGTTTAAACGTACAACTTTTTGCATGCGCTCCTGCAAGATTTTTGAAGACTGTGTTAAAATTTGCAATACATTTTAATGCAAGATTGGAATGAATGAATCTCTTGTCGCCACCGCTGATTATTACTGGGGTAGAAGAAAGTGGATACATGACTCAAGGGCTCATATGCACTAAAACAAGAGGAAGATAAAAGTTTAATCATGAGTATACATATATATATATATATATATATATATATATATATATATATATATATATATATATATATATATGTCCTCATAATTAAACTTTTCTTTCCTTTTCTATCACAAAAGGAAAGACACTCAACTCTAAAACTCATTTTTGCTCACATTCTGGCACTCTGAAGTTCTGCTCTTATTTGTGCACATTGCACGTTTGCCTTGCAAAGCCACCCACAGGGCGCATCATTGTTTTCACTCGAGATTGAGTTACATTTCCGAGCTTAGGAAGACAATATCTGTCACATCTCAAAAGAGAACACAAAACTCCTCACTGAGAGGTTATTGTGCCCAACTGTAGAGTCACATTGCTCGCTCTGTTTTACCAGTGGAATTAAATCAGCATCACCCAATGTAACGTCATCAGGTCTAGCCATTTATAATCATATCCTGAATAATTGTGTCGCACTAATGTGGCCTTCAGAAACTCTGTATAAACTGTATAAACACAGATGAACAATTGATCTAAACACTTCAAAAGCACTTTGATACTGTTGACTACAATACTGCTGTAAAGTGCCAATTAGGTTCTAAAAACAGACTCTTTAGGTCTATCTGGTTCCCTTCATTCAGGTCATCGCTACCCCTGGGCAAGTGGAATTAAATCAACTAGAATTGGCTATAAAGAACAATAAGAGAATTACATCAGTCCATTCAGTTAATAACGCTGCCCATCAGTTCAAACACCACAATGATTTATTTTACATCATTTGCTTTAAAAGCTGCAATGTGATCGCCGAGCCCATTACGTAATTGTATGACGTGATAATGTGCTGTCATGTCTCCAGAAAGAATAGTCTTTCGCCACAGCGGTGACATGCCGGGGTGTGCGGCGGCTGAGTGAGAACACACGCAGCACTGATCAACTGATGAAGCGTAAATCTCAGTAAGGCACGGAAACACAAATGTCTTTATTGAGCACAGCTGCCGTTCGCTCTGCCCGCAGCCTAGAATCTCGGGCACAACATCACAAGGCGAAAGTGTGTCGGATGTCAGGCAGGCAGGTGCCCAACTCAATGATGCTCAGGGCAACTGCATGGGAAGATTATGTTATATTTTTCAAAGTGAATAGAGGGCACAGAATGTAACCTGGCTTTAAGATGGAAAACTGAGAATTAAGGCCCGAAAACGGTGTAGTAGTGATCTGGGGGTTAATTCATGGTCAATATCTTTTGTTTTTTGTTTTTTTAGCATAGTATTTAATTTAGCACGCAAATAAAAGGAATCAGTTTTGCTTTGCTGTCAACGATTGCAGAACTGTAGAAAAACACAGCAAAAGTAAGCACGTTACCAAATCTGTCTTTCTTTCTTTTATATGCTGACTTGATAATGTGCAAATGTTGGCTAGCAAAGCTTGAGAAATTTACTTATTTATCATGGATATACATTTCAAATAATAAAAACTGCCCCCTTTCATGATTGGCGCGGAGTCCGTGCCAAGTCTCTTTTCATTAACAATGAATGATTAATTAATTGAGGGTCCTGTATATTCCCATTGTCAGATAATTTGGCCAGTGGATTAGCTCTGCATGATTTATCAGTCAAAAAGCTCTATTATTCTCCAGAAAATAGCATATTTAGCCCTCTGTTAATAGCCTCCTGTAGAAATAGGAGGTTTAGCTTTCTGCTGTACTCTGTTGCTCCGTCCACTTTGTTTCAAACACAAAGGTGGTCGCAGCGGATGGAACACCTGGCCGGTGGCTTTGCCGTCAACTTGGCAGAATTATCAATGAAGCAGGCTGATTTTGTGCATATTAGAAAACACATTCATAATCCACATAAATTAATTATGACTATATGACCTCAAAATGGATAAATATTAAATAATTCAAAGTCTATCATTTACAAATTTGGTTATTTTTGTCCATTCAGCCTCATTTTTGTAAACTAAAGCTTGCAAGTGAACAGGAATACATTGTCCAAACCAAGATATTTACACATATTATGCACATATTTTCTTGACCTAATTCTGACATAATGTGGTCCGTTGTATATTTGTATACAGCGTGAGTTTTGTTAACGTTTAAGCATTTTTGCAGCAGGACAAACTCAGAGAGAGGGGAAAAGTTTTGTCTAAATTCTATGAAGAAAACAGTGAAAACCTGTATGTCGCCAATTAATGATAATCCCTGAAGCAGCGTGCAGGCCAAATACCACCGAGCGTGTTCTGACATACACCAGAGAGACGGCTACAGCGTCTGGGGCCGGTGGGGGGAAGCCTCCAGTTCTTGATTATACAATCCCAGAGTGTTCCCGCAGAATATATAGTGTTTTTCTTTGAAGCGTCTCTGCCAGCAGCCGCCTGTTTTTTGTCCCCCCCCCCCAGGAACCTCACACAAAACACACACAAGCAAGCCACACACCGCGCCGCCGCTCCTGCGCCTCACATAGTCAACCGCCGGCAGACTGCGAGGTGACAAATGAACACTGTCACCCAGCTAAACACCTACTTGCACTTTTATTACAGTTATGTATTGAAGTTCTACCTTTTTGTTTTTCGCGTCCGTGTGTGCGCGTGTTGAAAATACTACCACATTCTGGTTGTTATTCAGCCAAACTCCCATTTTAGCGTATTTTTTTTTCTCTTCCTCGCGGAGAATATGTGGGTTACCGTTAGCTATGCGAAAACAGATTTATTTTAAAAAAAGAAACAGCAGAGCCTTGCGTCACGGACACGAGCACTGCCGTTACGAGCGCACATTTGGCAAAATAGAGCGCGGCTTGCAACCCCGCGCCCTTCACGCTGCTTGCTTTTGCACGCTCTTCTGAGGGCCATTAGGGGAGTCACTGAGAGAGCGAGTGTCACTCTGCATTAGTCCACTGCTCGTTTCCGTCCACTCCATCCTGTCCGATAGCGCGCAGGCTCATACTGTAGCGCACCGTGTCAAGCGGGAAAATCACAAAGGCTGCGCCGGGGTCCCCCGTCCGCAACTGCGCCCAGCCCCCTAATCGCACTAATGCTGTCATTCACGCAGAGAGCACCCGGACATGATGTCTTGGTGAGCGCATCGGCCACGATGTCCGCACGTGCAGGACGTCCTGTTGAATTTGCATATCTGCGTCTGTCGAGCGCGGGCGGCGGCGGGCGCGAGCGGCGGTTCTGGAAAATCGGTTTAGCGAGCTGGAAACAGCTGCGAGTGGGACGGACGCACATGACGGATGGGTCCCCTCAGCACCTCCGGTGACTCATCCTGGCAGGAGTGACGTCTCGTATGCAAAGGGTCGGCTGAACAAACCTCTTGAACTTCACTTGTTTTTTGTTTTGTTTTTTATTTTTTTTTATCGGTGAAGCCATTATTATGTGAGGTCTCACCAACTCCAATTAGACCTTCTGCACCAGGAGGGTGACATGGAGTGTATAATTGTGCAGGCACTCTCAGAAAAACTATTTGTCTTGTCATTTTTCTCATTTTTTTGTTGTTGTTTGTTTTAGGTTTGTACTTGTTCCCAACTCATCTGCACCTACATTCATCGTCTATATCAGTGCACGCTCACGGCCATGCTGTCATGTTAGTCATAGCCATCAAAGCAGACTGGTGGGCTGAATGACCCACCCTGCAGACAGCAGGTCACTTCTGTGTCACGTAGCTAACTTCACATTTTCTCAGTCAGTTCTCATGTCCTTTTTTTAAAAAAGAAAAATAAGAGAAAAGAAAAACATTTTTTATTATGTCAGAAATATGGAAATCCTATGTCTTCCAATGCATGTTCTGGGCTACTGTAGATACTTAAAACACAAAAACAAAACGAGAACATTTGCATGTACGCAAATAACTTTTCCATAAGATGAACAAATACTAAACTAGACAAACAAATAAAAACTTACATCTACCTTTTAAAAGCAACAAAATTCCCCCCAAAAATATATTATGAGTAAATGTACTGTGTATGTGAATGGGTGAGCATGTATTGATTGGCCTGAAGCATGATTCAATAAAAAGTATTCAAGAAGAGGGAACTGCTGGGAGTCTTGACTTACCAGGCGGACCTTCAGCCTGGACTTGAAATTAATTAGAGACGTGGATGTTTTTGGAACATGAAGATGAGAAGTCAGGAATCTGTGTAGGCAGATGAAACAAACAACATTGTGTGGTACGGCTAAAGGGGGGATGAAATAATTTGGGAGGCAGGTGTGGAAGATGGATGTGTTTATACACAGATATGCAGGATTTAAGTGTATTCATGGCATAAATCAATATTGTGTTGAGTTTCTTTAACAGAGAGGGTCAGATGGAGGAGAACAATTGCAAGAGAGACAATTTTTTCTTTGCGTGATGAGTCATGTCTTTAAGTTAGTGGGATATGTGCGTTTTGGTGCAACACAGCCACATCCTCACAATTGGATCTGTTTGTTTTACAAATATAAATGCTTATTATTAATTCATGAATGTACAGCAGCTACTTTATTTTTACTGGCCATGTATAGCTTGGAACATCCACATGTATTTTTGATATTATTTCACACCAGTCCACCCCTGTGAATTTTACACAGTGGGTCTTTCTTTAATAGTGGCCATCTGGGGGCAACAGAGGTCACAGGGGTCGTTCTCACTTTGCTCTGTGATGCTGGATGAAGCTTTCTCCAACTTTGCAGTGGCTGATTAATCTCTTTTGCTCTTGTTTAGAATAAGATGTGCCAAAGACTTTTGTTCAATATCAACTTGAATCCGAAAAAAAAAGAAAAGAAAAAAGAAAACCCCTCAGAGGACAAAGACTCCCGATCAGGCGTGACTCTTAGAATTCAACAAAGGAACAAAATCACACAGGATGCAGTAGAAGAAGTGGTAATAAAAGTGTGGCCCCGCCCTAAAATGGCATTTAAAAAGCGAATGTCACATGAATTGACCCGCTGAGTTTTCAGGGGAAACATCAGAGGCACTGACTTGATTCGAAGTGGCCAGAATGTGTTATAAACTGGAGAGCCCCCTGAAGCAGCAAACTGTTGGAGGGGGGGGGGCCGAGCGAGGAGCGTGTGTGTGCGCGACCTGGCTGGGAGGAGTCAGCCGTTATCTCCGCCTCCAGCTGCGTCGCCCTGCCGCCACACCGCAACTTGTTTTACGGCGCGGAAGTCCTGATTATGATACATCAAACGTTATTTTACGCAAGAAGAAAAAAAACAAAAAACCCAGACAATTCATATTCCCCCAATGCCTCCCGTGATGATTTGGTATTTATGAAACCCGTCTCCCGAAAGTGATTGCTTCTCTCTTTTTCTGGAGAAATTGTTTAATTAATCTTCCCTTTTCCAGGCAGCCTAACCTTTCAAAATGTCAGGTGAGAGGGTTTGAAAACATGTGTGCCATATTGGCGGGGAGATCCGTGTTTTATGAGGCGGGCGTTGACCCACGGAGGTGTGGCGGGAAGAGTGGGAAGGTCTGACAGTGATGAATCTACAGCTCAGGGCCATTTGTTACAGGCCGGCTCGTGTGTGCGTTTTGGAAACTCCCTTTGACCTGAAGTGGCCTCGCTGTGACTGTATTTAAAGACTATCTGTCCACACGAGTGGAGCGGCGCTGTGAATTTACCGCGTTAGCTTTGCATGCGATATGTCACCGCATAGCAAATATTTGTGCCTTTTTTTTTTTTTTCTTTGGGACGCTCAGGACGAGGTGTAACTATTGTCTCAGGTGACAGGCCCATTTGTTTCCTGCAGGCCGGATCAATCCGACTCTATCTTCTCTGGATTTCCTCTGCCTTTGTCGCCACCACTTTAGCTGTCTTCAGTAATCATCAGCTTTCATGTCAAATAAATGAGCCGTTCCACTGGTCCATGCCGCCGCCGCTCAACCGCTGGCTAAAACAAACGGTGATGAATAAAGGGGAGGGCTGCTTTGAAAAAAAAACAGAAAATTGTCAAGGAAAAAAACAAAAACATGGCTGTCCAATAAAGGCTCCTGCCAGAGTGAGTCGGATCACTCGGATGACACATCCAGTGCACTTCACCTCAGGAAGAAAAAGAGAAAATATGTGAAAATTTAATGACCCTAAGAGGAATACTGTGTTCGGGAAAAGTGATGAGAAAATGTCCCGAGCAGAAGATGTTAAAAATAAAACTCAAAATGCGCCATGTAACCTTGTTTTAGCAGAGACTAGCCTGAGCTTTTAATCCCGCTCACCTGTTATTCCACCCCCCCGACCCCCCCCCCCCCTTCCCCCTTTTAGCTCCATGTTGCCGGCGGAGCGTTTTTTTTACAAAAGTGCCCGCGTGCAGTCTTCATGTAAGCCCCGACGCCTCTGATGTTCTCACTTGCATCGCGTGCAGTTTACATCGATGCTCGCCGACATCCTCGCCGAGCACCGGAAGTCGGCGTTTAGGGAACGGAAACCTCAGCTGTCGGCCGTCCGCCGTGTTCTCGCCGTGTACAGCAGCAAACAAGCAGCAGCAGCAGCAGCAGCAGCAGCAGCAGCAGCAGCAGCGCGTCGGCAACCCCCCCCCCACTGTCATCCGTAAATAATGCACTCCTGTGCATCTGCAGCCTCTGCTTAATTTATAATTCACACAACGTATGCAGGGCTTGGAAAGCCCAGTGCGGCGCCCGTATAGGGACGGGAGCACTGACTAAACCTGCTGCAATATGTTGCGGCAGGCTCTCATTGGCTCCTGCAGAAGGGGCTGCGAGGCAAGTGTGTTCTGTCAATAGAACCATTACCGTCAGTGCCTCCCGCTGATCCTCTATCTATCTTTACACAGCATCTTCATATAGTTATACATGATTTAATAGCCTGCACTATCAAACACAGGGGCGTCGCTCTGTTGCCGCGCACTGTGGATGCCGCTCCTGAGCTCAGCTGCCTGGTGGTTGCCTCGCACCGCAAGCTGTATATTTCACAGCGGCCGTGGTGAAAAGCTAACACCGAGGCATTTTTTTTTAAGCCGGCGCTAACAGTGCGTGAGGGAGCAGGAAGCAGCTGTTGCAAACTGCCTTTCGAGACCGTGGAATAAGAAGCGGAAGACAAGAATCTGGCTGCAGCAGAGTGAGAGTGTCCTGCACTACAGTGAAAACGGTTAAAAAGAATAAAGCTTGAAAAAGATGGAAAGATATTTTCACCTTCGTGCTGCCTGGCTAAGGCGAGAGTTTCGCAAGGTGTTTCGTACGGTTCTTGTGTCGCTCCTCAAGACAAAATAAAGCGTCCAAAACCTTGGCAAAATATCCTCAACTGCCAAAAAACTGACAAAGAAATGAAATAAACAGAACTGATTGGTGCAAATTGACTGTAACGAACAGAAGGTTTGTCCAACCGTGTTCCCAGTTTGTCTTCTATTATATGAACTTCTCCTTTACACGTTTTCTATGTTTTGGCCCGAGACTAAAAGACGCTTTTACCCTCGATCTTTTATCTTCCTCCGGAGCCGCAACTGCACAAAGCTACTGTCTTTTAGAGACGCACGCAGAGAGGGCCGCGTGTTCTGCAGGTGGTGTTTACACACCCTCAATGGCCTTGCAGATGTCCTAATATAATTAGAGCCATAGTCGTCTGCCGACCTGAACAACAGCTCCCGGCGCTGCACCCGCTGCCGCTGCCGACGGAACGCAACACAGGTGTTTGTAAATACCCGCCGAACGTTGAGTCTCCCATTAAACCTCAGGTTCCTCAGCAATGCGAAGCACGACGGGGGGAGGAGGGGGCGGGCACGAAAAAGCTTGCGTCACCCTGATTTGCATGCAGAGGATCTGCTCGATTGTGGCCTCGAAACGGGACAGAAGTTGGAGTTGAGTTGAGTTTTGGGGGGAGGGCGCAGAAAAGATCGAGAAAAAAAAAGAAGAAGAAGGGAAAAAAAAAGTGGCTTCATTTCAACTCGCGCAGCTGAGCCGCCCTGTCGAGAGCGTTGCATTAGCTTGATTATAGTTTTATCTGTCAAATGAATGCGCAGAAATAGCTGACATAACATAATGTTGCAAATCCAATTTCGTATTGATTGACAGCGCGAGATTCACCAAGCCCCGTGTAATGGCCTCCTGCACTATTAGAGCGTGTTGTGCTGCGATTTGCATTGGAAAAGAGGGAGGGGGGGAGGGAGTTTGAGAGGAGTGTGGGGGGGCATTTTGCCTGGAGTAATTAGTTAAGCTTCCCTGACTTTGGAAATTTAATTGCAGGTACAGTAAGAAACGGAGCAACAATGGGACGAGTGAAGCGTTGCAGTCTGCGAGGGACTAACAAACAGCAGGAGCCTCACTGCTGACAAACAGCAGCGGCGGCAGCGGAACACACACACACACACACACACACACAGCAGCGGCAGACACACACCAGCGAGGACACACTGCTGGCGCGTCGGGGATAAAAAAGAAAAAAGAAAAAAGAAAAGAAAGTACATCCCTTCCTGACCTCCTGATTCTTTGATCCATTAATGACATGCAATATTCATAGCCACTGCTCCTGAATGTTTCATTATAGTGGCTGAGATGTGCAGGGCATTATGAAGAAGCATGGCGGCGACTGGCCACTGAATGTTTATCGTTCATCTCGGGAGGCCGTCGGCCGAGTGCGTTTCCGATGGCGGAAACGGCTGGACTTAAAAAAAAAAAAGAGAAAAAAAAAAAAAAACCCGCTGCTTTTAATGCATTGCTGTATGTCGGAAATCAAAGCGCCAGAGAGCCTGCATTAGGTTAATACCGTGCACTTTGGAGCGCCGCTTACATAAATATAAATATTTCCTCTAATGCGCCAGTGTTTATCATTGTTGGCCGTGGTTTCAAAGCATGTGCTAATTGTCATGTTTGCCGCCCGGCCTACACACAACCTTACATAAGCGGCGTTGTTAAATCACCTCCAGCCGCATCGTGCCACTGCTCACCCCGGCAACGTCTACCGCGGAATTATAACACCTAAGAGTGAGTTCCGCGCCGCATTAGCAACTTTATCTGCAAAAAAAAAGCCGGCCGCGGACGGGGAAAAAAAATCAATCGCGGGGACGGCTGTCAGTAACCCGACACGGTGGACGCTGGTAATTATTTAAAAGGATCACTGACTATTAACGGTGTTCGGCCTCACCTTTCCCATTATCCGCAGCGGGCGGTTTGTTTTCCTCTCAATTAGGCACGCAGTGCTGTGAGCAGCACCCGTCTACTCGTTACCGCAGTACGGCAACAGAGGCCATCGGGGCGGTGGGGGGGCAGAAATAACAGGCTGCTGTTGTCGCCGCCGCCTCGCTTTTAGTATTTTCCAGGGTGCGTTTCATTTCCCCACTGCCATAACTTATCTCTGTTGCTGTAGATTGAACCTCCCTGTCTTGGAGGCATGGACAGTCAGCGCCGCCGAAAGACCCCAACCGTCGCCGGAGCGCTCCCGCGGCTGATGGCTGTTTGTTTTATATTTCTACCTCAGAGGATATGAAGCGAAACAGAGTCGGAAGGGGAGGGGGGAAAAAAATAGGCCTGGTTGCCACGAAAGGCATCACAATTCAGCCTGCAGTGGGATTTAAACGTTGCTTTAGCCGCGGCTAATATGTAGCTGGGAAAATGGAAAAACTGTCAGACAGCATTAGGCAGATTTTTAATAGCCGCACGCAGGAATGTGTATTCCTCCCAGTAGCGCTGGATCCGAATGCACTGGATGCAATCAGAATCAAATGAATGATAACAATAATAAAAATGAATTCTGCTGAAATTACTTTGAGACGTGTGTTTTGTATTTTGTACATTATTCTGAAACCCTGCCTTGTTTTATTATCTGGATCTTTCTCAGATCTCGCCGCGGCTCGTCACGCATGGTTTCCATACTCCCGCGACATCAACCAATTTGAGCACGAGACCCTCTTTAGCTCGGCCGCCCACGCATCTTTTGCGCACCGCGGCACATGCCCAGTGGACTTTGCGTGTGCGGCGAGCGTGAGCCGCTTCCCCCCCCCCCCCCCCCCCCCCCCCCCACCTCACGAAGCTTGTACTACCTCGCGTGGTGAAGATGTCTTCGCTGCCACGCTGGGCTGACTGCCGCGCTCGCATGGTTCCGACTCTGCAAAAGCCCGGGGCAGGGGGAGTAAAGTGTGTCAGCCTGCACAGCTGATAACGCCGCCTCTGTCGCACAAAGGATGTTTGCAGGGGGACTCAAAGCGCGCGATGGGTTTGGTGGCGCGCGGCCACGTTAAACAGTGAGGAAAGAAAGAGGCGCAACTCTCTGGACCTGCGTCTGGTCGCTTTGATTCACGGCCACCTGACGTGTTTAAATTTGAGCATCGGCCGTTCGTCTCCTGCATCTTTTGATCCCTCGCGCCCCCCGGCGGTGCCACCGTCTCACGGTCTAGGACGCTGTTAGCCAAATGCAATTTCTGCGGCGTGCAGTAGTTTGCGCAGAATCTTTTTTTTTTTTTCCTCTCTCTCTCCCTCCATCTGGTTGTGTTGTTTCTTTACATCTGTGTTGTGCCCCGCCACGGCAAGCAAGTGCTCCTCTATCTCCTCAGGCCATTGCCTTTCCAGAGTCTCTTTCATGGGGAAGAAGCACTGACAGAATAAAGAGGATCTCCTCCGGAGTGCAGTTGCTTATCAGCCGGCAACATCTGGCCAAGACTGATGGGCTCTCGGAATAGCAAACATTTGGGTTGAGCTGCATTATGCTTGTTTAACTGCATCCTCCCAACAATAGCCATTCAGCCGCACTCATTATGCTTTTCATCATAGGCACCCTTTTCTATGATTGCTAAAATGTGTTCCTTGGAGGCGGAAGGTTGCGGGAAAGAGGAAAAAGCCAGAAGTGAGCAAAGGAAATGAAAAATAACGTCACTGGAGCCGATAACTTCAGGTTGTGTTTTTTTTTTTTTTCTTTCTTTCTGTTTAGTATGTGGAAATGTATTTGCACGCTCTGCGTGCAAATTGGCGAAACACCTTTTTGCGAAATGAAAGACATCATTGTGTATTTAAAATGCACGGCCCCGACGGCTCTGCAACCCCATTAGGTAATCTGCAGCAGATTTAGGAATTAACCCAAACACCTGGTTCTGGAGTCGCAGGATGCCAACGCCTGCGATGGCGAGCAGATGTGTCGCACCGACGCAGGTTTACCCCTGTGCCACCGCGGTGTGTCACAACCAATCAGTTCAAATTAAATACACACTGGTGCCACGTCCTTATGGCACTGTGGTAGATGCAAAGGAGGAGGAGGAGAGAAGAAGAAGAAGAAGAAGAAGAAGAAGAAGAAGAAGAAGAAGAAGAAGAAGAAGCAGAGGCCCTGCGGACTTCTCCTGGTAGAAGAGATGTTGCAAAGCATCATGGGTCACAACTGGATACCAACACTCCTCTGATGTCACCGCTGCGGCCTGTTGCTAACCAGCTCAACTTGTCTACGATTGGTATGATTTGAGTCGGTCCAATCACCTTCCTGCCTTGACAGAACCTCCTTCCACCTTCAGTGTTCTTCTCTCTGAGCTCCTCACCAGATGGATTTGGTAAAATAGAGCCAAGAGATTTGAGAACACTTCCATCTGGCGCGCCCCTTTACGCTTGATGAGCTCTTTTAAATAATATCTAATGGGCCGAGCAGGGAAAAGTTTTCACCTGAGAAGACCGAAACCCTGCAGAAAGGCGGCGTTCCGCAGCGCTGCCTGGTTCTTCGCCATCTGCTTTCTTTTCCCAGGAGGGCGGACGGGATTCATCGGGAGGGCGTCTTTCATGCGGATGTTCAAACAAATTCTCGGCAGATTTTAGCACCC
This sequence comes from Nelusetta ayraudi, assembly GCF_046127955.1. Lineage (NCBI taxonomy): Eukaryota > Metazoa > Chordata > Actinopteri > Tetraodontiformes > Monacanthidae > Nelusetta > Nelusetta ayraudi. Next base: position 528,220 of record NW_027466193.1, on the reverse strand, counting down.
CTACGCCACACGCAGAGGCAGCGGCCAGTAGGAGTCACCAGAGCGGCTGTACGAGGAACCGTTGCCAAGAGGGGCTTTAGAACGCTGGGAACACTGGAGCCTCAGATTAATGACGAACGGCGCAGTGGTGGGTGAGCGGGTGGGTGAAAAAAATACACTATTTTTAGATATTAACCCCTTGATTGATTAAGTGACACTTTTTTTGATGTGTTTTTGAATGTCATGTGGCAATTTATGCAATTGGAAGTAAGAATAAAGATTTTTGTCTTCTGAGAAAGGAAGACAACTGCATTTAAAACATCTTAATAATGCAGAACAAATCTGTGTGTTTTTTAATTGTTGCAAAGTTGTCTAATTGAGCGGCAAAAGACAATCAAAGTAAACAAACAGGAAAGGAGAAATTACTGTTTGAGCGTTTTACATTATTTAGTCGCCATCCACAGTCTGGACGGCAGACGTGAGGACGGCGCGGTCACGATGGGAAGAGTCACATTCACATTCATGAGACATGATTTGCGTTTTCATGGAAATATTTAATTAGCTCAATTTGTTTTTTTGTATTTTTCAGCCGAAAAGAAAAAAAAAAATCATCTGCTCAGAAATGTCCCTTGGATTTCCACCAACACGGAAAAGAAATAAGACAGCCTTCCTCATAGGAAGGAAAAGAGGGGGGAAAAAACGCTCCATGTTCCATCATATTTGCGCTCGTGTCCTCAAAGAGAGCAGATTGATGTGGATGTGCTCCTGTCATGTTCCAGAGAGCAGGCAGGGAGCAAATGAATAATTCTTGCTGGTGAGGTTCTACTGCTCGGAGCTGCAGCCCCTGAATCATCCTCATCAGGAGATAAAAGGCAACATCATCGCCGGCCGTCTATTCCTCACACGTTTTCTTTGGCCCGCTGAAGTGACGGCGCGCTCAACGCCGAGGAGACCCCGTCTTGCTAACCGTAATTTGCTTTCAAACAGAGCAATTTCTTTCTTGCTTTCTTCCTTTCTTTTTCTCTTCCTCCCCTGTTTCTTTCTTCCGCACTGATGAAATTGAATTCCAGCGGAGGGTTAGCCGGGGGGGATAACGCAGCGTGGACACGACGTCCTAATTACAAATAACGCCGCAGAATCGTCGCCGTTCATTAGCAATTACATCAAAGCCAAATCTAAAAGGCTGCGGCGCCCCTCCTAGCGAATAATGCGCTTTTTCTTTGCGGGCTTCTTGTTTGAATGACGAGCGTGATTGGCTCGGATCACGACGGTGGCCGACAAGGGCCAAACTCAATACAACTGCCTCACGCGCCTTAGCTGGCAAAAACAGTTTCAGGTATGCAAAGTAAATGCACGGACACAAACACGAGTCTAAAAAACATAACGTACGAAAACAGGATCGTGGTGCAAAACATAAACGCATATACGTAATCATCAAACGCACTGCAAACAGAGAAGCGATGCAAACCAAAAAAAACGCATGCAAATGAAAAAAACAAAAAACAAAATGTTGGATAAACCAGTCACTACAACGGAAGTACTCCAAACCTGTAGGGGGCGCTCTTATCGGAACAGCTCAATGGAGAGGCACATAGGTGTCAAATATAATATATCGTCAAATAAAAGTCACATTGCCGTGCTAAGCCGTACTTTCCCGCTGTTCTTTGAAACACCGTCAGCCAGCCATTCCGGGTTAGCTGTTCCGCTAAGAGCACCCCCTGCATGTTTGGAGCACTTCCGTTGTAGTGACTGGTTTATGCAATGTTTTTTCGTTTGCATGTGTTTTCTGGGATGGCATCGCCTCTCTGTTTGCAGCGCATTTGATGATTAAGTCCATGTTTTTATGTCTTGCAGCATGTTTTTTTTTTGTGTTTTTGCATCGTTTCCACACCTGCAGCTGTTTTCGCCAACCTAGGCGCATTAGGCAGTTGTATAGTGTTTGGCCCTTGTCGGCCACCGTAGATCACAGCGGGGCACGGCGTGCACTTCAATGTCCGAAAGAACGCTTCATTATTCCATTGAGCAGCTTCATCGGGTGCTCCACCCCCACACCCACCCCCACACCCCAGGTCCGCAGTTCACAGCTGGGCGTAACGTGACGACACTCGTCTGGTCAGGTCGCAGTCTGACAGCGGTCATGATGACTTCAGCCACTGAGGTCACGCAGCCGCTATGCCGCGACTCTGCCATCTAAGAATCAATGCGATGTCATCTCGTATGCGTCTCTGGAGAGCCACTGAATTGCGGCGATGGAGGTCAACTTTGACCCCGTTTGGAAAGGAGATCTCCCCCTCTGGTGACGGGGTCGCACCGCACCGTTAGCTGATCGGCCCGGATGATTGACTGGGAGCCTCTGATCACATGACGCCGGGAAAGACACGAGCGTTTTCCGTCGTCCGAGCACAAGCACATCCCTCTGTTCATCCTCTGCTTTTGCCTCTTTCGTATTAAAACGTAATCAGCTAGCCGCCTCACTATAGCACGGCCTGGTCCTTTCATTTATTCAAACCTTGTTTACACAGGCCACTCCAGTGCAAGGGACGCGCTCCTTTGCGTGAAGGATGATAAAAGGAAGAAAATCCATAATCAATGCATCTGTATATATATACATACAAACACTCAATGCACCTGGTAATGTTAATAAACAGGAGAGAGGCAGTCCCCGCTCATTAATTTCCTCGTAATTCCTGCCTCACTGCGCGCGCAGGTTTCCGAAGAGAGGACCCGGCTGCACTGCAGTATCAATAGAGGAAGCCCCAGCCATTTGCAATGCAATTAAAAACTCAGTTTTCAAAGTGCTTTGCTGAGGGTGATAAATGAGCCAATAATCCCTTAATTGTTCCCTCTCAGGCAGAATCACAGGGATGATAGATGTGCCATTAGAGACGAAGTATAAGTAAAAGTAAATAAAGAGAGGCTCGGATTTGACTTGTATCAGTCAGTTGATTACGGCCGATTCCCCAAAGGCAAAGACTCTCTTTCTTTCTTTCTTTCTTTTCTTACTCCCGCTTTTGGTGGCAGGAAGCAACGGGCATCAAATGAAGTATAGTAGGGTGTCGCTGGCCACTTTCAGCACCACGGACAGCTCCTTCGCGTCACGGCCAGGAGCCGTCAGGATAAAAGTGGCAAATAGAGACAAGAGGGGAGAATAAACGCGCGAGCCCGACAGTCAACGCGCGCATCGAATCAACTTTTCACGCGTGTTATCCCGGGGGGGGGACAACAACGACAAAGGAGGGAAGAAAGAAACGCCGCTGCACCCCCGCGGTGCGGTGCCTTCCCCGCCGGCTCGCGCCAAAGCTGCAGCTGCCGGAGGAAGGAGGAGGTGGCCGTGCTATTTCACGGAGCGTCGGACCATTTGAGACCGACGGCGTGTGCGTCGCACATCGATCGAGTCTCGTATTGACAAGCGCGCCGTTTATTCCGAGCCTCAATCTGACGGCGCTTTTTATTTATTTTTTTTTATTTAACGTTAGATCAAGTTTGTCCACCGCGCTGGCCCGCGCGCGGCGACGCCTCCAATCGGAGTTCAGATCAGCCTCCTCCTCCTCCTCCTCCTCCTTCCATCCCTCCCTCTCCTCTCTCCCTCCCCCCCTCCCTCCTTCCCTCCCTCTCTCTCTCCTCCTCTCTTAGTTGTTCTGCAGCTGGGCTGCACCTCAGTGAACCTAATTGGTGCACTGTGAGCCACCATCATCTCTCCACCGGATTTCCATCGCGCCGCGGCTTCCATCCAGAACATATGAATCTGCTCGGACAGGCCCTGTGCAGGAGTTGAACAGACGGGTCGGTCGGAGGAAGAAAAGGGAAGAAAAGAAAAGAAAAAAAAAAAAACAAGACATGGCACAACGCGTGGTTCTGCTCGTGCTGTGGCTGGTCAACCGATCGTTCGGAGGCTTTCCCAATCAGATTAATATCGGTAAGTGGCAGCGCAGATTCCGGGCTTTGTTAAACGGAAGGGAGCAGACGCGTCGGCGTGCGTGTTATATTTTTATATTTTCATTTTATTCGTCTGTCCCGGCGAGGTTGCTCCGGAGCGCAGCGGCTATGCGCAATGATAACTTGATTTTTAAAGAGGCTGCACGCGCAAAAGCTCCGATACGATCCGTGCGCGCGCGCGCGCGCGCGCGCGCGTGTGTGTGTGTGTGTGTGTGTGTGTGTGTGTGTGTGTGTGTGTGTGAAAGCACGGTGAAGTGAGGAGCGATGTCCACCGATTGGAAGTGGAGTTCCTAAGACTAAGCGGAAGACGGTCACGTCCTCCCGGCTGGATCCGGAGAGTTGGACCGCTGGACCGGACCCGCTGGGAATCGCGGTTCCACAAAATGAATAATAAATTGTCCCGTAGTGTCTCATGTCGGCTCGGGATGAGAACCGACTCCCGTCCCGAGTGCGTGAAAAAAGAAAGCGGGCTTGAAAGCGGTGTTTGGTGACGGTGGGATGAGAGGGTCTGCGGCGTCTAATCTCCGGCTGTGCATCTCTTGCAGGGGGGCTCTTCATGCGCTCCACGGTGCAGGAGCACAGCGCCTTCAGGTTCGCCGTGCAACTCTACAACACCAACCAGAACACCACGGAGAAGCCCTTCCACCTCAACTACAACGTCGACAACCTCGAGTCGTCCAACAGCTTCTCGGTCACTCATGCGTGTAAGTGGCGCCTTTTTTTTCTTTCTTTCTTTCTTTCTTTTTTTTTTTTTTGTTTTTCTATTCTCGGGGTTCGTCCACATTTCCGCGCCCGCGCCCGCACCGCAGCGGACACAGCGCGAGAATTATTTATGTCCCCCACTCGGACGGCGTGGACCTAATAGAGGCTACATCTCAATCCAGGGGAGGCGGCCAAGTTCATCCCACTTTCTTCTGCTTGGCAAAGTCTCAGAGGGAATTGTGGGAATGTGCACCCCCCCACCCCCCTTCCTCTCTCTTCCAGTGCACACAGAGCTCTGCATGTTTAATTCTCCTGGGCTTCGCCACATGATGCCTACATCTTTTTTTTTTTTTTCTTTTTAAAGACACATTGTTTATTTTTTTATGCAAACAACAATTGCACATAGACAACAGCGGCGGCTGCTGTCTGAAGTTTGCATGGGCTCCACTGGTGAACGGAGTCCCTTTGGCAACACGCTGCACACACACACACACACACTGGCCTTGAGACTAAAATACATCCAGCTACACAAACCCTGTGTCAAGGACTTCGTGCTGCGTGAGTTCATTTCTTTAAAAGAAAAAGAAAAAAAGGAATGAAAGCAGCACAATTTAGAGCACGTTTCTCCTTCGCACATCCTATAATGTACACGTTTTCCTTTCAACCTGTTATCTGAAACCCACAGAACAGAACTTGGATTTCATACCTCTCTGTGGTCATGGATCACCCCCCCCACACACACACACACACACACACACACACGGTGGTGCAACTGGTGCAGTGGCATTTCACAGATAACCTGTTGTTGTTTGTTGTGGTGATGCTGGTGGTTGGTTTTTTGGCGGCAGTGTCAGGAGCTCAGCTGAAACTGTGTGGATGGAGAGAGAGGAAAAAAAGAGAATCAAGTTAAAAGTCAAAAATGGCCTTTTTGTGATCTGACATTTGGACGGTGTGCTGCTTTGACCGCGCGTCCTGTGCTTTGGAGACTCTGTCTGCCTGGTGGGGTCGCCCCCCCCACCCCCCTGCCCTACACCTCCACCCCCGCCACCCCCCATCCCACCACACCCCCTGTCTGGTACAGCCATAATGGCCCCTCTGACTCTCCTTGTGCCGGAGCGTCGCTGCACTGCTCAGTCCTCTGACTCCCCCCTGTGCTACAGAGCATCTCCCCCAGCATTGCAGAGTCAGCTCATTAGCACCCAGCCCTCATAGCGCCTCACTGTGCTGTCATTGGGTGAAAGGGGGAAGAGAGAGAGAGAGAGAGAGAGAGAGAGGGAGAGAGAAGAAAAAAATCCATAGCTCCCCAACCAGCACCGGCAAATGAGTAAGGCTCAGACCTGCAGAGGAGGTGTGTCTGAGCGCAGGGTGTGTTGGTGGGGAGGGTTTTGAGGTTGGGGTGGTGGTGGGGGGTGGGGGGGTGGAGGAGGGAGAGAGCGTGTCATATCGCGGGCGGCAGAGCTGCAAGTGCCGTAACGGAGGCATCGGCGAGAAACAATAAGCAAATGAGGGTGAATAAATAATAGATAGCGCCGTGCAATTTCACGCATGTTGAAGAGGAAGGGAAGCATGGGAGGAAAATGGCTTGATATCAGAATCTAATTAATTTCAGGGGGCAGACGGAGCCTCTGCGAAAGGGAAAGTGGTTGGTGGTGGTGGGTGGTGGTGGGGGTGCTCCTGTGGGAGTGGCGGTGGCCCCGTTTTCCTGTCTCCTGCAGCCACGGCGCCGAGCCTCCGTCAAGTCGAGTGCACCGTCACTGGACAGAACCCCGACGTCACGCAGACGACGAAACTTTGGAGAGAAACATCTCCAAAAAACAAAACAAAAAAACAACAACGTCCCGAAAGGTCCCGATGGTCCGGTAGAGCTAAAGTGCATCAGAATCCATCCTGATTGTATCTGCAGTGGCCCTGCATTGATACGTGCACACCAGTGTTGCTGGGATTACTCCATAAAAGTAATCCAACTCCTGATTACTCCTTTAAAAAGTAATCAAATTACTTCTTACTTAGTTTCATAAGCAATCAATTACGAATCACTTTTGTTAACGTCTTGCCTACACATTAACGTACAACAAACCACAATATTCTTTGATTTAGACGAGATGAACTCAAAAAATATTGTTTGTATTTCCAGCCATCAAACGCATTGGCTGTTTTTTCTTTTGCCGCCGCCACTCTTGTTTTGGTGCGTCGTCGCATATCAATGACGTTGCATGCACGGCTGCGTCACCAATCTGCGACATCGTTCTCTTTGGTTGTTTTTCTAAATTTCAGACATTTTGTGGATAATAAGACATTTTTAGCTGGCAAAATATTCCGTAAAAGTAACGGAATGGTCACTTGATAAAGTAATTATGATATCATTACCAGTTTTGCCAGAGTAATCCCATTACATTTCTCTGTTACTAAAAAAGTAGTTTAATTACAGGAGTGGATTACTTAGTAATAGACTACCCGCCAACACTGGAGCGCGAACGCACACACACACACACACACACACACACACACACGCAGGAAGAAGAACTTTTAAGACAAAGTCATTCATTTATTAGCAACGTGACAAACAGAGCGCTTCAGAGCCCAGACTCCCTCTTTGTTATTCCGCCTGGGTTCTATGTCAGGTGTGATGGCACCTTATTTGGAGGCGGAGCCTATACGCATGAGCTGAGCTTGCAACCCCCCCTCTCCCCGCCGACAGCTCCTGCTGAGCTCACAACAGGCCACGGGCACCTGCGATCGCCTGCCATGCGGTGAAGCGAGCGCGGCCTGGCGAAACAGAGATGACGGTTATTAAATATCACTTATCCGCTGACTTGCAGGCCTTTGAGGCTTTTTTTTATGCCGGTCTGCCGAGTGAGGACCTTCCGCCGACTTTCACATCTGTCAACGCCGCCGCCATTTGTTCCCCAAGCTGTCACGATTATTTAGCGGCCCCCTCGAATCCCCTCTGTCATCAATTGCTCCGTGCGAATGAGTCAGCGCCTTTGTCAGCGATAATGCCTGTTTTCTTTTGTTGCTATTATATATGCACACAAAAACAAACAAACGAACAAACAAACAAAGGAAAAACCCACTAGATTGGGGGAATAGATCTGTTTTAGTGCGATGTTATTCGATGGAGGTGATCGGTGGCTCCCTGCACAGTCAATGGAATGACGGCACTTTGTTTGAATTTCCCCTCCTGTTCTTTTCCCGCAGACGGTTCGGTTTGCAGCACGTCTCTGGGATCTGCACCGTCAAAGCCCTCCCCCTCCCCTCTGACTGAGCACTGCCCCTCATTTGTTGCACATCCTTTCAAGCAACAGAGAAACAAGAGAACCTGCACGCAATCACTCAGGTTCAACCTTTACCCTTTAACAAGAGAAAAAAAAGAGAGACGGGAGACAACCCTCCGGCTGCATGAAGGTGCAGCCGCGCGTCAGAGCCGCTCCTTTCTAGTCAGCTTGAGGCCTTTTGCCATTAATTGAATTAGTGACCGACAGCAAAACAATGCGCGGCATCTCTAAAATCCTCGCGGCGCGGCTTTTGTACCGCCGAGGCGCCGCGGCGTGCGAGCGAGCGCTTCGACGGCAGGAACTGTCGCGGCTTTGAAGAGACTTCAAGAAATTGCGAAATGCGTAATTACCAGAGCGGCTCGCATAAAAGCGGTCGGAGCGGCTGGGAGCCGGGCAACGGCTGGCGGAGCGGTTCAAAGCGGAGGATACCTGTTTAAAGAAGGCAGAGCCGACAGCGTTAATGTCCCTGATGGTCGCGGCTCGTCCGTTTAATGACACCACCATCCTTTTCTCTGCTGTTTACCCTTTTCCTTGCTTCACCTGAGGCGAGTGGGGGGGGGGGGGGACAACACACATCGAGCCCCCTCCCGACGCCACCGCCAGTGCCTCCTCCAGCAGCGCTATTTATTGGATTACTCGCCTTGATTCTTGTTAAAGGCACATTTTGCAATGTTTGCCTTTTGAATCTCATTTCCCTATTCCTCATTCCTCATTCTGCCATTAAGCTAATGGCGTGTGTCCCCTCCGCCAGCCTCTCTCTGCACGTGCCTCTTCCACCAATCTCCTCCTCCTCCTCCTCCTCCCCCTCCTCCTCCACCAGCCTCCTCCACCACCACTGCCACCTCCTCCTTCTTTATTGAATCCTCCAGGTCTTTAAGCCCTGGCACACACGGCAGCAGATGCCTCTCTGGCTGCACCTTCCAGTTGCCATCTCCTGCACGGCCCCCCGTCGCTGAGGAGCAAGCAGCTGTTTTTACATGGTGTGTGGGGAGGTTGTTACGACAAACAGTGGCTTCAATTTTATTTCCAAAGGCAATAAAAAAAAAATGAAAAGGCAAGAGTAACTAAAACAGAATAAGTAGCTTTTGTACAAAAGCAATTTTACCTGGATTCTCGGTGCTGTTTATCCAGTAAAAGGCACAATGTTCCGGTTCTGAGTGAGGCTGGTTGATATTAGTAATTTTTCTTGCTAATTACGGAGTCAAAATTGCTCGCAGACGTCATTTCAACCTTCCGACGGTGGCTCTGAGCCCTTTTGACTCATTTCCCCCCTATTTTGTGCAAACGGAAGCAAACGCTCCTCCTCCAAAGCCACACTTTAAAAAAAAATCGATGAATTCATGGTGCAACCTTCCTTCAGACGGGCGGTCCCGGCAATTACATCAGTGCATTTTGTGACTAGCAGCAACTTTTGCATCTTGATGGAGATGCTTAAGGATGCAATGTTATCCTTGAGAAACGCCAAAATTGGTGAAGTTTGGGTTTTTATTTCACGACAGCCGTTGCTTTCGTATTTTTGTTTTTGTGACAATTTAACCGTCGCTTCAATCTTCTTTTTTTTTCTCCCGCCCTCATGTTTACTGCTTCCATGTCCTGAGACATTTGTTTGCTGCTCTTTTGGCATAGCTGCAGTAAAAGAGTTTCTTTCCCGTGCAGGATTATCAGACACGCGGCTGCGTTCGCGTCCAGACAACATCCTTAGAAGCATCGTTTGCACTGACCTTAACACCCTCAAAAAAAGCAGAGCGCCGGCAGCGCGCAGAAACACCTCCAGAGTCTCTCCTTCTCTCTCTCTCGCACCCACACGATGACTGAGCGCATGTGGCAAAAGGCATATGTCGTGGCGGCGCGGAGCAAAGGGCCCCTTACCCAATCTTTGCATGTATTGTTGAGCTTTTTTGCCTCTCAGGGGCTGTTGCTGCTGCTGCATCACACAGGGACGTAAACAAAGTGACAGCTAGACAATTTTTTTTTTTTTTTCTCTGTGTTTGTTTCTCTCTTTCCTTTCTTTGCCTCCGCAGACGGACTGTGGCGTGGAGAGAGAAACACCTCAGGTGATTGTCGCGGTGCCACACTTTCTTGTCCTCGCAGGGCGTAACTCAGCTTGAAAAGTGTGACCAGCTAAACGTGGCGGGGGCAGACAGAGGAGGCCGGCGGTGGCGGAGCACTGCGAGGGCACAGACAGAGCCCGCAGTCAGATAAAAAGAAAAAAAAAAAAAGGAAAGAGGGGGGGAAATAATTTGATTGAGGAGTATTTTTTGAGGAGATGTTGTGCTCGTGTGTTGGAGTGCAACTGTGTGTGCGTGTGTGTTTTTGCTTGAATGCAGTGCCGTGTGCGAGTCAAACCAGGAGGAGACCTCTGCAGGCGATGGGGGCTGTGCCGAGACATTCCATCACAGTCCAGCTGTGTTGCAGGAACAGATGGAGACTTGTTTATGGCATGTGCATATGCATGCACGCGTGCGTGCGTGCGTGAGCACATATGCATGAGAGTCGCACACAAACACACGCGGCTAAGTTAGCGCAGCCACATATGTGTGCACAGACGTATCGTCCCCCTCGTCACATTTGTCACTGAATCAGCCTCCCTAATTTGCACTAAAGCTCCCATCAGCAGCTTAACCCTTTGATTGAAGCGGCTCCGGCTGGAGCGGGAGATCCTTCTCTTTGTGCATGTGTAATGAACGTTGCGATTAAAACTGCCTGATGGTGCAGTTTTCGTTTTTTTTATTATTTTTTTTTTCAGCTGGAGTGCGACCAGGCACTCGGCGATCCTTTAAAAGTTGATGCCATTGCACATTTTCTTTGTCCTCGGCGGCCGTTTTTTTTGCGCTACCTTGGACGATAAGCTGAGATTTGAAAGCTGAAATCTTGCTCATCCATCTTTGGCACCCGATAGAAAGCTTTTCAAATCCACCTTCTTCCATAATCGATTCGGTTCCTTTGAGCTGTGAAGAATCCTGGATGTGTCTTCTGCAAACGTCACCAAAAAAACCCACAGAAAATGATGGTGAAGAAACAATTATGAGCTCAGCTGCTACTAAAAAGGTGAGGTTGAACGCTGCAGTAGCAGCTGATTTAAAAGAAATAAGTGGAATTTTAACACGGTGGACGACCTCACAACCTTCTTTAGTCATAGTCTACCTAAACAATGTAGTGGCCACGTGTCACTGCTGCGTGCCGATCCGGTAGAAAGAAGGAGCTGTAGCGTCCTGTACCAAAAACAATTGGTCTCCTTCAGAGCTTCAGAAAACACTTTCTGCGAGCTCTTCACCAGATGGATACATGTTCGTAATGAAGGCGAAGGACCCATCTGGCGAGAAATTCTCAATTACTTTGATACTTGGCTGCGTCACTCTATGACCTGCACCCTTCGCTTCCAATTCCACTGATGTCACGGGAGAGTTTTGATTGGCGGAATATGGTCCAACCCTCGGTACAAGACCACTGATTTCCCAACCCATCTCCCTGTACTGTCCATCACTCACCGCCACTGCTGCGTGACTGACGGTCTTTACACGAGCAAGGTGATGTTCATTCAGGGAGGGAAAGTGGCAGTTGGGCTTCAGACCGCCACGCAAACCACATGACTCTGCAAAAGCCCCTCCGAGAGGCAACAAGAGCCACGGAGCTGCAGCCTAATGGTGCTATTTGGAGGCCAGTAGGCCGGGGCGCAGGTCTCGGAGGCCCGTGGATGCGGGCACCTCGGCCACATGAGCGGTGAAGTAATGGCTGCGGATGAGGTCGCGCGCTTTGGGGACGGCGAGGCCCCAGAGAGACAGAGACAGAGAGAGAGAGAGAGAGAGAGAGAGAGAGAGAGAGAGAGAGAGAGAGAGAGAGAGAGAGAGAGAGAGAGAAAGCCGCCACAAGGGCTTGACTGACAGCACGGCTGACACAGCCGACACGGTTTCAGTCAGATTTGGCCACGTGTCTGAAAAACTGCTCCAGCTTGCTGAATCAAAACGTATTTATTTAAGTGGCTGCTGTTGTTGTTGTTGTTGTTGCTGTTAAAGGCTGTGGCAGTTTGTAACGGGCACACAGGGTCGAAGCTTTCCATACAGCTGACACACCAAACACACAGAGGAAGTCCAAAAGTCAAAGCTCCAAGAGGGGGGAGGGGGGAGGGGGGATCACATTCTGACCTAATTTTGTGGCCATGGAATGTCCTCTGTGGTATTTTTATTTATTTATTCTAAAGTCAAGCGCACAGCCGAGGCTCTAATGAGATTCAAAATAGAAAACAAAGAACACACTCGAAGGCAGATTCAACAGAATGAATTTTTAATCAGAATATCAAAAGAGCCTCTTAAACTCAAGCTAGGAGTGTTTCAGGCGGAGTGTTGTTTGTCTTGGAATCAATGACGCTGACAGATGTTGTTTGATGAAACAACAGCTTTGCCTCGCGAGCCGCTGTGCTACCGTCAAATCTCCACACATCCCTGACAAACACCGGGCATTTGGCCACTTGAGGAATTAGGGAATCAAGGGAAGAGACACATCTTTTTTTTTTGATTTGTAGGGTCACTAAATCACATTTACGATTTTCACAGCCAAGTCTGAGAGACTTTATTGCAACTGACACCTCTGGGTCCGGTGTGACGAGCTTGGATCTCTCGAGTGACTGATTCCCCTCATTTATCTGCTTAATTTTCCGCGGGAAGCGATGAATTGCGAGAGGGATTACCGAGGTGAAATGATTATAGATGGACTGCCACGCTGTCCTGAAGCTGTTCTTCTTCTGCACTTTGAAGAAACATTATGTTTTAACCCCAGACTGGACCTCCGGATTAAGTGTCCGCCGGCGTTATAATTAGTTTACGGAAGAGCCGAGCAGATGAGGGCGAGATTGTAGCGTCGGCCGAGCGCCGCGCTATTAGCTGACCGGCTCGGACTCTCGGGCGGCTGACCAACGAGGGCGAGGCCCCGGCAGACGCGATGCACGCCGACAGCCCATCTATACTCACGCGTCCATACTCATGCGAGCCGCTTTTCCAAACTGTAAGTCGGCGCAGACAGGCCGAGTCTGCGTCGCGTTATTGAAGATTATATCGGCGCGTCGCCGTGATGAACAAGAGCGGCCGCCTGTCCGCGTCAAAGGCAGAGGCGTTCAAAAAACAGAGACCGCGTGGCAGGGAAAAAGGGGCCGCAAACGTCCAAACCAAAAGGGGAAACTGTTTATGATAAGAAGAAGAGGGGGGGAAAAAAGGAAGAAAGAAAGAAAGAAAGAAAGCCGGCGCTTGCGCTGCGTTTTGGCGAATAAAAAGGAGCAGCGCTGCGGGCTGCTATTGTGAGCCATTCATCTCAGGTGCATCGGGGATGTGTCTGCCAGCGGCTCGGCTCGGCGTGACGCCTGCTTTTCCATTTTGTTTTCTCAATGAGCAAAACCTCTCAAGGAGAGTGGAATACGCCGTTCGCGGCGGAGATTAGTTTTCATTTCAAAATGTCATTTACCCTCACGTCGAGGGGAAGACAAGGACGGAGTCGATAAGGGTGTGTGTGTGTGTGTGTGGGGGGGGAGCTGGATGGGTTGGGGTTGGGAGAAAAGGAAGGACATTTCTGCAAACTTGTCACTTGAAAAGATCTCCAGCGTTGCAGTCAGCATTTTTTTTTTTTTTTTTTTGTTAGTTACCCCTCCTCCTCCACCACCACCACTGCCCGTCTCTCTCATTTCTATCTCTCTTTATATATATTTAATCTCTCCCACAAAGCCCATTACTGCTGTGTTCCTGCAGCCGCTGCAGTCACACTCAGCTTTCGATTGGCCATTCACTAGACTCCCCTACAATACCCATAATCACTGAATCAGTAATCCTCTCCTTGAGCCGGAATAGCACATTCGCATCGGGCCCTCGTTGCTAAGTTGCTGCATTGGCCCGGCTTCAGCGGCCCCAAAAGAAAAGCGGGGACTCTGTATGTCCTCCTCAATGGGAGCTGCTGCTGACTGCATTGTCCCAAACAAGGTCAAAAGGATTATGAAAGAAAAGACTTTTAGGACTTTAGAGTATATATTTTTTTCTTCTTCTGCTTCTGCTGTGGGGCCAAGAGATACTGGGGCACCTACAGCATGCGGCGTCTAGCCTGCCTGAATGCTTTAATAGCTGCTTGTTGTTTTGCTGCGGTGCACGGCTGTATGCTCAAGTGTATATATGAACGAGACAGTTGGGGGACGGGGGACGGCGCAGCGGCGCTGCAACCAGAACAGAGGACGAGTAAGGAATGTGATGGCGTTCTACCCAGACCAGTAAATATTGGATCGCAGTGTGAAAGAGGCTTCCAGCTTTGAAGCTCTGGCGTCTGAACGAGCGGGCGGGCGAGCAAGCGAGCGAGCTAGCAGACTGATCTGCACGTTTCTGGCCGCTTTTAGGGAGGGGAGAAAAAAAAAAAAACGCAGCAGTCACTGGCAAGAGCCACTGCCAAAGCTGCATGTCTGTGCAGAAACAAGGGCTCCATCATAACTGATTGCTTGTGACAGTTCACAGTCGCCGGGGCCACTGAAGCATCATAACCTTGTGAAACTAGTGTAGGGGCACTCTAGCATGCAGGCTGAAGGAGAGCATGGAAGAGTAGGGGGTGGGGTGGAAGGGGGGGGGGGGCAAGAGGGGGAATAAAAAGACAGGATATTAGCATTTTCCTTGCAGTAATACAGAGATGCAAATAAGACATGCCGTGCCACAGATAGCCTCCGCGGTTAATATTAAACACGTCTTATGTAATGAAAAGGCGTAATGCGGACCAACACCTCTGGGGAGCGGCGCGGTTTTATAGACAATTACCGCCACTGTGATTGCAGTTGTAGATTGAGGAGTGCAGCAGATGTCGGGAGTTGAGGCGCGAGGATCTGTTGACGTGCCGGAATAAAGTGCTGATGACAGTGAAACAGAAATATCTGCTGGCGTGCTGCGTAGGGTAGGGAATGTGTGTGTGTGTGTGTGTGTGTGTGTTTGTGTGTGTGGGGGGGGGGTGTCTGGGGATCCAACCCCCGACCATTAAAACCACTTGATCTGTGTTGTCAGCGCGCGCCTCCGACCGTTTCCCCCGATTGGACGTGGCGAGCGCAATCGAATCGGCGGGAACGACGCCGCGCTAACGGTCGGCGGTAATGCGCTCGGACGGACTCGGTTTGAAGGCAAATTGCGTAGCTGCCCAACTCCCCCACCCCCCCCCACCACCACCACCACCACCACCGCCGCCTCCCTTTTGGGCACAAAAGGCGAAAGAGAAATGTCACGTCACGGCGCGGCACTGTTTGTCTCCGGCGCGCCCCTCGCTGCTCCGCCTGTCCTTAGCGCTCGCTAGCCCCATGAGTGAGAATTAAGTGAACATGATGTGCTCGCTCAGCCGTGACCCTCCTCCGTTTCTCCCTCCAATGGTTAATTTGGAGAGTGCTGTTGTGTGGCTCTCGCCATTTCACACATGGCTACATAAAAACCTGTGGGCGGTTGCTCCGGGGGACCGCTGTCCACGTTTGTGTGTCCATGCATGAGTCTGCGATGAAATATTGAAGCGTTCTATCATCGAGCGATCGGCTCGGCCGCCCGCTAGCGCCATTACCGTCCTTTAATTTCAACCCCCCACCCCCCACCCCCACCGACCACGGCCCCCAAAACCCGGCCCGTTTTCCTTCCCTTACTTTTTTTCCGGCGGCGCGGCTTCATTTGAGCCCCGCATGGCATGCGAGATCAGGATGGCAAAAACCTCATCTGGAGCCATGACAGAGCTAATCCATCGCAGCTGCAGAATGAAAAGGCCGTTTGGAGTGAATCCATTCCAACGGGCCTCAATAGGGAAGCTTCTCTCAGATGCCGCTGCCCTTTGCAGCCCCGACAGTGCCGAGATATGATGAAAAAGGACTTGGGAGAGTCCAGTGGCTCAGCTATGTTTATGAGAAAAGGAATAACGGGGATAGAAAAGCGGAGGCGGGGGCGGGAGGGGGGCAGAGTGCTAAAGATGGAGTGATAAGGTGACAGACCCCAGCGCCTGTGTGCGACTGCGAGCTGGATCGCAAAACAAATAGCAGGAGAGATATGAGCCGCCCTACATCTTTTTGCACATAACCTGTCCTGCTGAGCTGAGAGGACGACGGCTGGATCTCCAGGACGACTCTGTGCCACTTGTTCGGTGGCAGACGGCAGCCAAACACGGTGATTATCATCAATTCAGATGCAGATATATTTATTTTGTTGCTATTATTATTGTTGTTATTTTTCAAAATGAAACTGTTTTTTGTTTTTCCGTGAGCTAAGGCTTCTCCCTTTATATCATAATAAATGACAAGGAAAGCTGTCAAAAACACAAGACTATTTTATTTTTTAAGGCATTTTTAAATCACCCCACGATGCATTTCGCTGGATGCCATCCCTGGATTAGCATCCTGCCTTTTTGATTGCAAACGGACACCGAGCCTGAATAACCAACCTTTCTGAAGCATTCCATGATGAGAAATGCTTCCTGTAGCCAACAGTAGCACATTTTTCTCCTGCCTATTGTATATAGCTGCTACTGCTGCCTCTGTTGGCCAATCCCTAAGCTGCAGGGGGATATAGACTTTGGCTCCTTTATGCAAAAATAAGCTTAAGTCGGAAATTTGCTCCCAAGTGGCCAGAGTCTTTTTTCAACAAAAAAAAAAAAAGGCAGTGAATGTTGACGGCCATATTTAGCGGTCTCTCTTTAGTTAGTGAAGAAATGAAATATAGATGAGGTTCAAGATAAAACTAAAGTCCCACTCATTGTCACATCCCAGGGGATGCAAATCTTTTTACTCCGTTCTTTGAGGTGAGCAGTAGCAGTGCTGGGAATCATTTTTTTTGCTAAAATTGCCAAATTGTAGTTTTATAAAACATTTAAATCTAAGAAGATGATAGTGTGTTCCTTTCATTCGAAAGAGCACCGAAAAAGTTTGGTCTTTCTGCCTTAAATTCTTCAAATTTCAGTGTATTCTCTTATAAATGCAGGTATCGTACCTTATACGATCATATTTAACATTAAGGTAAATATGAGGTAGGTACGTAGGTACTGGTTTTACTGTAGCGATTATTCCTATTCTAACCCCAGAGTGAACCTATTTGTATATGACGCTGCAAAAGATGCAGTGGTGTCAATGGAGAATGAGCTTGACAGTCAGTTCAGTGTTCCTCCCTGCCACGCTTCCTTCACCCGTTGGGGAGAGAGTCAGTATCACGGTGTCATGAGGCTGATCTCTCCAGCTTATTCCAGCTTGACTACATTACGGTGCATTGCCGTATCAGACGGGGTATCAGACTTCCACCAAATTAGACTGAAATTACTCTTATCGGCGTCGGTGCCCGGCGCACTTCCAGACAATGAGAGGTCCGCTGGGAATAAAATGGAGCACATCTTTTCATCTGACGCGGCCAAAAGAAAAAAAAAAAAAAAACTCTTTACTCTCTTCCGTCTATATGAAATGGCTCTTTGGAGAAGTCCCTCGCTGAAGGCCTTTATTAGGTTTTGCAGAGAACGGCGAGAAAGGTGAGGAAAGGCATATCCCAGGGTCTGCATGTCAGGAACGGCCCTCATATAAAGGATCTCGGCTCATCCCGCTGCAGTAGCCCTCAGATTTTCCATCTCCACCCATTCCTCCGCTCTCTGTTGTCACTTCTTCCTGAATTATCATTCAGGGATGGGGCATCGCCTCAGCGAGGGCGCTAATAAGATGAAAAGTGGCACTGGACTCCACATACTTAACCAGGCCCGGATTGAGGCTAAGAAGGAGACAGGATCCTTTACGTGATGTCTTCAAGGTTAAACAACGGCTTCCATCTCCTGTCCCCGCTCACTTATTCCATTATTCTTCAGACAGAGGCGAGCAGCTGGGAGGGCCTGGTCTGGAGTGGTGCCGTTTTAAAATTCAACCCCATGCTAATCCCTCAATAGCCCCGGCTCGGTTTATTTCAACGCCACGAGAAATGAATTGTGACATGTAATTTGATTAGGGACGCCAGGGGGCAAAGGCTTAGTTTACGCGCGCAGGAAGTGAACCTCGCAAGATTGGCTGATATTCATCGGCTCCTGGTGGCCCCCGTGCAACACACTCCTCGTTATGCGTGTACATGCGAGCCACGGCACAAGACACCGAGCTCACAAATCTCCCCAAAGGACAAAAACAACAAGTCAGGAAGCATTAAACTCAGCGGGCTAGCACTCCAGCTAGAATATGGGAATTTCAAGACTCATTTCTGTCCTGTCTTGGAGCTGAGGGAAAGAGAAAATGACAAACAGAAACGAGTTTAGCCAGCGAGGCTGGGGATCAGATAAAATTGATGCGTGCAGAGGGGCAGGACAAACAACCAGCGTTTTGACATTGATGGGAAAATATATGTGCCTGCCAGACATCCACAAAGTTTACTTTGGATCAACCCAAATAACGGCGGGAATAAAGCAGCATCATCGCTGCCAGGTATTTCCCTTTCTTTGAAGAATTGGACTCAAAACAAGTCAGTCAGGGGTCTCACCTGAACTATCAGCACCAATATGTCTTTGTTCTTCTTTTTTGTGTGTGTGTTGTTCTGGGTGCTCCCATAGCTCCTTGACTAAGGTTGAATACGGAGCAGCTTCCATCATTTTAATCTCCCCGATGTGAGACTGGAGACTCGTTTGTCCTTGTGTCTTAAAGGCATCCATCATCAAGTCCATGAAGTGCCTCCTCTCATCCAGCACAGCTAATCCCTCCAATTTGTTGCGAAGGCACAACCTCAGACCATTTCTGACAGCACCGGCTCGGATGCTGTTGTCCGACACGCTGGACCTTCTCCTTCCTTTCCACATTTTTTTCCCAGTCGCAGCTGTTCCGGGCTTCCTCTCTCCTCTAACTTGTCTCCAGTCTCAGCCCTCAGATAATGATTAGCCTGTGTATGTGAGGTGACGTCCCCATGCTTTCAGCTGCTGTCCATCTTTTGTACCCCCAACACTCTTCATCAGTCATCCTGGCACGCTTCCCTGCCACATGCTCCATTCATATTCCTTCCTCCATATACGAGTCTGCCTCAGCCCCTGCAATGCTGATTGGGAGGATTAGTGGTGTGTGAGGGACTTTGTCACCAGCTTCCTCGGAAATCCAATTAAAGAATATCAGAAGTCTTACATGTTTCGCACTCGGCCGAATCCTCCGTTAAGATGCGCACCGTTGCGCAGTCAAAGGTGGACGTGTTGCCAGAGTCGAGGGGAGAGCTCATCTTTGCAAGGACGGGAGAAGTCCAGGAGCACTCTGCCTTCGCCTCTGCATTGCAGCAAACGGTGGGCTGCATCAGCCCATTGGAGAAGGGGACGGCTGTTTGTTCAGCATGATAAGATGGGATCTGAGCGCGCACTCTCATCGTGGAGGAGGAGGCTGAGGGCTTTTCATTTGCAATCGGAACGTATGGATGGTCCTTGATTGCATGTGTCAAAGCAAAATGGGATCTTTGCATTTATCGGCAAAGTCCTAGCGAACTGATTTTCCCCGGGGCCATTCAGCAAAAAGTCCAATCTCATAGCTGTCATCGTAACATTGTTATCTCGACTATTGGAATGGCTGAGCATTCAAACCTGTCCAGGCCTTCTGTTGCCTTTGCCCCCGCATAATTATTTTTGCTTAGTCAAACGGAAGGCGGCGATAATGACTGCATCAGCACACGTAGCGATTCTCCTCGGCGCGCGCCAGTCTGTTTGAACTGCTCAGTCCGCCGCCGCTCGGTGGTCAAACAAAAGCACCGTGGTCAGACCTTGAAGGTGAAAATATCTGTCAGGAGGAGATTGAGTTGAGAGTCATCCAGTCCTTCGGGGATTGCTCACTGGCCACTCACACAAGTACAGGACTTTATCATCAAGATAGCAGGTGGAGAGAGGAGAAAAGAGCCCCTGCTTAAAGGGCTGCTGAGGGGAAGGCGGAGAGAAAAGAGAATGGGTAATGAACTTCAGTGAACAGGAAGTGAATGCTAGCGGGGAACCTCCAACCTCAGTAATCTTATTAGCCGGCAGCAGAGCAAACGCTTGATGCTTGATATGTCTTGCAATACTAATGAATTAACATTATATATATATATATATACATATATATATATATATATACATACATACATATAGTATATATTCACAGACATGTAATTTATTTGCAGACAGAGAGAGTTTCGTAATCCGATTAGTCGTTAAAAAATATCACCACCGAATCACAGACACACATCAGGACACCATCATCTGCATCTGCAGTGCTCAGCCACTCATCGGTCAGTCAGCCGCATACACAAAGCAGCAAAACATTGTTGGAAATGAATAGTTCAAAATAAATGATTAAGAGTCTTTTGAAAATGTTGACAGCTATTTTTAATACTGCAAAATATGGCTTTCATTTCCCAGAGTTTTATTTTATTAATTATTGTACATCCTGTATTTCTCCATTAAAAACTCCTGGCAGATTGTATCTATTATGTATACATTTTGAAAGCTCTTTTTTCTTTCTTTATTTCCATAATTTCCCCTCTACTGCAGCACAGACCTCGTCACATGGACTGCTACTTGTGAAGGCCTTTGTTCAGAACTCTACATTTCCTATCGCTTAAAAAAAAAAAAAGGATTTAAAGTCAGACGTCGTATCGTCGCACAGGTTTCCCAGAATGAAACACTGTAGAGGATTAATTCTAAATGATGAACGCTCAGACCGGAGCCAAAAGCTGATGGATATATTGTTATCTTTATTGCGACATTTGGCACGTTAATTTGGTTTATTACAGTGAGCAGGTTTTCTACTGGGTCACTACTCAAACTAGGGAAATGATATGATATTCAAGTCACGTCGCCCTACTGTGCATAAAAAATAGAGACGTTTTAGGTCTACCCCGTATCACAAAAAACTCCAGGTACATCTGGAAGTGTGTTATGAATAGCAGAAGTATCAAAATAGCCGACTTATTTTTATTTCATTTTTACCAGAATCTTCCAGCTATTATGGGAGAAAAGGAGAACAGAATTCAAACAGGAAGCAGATAAATAATGGCGTGATGGCGAAGAAGATCTAGGAAGCGATGCCTGTAAGCCTCCCTTCGTGTTGCTTTACATTATTAGCACAAGCAGCCAACGACCTCATCGTCGTCGGAGACCCTCTAATTTCAGCCACTGAAGCACTGGCCTTTCAGTGACGGCCGTAGCCAGAGGGATTCTGTTTTCAGGTTACCCGTGCATTAGTCCCATCTCGTGAACACCGGAATATCTCAGCAAAGCCCCGCAGGGAGCCGTGACCTCGCATGACACATTTTCCCACCACAAATCACTGAAATTTGGTCAAATTGCACGTAAACGGTTTAGGGTTGAATGTGGAAGGTCACACACATTTAATATCAGAAGGACAAAGGTCAGCTTTCCCCTACGACACCGTGAAGTTTCCTGTCAATAAGTCAATGCAGGGGCAAGAAGGAGGACGCTCCCCCATGTTCTCTATGTTGTATTAGAATTAGCAGGAGCGGTTCATAACAGCAGATGTGATATTAAACCTACAGCAGTGGGCGAACTGCTAAACTTAAACCTTTGTTTGGTGTATTTACATTAAAACAATGGCCGTGTGTGGAAACTGGTACGGTACGATGAGACTATGATGTTTCAGATGAGAAATAAACCTCTAGTGGATGTTCCCAGACATCCTGTGTAGACCTACTGCCTTCAGGCTATACTGCAATCTTTTTGCAGCTGAGAGTCGATGGTTACGTACAGAAAATATCAGGATCCAGGGTTCCCTGGCCGCGTATTGCACGCCGGTGATCAATGCTATTCATTACAGCCGCCATTGGACTTAAAGCGGCAGCTGATCTGTGTGCACAATAAAGCCAAACAATTTCTTTCTACTGGGGGAAAAAAAAAAAGAAGATTAATTTATGCATGCTCTAACACACCATTTGGTGGCTGCAGAAATCGACGTCTTCATATGAGCTTTTGTGAAATAGTGGGTACATTACGGCCGGGGAGTTGACAACAGAGTTTATGTGCTCGCAAATGAAATCAAATCTCCCAAACCGGGGGAAGAGCGGGGCGTGTATTGTTTGACTGCGGAGGAAGGGTGGAAGTTAGAAAGGCGTCCTCCAGACACCGAGGGGATGCTGATGTCACGGTGGGTGAGCTCCAGGCTAACAGGCCCCGCTGACGGAGGATTCCCAGGAGGAGCCTTCTTATCTCCCATCATCCATCATGCACTCTGGTAGTCAAACACACGAGTACGTATAAAGAGAGACACAATAAGCCCCGCTCCCTCCCTCCCTCCCTCTCTCCCTCCTCCCTCCTTCCCCGAAGAGGAGGGTGCACAGCAGAGAGCGGTCACGCCGAACTGCAGTTTAGCTCCCGTAACTATAATTCATGCAGAAAATAATGAAGCCGGAGTGTTCCATCACGCTGCATCAGCCGCAAAAACACACATTTAGCGTCCGCGTGCGTCTTTGACTCGCCCTCTTTGCCGCAGCCTGGATACCGATGCCACTTAACCCGCCGCATGTTCCGAACTTGAGGTAGGTGCTAGATGTTGATGGAGGCGGACGGCTAACAGCTTCCCTTTTTTAATGTTTCATGGAGCGAGGCGCGGCGGAGTCGCCCTCCACTCTGGCTGCTGCCGTTTGGCCTCAACCGTGAGATGCACTTCACATCTCTATATTACAAAAAGCTGATGCAGTTCCCCCAGGGCACTTTACCAGATATGTCCCGCTGAGAACGTCCCCTCTCTGAAGAAAAGGCTCGTTCTGATCTATAGGCCAGTGTGCGTTTGTGTGAGAGAGAGAGAGAGAGAGAGAGAGAGAGAGAGAGAGGCAGTTTGGATTTAACATGCAGAGGAGCTGTGAGGGCCAGGAGAGCAAGAAGCTGAAAAAGGAAGTGGACCGTGTGTGACTTAAGAGCTAGAAAAAGAAAAAAGGGGGAAGTATGGATTTGGTGAGGAAGCTAATGTAGCAAAACAGATAAACAGGGCCGCTCATCGTTGACATTTGCAGTTCCTGGCTGTCCTGGCAGGGTTAGCGCCGGGTTTGTGCACGGCTCTCTGGCTCGTGGGCGCAGATGAACGCTCCAGTCCTTAATACCCCCGGTGCATGAAAAGGTTCTTTATTTTCTTTCCCTCGCCTTAAGAAAGAACGAAAGAAAGAAGAATTAGCCAAGCGTGCCTGCAGGACAGCCGCGTCTCCCTGCGAACGAGCGTTCCAGGCCAGCCATCTCAAGCGATGCATCAGAAATTCTAACATCCCCGTAGCACAGCCAAGTGTCCTGATTACGGAGAGGGAACGAGGGCGGCGCAACTATGTGTGTGTTTGACCAGTGAACTGGAGACGGGATGCACGGTTCCCTGCAGCAGGGTGGGAGGGAGGGGGAGGGGGAGGAGGAGGAGGAGGAGGAGGAGGCAGTTTCGCTGCAGAGGGAGAAGAAAGGAGCGAAACGGGGAGAGAAAAGATGGAGGGCAGGAGGATTTATCCTTACGTTGTTTACAGTCGTCGTGCTAATGACGGTGTGCTCGTACGAGCGCCGCCGACTAAACAAGTCGTCGGGGAAATCCAAGGTGACACTCGGGGAAAATCACCGGGTCGCATTAACCCACTCGTTATTCCTCTCAGAGACTGCAAGGGGCTCCGTCCGCCTTATTTCCACCTGCTGCACAGCATTTATTGCATTTTTATTTAATTACACAGCAGGATGAGCCAGAGGCTGGGCCACTTATCGGGGGAACTGGTCTCTCTCCTGACTTCGCCGCCGCTGTTTACACCATCTCGGCCGACGCCAATCTCCGGCCCAGCCGGCGGAGCGCGGCGATATTATGGGGGAAACAATATGAGAGGAGACGAAGCGAGAGGCACTCAGGTGGAGAGGGAGAGAGGGGGAGAGAGAGAGAGAGAGAGAGAGAGAGAGAGGCACCGCCACGCCTGAGAAGGATGTGCGCGGCCGGGGAGGCTCAGACGGCGAACGCCAGCCGAGGTTGAACGCGGGGTCGAGGAGGAGGAGAGGGTGGGTGGCGGCATGGAATTCGTGCCTTTGCAGAATTTGGGTCCCATCGTTTTGAAAAACACGACATTATTGGCCAGATGCCGCCAAAACCTCTGGGCTCGTCTCGGGTATCCATCGTGAACAGGGAACATTTGGGAAGATGGACGGACCAACCTGCGTTCTGTCATGACGTTACATTTATTGGTGCTAATCGGATTTGTTACTGCTAGCTTAACCTGGCCACCGAAGCTGGAGGCGTCCTCGCTCGCCGGGCACCGCTTTGTTTAACTAAACTCCTGCCAAAACCGCTCCGGAGTTACGGCCAAACAAGGTTGTGGACCAAGAAATAAAGTCCTTGTTGCTGTTTTATTTGGTCGGTCTTTTAGTATGAAAATGCCATCCAGTTGTGATAAAACTGCCTCTCTGCAGCACCTCGCTAATCTTTTATAGCGGCGGACATCATTCATGGCTAATTGTAGCTTCTTTTACCCGATCTTCTTGTGTGGTTTTCCAGAACTGGTCTTGACCTTCGTCACAACTTGACTTTTCTCCCTGCAAACAAAGCTGATCAGTTGAGGAATCGATAGAAAATAAGACACGGTTGAAAATGTGTCATACTTGGCAAGATGGCTCCACGGAGAGTTCAGCGTTGCAAACTGAGCAGTGCCGCTGCTGTACAAGGGTACGACATCAAGGAAACAGTTCATGGTTTGTTTTTGGTTTGAAGCTTAAGGACCTTCAATAATAGATAGAGCACAACATCCGAGCGCAGTTTCTGGGAGATGCAACAACTGTTTCCTAATAGACAGCAAGCGTTAGACTGCTGGACTTGGCCAATGAATGTCTGCTAATTTCTACCTTATTATTAACTGTTATCAGACTCACAGTGTTTACGGTCTACTCATTACCCTCTCTGTGTTGTTATTCATCCCCTGACTCAGAGAGAATTAGGCTTTATTAAAAATTTAAAGAGTTAAGAAAATTACATGCACCCTCAAATTAGCAAGGCGGCAAATTGGTGCTGCGTGTTCAATTTTAGATGCTCAGACGAAAGAAATTCTGGGAAAATCTGCCTTGTTTGTACCTTGCAAAAAAATATTTGTCTCTATTTTTTTTTTAAAGGTTTTCATCACTTAATGAGACTACACTTCCTGTTTGCAGAGCACCCTCAATGTCCTCGCAGGCGGCGCCATCTTGACTCGACTGCCCATGGAAACGGCCTGCGAGTGGTTAAGAGTGAGAAAACACAAGCTCCTGCGCAGAACAATCAATACCAAAGCGTCGGTTCATTTTCCGCAGCGTCAAATAGGTGTGACTCTAATGTGGCGATGAATGCGATTTGACTGTAACCGCCATCAGAGGTCACGCAGTGCTGCCACATGTTCCCCTGGGGGGTCAAACTGAGGAGATGGCCGTGACTGGGAGCAGAACGGGGGGTGAGACTCCCTGTCCTAGCGGCAGAGTTTGCCAGTTTATCCATAAATGGAGGTGATTGGTTGTGGCAGTGATGGAAGGGTTGCACTCAGCCGGCGTGCGAGGTTTCACCAAGTAATACGATTATGGAAACAGTTCATGTTCCGGGTTTTGAAGCACAGGAATCCTGAATAAAAGATGAAACGCAGTGTTTGCACTGTAAGACTCGCAGGTGTTTAAGGAACGGCTGGGTTGCACTTTGTGACTGTATAGAGAGGAGGACTGGACTGTGAAGAGAAGCAGCGCGGCTCCTGTGGCAGGGTGACCTGAGTGCAAGCAGCAGCAGCAGCAGCAGTTTTCTGGCAGATCTGGCGCAGTGAGACCGGAGGTCACATGCCCCCAAAAATATAACAGATCACTCTATGAGAAGAGAGACTCTGTTACTTTAAGGGATAAACAGAAGAGAAGAGATACGAGGTCACAGTCAGCGAATCCCTACAAAACCTGACCTAACAAGCAGAGAACAGCACCGCAGAGAAGAAGAGGTTGCCAGATCTGGGCCCAAAGGAAGAATCGTTCAATTGAAAGCAGAGAAAAGTGGTGCTCAACCAAGAACTGGATGCATACCCCTCTGTGAAATACAATAGAATACATTTACATCATATAACTATATGCATGTCGGTTATAAAATATTAATAACTACATAACTACATTGTAACTACATATTTTGAGTGCAATTGTGCAAAAATGCAGTGTGCTATTTGCACACAAAAGATGACCGGAAACATAAAACAAAAAAAAGATGCTTGATGAACAACCTGTATGGGACATAGTAGAAGTGGCATCATGCTACTAGTCGTCCCCTGCCAGGGTTTTCTGCAGAAATACAGAGGTAAAAAGGCAGGATAGCTAACATACTTACATACATGCACTAATTTGGTGTATGTTCGAGTGTGACAAAATGTCGTCTGTGCTCAGAAAAAGTGACAGGAGTGGCCTGGTCACTCATCGGAGGTGCCAAAAAACATCAGAGTAGCCTTTTGGGAGCAAAACTACTCTTGTCGAAATGAGCACGCAATGAGCGTAATGTACTGGAGCCCAGAGTGCGTGTGTGCGATTTGGGACGCGGCTCTCCAGTTGGGTGTCGGGGAACAGAGGCAGCTCACCCCCCCTGCAGCACTTACCCACAATACCTCCGTCCATCTGCTGACTCACTTATCAGGAAAGCGTGGCATGTGCGTGTGAGTGACTTGGCTCGGCCCGTGTGAAACCGAGAATGGATGTTTATACCCCCGCGCCGCGTCCCTGTAGCGGGACAGATACGGGCGGGAGTGAATTAGAGGAATGAGGTAATTCGCCGCAGTGAGCCCGCTCGCTCGCTCGCTCGCTCGCTCGCCACGGCGATCGGGGCGAACGCGGCTCGCTTGTGTGTTGCCGTCAGTCCGAGAGGCTTGCGCGGGCTGCTGACAAGCGCGCCCATCACGCCTCGCGTGCGTTAAGCGTGTGTGACTTCATGTTGAGCTTGATTAGGACGGAGACGAGGGGAGACAACCTGCCTGCTTTTTTTTTTTTTTTTGCTGTTGTTGATGAATTGTTTCCTTCTCAGCGTCAGTCACCCGGGAGAATTGCCAAAAAAAAAAAAAAAAAAAAATCCGATATTTCAAGGGAGGGTGTCTCCCACTGCACAAATTCAATAAAGATCTGTCAGCCAATCAAGGGCAAATATTTAACGGAGCCATTACGTGAGATTACACGCCGCCTTCCGCCGCTCCCCGTCATCCAGCCATTGTAGCGGAATGCCGAGACGTACTTACGGATGTTAAGAATGCTTGATTACCCAGCGGGAACACTTTAGAGTCAATCAAAATAAGTGAACAGTCGTTCACGATGGGCCAGGAAGGCACAACACATCTGTAGGCTCGCCGTCTCCGCTTACATATTAATAGCTTCCCAACTCGCGGCGGTCGGTTGTCGCGCGCGTGCGCGCGTTCCCACCAGAGCGCGGCAATAAAGGATCTGTTTAACAGCAGATGATACAACAGATGATGATCGTGAATAAATAAGATGAAAGTGAATTGCGCAACTAATGATAGAGAGGGAAGTCGCTTTCGAATGTTCCCGTGTTGGGAGGACACTGCAGTAGCTACAGACAGAGACATGTTGTTTTTGATCGGTCTCTAGGAAGCGGTACGTTAGTGTTTGTCCGCCCAATTCTTGTAAACAACCCATCACGTAAACGTCTTCAAATACCCTAAAATAACCAAAGATTATTGGAAAAGTATGGAATGAGAAAGAATAATATACAATATACAAGCATGAGTTGTTGACCTTTTGTAGTGCAAGGAATTATTTAGTCATTTCCAGAGGCATATTATCAAATATAATAACATCATAATAAATATAACATGGACTGGTTTGTTGTTGCCCCTTACAGGAGGAGGTTGAAGTGTCTCTGTATCTTGGTTCTATGCAGTGACTTGCTGAAGTTGTCGTGACATTGTGTCAAATGGTTTGACTGAGAAGTTCCTCATTGTTAATGTCTTAATGTCTAAAAAGGAAGCAAAGGTCCTACATTTAATTTCATTTCAGAATTTTAACATCATTCTCTTCTATTGTTTTTGCACATTCACATTTAAAGAAACTCACTCTTGAAAAATGAACTTCTCAACTCCCCTGTTGACTTCCTGTACAAGTTACATTTGAAAAACTATCTAATTGTTCCACTGAGTGTTCAGCATGCATTACACCAAACCTACAGATGATTCCAATGTGGGTTGAATTTCCATGTACCTGAAGCCAGCTCCCCGGTGCTTGAACATTGAATCAAGGGATCCTTCACAATCGGTTGCTCACTGTCCTGGCAGTCTTCTCTGAGATGCTGCCAAAGCCATGCTTGCGGGCGCCGCTGCACCGGCAGCGGCAGGAGTCGGTCGCTGTAGGTGAGCTACGGGAGCTGCAGGTCCGGCGTGACGCCCGTGTGTGTGTCTCTTCCTGCTGCCACTCTGCTGCAACACGGCAAACACACATTGTCCTGCTTGATTTCACAACAACGACAACAACAGCCGCAGCCGGAAATCTGCTGACACGTCGCAGGCGAGGGGATAGTGGGAGCCTCTCAATTTTTAATGCAGGCGACTCCGTCCTTCCCCCTGCATTATGTATCCGTCCTCATTTTGCTGGTTGGAAGGCAACATCGTTGATCCTGCCTGACCACAGCAAAAGCATCAAGTCACTTCTAGAAACTCCCCAGTGTGAACAAACTCAGTGCATCGCTGCCGTAATTTGCCCAGGAAAGTCAAATGTCATATCAAAAGGTTCTGCTGTTGCCTGGCTGTGATAAACACACATATTTACAATCAGAAAGAATCTGAATGTGCTCGGGGTTTGGCGATTTCAGCCTGTCGTCACACACGACGGCTTATGCGGGGGAACAAAAGGTGGATTCACACCAGTGTGGCCTTTCTCTGATTAAAACTGCTGATGGGAGAAGAAATGTGTTGCAGAGCGACACAGGAGCGACCTTATTCCTGCAGTGCAGGCCGCTCGGCCTCCCACTCTGACTGCTGCTCATATTTTCATAGCTGGAGAATGAAGTAAAAAATCAGCAGGTTTTTACATTTGTTTGCAGTGGAGTTTTATCACCACTAGATGGTACAAAATGGTATGCGCCGGCTCTTTAAGTGATAACAATTTTGAAATGTGTTGTCATGCTGCCACCCCCAGTCACGGACATTCATTTTCAGATGTTTCATTAAAAATTAATTAAGATGATTAAGTAGATTAAGATGGGTGGTGGTGGTGGTGGTGGTGTGGGGGGCAGGGGGAGGGGGGGGGGGTGGTGCTGCTACTGTCAGTCAGCAGGAACAATTTTAAACTTTTAACTTTGGGACGTCCTTATTTTTTTAAAAAAAAGGAAAGAATTAACTCTCTCTTCCACTAACAGCAAGGTGCTTTTGCATTTTATGAATACTTGAGCAGAAGCTGCGTCGCAGGTGCAGAAAAACGCTTTGACTTGCACAGCGGGTTAATCAAGAGTCAGGATAAAAGACAAGAATTCCTAATTGACACGTCATTAGTGGCGGGTCAAGGCACTGCGGTTGATCCGCGGGCCGCCCCAAAGTGATGAGGCGCACATTTGTGAAGGTGCACGCACTTTTTTTTTTTTTTTTACCCCCCCCCCCCTTTGAATGTTTCATTGCTAAACCTGCGTCCTCTCGCCCTCTGCTGTCTCCGCAGTTTGCTCGCAGTTCTCCCGCGGGGTCTACGCCATCTTTGGATTCTACGACAAGAAGTCCATGAACACCCTGACCTCCTTCTGCGGCGCCCTGCACACCTCCTTCGTCACGCCCAGTTACCCCACCGACAACGAGGTGCAGTTCGTCATCCAGATGCGGCCGGCCCTGCGCGGCGCCGTCCTCAGCCTGCTCTCCCACTACAAGTGGCAGAAGTTCGTCTACCTCTACGACACCGAGCGAGGTGGGTGTGCCCGGCCGGGTTCGATGGAGAATCCCCTGACATCACCACCACCAACCACTGGGGGGGAGGAGGGGGATTATATAAAAAGACTAAACTAATCTAGAAACACTTTAACAGACTCGGAATAATTCAATAATACTTTGCGAATGCTGGAGGTTCCCACCGACAGCCGCTTCGCACAGCAGCCGCTTGGCGCTACGCTAATATGGAATAAATCACTGCCGCAGCTCATAACACTTGTAATAACACATCACCGCATGCACGCGGTGGAGTTGGAGGGGAAGCAAAGAGAAAAAGAAAAGACGTTTATGAGCTATAACCCCGGATTCCTCCAACAGTTGGCTGGTGGGTGTCAGTTAATCTCCTGTTTAATCATGTTGTTGCTATTGGCTCGTCTGTCATCGGAAATGAGGTGTGTCACGGACGCCGCTGAGATGTTTCCTAGCACGCTCGCGCTTCCAGCGAGACCTTTGTGACCGCGTGTGTGTGCGCGCGCGTGTGTGTGTGTGTGTGCATGCGTGCAGCTCCCGCTAACCGACAGCCGCTGCAATACGACCACCGCGTGGAGCGGCCAACGCGGCCGCCGTGTCTGCGGGAAGATGAGCTCATTAGCTCTGGCTA
Source organism: Nelusetta ayraudi (assembly GCF_046127955.1). NCBI lineage: Eukaryota > Metazoa > Chordata > Actinopteri > Tetraodontiformes > Monacanthidae > Nelusetta > Nelusetta ayraudi. The sequence continues at coordinate 497,885 of NW_027466193.1, read as the reverse complement.
TGATAACGGACACCTCTCGGTACGGAAAAAAAACTTCAATTTGCTGAAACGCGAACCTCATTTACGGGTTGGAGCGTTGCTACGCTTGGCGCGACGGACAAAAAGATTTTCGCTCCTTCTCGTTTACCGCAGCGAAGCCCTCGACCTCCGCACAATCCACACGCAGCTGCCAGAATGCAGCTCTTTCCCGCCAGCTCTAATTGTGGTCCAGCCCTGCGCAAAGCCTCCCCGGCGCTCACTGCGGCTCACTTTGAGGCAGAGGATGAAGTCCTGCTGTAGCGTGAAAAGTCCTCCCTCCCTCCGTCTCTATCTCTCTGTCTTGCCCATCGCCCGAGCTTGTTGGGTCCAGAGCTGAAGGCCTTAATCCTCCACACAGCCTGCAGATAATATGTGGTTAATTAGGGTCACTCTGACTGGAACACTCGTCGGCCTCTCCCCACCCCCCACCCCCCACCCCCCATCTACCCCCCGAGGACGCCTGCAACCCACACGTCCTTCAGCACGACCAACACTTCCCAGTTGCCTGCTCCCCATCTCTCTGCTTTCTTTTTTTTTTTATTATTTCGCTCTCCCTGACTCCCCCCCCCCCCTCCACCAGCACCTCCTTCTCCACCCTCCTCCTCTTCCTCTCCTGCATGGCAAAAGAGAGACCGAGAGAGGGAAGCTGTCTGGGGCACAGTAGGAGACTGAGTGGAGGTGGGCGGACGAGTCTGAAGCACAAGCGCGCACAAGAGGCGCTTGTGAGACAACAAGCGATGACTAATAGACACATTTTAAAGAGAGAGGAGAGACTGGCCGAGGGCCCCGAACAGGAAGAAGACGAAGAAGGAGGAGGAGGGAGGAGCAAGGATGTATTATAAGTACTGGATACCCGACTGGCAATACCTGGCGGCGCAACAGTTTGTTTTTTTTGGCCACTCGAGGTACTGCAGCCAAAAATCCTACACGGCCCAAAAAGTATTTCAATACAAAAATAAACGCCTGTACAACAGCTGACAGGATGCCTCCGACCTGAAATCCTGGACTTGATAAATATGTATGCATATAAATATACATTATATATATATATAAATATTACATAAATATACATATATATATATATATATATATATATATATATATATATGTATATATATATATATATACATATATACAGTGTGTATACATATATATATATATATATGTATATATATATATATACATATATATATATATATATATGTATATATATATATATACATATATACAGTGTGTGTGTGTGTGTATACACTACCAGTCAAAAGTTAGTATATATATACTTTAATATAAATAATTTTTATATTATTATATATACTTTAATTAAAATAAACTTTTGACTGGTAGTGTATACACACACACACATACTCGCAATGTTGTATAATGCAGAAAATAAGTATTTAGCACCTACAAACAAGCAAGAACTCTGGCCCTCACAGACCAGTTACTTCTCCATTGAGAAACTCTTCTACCTGTTTGAACTTGCTACGTTCTGATTGGCCTGCAGAACACTCAATGGGAGTCACATAACGAGGAACCCAAAACATTTTTCGCTGGGTGAGCAACTCCATTGAAATGAATGGGCCGCCATCTTTGATCTTGGCGGCCTGGGGAAGGGGGGGGGGTGTAAATTGGGTGGGCGGAGGAAAGAAAGACAACAGTCGCTCAGTCCAGCAATTAAGACGCCAGCAAGCTTACACCCTGTTACCTTTGTGTAACACACCCCCACTTCCCCCGAGCCCAACACACACATGCACAACATACAGCGGCCGCCGTGCTGGGGCTCACGCCAAGCCACTTGTCCCTCCCTCCCTCCCCACCACCACCACAGCCGCCGCCGCCGGTGTAAGACGATCCCTTATTAGTGGGAGGACATTGGCCCCAGGAGGGGATTAAAGTCGTTTATTGATGCACTCCATCCAACACTTTGGGGGACTTTGACACTTGGCTCATCAGGCAGACAGATGTATCAGAGGGCCTCCATCGCCGCTTATCAGTTTGCGCGGCTCCCCCGGCGGCGCGGACACAGGGCTGGGAGGACTAACGAGGAAAAAGAAAAGAAAAGCAACAACGGCAACACAGGCTTTCCAAGTTGATTGGATTGTTCTTCCTCTCCTTTCTTTTTAAAGTCGTCACCCGAGGAGTCGGAGGAGGAGGAATAATAATAATACAGCTGAATCATCTGAAGTCTTCTGAGTTATTGATTTATGTTGTCCAGCGGTTCCTCAGCTGTGTTACTTGCGTCCAGCCGGTTCTGCTGCCGGATGATTCTGAGCTCCTTCAGCCCTGTTTTTGCAGCTTCCAGCTGATTTTGCTGGATGTAAATGGGGTCGACAGATGTCGCGCTGCTTATGTACTCGCAAGTTCTTATCAAGATGTGATATTTAACTGTTTGCCGAGACGTTTATGTTAACCCTGGGACAGGAAGCGTGAGTCCGCAAGCCAATGATCACGACTCCATGAAGCACAATGACCGTATTACACAGCTGCCGCTGTCTCCGTCGCACTGCTGCGCTCTCGAGCTGTCAAAAAGAGCTGCGCCTGTGAGCGTCTGTGGGAGTGTGTGTGTGTTATTGACAGTGAATGTGCAGACCAGAGGTTTTAGAAAATGACACCCTGCTCCGATAACTGACGGCTTTGTTGACGTCACGCAGCCATCTCTGCTTTGCTCAATGTTATGTCTGTTTTTTGCTTTGTTTTTTACCCACGTTGTGATGTGAGATCAACCGTTGCAACAGCATTTACATAAAATTAATGGTGTCATATACGATGGACCGAACTAAAATGCAGTTTGCTATTTGCAGTAATGTCGTAAGTAATGACTCATCCAGTATTGACTTACGCCCCAACAGTCCATTTTGTTGCATCTGTTTCCATAAATTAAGTACAAAACACATATGTTCTTTAACATCTGCTGTATTTCAATTTGCTAACGAGAAGCAGTTACATTCACCGGCCATTTTATTAGCTACATCGTTGAAGCGCTCGTCAACAGCAAGAGCTAATCAGCCGCTGGTGGCAGCGACTCAGTGCGTTCAGGCACGTGGACGTGGTGAAGCCGACGTGAAGTTCAAAGTGAGCCTCAAAATGGAGAAAGAAAGGAGGCTGAAGTGAACATGGCTGGGTTTTCACATCATCGCAATCACCTCTTGGGTTTCCAGAAATTGGTCCGAAAAAGAGAAAATATCCAGTGAAGCAGGAAGGAGGAAAATGCCTCGTCGATGTCAGGGGTCAGAGGTCAGAGTGGTCAGACTGGTTGGAGACCAGAGAAAAGCAACAGTAACTCAAATGGCCGCTGGTTAAAATCCTGCAGAACATCATCTCTGAACAAGGACCACACCACCTCGAAACTTGAAGCAGCGTCAGGAAAAACTCACCGGCCACTTTATTAGCTACCTATTACTTATTATTGTAGTCATTTGTGTAATGTAAAGAAGCATAATGTAATTAGGAGTGTAGCATTATGCTCCATCTGCACCTTTTGTCGTACAGGCACTTGTGCTATGTGTTTTTATTAGACTAACTGTGTTCTTACACTGACTCAGGGAAACGCACAAGGAATTCCAATGTACCTGTTTGCACCTGTTTTTAACTTGTACAAATAGCAAGACATATCGAATCTGATAGAATATAATCTGGTACTAGCCTAATACAGTGGGCACACTGGCAAGGAGATGGCCATACTCCCAGTATTTACATTTGGCCCAAACATGAATATGCTCAAGGTTGCCCGACTTCAGCCCGACATCACAGCTGGTGGAGGAAAAAGGCAGGGGGATCGAGTGGGACGTCACAAAACTGGGGGGGGGGGTTAACATCAGGGTGACTTTCCCATATTCCAACTTGCTGATGAAGGGGGAAAAGTTAGCGGAGAAATGGCAGCGGCGGGCCGCTTTCTGCGGGGAAGGTAATTCAGCCGACCGATCTGGCCGCCGTTTATCGTTTCAGCACCATAACCGACCTGACAGCGCCGCCGTGGGCATATCTCTAAACATGATAAATGTAGGCATGTGTTTGGAAAATGTTTTCAGACCATTACATTCTACGACATCGGACCTTCAGAATTACACACAAGACAAATGTGCTTTCAGTGCAAACAAGCTTTATTTATTTTTTTTGTCATATTTTGACTGTTTTGCCCGCTTGCTTTTTACTCTTCTTTATCTTAATTTACATTATGTGTGCCTCCTAAGAAGCAACTGTATGAACATAGATTTTTAATACAGTGAGCTGTAGTCGTCATTGTCCCACGGGCCTCGTCACCATTAGCTGTCAATCAGAGATCAATTTAGTTTCTTTGTTCTCTCTGCGATGCGTCTTTGGTTCGTTTAACTCGAGAGTCAATAGCGGAGGATTCTCTTCGCTAAACGCCCCCCCGGCGGTGTTCTCACGGACTTCTAGTGGCGGCGTCGTGTGAAAGAAAAGATCGACGACAGTCCGTAAATAAAACGTCAAAGATTGCCGTCGCACAACAAAGAATACAATGAAAAACACAGCAGCTGTAGAGCCGCCACTGCTGCCAGGCTGTGGTTTGATCCGCCACGCCGGAGATAAGCACTCAACTAACGAACCCACCCATCATACCTTTTGCAATTAATTACTTTCCCCAAGAAGCTTTTTGCCTTTGATTTGCTTTGATAGAAGCACCGATTCCCCAACAATCCAGGGTAAAAAAAAAAAAAAAAAAACTTTTCAATTATTCCTCGGATTCTCGCGTCGGGCCGAGGGAGAAAAACACAGTGAACCCGCTTCCACCGAGAGGTTTTATTCAATCAATACAAAAGATTAATAACAAGCACAGCCGCTCGTTCGGCTCTGTTATTGGGACGGCGGAAAAAGGCTTTTAGGCTTTTAGTGCGCTGCTCTCCGTCAGGAAGCGACGGTCGGCGTGCGTCAGGCTCAGATGTGCCCGGTGAAATGACGGTAAATTTGTCTCCTAAACGACGACGACGACGAAAAAAAAAGGAAAAAAAGAAAGAAATCAGACGGACGTTTGAAAGCAGACATGAGGTGGAAGGAGGAACCGCCGGCAAATGGGGCCTTTGGCTGCTGGCACTACAGCAGCCTAATGAGTGGCTACTCTTCATTTATATGGTGCAATATACTGAGAGGGTGTGTGTGTGTGTGTGCGTGCGTGCGTGTATGTTAATACACACAGGAAGAGATGAAAGAGACGAGCGGATCTCGATGCGCCGCCACTTCAGCGATCGCGTCGAGCTGAAGTTGCGTCCACGGAGCAGCAGCTCTCGCCGTCGTCGTCGTCGTCGTCGTCGTCGTCGTCGTCGTCGTCGTCGTCGTTGTCGTTTTGTCCTTTTCTGTTTACATCAGCGGACAAACCGTCGCACTAAAAAGAAAAATAAATAACAGATGAATAAAAAAACGGGAGCCTATAGGTTGCGAGGAGATGGATCTCGCCCTCTCTGCTCTGGGAGTCAGGTACGGGCAGATAATTGCCAGCTCTGTGCAGCCGAGACGGATGATTACGGGCTTTATTGTCTCTCCCAGGCACAATCAGCCCTGATTCAGCAATCTCGCATCGCCTTGATTTATGAGTCACCGCTCCCCCCCCCCCGTCACACACACCCCCTCCATACCATGCTCTCTTATGCTCATATGCTTTGCTTTTGCTTCCCTCCGCTCCCCCTTTATTGCTGAGCGTCCACCAGATGCCTCTTTGCCGTCCGGCCGGCCGGCTGCTGCGGCACGCGGAGCCGCTAGCAGGTGCCGCCTTAGCCTGTACGCGATGCGACGTTAATGGCGGCGTGATTGCCACTCGAAATTCTCTTGGAAAATGTTTGAAGCACTTCTAATCAGGAAGGAAGTGGGAGGGCTGCTGCTTTGTGGCCAAAATAACTCTCCATTGAGTCAACAGACACAAGTGTTCCGGTCAGTTGCATTAGCACAGTAGTGTCCGCCTAGTGGCGACGTCATGCAGTCGCACGAATAAGCGGGTCTTTTTTTTTTTTGGCTAGTCGGCCAAGGATGTTCTGAATGAGGTGCTCTCCAATGGATAAGAATAGTGTAGTGGTGTCACAGGTCACATGCATGCAATCAATGATAGTAAAGAGAGGATATGATACAAAGATTTACACTTTGTGTCACCGTGTGTGCCCACAGCACGCACTATTTCACCAGCACCGTCAGAAACGCTGCACAAGTCAGCGTTTCCCACATTCCGCTGCTGCTAACATGACATGGAAATGAAGAACCTGCCCGCTGTAAAGTACTTGAAAGTCAAATCGTGTAAAATAAACACAGCCTGTGCAGTTAGTGCACTTCCTGGATCCCACTGATCCAACGGGGAGCCGAGTGGAGCCTCCAGTGTAACTCCCCTCCTTCCACGGAGCTAATTAGACGCCATACGCGTGCAACATCAGTAGCTTCCTCATACAGTGAATCCTGAACCTAAAGATTTGTTCAGTCAATGCACTGAAAGCGCTGGCAGAAATATGCTAAAAGGTCCGTATTACATACATCCATTTTTAAAATGTTGGATTTTTACTTGGTTGCGGAATGGATTTTCTCCCTTTCATTATCACTGTTTTCCAGCCGCCGCCACGCCGTTCCTGTTTTTCTTTTCTTTTCCCTCAGAAGCTGCAGTTCACCTTGAGCCGAGCACCAAGACAGAAAAACACAGCAAAAAAACAACGAGAACGAGCACATAAATATGACCGATCGAGTTTGGAGGTGACAGTGTGAAATCTCTGCCATTATCCCATTGGCATTTTGTGAATCTATAGGGAGCGACGCAGGTGATATTTTTGCAATCAGACCTTGTGGCCGCCGCCGCTTTGTATCCATGAAGGCGCGTCCAGACACATGATTCCGGCCTGTCTCACCGCATCCACCGGGGCGGCCGTGATGGATTAAGGAACAGTGGCGGCCCTGTTGTCTCTTTCCATCACTTTCTCTCCCAATCAATACTGCGTACGTAATATATATATGTGTGTGTGTGTGTGTGTGCGAAGGGAAACAGATCAGACACACAACAGCTGCAGCGCCATCCGCTTCAGCCGTGTAACAGCTCGCAGCTGACGCTAGTTCTAAAGCGGCGCTCTAAGTCACAGCCTCATTATGCCACCAGGAAGTCAACAGTCCTTTGAGTAAAAATCTGCCAGGTGGAAACTAACTTTTTTTTTTCTTCTTTTTTTTTTTAATGTCCCCCTGGCGCTCGCTCCCAAATCTATCCCCGTGTTGTTTCCTCCTTCCAGCCTCGGTTCCCTCCGTTAGCTCCGACCCCACCTGTGCCCGAGTCGATCCTGCAAACGCGCTGTATTGATCACCAGAGGTTAGTCGTTATTGCCGGCCCTCACCCTTGTAATCACACAGGAAATAGCCGCTCATAAAATCATGTGTCATTTGTTGGTGTGGTTGAGGTTGCGTTTAAATGGACTTTACAAATCATTTTCTGATATGACTTGAAAATGACCAGAAATAGGAAAAAGGTGAAGTTGGAATCAATGTATATTGAACTGAATATGCTGCACTGTTGCCCCTGAATGCCTCTGAAAAACAGTGCTAATGTCAAAATAGAAAAAAATATTTTTTTCTAAACTTGAAGTTTCCATATTACAGATGATTTTCAGATTGTTTGTAATTCTAGACATTGCTGAAAAAACTATTGCATTATTAACTATTAAAAAAAACAGCACTGTACATCCAGTAATTAGTATACTGTATGTTGCTTTCTGCTAAAACAGACACAAGGCAAGACCAGAGGGAAGAGCGAACAATTGGCTTTGAGTGTTTTCACTGAAGTGGGAGGAGCATCGGTGCCCTTTGTGACATCACAAATGTGTGATTTCCAGAACTCTGTGTCATAGCGGTCACATCTCGAGGAGTGGAGTGAGGTTTAGAAGTAGAGGACGGACTGAACTCGTTCCCCAGGTGTTTGTTCACTTACAGGCTGCAGATTCACCTCTGCAGATGCCTCTCCAGCCATCATACTGCTCAATGGAATCATTGTGCCTGGACCATGAAAAGACAAAACACACAACCGGTGATGACGATTGGGCTGCATCAATCAAAGGCCAGCTGGCCTGGTTCAGAAACCCTCATAACTCTCCACAGACGCTATTGATCAGCTGTTAAACAGGCGGACGAGATAACAGCCGCCTGGCACAACCGGCAGTGCGCCGCGCCAAGTGGGCCGAGAGCTTTGTCAATGTGACGTTTAGCCAGAGCTCGGCCTAATAGCCCCAGACCGAGCCCGGCTAGCGCACATATAAAAGGCGGACAGACAGACAGATGTGGGACGCAGACAGTTGCCACGACGAGCGGCGGCGTCTCCCGCTCCTCTAATTGGGCATCGAGAGACGCTCGCTTTGTTCTCAAAGAGGGTCATACAATTAATGCCTCCTGCTGCTCTCCTGGATGCCTTTGATTGCAGACCAAAAAAAAAAAATCCAGCCGCCCGCCGTTGCGCTCCTTGTAAACAACACGAGGAATCAAACCAAATGGCGCTCGCCATCGTCCAAACTCCAAAGTCATTCCGTTTGGATTTTTGTCCTTCGATCGCTGTCAAAATCCTGATGCGCAGCTGCAGGAGGGGCAACAAGCAGTGCCGCATGATGCCGTGTGTTTTTGCCAATGTCTGAATACTACTACTATTAATAATACTGCTAATAATAATGATGATGATGATGGTGTGTGTTTTGAGGTCTGAACAGTCACAGATGTGTGTGGCGCAGTGACTTCCAGAGGGAGGGGGCAGCTGCAGACAAAGCTCCGTCCCCCCCAGGTCCGGTACTTGCTTTAGTCTATATATAGTACATCCAGTATATGAAGCTCAGAGAGCCGTAGAGTTGGATATCCGCAACATTTATTAAAATGCATTTGAGCAGACATCATAAAAAGTCACAATATGACACTGAATCTCTCCCCACGCTCGCATTTTCACATTTTCAATCATAAACCCGAAGTCCTGTTTGTCTTCTGTACACCATCAAAGTATTTTCCTGCATTCTGCCACATTTCCCTCAAATAGTTGCTTGTCAGGGATAATATTGACATCCTCAGCTGCTGATTAAAAACCGAGCTGGCGACGTGATATAATGAGTGTAAAACGGAGGCCGGCGGCTGCATCCACGTCAAACGCGAGCCTGATTTTTTTCTTTGTTTTTGATTTTTATTTATTTATTTTTTTCCCCTCCTCTCGTCTTTGTGCTCTCGTCACGGCCAAAATAACGTCACGTCAGCTGCGCCCAGCTGAGACCTCTTCTGAGCGCTCGCGCTTGCTTTAGTGGCCCTCTCCTTCACGCCGCCTCCGTGGCGGCTAAATTATGCATGCATCAGGAGAGTAAATCAGCTTGGACACACTGACAAGAAAGGGCACATAAGAGGGGCCGAGTGAAATAATATGAGGGAAATACGGATCCTCTGTACCCCTGCCACCCACCACCACCACCACCACCTTTTTTTGCATTTTGCACGGATAAACTGGCCTCCCTGCGGAAGCCACGTCCCGATTCAGAGACGTCGGCAGGCCTGCGTAATTCGGCGCGATGCACAGCCGTCCACCTTGGCCTTAAAAATATCAGGTGAGACAAGTGCGACACTCCGTCACAATGGACCCACAATGAAACCTTGCCGCTCGTCAGACACACAGGCTGGAATAAAGCCATTCCACCACTTTACCCGCTGTGAGCTTCAGCAGCCATGAAGTTAGCGCTGGGAGCCTTTTCTCTTTCCCCCCCGCCCCCCTGTCGCCGCGGCCGATCCCTCCCTGTCTTTTTCATTTTCCATTATGACAAAGTGTCCTGGCCTTTGCTGCAAGCGGCACCGGCGGAGGCTCCGGCGTTTCTCCGTGCCACAAGACGGATTTGTTTGAAACAACATCCTCAATGATATAATAATAACATGTAATCAGAAACATAGTCAACGGAAGGCCTAAAAAAGGGTTGAATGGCATCTGGGTCCCTTTCTATGATGCTCAAATCCCCCTTTCTGTCTTTGAGGTTCACCTGACCTGAGACATTTTTTCCTTGACACACAAAGTGAGAGAGAGAGAGAGAGAGAGGGAGAGAGAGAGAGAGAGAGAGAAAGAGAGAGAGAGGGAGAGAGAGAGAGAGAGAGACAGAGAGGGAGAGAGACAGAGAGAGAGAAAGAGAGAGACAGAGAGACAGAGAGGGAGAGAGAGAGAGAGAGAGAGAGAAAGAGAGAGACACAGAGAGGGAGAGAGACACAGAGAGAGAGAAAGAGAGAGACAGAGAGATAGAGAGAGAGAGACAGAGAGAGAGAGAAAGAGAGAGACAGAGAGAGAGAGAGGGTGAGGGAGAGAGAGAGAAAGAGAGAGACACAGAGAGGGAGAGAGACACAGAGAGAGAGAAAGAGAGAGACAGAGAGAGAGACAGAGAGAGAGAGAAGGAGAGAGACAGAGAGAGAGAGGGAGAGAGACACAGAGAGAGAGACAGAGAGACAGAGAGAGAGAGAAAGAGAGAGACAGAGAGAGAGAGAGAGAGAGCCAACGCAATTTCAATCGTTTGCTTTCATTGAACGACGTGACAACTCTTTGGGCTTCTTGCTCGTCTGTTTGCTGCAATGTCACAGGATGGAGAGGGGGGGGGGGGGTGACAGAGGATGGAGAGAGAGGGAGGGAATAAAGCCAGACTGGGGGAGATGGAGAAGCTTTGAAAAGTCTGTGGGTGGATTTTCAGCGCTCCTCTCCTCTCCTCCGTCCTGCATGTGTGCTCCTCTAAAGATACAGACGGCGGCGCGCTGCTTCTGTTTGATTTGACATGCGCTGTCTTTTTGATGAGGACAACACTCGGCGGAGAGGCTGTTTTTGGTTTGGAGTCCTACTGTAAACACCACATCAAAGCCTTGTTTTTTTTCTTCTCCTCTCTCGCCTCGCGCGCTAACCGCTGCGTTCCCGCCACTGCCGCCGCCGCCGCCGCCATCAAGGTAAAGCGCTCGCTTCGCCCCGCGGACTCTGGCTGGAGCTTGTTTAGCATCAGATATAAGGCGCTAGCGGAAGTTGAGCGGCGCAGCCCGCGGTTCAATCCCCCGAAAGCTCCTCAATTACAAAGTCTTTACAGCTGCTAGGAGAGATTAACACCTTCCTCATCAACAAGTAATTACGCTGCGCCGCTGCGCTGCCGGCGTATACAGTGAACTGGGGAAATTAAAACACATTCCCTCCAAAAAAATAAAATAAAAGAACACATTCTCACAGTCTAAACCTTCTCTGCCGTGGGAATCAGAAGCTTGTGATTAGCCTATTTATCTTGCACAAAGACCTTGCAATAATAGAGGTAAGAGTCGAAATAGAGGGATATTGGAGAATCACATGGAATTTCCCAATGGCACCGTAATAACTTGGTCATTTTCTCTATGAAAAAGAAATAATGGTCGCAATTGGCATGTATTTAACGACCACTCCACAGAGTCCGTCTGCCACATTCTCCTTCAATTTTTCATTTCTGGACACACAGACGCTGGAATTTTTTCTTTTTATACGTCAGGCTAAAAAAAAAAAAAAAAATAGTTGAGCAGCCGCATTTTCCCCAGGCTGTGCCACTCAGTTTCCGACGCCACTTGCCATGTCTGCCACTCCGTCTGAGTGGAAAAGGAGCGCAAAGGATGATGGTAGCTGTAGTTCCCAACCACTCGGCTTCACTGCAGCTATCAAACCGTCCAACGCCCCACAACGACTTTGAGGCTGTTATTCTCTGGTAACAATAAAATAAAAGATTAAAAATATTTGTGACTTCCGTTGGTCACACAATTAAAGATTGAGTGAGGTTCTTTTTTTTTGAAATCTTCCATGAAAATAAAAATAAACCCTGCAGTCAGACACAGAAATTTTCTTGTACATCGTTTCAACCTTTCGCGAAATCCACATTTTTTCTTTTCCATGCCTCCCTTTTTATTTTCCTTACGAGGCGTAGCCACGTCTTGAAGAATTGAGCATCCCGAGGAGAAGGCAAAGAGAAGAAAAGAGATGAGAAAGAGTGAGGCAGACAGCGAGAGGCTCCTGATTGCAATCCAGCTGAGGATTCTGACTCGGATCATGAACACGGCGCCACAGGAGCCCCCGGCTGAGCCCGCCGAGGCTCCAGACAATCACCTGTTTACTTGTGTCATTCCGGCCCAAACAAGTCTGGTGACAAAGACGAGGCACCTCATTGATTCGCGTTCAGCTTCTTTGAAATGAACCAAAAAAAAATAATAATAATTTAAAAATGGTACAGATTTAATTGATTCCTGTCGCAGAGGATTTGCAATTAAAACAAAAAAAACAAAAACAAAAAAAACAACTGAAAGACTCAAAGCTGTGGCGGCTGCTGATGGCATTGATCGTCTGCACCGCAGGGTTCGGCACGCACAGGTTCTCTGCATCTATATTTGAGGTGGACATATAAATCCTCCGTCAGTCGGCGCGATGATGTGGACAGAATGCAGCGCACGGCGGCTTCCAAGAGCATCTCTAATGATGCTGCGTCTGCGTGCGAGACGCCCCCCCCTGACAACTTAACACCTGTGGGATCCAAAAAACTGTGTTTCGCACCGCGTTCAAACTTTCCAGAATCAGAGTGGCGGTCTTACGGCAGATTTACTAACGAGAGGAAAAAGTCTTCGGCTCCGACTCCCAAGTCTGACTTTGATCTCCACCGCGCAAACACTGGAGGGATCGTGGGAGCCTTGGGAGCCGACGTAGCCCAGAGGCAAAACACTCAGCGGGCCCCCGAAATGCTGCATGTTATTTATTTTGGCTGCCTCAAAACACATCGGAGAGCAAAGCATCTGTGGAAGTGTTTATCGTTTACAGGAGCGCGGAGATGCAGCTAATGAAGAGTGAGATATTGACGCCACAAGTGTCATCGGTATATGTTGCGGTGGCATGTTTACATGCTAGAGGATGATGCCTTCAGGGTTATCGGACAATGTTGGCGAGGGTTCACAGTATTGCGCTCGGGGGTTCGTATCATTTGATCTATAGTCTAAAGTCTGGGAAAAACTGGAGAGCCATTGTTTCGTGTTTCCCGAAATCTTCTGCACATGCTTGATCACACTGCTTACATAGTATTGCTAAGACAAAAAAATAATAATAATAATAATAATAAAAAATAAAAGATTTGAATACGCCGAGATATTTTGGGACTTCTTGAATGCTGCAATCTGTGCCTTTTTAGCTATGCCGAAAACAGAAAACGGCTGCGAGGAGGAGAACAAAAATGTGCTGCTGATGAAATTAGCATCGATGCTACAGTCACAGCAACAGCTCGGTACATCTCTGTGCCACAACACAGCTTTTGCGCCTACAAGAACTGAGTCACACAACTGGTATTAAAAAGAATGAGTGGTCAACAAACAGGACGTTTCTTTCCACTTTCCTCCCAAAAACCATCCACCCTTCCAAAATGTTTTTCCAGCATCTCGCATGGAAAAGAAATTCAAGCTTGGAGCATTTCAACAAAAGAGCACAAAATTGTTCTGTCTTGGAGTAAATTTGAGGACTGAATCCTCACATTATATAGACTGTGGAACGTCTGAACTGTTGTACAGTTTCTCTGGTGAGGCTTTAACACAGCACAAAGCATAAATAGTGATTCATCTATCTCTATCTTGCTATAGTTCCTTTTACAAAATTGAAAAGAAAATTCTGCGGCTCAAACTGCCAGAAAAAGACTGAAAACAGCGGAGTGCGAGTTTGCCTGATCCACATCTCTGAGTAAACCTTTCAAGAAAACACAACTAAAAGCATCTCCTGGGTCCGTCTCACGACTACAAGTCAAAGTTGGGATTTTCATTTCAATGTGGTTGATTCCGACACCCTGTGAGACCTCGGATGGGACTCGGAGGGGCGTTTCGCTCCATCACACTCTTATTTACCAGGATTGGCGAGTTCAAACCGCTGTTACTTCTGGTTCAGCGTCCACTGCCTCTTTCTACTGTGGGCTTTTCCCTCCTCCTCCTCCTCCTCCTCCTCCTCCTCCTTCCTTTCTTTATTCCCACCGCCCTTCCTTTTATTTCTGATGCGGCGTGGTAAACGTTAATGACGGCTTATTTAATTGCGTTTCTCACCATTTCATTCGATTAGAAGATTAGATTTTATTTCGTATCGGCGTGGATTAGCGTAATGCAGTCGCAACAACGCGGAGGAACGACGCAGAAGAGGACCGCAGCTCCCGGAGACTCCCTCGCGCCGCCGGGGATGCACGCGCTCGCAGAACCTCCGCAGATGTGGCCGCTTTGATTTGGCCGGTTTGCCTGGATCAGCTGCGAGATATGAGAAAGCTCTCTGCGCGCGCGAGTGTGCGTGCACGTTCGAGAGAGAGAGAGTGAGAGTGCGAGAGATGGAAGCTTGTGACACTCTGCACCGTGCCCTAATGAGAGGCAGGCAACCACAGTAGCCGGGCAATAAGATTAGATGCAAGTCAATTCAATTACTGCTGAGCCGCCACGGGTGACGCTTCAAAACTCATCCTGTTAAGATGCGGCTCTCAGACGGAGAGCAGAGGGACTGCAGCTCAGTGTGCCTGGGCTGCATCATCACCACGGCTCTCTGAGTTATAAGCGCCGAGGCATCATTAGGCTGCGGATTTCTAGATTTCTTTTTTTTTTTGGGTGGTGGGGGATGCGATGGGAGGGGGGGGGGGGGGGGGGGGTTGCAATACTGTTGTTCAATGTTCTGATCAAGACTTGAAGGGAAATTCAGAAATAATTGAGTTTTTTAAACCCCCGCCGTCCGCGGACTGCGCACTTGTTTCAAGTGTGGGTTTGAGATTAGAGAGGCGCTCAACACACAATTTTAGCTGGAATGCGGATTCTGAATGAAAAACAAGGAAAGAAAAACATGCATCAAGGCCCCGACGGCACCGCCACCCTCACAGCGCCCCCTGCCAGCACCCAGCATTATAATTGTCTCCTCTGTAAAGATGTTGTTTTTGTAAATATTAACAACAAAAGGTGCACTGCAGCCTCAGTCAGGACTCAGTTGTCCATATTGTCTCCATGTAGCCCAATGTGATGGGATTAAAATGTGCATTAAACCATACCTCTCCTAATTTCACTCCCTTGAAGGCTTTGACCTTCCATGTATAGAGGAAACCAGACATTTTGGTTTGTTCTTCTTGTCTCCGGTCTTATCTTTGTTCATGACATTTGGTATCCTGAGCAGCAGCAGGTGAATGGCAGACAGAAGGAAACTCTCTTCAGAAAATAGCATTTATTTACCTTTATATTTTTTACGTATATTGTTTTTTTTTTGGATCGCAACATGATTAAAGAAATGGGTTATTATCAAGTATATTAAAATAAATACCATATATAAACACACATACTGTACGTTTACACTATAGGCCTAAAAAAGCGACACATACAGGCCAATCATGACCCACTAAAGCCGCTTCACTGCGCACTAATATTCTTTAAGCTGCAATTAAACAGAACAAAATTAACATCAGCTCCTTAAATATGGCTCTTAAACTATCCAACGACAAAACTACAAGGCACTCTTTGCTTATTTATACGCAGGAGGGCGGCGGGAGAGGCGTGATGACAAAACGCGTTGCTCCACACAGCTAAACTGCGTGTTGAGAGCAACTGTATAATCAATTTCCAGCCAGAATTGTTTTTGGTCTGCGGGGCAGCCCTAATCTGCTTTCTCTGACAAGGATAAACGCCCTTTTTCAAAGGAACCAAATAGACAACACCGGCTCCGGCGACAGAAAAATGGAAAAAGCAACTGTATAGATGGGATATTAACTCGCGCCAGTGGACCTGGTGACAAGTAATTTGATGATGGCGGAGTCCCCGACTTCCAAGGCGACACGTGTACATATATATATATGTATATATATATATATATATATATATATATATATATATATATATATATATACAATTAGAAGTTGACATCGACGCGATTTCCAACCAACCAACCAACGGAAACATATGCAAAAGCTTTATAGATCCTGTACAAACAGTCCATGGTGTGTGTTTCACATAACCCTTGCAAATATAAGTGATTTAAATACACTGGTCGACGTGTTGCTCGCACCGCTGTGTGCTTACAGTGCGTCATATTGTCGCGTTCCGACTATGAGGCGTGAGTCGCATGCGATGGGGCCACACACAACTGTCACCGCATCCTTTTCCTGCCGCTGGGATTTATTGCTGCTGATAAGGGAATCTTGTTGTTGTCTTCAATAATTTATGTGGTCGACTGTATGACATTTTTAGATGCAACGCATCTGCGGGGCTTCTGGGGGAAGAGGTGAGCGAGGGATTTATAGCCATCTCTGCATCCTGGAAGTAAGCACCACTGGCCAAAGTGTTTATTAGGGGGTCTCCATTGTTGTTGAGGAGGGAGAGTGTATTGATTGGCCGAAGCCGGCGATGGACTCTGGTGCAAGGAAGGCAACTGGCAGACATAAATCTGCGGTGGCGGCGGCAAAGTGGCAAAAAGGAGGTTGTGTTGTGTTATTTTATGATTAAAAAGAGAGAGTCCATTTTTAAGCCGCTCCACTCACAGACCCTTCACATTCCTTTTTTCGTTCAGACGCTAAATCGAAAAAACTAACTTTTTTTGCTGACTTTGAAAAGGAAAAAAAAAAAATCTTAATCTATTTCTGGACAAACTATTTACCACCACCAGATTCCATCTCTTAATTTCCATACAAATGTAAAAGTAGGCGAGCATGGAATCTTCTGTGAATCTTAAATGAATCCAATTGTTCCAGCTCAGTTCAGGGTTTGTCCCGAGGCGGCGGCAGATGAGTGCAGCATAAATCAGCAATTTCAAAATAAGAGCCACGATTTTAAGCACCGTTTCCTTGTTCCATGTTGGGATTAGAAAAAAAAAATGGAGTGTTTTCCTGTATCCGTGTTTCTTTTGCCCTGGGACTCACACATACATGTTTAACAAAGTATTTTAAATGGTTGGCAGCATATTGATTAGACTTTTTTACAGCAAGTATTGAACATAATGTTTTATCGTTACGCACGACATTTACGCTTATACATGTTACGCTTTTCTGAGATTCCAGCTTGCCGAGTTTGTTCAGCCACACGGATTTCTGCCTTCATGTCCACTTTCTCAGCGGTTGTGCGAACCTACGGAGACCACTTTGACCCTGTTAATCTGCATGACATCCCTTAATGTGGGGAAGCTTCTGCGGCCCAGGACGACTGCTGTACTCTCCAGCTGGCCTAAGGTTGGTGAGGTTCTGAGCGCATGCGCCTCGGGAAAAGTGAATAACACACCCATGTAATCCGCAGCGTGGTTGGGTAACAAGGTTTGCTCCAGGTAGGGGGAGAGCCGAGAACACTGCTCAAATGAAACTCTGAGACTTCAGAGGAGCCTCTGATGTTTTTCACTCAGAGAAATGTGTTGTTTTTCTGTCTGACCATACATAAAATTCCTTTTACATCATGTTGCTTTTATATTTTGTGGCGCTTCATTTTTTTTATTTTTTTTTTAAAGTCTGGATAGCAATTGTTGCTTAAATCCAAGCAACCCACAAAACCACAAAAAGGATCCGGCCACTTTTGTGCGTCGCTGCAAGTTGCGTTCACAAGCTGTGGGCTAATTTCCTCTGAGATTTGACCTGAAAACTGTTTTGGCCAACAACCTTAAGGTCTGACAGGCTGATGTCTCTAGGCAGTGTGTTACCGCTCCCCAGGGCAAATGACACAAAGTGTGTTGGTCTTGGCTTCTCGCTGCGCCACTTGCCAAAAGATCAGACACACACACACACACACACACACACACACTGAGTGCAGCAGCCGCAGGAGCAATTATAAGTCAAGAAATGGCTGTCTGACCACTCGCATGGAAAAGAGAGAAAGGAAAAAATTTAAAAGCCTGTGCAATAAGGCCACAAGGATTTAAGGCTGGGGATATAATAGGCAGCAGGGCGACTGCAGTCAAGCCATCATGAGGCCTTGTGTGTAAGGCTGAAAGGCTGCAGAGCCAGGGGATCCTCAGGCAGACCTTTGGGTAACACACACAGGCACAGAGTGGAACTCTGGCTGGCTCTGCTGCATAGGCAGCGCACTCGGATCTCGAGCAGATCCGCTCAGAGGTTTGTGCCACCAGGTACCGCAAGACCTTCAGACCTTTGTCACAGCATCACCGTGTCTGCATTTTGCGTGTGCCCCAGAAAGACAAGGACATCAGCAAAGAGTCACTGGCATCTAAGGACAACTTCTGATTTATGAAACATTTATCAAGTGGTTGTTATTTCGAGTACAGCAAGTTCCTGCCTCTTCTCTGAAACTACTTTTCCTCGCCATGGGCCAATTCTTTTGTTCCAAATTAGACACTGGCCCTGGAAGGAAGGGACCAGCTGAGGAGATGTACGTTACCATCCACAGGGGAGTATCAGAGTAGCAGCTAGGGAATAAAGTTTTTGGGAACCTGCAGAAATGGAAGAGCTCGTTTGGAGGCTTGAACCAGGGTTGTAGGACAAGTCTAAGTAAATGAGTCCAAACAACTGGCATGATGGTAGTCAGCCTATTTGTGGATCGGAGTGGGAATGTAGCTTGTAGGCAGACCGTGTCCCTGATCTAGGAAGGACTGGAGACCAGACTTCCAGGAAGTGGCTGCTATGAGCCAGCGTGCAACCTGGAAGCCTGGTAACTCCAAGCTGGATGGAAGACTGAGTTGTGAAAGGTTGAGCGAATCGAAATTGGAGGGAGTAGCAAAATCCTCGCAGCCGTGCAGGTGATGAATATTTTTAAGGTTTGGCTGACATGCCAGCCAAGAATAATGTTCTTGAGAGTCTTTGTGCTATTTAAGAAGAGCAGACGAGTGAGTGGATCAGTTCTGCCATGAAATGTTAAGGCTTGTGAGTCAGCGGCGGTAAGTTGTGCTGTCACACCGTCGCAACAAGGCCGTGGGGCTTTGGGAACCAAATGCAGGTAGTGATGGCAGGGCTTGCCTAGGCTGAAAAATTCATGAAAAACAAAAAGGAAACACTTTGTTGGTGGTGGTGATGATGATGGTGAAAATTCAGAAACAGACAGGAGTTGCAAAATGAAGGTTCAAAAACGGACGGCGCAAATCAGGGGAGGGACCCAGAGAGGGTACAGTGCTGAGCTGCATAAACAGAGGTATTGAGATTTAAATTAATGTCAACATGACTCAGCTGAATGAAATAAAATAAAGTAAAATCAAGGTGACAGAATGTGAAATGAAAAAGCCATTCAAAATAAAAGATGGATGTCAACACGTCTCAAAGTAAAAAAAAAAAAAAAAACCTCTCTGTGTCACGGTTTGAGGTTTCGGCTCATCATGTTTCCATGATTGCCGTCTTTGTCTCATCAACTTGATAAAAGGCTGCGTGGAGAGATGCCCGAGAGTGACTTATTGTCAACACTTGATTCAAACACTTGTCTGAGTTATTGCCAGACATCCGCTTTAATCAACGAACGCAACATTTTTCAAATTTACTTCCGCCCCCTTTTTTGTATCAGTTAAAACCGCCTCCCAAACCCTCCAATATAATGAATCACGAGGGGAGATAAGGGGAAGGGGCTTCACTGTACATACAGTGTGGACTTACTCTGTCAGAGGCTTAATGAAATACCAGCAGAATACTTGATTGCATTATTAGCCGCCCTGTTCGTTCATCGGCCGCTGCGCACTGTGAACGGGCGAAGCCATTTCGGAGCGCAAGCTATCCTTCCAGAAATAGGACTTCATTACTCATTCTGCGCCATGCAATTTGACAGTGGTATTTCTGAGCACTCTGTTAAATGAAAATATTTCACGTTCGCATTAATCTTCAGTGGGGCTTCAGTCCCTTTTCTTCGGGTGGCATAATGATCTCTTCTTACCGCCGGACCAGATGAATCTTTTATTGCATTTATCGGCGAAGGTGGCAGCGCCGTCCTGCGAGGGGACACGGTGCCGCGTTGGGCTTCTCGGCGCTGTCAGGGGCTAGCATGTTGCCGAGCTAAATGCCATGATTTAATTGATGCCAAGTGCAATAACATCACCCGCTGATCTTTTTTAATAATGCGGGGATACACTCCCCCGTCCTTTCACTTTGCCATGATACGACTCCTCCTTAATATGGAAATGTGAATCCGTGCCCGTGCAAAGTCTAGACCGAGCAGTATTTCAGCCAGCCCAGGGACTCTGGAATGCTATTTTAGATTGTAATGAGATGGCCTTTCACCTCCGGATTGCCGCGAAAAACCTCTCCAGAATAAATTAAGAGCCACTTAGCTGTGTCATAACTCTCGCCGTGTGCCAGAATCCTTTGTGTCCGTCCCTGTGGGTCACCGTTCTCCCTTCCTCTCCTCTCCCAGGTTTCTCCATCCTGCAGGCCATCATGGAGGCAGCGGTGGCAAACAACTGGCAGGTGACCGCCCGCTCTGTGAGCAGCACGACAGACGCGGCCGAGTTCAAGCGCATCATCGAGGAGATGGACCGGAGGCAGGAGAAGCGTTTCGTGATCGACTGTGAAGTGGACAGGATCAACACCATACTGGAACAGGTAGGAAGCCTGAAATTCCCTGTGCTGCACGTGCACGTGTGTGTGGTGATTCGAACACGAGCCCTGGAACTAAGCATAAATATAGTTGAAAATGGCACCGCTGCCTGTCCGGCCATAGGATTATATAACTGTCTGGAATCATTGTGTAAGAAATACGCCTGTCCAGTACCCTGCTTGGGTACTTTCTTTCTTTTTTTTTTTTCTTCATCTTGCCTGTGACAACATCTTTGGTCTTTTTTGGCACGGTCGTCACTATGAGCATATGGACACTAAAAAGCTAGCCAGTGTCTCATAGCCAAGGAGGAGGTGTTGCTGGAAAGTTGCCTGAAAGGGAAACATGTTCCGACAAAGAAGGTGCTGGCCAGCCAACCACAATTACACAGTCCTGAACAGGGCCACCACGGGGCGCTGCGTCAGTGGCAGGGGCTGCCATTCATTTATTGCGTAGTTAGTGAAGATTAATATGAAGATGTTGTTTTTGTCAGGTCAGCTTTTGTTTGGCGGCCAGCATGTCCGTCGTCTGCCGAATCCCTTGGAACATGACCCGGTTTTTATTGTTATCCCCCATTGTCAACACACAGTAGTCGTGGCACGGACAACACCGTGGACTCTAGTGACAACTGTTTGAAAATGTATACACTCATAGTTATAGTTGCCGGTGCGGATGCTCTTAACAGAGACACTGAGCGCAAAGTAACATGTTGCGTGAGGGGGAATATGAGACCTGAAATCCATTTTGAAGCTGCTTTATTTAATTTCATTTCTCATTGTAACAAAGCTCCTCCCTAAGGCTCATGGGAGCCTCACGGCACATTTTAAACAGATTTTCAAAATTGCTGTTTAATTTATACCATATTTAAAGACTCATTTTTTGTTATTTATTATAATTTGGGGGATGAATTCTTAACAGTTTTTTACTTGATCCAAAACGCAATGGGGGAAGGAGGAAATCCTGATTGCGCAAACACCAATGGCAAAAATACTGCAGTGTCATTAGTGGCCGATAAAATATCCTTAGGAACTGTGGTAGCTTGATGAAAATATACTGTCTATATCAGTCAAAGTACTGTTCCACCTCGAGTCCAGAGCCCTTGAGAAAACTGTTGACAGCCAGCAAATTGCGCTTTGGTACTGATGACAGTTTATGACAGCATTTTCTGACAAATAGTCAATCCTTATTTTCAAAATATTAAAAAAAAATAATAATTAATTTGTTTTCTCCCCTCATAGTTTACTCTGTCTTAGCTCATTAAGCTTAAATGGCGCGTTAAGTCGGATGCCCGGGTGCAGCAGTAATCCTGCCTGTTTGGAGAACTCAGCCCGGCGCTGCGTCTGAAGGGCCGACGTGTTTGAACACGGCTGTGCACCGAGGCTGCCTGACAGCCAGGGGTCGAGAGGTCCGAGCTTGAGTGGACTCCGCCCCCGTTCTTTTTTTTTTTTCTTTCTTTGAAGGAGCCACTGATGACGGCGCGTCCTCTGGCTAATGCTCGTCTAACCAACCAGAAACCCTCCATCGCCTCTCACACGCCCCCTGCTGGAGGAAGAAATGGAGGAACCACCGATAGTGTGGCGACTGTTAAGGAACTGCTCCAAACCTACAACCCCCATCTGATTGGTGCCGCACGCAATCAGCCCCACAATTGGATTCAGCTTGTTAACATTCATTTAGATATTGGCTTCTCGCCGCCTAACGATAGATATCCCCCCCGACGACTCTTAGTTTCACTTGTTTTCTTTATGAATCTAATTTCGTCCCGCAGTCATAGTTTAAAGCCGAATGGCTTTGTTTTTAATTTTCTACGACTAATTTAATTATCGTACAGTGGATTTCCTTTGCAGCGCAACTCAGGGGCCCGTGTGAAAAAGAAACGGCATTTCTTTTCAGCCGCGTTAAGAAAATGCATCAGCCTTGACAGGGAAACAAAAAAAAGTGTTTATTACAAAATTGCGTGAGGCGTTTTAGCGCTCGCATCTGTAATTGCTTTTCTCCCCCTTTTCCTTCCTTTTGCAAACAATAATAGGGGACCGGGGTGGTAATAATATCTCTCAGGTTTAGATCTATTGTCTGAGATCTTTTACTCCCCGTCACCTCTAACTAAATTCGCTTTTGGGTGCGGAAGGGGGCTGAAGATCAGCACATCCTCATCCTCACACTGTTGTCGTTATTTCTCTTCATTTTTAAGCCAAATAAAATAATCCTAACAATTTCGCCCAGAAATGAGCCAGAGGCATTTAGAGTGGTCTGCTGGACCGCACTCTGCCGCCCGTCCTCCCCCCCCGCCGTGCCATAAATTGAAATTGGGATGGTCCGTCTCCCGTGAGGGCCATCACGCCAGAAATGGCGCCCATTATCAGTTATGTGGAGTCCTGCCGCTGCCACCTGCTGCTGCCGTTCCATTAACCAATGATCGCTCACAAACAGAGCTAGCGTCGTCTCGGAGAGTTTGAATGGAACCCGGCGCGCCAGAGACGCCGCTCGGCGCCGTGCGGTGTTGACATTTCACTTCCATCCGTCAAGGTCAGTGCAGTTGAGAGGAGATCAAGAGGCAGGTTGGATTCAGGCAGCTGATTGCTGCGGGGAAAATGGGAATCGGGCGGCTCAGCGGCTCAGTTTTATGATTCAGAGTTAGGGCGGAAGGCGAGGAGGAGGGGGAGAAAAAAAAAAAAAGTAGTGCAAAATGGAAGTCTTTCTGCCGGGCAATAAAGTTCACAGAGTGTGGCGTTATCTCAAACAGGCCAGTGAGAAGCTTCCGCAGTTTGGTGCGGTTGTGGCTCATTAAATCCACAACTCTGAATGCCGCTTCTCATCAGCGCCTCGTCTTGAGGGAGGCACTGCTGGGGATTTTGATCCTGCTGGGACGCCGTAGCTCCACCGGTTCCCAGCGTCGAGTCCAATTTTTAAGTGACGGTCTTAAACCCTTATCTTTATATCTTTTTATTTGCATTGTATAACAGCTTTTATAAAAGTGTGATTAAATAGTGCGATTCATGTAGAAATGCAGTTAAGTTTTCACAGGCCAAGCTTTATCTCTCCACTACTAATATTTGTCATATAGACATGTTCTCTATGTTATTGAGGAGACAGGAACTAGTCTCCACCATTATTCAGTTTTTGAATTTTAGAGAATTATCTCAGAATAAATTAGACCTTGGAACTCATTTTAATGGCCCATTTCCTGCTAAACAACAAGTTACAGAAACTCACTTCTTGATCATTCTTGATTCCACTCAAATGGCCCAAACAGCATTTTTCATCATCGCCGTCATCATCATCATCATCATCATCATCATCATCATCTTGCCCTTAATGACGTTGTACATATTCATAAAATGTCTTTTTGTAATTTCCTCAGAGCCCCAATCATTTTGAACAAGAGATGTTCATCACTCGGTTGCACTGACTCAGTCCCGATGAAGCACAACAGCCAAAGACCTTTGAGTCCCATTAATAAATGAATAATAAGGGAAAAAACAACAAAAAAGATTTTTGCATGAATTGTCTTTCACACGAGGTCAAACAAAAAACTGAAGAGCACATCCGTGGTTGTCTGTGAGGGTTGATGGACAAAAAAATTATATCACCTATTAGCCATAATGTGTTATTATATTATATTATATATTACATATATATCATATGTTTACGCCTCCTGCAACTTTTGCCTCCGAAGAAACTTTCTATCCATATCTGTTATCCGTCGCCTTTGCTAACAAAACATGAGTCATGCCTACTTCACAGTATAAGTGTCAATATGCTGCTACATGGAGGGCGGCTTTGTTTGCGAGGGTCCGGCCTCATTTGTTTTAGGATGCTGAGCAGGACGCCGCAGCCAGACCATCATCAGTTTTTTGCTGCAACAGCCACTCAGCCTCGATCCGCCTCAGGACTTTTCCATCAATGCACTGCACCGCAGATTAAATTAACTCCACGGCGGTCCAACAAATGTTTCACCCGGGCATCTAAGTGCATTGTGTTTTGCGCCGAGTGAAAAATGTCTGCGGCCAAAATGGATGAGCAGCGCAAACAACTACGACGACTGCAAGATAATCATCTCCATCTCCGTAATGCTGATTTTTCAATCTCCGGGTGTGCGGGCACCAATCCATCCGTACGTCCGTCCATCCATCCATCCATCCATCCATCCATCCATCCATCCATCCGTCAGGGTTGTTTCAGACGTGCCTTTACGTTGCATCTTGGCCGTCCTCCCTCAGACTCAGCCTCCGTGCTGGAGTCTGTCTGATGTGAGGCAGCAACCTGCTCATCACGAGTATAAGAAGAGGCAGACAAGCAAGAAAGAGAAAGAAAAAAAAAAAGTCAACACCGTCTGGGACAGGCCCAGGGCACACAAGCTGTTCAAAGAGAGGCAGGCAGCGAGCGCTCTGCCAGCCACAAAGATGCATTTTCATGCAGGGTGGTGGGGGGGAAAAAAAAACATTAAGGAAGAGGAAAAAGAGGGTGGGGGAAAAAAGGAAAAGGTGCATCTGGGGATTTGTTAGAGCGACAGTGTGGCCATATCGCTCCTCCCATGGAGGACCGTATATTGTTTCTGCTCTGGTGTGAAGAACTGGCAGAAAATCCGCGGCTGGCTGTGATATAGAATGGGAAATCTTTGTCATATCAAATTCTGGAGATGGAGAGGGAAGGAAACGCAGCCAGGGGAGGATAAGTCGGGAGGAGAATGGAATATAGATCGCCGCCAGCTGATAAAGAGGAAGAAAAAAAACCTCAGCAATATAAAGGAGAGCCTCCATCCGCCGTATCGCAGGTGACACGGCGTGAGAGGGGGAACAATGTACACTGGAGTGTTTTCCTCTGGGAGGAGCCCGGTCGCACGCGTTACGCTAACGACACGCGTGTCCTTTACTCGGCATGCGGAGCGCCGCCGCGTCAGAACCTCTCGCACATTCAAATCCTCGCCCAATTACCCGGACATCAGTTTTGCAGGGGCTGTGGCGTGTTTTCCCACCGAAAGACAGGAGGACGGCACAAAAGCCGACAGCGGCTCTGACAGGAAAGGTGCTCCTGGTCGTCCCCAGAGGGCCTCCTGAGCTGAAAGACATCCAGTCCTCGCTGTCTGGGATACCCTCTCCTCCAGAAAAAAAAAAGTATATATATACAATATAGATCCCAGGCACCAGCCTCAGCCGTCGAGGCTCCTTTACCAACTCTGATTAAAGAATTAAGTGGGATTAAGGCATTATCATTAAACAGAATGTGACCTGCAGGCTCGACGTGACTGAAAGCGAGAGCGCCGCGCACGCCGAGTGCCGAACCGCCGAGCCGTTCGTCCCTCGAGCCATTTTCATTTTAAAGAAAAAGAGCATTTTATGAATTCATAACCTTGTTCGCCGCAGCATTCCCCCCAAAACGTGTAGGGTTTATTGTGCACGGCCGTCTCTGTTAAGAGCGCGTTGAAAACAGTTGTTGGTAGGATTCTGTCAAACTAAAAAGGTGATTAGTTGATGTTTCCGCCCATCACATTCAAACAGATTAAACCAGCAGCTCGACTTTTCCTATCGGTGACATCAGCCGCACATCAACGTTGTGCCTGGCTAGACTCCGTTTTTTTTTTTTTCTCGCCAAGCTCATCGGAAGTCGTCCACGGTTTGCTTGTCTCCTCATGTGAAATCCTGCGGCTGCGCGAGAGAGGAGCCTCTACCGCGGCCGCCACGCTAATCTCCTCACCATCAGACACGTCAGCAAAGAGGAAACTGGTTATGAATTACTAAAGCGAAGGCTTCGCAAGATGGATTGGTTTGATTTCGGAACTGACATCCCCGAGCATCAAGTCGCCTCGCAAGGTCGTCCCCTCTCAGTTTCCAAACCAATTTTGGCAGATAAACGTCAAAATGTCTCATCCGCGAGAGTCAAAACCTCCTCCCAGTGAAGTTTTGTTTCCCCCAACTTCTCAGAGCCGTCATAATCTGAGACATAATCATCCAAATACAAGTCAGGTGTTCAGAAATTGTCCTGCTTTTGGGAGCGAGGCCGGCTCTAGGTGGGCGGGGCTATCTCGCGAGTCATACACCGCAGCCGCCAAGAAAAGCATCTCAGCCGCAGCCACCACTGGCTGTTAATTAGCGAGCGCTCCGAGAGCTCTTGCACCAAGTGCGCTGGAGCAGAAATGGAGGAGGCAAAAAAAGAGAAAAGTCCCTTTTATATCGGAGAATGCAGCTTCAGATTCACCCTCCTGTCCAATCCTGTGTGAAGTGGGGCTCTCTCTGCGCCATCTGAATTACATGCAGGAGTGCATGCGGCCGCTCATTAACTCGGCGTATGCAAATGCGACGGGCAACTTGATTTGGGGGGGAGTGAGGGCGGGCGCTGCGATACGACAACCTTCATCAACAGAGAACCAAAGTGCTCGTAGGAAAAGGTCAATGATTAAAACGCGGATAAGCAGAAGGTTCCTTTGAGATTCTGATTGATTTTTTTAAGGTAAAAAAAAGTTCAGTAGGGACAAAGATGGGGAAGAGGTGACAACAACACTTCTGTATTATGTTTAACTCCATTTCAAATTGTACATTTTTTTTTTTTTTAAATATGCAAGAAAAGGTGTATTTTGAAAGTAAAGTTTTCTTAACACCTGACTGAAGGAGACTTGCAAAACACTGCACAGGCGCCAGGTAGCCCGTTAAGATCCCGGTGCTCTCGCCCAGTGAAGCGGCACTCAGAGATAATTATAATAACGGGAGTAGGAGTGTTTAGTGGGCATAAGAGGCTTTAGAGGCATCACCACCGGCTCTTAAATGTCTCTATTGTTTAGTTGTATATACATTCATCGTGCAACTTTCTGCAATGAAGCACGAGCAACTCAGCAATGCGACGCAAACCGCACGCACCCAGCGAAGTGAGTGGCGTCTGTCCACCTGAGCCTCCTAAACTAACTTCTATTTGTATTTGTATTATTTGTATTTGAATTTATTTATTTAGCTTGTACAGAGTTCCACTTCCATCATCGACTATAAATAGAAAAAAAAATGTACAAACATGGGAAAACTATAATTATGAGCAACAAACAACAACATAGAATACATTGAAAAACGTAACTGAGCATCGTTACCAGTTGTCCCGGCCAACACGTCACAGTACTCACAAAGTCAGGAGAAGCCACTGTTTTTTTTTTGTTTTGCCATGGTAAAATGGAGTGAAAAAGGTCACACTCTGAGGAGAGCCGCCTGGGATCTGATCAAAATGTGTACCTGCAGTTTTACATAGTGCCCCCTGCAGGAGAGGGGAGTCATGCTGTGTCTGGACCAGGCTGAATTCATATCTGCAGCCTGTAGTGGTTTTGGGGTTATTTTGTATGGGCTGGGGTGCGGGAGGCCGGCGTGTTGTGTGAAAGACAGGAAATGCATTATTGAGAGAGTGGCGTGCTAAGCAAATTTTGTCTCCTCTGCAGCGCCCCGGGAAACGGTAATTGGTTAGGCGGCTTGTTTGCTCGTTGGAGCCGAAAAGACATCAGTGATGAGTTCAAGGGGATAACAAAAGGAGAAAACACCGCGAAAGTAGCCGAGCTTTCAAACATGTTTAAGTCACCTGAAAAAGAAGCCGCGTTCTCACTGTTTGAGGGAGGCAGAAGGTAAAAACTGGAATCTGCAAAAGAACTGACTCAAGGTATGAAAACGGGCCAGTAGGAGGGCACACAAGGTTCATTGCCAGTCCCATCAGGGTCGTTGCCAGAGCCTGAAGAAGCTGGCGGTGGGTGAAGGAAAGACGTGGGCTTCTGCAGATCAAGGTAGGGAATGAAAAGGACAGGAAACCAGATAGGACAGGTGGGATGAGAGGGAAATGAAATATAAGCGAAGAACAAGATCACAAGATAATCGTAGAAGTGCAAACTAGATTCTGTAGGGCTTAAAGACGCAACAGCACGATTTGATGAATGAAATAATAACGAACATAAAAAAAATGACACACCAGGCTGTCAAACGCACACGTTCCACATTCAAAGCCATGTGATTCCTCTTTCTTCTTTTAACGCACATCTTTGCTACATGCCTAAATGCATTACATTCCTGCATGCAAATTGGCTGATTTGCTATTTGTGTCCAGCAAGAAGCTTTTCTTGGTAGCCTCTGCGTTTCCTGTACTAGCTGAGCTTTAAAAGACCCGCTGTTTCCTCTAATTACTGCTGCATCCAGGCACAAGTGCTTTTAGCCGCAGACTGAACATTTTCCAACAATGTCTCCAACAACCAAAAGTTTAGAACTTGTAATTGCCGTCCGTTGAGGTCAGAATCAAATCATCGCGTGCTTCTGGCACGTAAACAGGAGGATTCTGTCACGTTGCTGAATCAAACTCATCGTCACCGAGGGGCTTCATGAAAAACGCAGCAGTCAGCAGCAAAAAACGGAACCACACACAGCCCGTCTCCACTGGAGTCCAGCCCGGCTTTCTCTCTAATTAAAGCGGCCGAGGGTTAGAGGTCGGCGTGGTGGCGTTGCCGGAGGTTTCGGAGCGTCTCCGCTCCATGCCGCTTGTAGCCTCTGCCAGGGCGACTGCGAGCTGCGGGCCAGGGCAGGAGGGAGGCGGGGCCTCCTCCCGGCCGGCGCCGGGGCAGGTGTGAGGAGGACTCGCGGTCAGACTCAAGGTTAGCGCAGCGAGGGTTCACCGTGCGGTGGGGCTGGCCGGAGAAAACGCAGGGAGGGCCAAAAGTCCAAAAATCAGACTTGTGGGGGAAAAAAAAAAAATAAAAAAAGACGACGATTGGGACCTGACTGGCTTTGATAAAAGGTGCTTCAGGAAGTGGAGCGCCAACTTCGTTCTGACTTCTCATCGCAACCGCCGCCTTATAATCTGCTCATTTTCCCTCTTTGTTTGCACTTGGGTCGTCCTTGTCCACAGAATCCCGCCGCGCCTGAAGTTTTAAAGCCTCCGCGATGATTGATGCTGTCAGGAAACGCCGACCGGCCCGAGCCGCGAGCCGTGAAGAGCTAATGTGTTTGTGCTCCCCTGCGTATCTTAGACAACCAGGCAAAAAAATCAAACGGGCAGGCAACAATCAGATGTGCACGACAGCAAAAAAGGAGAAGTGGTTTATTAAGAGTGGGAGGCCGTTTCAAGAGTTGGAGGGTATTGTTTTGGGCCGCCGCAGCCGCGGCTAAATTAAAAGCTCTTAATTGCAGTTCAAAGGGGGTTGAAGTGAAAACGTCCTTCAGAGGTTTTTCTCCCCCCAGCCACACGCTGAGAAATGCCTCCGTTTGACTTCGTGAATTTTAATTTGTTCCATCTCAAATTTTAAGGACATTTTTATCATAATAATAAATGCAAACATTTTAGACAGAAAAATGCAAAACCCCTTTTTCTGGAACTCCAGCCACTTAGCATCAGTCCGCTTCAACGATCCGCAACAGGCCCGGGGGGCACGTGCAAAAAAAAATGTACGATGAAACCGATTCAAGTTTGCTTTGCGCGACCCAGCCACCAACACGTGCAAACAGGCCGATTCCGCTGTAAAACCCGTGTTCGCAGTGTTTGCGGAACAGATGAAAAGGCGAGATATGGCGGCGCCGGCGCCGGCGGAGCGCAAAAACACACAAATAAGCGACCTCCACCACAGACCAGTCAGCAGCCCCCCAACTCACAGCGACAAGTATTCAAAATGACTGGGTTGGGGGAGGAATTATTAGAGCCCCCGGGGAATCTGATTTTTTTGAGTGTGCGCGTCCAGGGCACAAGGAGGCGGAAAGCGTTGAGTCTGCGAGGCAGCATATGGTTTGCAGCCGAGCGACGGAGCGGCTCAGAGCGCCGACGACTATTTTCAGTCGGGCTTGTGTGGGCTGAAACATGCTGTTCTGCTCCAAAGGTGTGATATTTTTCAAAGCCGAGTGAGCTCTACATCGTGCCGCCGCACTGTAAACTCCTTTTCAAGATGCGTTTTTTTTTTTCCTTCCTCTTCTTCTTCATCTTCTTCATCTTCCTCCCTTCCGTCCGACGGAGGAACTCCGTCAGGGTGGACGGCTTCAAAGTGGGAGGAGGGGTGGGGGGGGGAATGGGGACATTCCTCTCCCTCGTTATCAGCCGCCCACCTTAACGAGCTCGTCCTCCCCACCCCCAACACCCCCCTCGCCCCCACCCACCCCAACCCCCCGCCCCTCCCCTCTCGGCGGGGGGGCGGGGGCCGCGGCAGCAATTACAGAGACTGTTGCAGCCGCTGATGCGAGGTTCTTTGCGCCCATCTCATGGGTGGTTTACCGTATCGATGTGTTTTTTTTTTCTTTTCTCTGCCCCCACAGGTTGTGACCCTGGGGAAGAACAGCCGTGGTTACCACTACATTCTGGCCAATCTTGTAAGTAATAATGGGAGCTGCTCCCCCGAGAGGCGGTGGGACCAGTTCTATCCTGGGTGTTGGAAAGGGGGGGGCGGGGGGGCTTAGTCTCGGCCATTTTGCTCAATGCACAATAAGTGGATTATAGGCTTTTGTACGCAAACGATAGGCCCGTCTGTATTTTTGTTTACACTGGCCCTGGTTGCATTTGCCGCTCGTGCCTCGACAGCAGCCGCATATTTACCTTTAAATTAACCAATGAGCAAACAGCGCTTAACGTCCTCGAAGCATGTTTGGAGAGGAGCCATCGCTTCCTCTTAACCTTGATATTAGCATGAGCTCTTTATGTAAAGAAAAAAAAAAAGAAAAAAAAAGGAGGCCAGAGGCTTCACTCACCTCTTGCCACGGACCCCCGCTGCCTCTTCCCTCCGCAGAGGCAGTGAAGGTGCGACTCATGCCGTGGCACAGTGTCGCTCACACGTACACAAGACAAAAGAAAAATAATAATCTGACCCTAAAAAAAAGAGCAGCAGCTCTGGGGTACAGTGTGAAAATACAAGTGGCTGCAGGGGAGGGGGGGAAAAAAAAGGAGGAGGATTTGTTTTGAATTGCGCAAGAAAATTCTTATTGTTTTGACACGGCATGAAAGTAGGACAGCTGGTGAAAGAAAGATTCTCCTCAAACACCTTCGCACACAAACCTCCGATGTATTTTAGAAATGCCTCAAAGTGCGACTCATTTGAACTCCTCTACCCACAGAGTACCACAACGTGTAAGGAAGTTCATTTGCAGCAGTTTGTAGAAATGCAATATTGTGCTATAAAAAGATATATATATTGATATTGAATATTTTTTTAAGACCCAACAAGTTCCCAAGGAAGGCTGCGACTTTTCTCCTCCGACCGCCTTGTTTACTTGCTGTCCCTCCGCAGGGATTCACCAACGTGAGCCTGGACAAAGTCTTCGCCGGCGGAGCCAACATCTCGGGCTTTCAGATCGTCAACCCTGAGAACCAGATTGTTCAGCAGTTTATGCAGCGCTGGGAGCGCCTAGATGAAAGAGAATTCCCAGAAGCCCGCAACACTCCTCTGAAGGTACGACGGCGCGCAAGGTCTTTCATTGGACATGCAGAATGCGGCCCGTCGCCTCTTGATGCGCTCTCGCCCTCCTTCCTCTCCTCCCTCTCCTCCCTCTAATCCTCTGTTTTCCCTTTGTCGTCCCCGCTTCCTCCTTGCCGCCCTCCCCCGCTCGGCTCCGAGCGCCCCTCCCCACCGCCAACCGCTGCCCCCCCCCCCCTGCCTCCCCCGCGCAATCAATATATCGATAGGCGGTGCGGGGCAAGGTTATATCGCAGCTTCAATTTACATCTAATTAAACAATGATCAAGAAAGAAATGGATTTTGAATGGCATTTAATTAGATTTTGTCATGGCGCAGCGGTCCACAAACAAGTGGCTCGACCCCGCGGCGGCGGAAAGGTCAGGCGAAGTTGAGGGAGAGGAGCGCAGGAGACAAAATCAAACGCCGGAGCTTTTGTTGTCCCCGCAGCTCGCTGCCAAAAAGTTTTCGAACAAAGGTCTCGACCCTCACTGAAGTTTTCTAGCCCCTCTCATCCTGTCAGCCTCATCCAACTTATTTCAGCGTGTGACAGAAACGCAAATGTGCTTTACAGGAGCCAATCGCTTCCGTTCCGTCGAGGCGTTTCTGAAATGGCTGTCCAGTTACTGTTGCTCTCCGATCTGAACCCAAAGAGGAAAATTAAAACACACGCAGCATCTAGTGGCTTTAAAAGATACAACACAATTATTCTGACTTCCCATTCTTAACAAAGAGAGTCGTAAAGTTTAGATCCTAGCAGCAACAAAGTTACTCATAACTACCACTGATATTTACTTTACAAGGCTCGATTAAACAGTGATGCATTTTCTGAGAAAAACAGAGCTTCTCTTGTACCTAATGTCCTACCCCATGCTAGTCTTAAAAATAAAACTGACTTCCTGGAGAAATTAACGTACAATGAAAAATGAAATTGGTATCGACTGTGAGCCAGTGTTGCTGAACAAAGACCGCTAAAACAATTTAGAAAGAGGCAGCGATGTTGTCATGTCTGCTGTGATGTTTCTGATTTCTGTGTTTTGCTAGCTATGTCACTTCCCTCTCACTGCAATTCGCCCCACAGTACACCTCAGCCCTGACCCACGACTCCATCCTGGTGATCGCAGAGGCCTTCCGCTACCTGCGCAGGCAGCGCGTGGACGTGTCCCGCCGCGGCAGCGCCGGGGACTGCCTGGCTAATCCGGCGGTGCCGTGGAGCCAAGGCATCGACATCGAGAGAGCCCTGAAAACGGTAGCGACGGCGGCGACAGCGGCGGTGGGGGTTGGGGAATGTGAGAGAGCAAGGAGGGAGGAGAGGGGAGGAAGGGTGTGAGTGGCAAGCCGATAAGCAAAGAAAAGGCTAGAAGAAGAAGAGAAGCAGCGATAGCGGAGCGGCTGAGGGTGTGATAAAGATGGAAAGTGACAGAGAGAAGGGACGGGAGCCGCTCCCTCCCTTCCCCCTCCCTCCTTCCCTCCATCCCTCCGCCCTCACATATCTCGGCGCGGCGCTCGCTCAAATCCAGGCCCCCTCATTACCATAAAGCTACATCTTTTATTAAAGCATATCCACTTCATTATTTGATTAGCAGCTCTGCGCGCAGCATCAGCAGCAGCAGCAGCCGGCAGCTCGAGCGGAGCAGCCGCCACGCACCTTGAGCTCCGGCCGCGACGTATGCAAAGCGACGGCTGTCACACACCCGCTCCGTCTCTCTCTCTCTCTCTCTCTCTCTCTCTCTCTCTCTCTCTCTCTCTCTCTCTCTCCCTCCCTGTGTCCCCCGTGGCAGGTCCAAGTGCAGGGGATGACCGGGAACATCCAGTTTGACAACTACGGCCGCAGGACCAACTACACCATCGATGTTTACGAGATGAAAACAGGTGGTCCCAGGAAGGTAAGACGGAGCAGCGGCCGCCTCGCGTCAAACCCGATCCGTCAGCTGTCAAAAAAAATAATAAATAAATAAATAAATAAATACCTCAAGACAGCATAGTAGTCAGACTCCTCCTCCCAAAAGTCCTGCTCTGCTCTTTATCAAAACACAGCTGCCACACATCAGCGTCCCGACTCGCTGCTCTTCTAAAATGGCAACTTGGAACAACCTATTGATCGTCGACTGTTATGATGTGGCAGCGGTGAGCGGCATTAAACGCCACTTTGGGTCAATACGGGACTCCTATTGATGGCTCAGATACAATCTGTCACTAACTCCCATTCAAACAACCAATTAAGACTATAAAGAAGAGGAGGAACTGGTAATTCCCAACATTCCCATCCTTATCCAGCGGTTCCCAACACCACGGCCCGGTTTAATGTGAGACAGTATTTTCACAGGCGGGCATGGAAACTGTGGTATTTTCTAAATATAATAATAAACGTGAAGCCACTGTGTACACGTTTGGAACTTTATTAGCAGCGTCCTCTTAACATGGCGACAACGTAACAGCAGTAACATACGCTTTTGTCTTTCTCGATACTCCAAAGGCTGCTGGTCTTTTATTGCAGAGTGCTTGGTCTCTGAGTTTTGAAGGCTCCATTGCCTCATTAGAGAGCCGGTCGCCGCGCGTTAGGCAGAGTGGGCTTGTTGCGCGAGGATCTTCTGTCGAGATAAAGTTAGTGGTAGGACTCCTGGTATGGTCTGTTAGACGTTGCTTTCTTTTTCTTGGAAGTCGTGGGCTCTTCTGTGTCCGCACTGGGCATTTTCCTCATGTTGCTCGCTAGCTTGCTGGCTCGTGGGTTTAATCTAGCTGTAACACATCACGAGACTGAGAAAACCGCCTTGACATGCGTCAAGAGTTGAGCCATAGTTGGATGTAATGGAGAAAATCCGATCATTTTTCAAAATAAAATTCTCAGATAATAAATAAAACGGAATTCATTTAACAGAAGTTAATTATTCTTTCTATGCAGCCCGGTGCCAAATGACCCACAGACCGATACCGGTCCGCGTCCCGGGGGTTGGGTACCGCTGTCCTGAGCGGTCAAATTCGACCAACGGGCCGACTCCTATTTCCACAACCCCCCCGTGTTCCCAAGAGGCAGCTGGGAGGGACTTGTTAGCCGGGATGAGTGTGGGCTCGCTGTGATTTCTTTTTGAAGCCGCACGGAACCTCTGGAGCCGCCGCTTCACTTGGCATCCCCCGGCCCCTAACAGCCATCCCCACGCAGCCAACCAGAGCCGAGCTAAGCAGGGAGACGGAGGCGGGAAGAGGAGGGAGGAGAGAAGGAGGAGGACAGGGAGGGAGGGAAGATGAGACAAGCCGGGCAGCAGTGTGTCAGGGCCCAGAGCCCCAGTCACCCCCCCCCCCCCCCTCCCCTGCCCCTCCACCTACCCATCCACCCCCTGCTGACAGTAAGAGGATGAAGGCTTTTAGCTGTGACTGTCACTCGTGATGCATCGGCTGATATCCGTCCCAGGTGTGCGGGGTGAGGTCAGGTCTTCACCTCCGGAGCAGCAAACTGTGGCAGAGCCGCACGACCGAGCTGCCAATATCAGCCACCGACGTCAGACGAGGATAACCCTCCCCGCCCCTCCCCACGCCACCACCCCCGACGTACGCTGACGCCCCCTAGTGCCACCTCTCAGACGCGTATCAAAACCCGTCACACCTGTCTCGCCTCGGAACGCTTAAAGATCTGAGTTGGGAGGCGGTGGGAGGGAGGGAGAAAAAGAAGGAAGGAGAAAAAGAAAATGGGGAGCAGATGTGTGTGTGTGTGTGTGTGTGTGTGTGTGTTGAGGGTAGGGGGGGTGAAGTCACTGCCAGCAACAGTTAGACAATTGGCAGTGGCGTCGTAACACGCTTCATCGCGAGCCAGGCCAGCCATTATTTCAGATGGCCAAACAAACACTTGACACCGGTTTGACTTAAGCATCTGTGCAACAGAATGCAGCCGACCAGCACCGGCATGGCGGGGGGGGGTTGAGAGGGTGCATGTGCAAGAGGAGCTGCAGAGGAGTCGGAATTCGACGGTGAATTATTAAATGTGCGCCTTTTTTTTTTTGTTGTTTTTTTTTGCGGAGCCCGAATATCAATTATTTAGCGTTAGACCTGGTGAAGCCGAAGGTGGGATGGATTGAAGTCGTGCACGGCGGCTGAACTCACGCTGCTCTGCTGCGGCTCTGGAGCCATTTAAACAGATACACCTCGTTTATTTAAAAAGAAAAAGACCAGAGTACTTTCCCCCCGCGTCTTTGATCATGGAAACCTCTGCGCAGGTTGAAACGTGGAAGCGTCCCACCCCACAGTTCCAGGTTTCTATTCACTGCCATTTCAGGGCCGGTTCTGAAGAGTTTTGCCTGCTAGTCTGTTTGGTGGCTCACACATTGTGGGGAAATGCATCTCTTATTACTGGTGCAATATACTTATAAACGCTTATTCATAAAAACTTATTTAGTGATGTCAATCATTTGGAAGTTTAGTTTATTTATTTGTTTTTATCTATATAATATTTTTATTTCATGTTCTTTTTGCATTCTATGTTCTATGTTCTATGTTACCACTGTTCTCTCTTTGCAGATTGGCTACTGGAACGAGTACACGCGATTTGTAAATATTATGGACCCGCAGGTCTCCAACGACTCCTCAGTGGAAAACCGAACCATTGTGGTCACTACTATTATGGTACACTTTCCATGCAGTTCTAAGTGTTTCACGTATTCTGCCACTCAAGGTCATGGTGTTGAATCCAATGAGTGATACATTCTGTCCTGGGCGGGTAGAACCACATCTTTTTTGTGTTGCTTTCCATCCACTCACTACACGTTGAAACAGTCTGTCCGGACTGAAACGGAAGGGAGTGTTTCGACTGTATCCGTGTGGGTGCCAAAGCATTTTGATTTTCCATACTTCAGTGGCCTGTCGTAGCAGTGACATCACAATAATGGTATAAATGGTAATGGTTGATTCCATCAATATATGAAAAAAAAAAAAAAAAAAAAAAAAAAAATCGCATACAAACGCATACGTAAGTAGACCTGTCTGTCCTCATCAAGTAAATGTTCAATGACACTTGGGATAGACTGGCCTGAGAATGACTAGAAGGACTGCCGTGCAATGGTTTCTTGAGCCGGGCAAAGAAAAATGAAAACGTCAGAATTAGAAGAGGGATAAGTGGGTGTGTGCTCCCTGTTATCACCTCTCTAATCTATTTTGCATTGCGCCTGTATGCGTTCTGTGCTGAAGTAACTTCCTGTCATGGATTTTATGAGTCATGTCCAGCATTTTGAGGAAAGACAAAAAGGAGCGATAAGAAAACCAAAAACGCCTCACAGTCACTCAAATTCAGCCGCATTTGCAATGTTAAGCTTCTCGCTTTGCTTCCGTCCCAAAATGTGTCCACCGACTGAAACTTGAGGTGCGCAAACAAGCCCTTAAAAAAAATGAAAAATAAATAAATAAAACAAATCCGATAAGGATCTCTGGCGGTGGGATTTCGTTTCCATTTTGAGGCTTAAGCTGGCATCTTTCCTTCGCAAGCCGGGAACCATCTTTAACATCCCAGGCTGTAAAAACCAAAGGAAAAAAACCAAGAGAGACGGTGGAGTGAGGCAAGGTCAGAGGATACGTTCAGCACAGAACAAACAAACCATTGCTCCCCCCTCCCCCCACTTGCACTCTGACTGCGTTTGGCTTCGAGGACGATGCCTTCTCTCCTGTCCTGAGCAGTCCCGTCACCTGCCAGTGACGCTGCCGCTCAGTAGAAGAGCAGAGGCGCTGCATTGGCGAACGGACAAGGAGAGGGAAACTAGCACGCTCCCTCTCTCCTAGTTGACTTCTTTTATTTAATTTTGTGTAGATTTATTTTTATATTATTATTATTATTATTATTATTATTATTATTATTATTATTATTATCATTTGGCTTTTCCTGGAAGGTAACCAAAGCTTATTTATTTACGTTGGTTTAATTTGGGAATGAAATGACTTTAACTGCTTCCTGGTTGAGATACTCTGGGCACTCTCTGATCCCACTCCTGTCACTGGCATTTACTTGTGAAACCCCTCCCACCCCCATCCCCATTTCCCATCCTCACCCACCTCTGGGCTGACCCACACCTTGCTTACCAATGACTCAATGCCCTGCAAAAAAAAAAGAAAAAAAAAAGAAAATCTAATTCTGGCCTTGTGTCTTTTCCCTCTGCGAATGAAAAAAAAAACAAACAAAAACAAATAATCCTTCCCCGCTGAACCCTCCCTTTATTTATGCAGCACAGTCGCACCCTTGGGCTCAAACTGGGGTTGGGTGCATTGGTCTTGGTGTCTGCTGGCTGCCACGGCTTGATTAAAGGAGCGTGACCACACGATCGCGCTGCTATTATCAGTGTATATTTGTGCATTTGCGGGGGCATCATCTGTGTGTGCATGACCTCACGAATGCGGTTATAGCAACGTTTGATATCTTCAAGCTGTGCGTGCGTGTGTATGTGCGCGTGTGCGTGTGCACGACACTTCTTAATGCATGCGTAAATACTTGTGTCTAACTGAACCTGTGGTGTGCGGAGAGAGTGGGCAAGAATAAACCAGCGTGTGTTTGAACCAACAGGAAGCGCCGTACGTGATGTACAAGAAAAATCATATGAATCTGGACGGGAATGAGAGATATGAAGGCTACTGCGTCGATTTAGCGTCTGAGATTGCCAAACATGTTGGAATTAAGTACAAACTGTCTATAGTAATGGATGGGAAGTATGGAGCCCGAGACCCCGAGACCAAGACGTGGAACGGGATGGTGGGTGAACTGGTCTATGGGGTGAGTACTGGGAGCCTGGATTTCGCTGATTACATGACAGTTTGCAAGGAACTTCAACATGAGAGGAGATCTCATTTTTCTGTCTCAAGGTCGCCACCAACCCGCCGCAAACTCGCCAGCTCTTGCTCCATCTCTCAAGGCTCTTATCGCGCGTCAGGGCGCTCAGCTGTGAGTGGCGTTGTCAAACGCCGCCACATGCACTGCGGTGGGTTGGTGGTCATCTTAAGACGGAGAAAATGAAATCATTTCTCAGGGCTGTTCACTGCATCTAAGCTAAAAAAAACCAACAAAAAAAAAACCAACCAAAACTGCCCTTCGCCGCCACTGTTGTTTTCTCTCTTACAGTCGCAACAGAGGTAGGTACACGGAGAGAAAAAAATCCCCCCCCCGCCCCCCCCGCCCCAAAAAAAAAATAACAATGGGTCCATATGGCAAACACACTGTAATTACTTTGATGAATGAAGGATCGTACGCCTTTGAAGCGCGCACGTAATTGCGTCCGATGTTTGATGTGTATGATGAAAATGCCACGTTGTAAATTCACAGCTGAGAAAATCTGCTTTCACATCAACAGCTAAATGGTGGTTTGCGGTTTCGGAGACAACCAGATCCATGTGTGCTTGCGCTCCATTAAGGGTCGACGCGCACACATTAAGAGAAGGGCCGCGCCGTGTTTTAACATCTGACTGGGGGGGGGGGGGGGGGGGGTAGGAGAGGGTGAGAGCGCAACTGGGCCCACCCCCACCCACTCCGTGTCCCCCGCCCACCTATTCCAAAGAATCACCCCGCTAACCCGGCGCTCCGACACTCTCACCCCTCCACAACAGTCGAACAGGGGGACAAATACAAAATGCATGAGGGGTTAGGCTTCCTCATCTGTTCAATTTCCCCAACTATCACCCGGAGAGATTGCCTGGCGTGATGCGCTACCGCTGCCAAATTATCTCCCGAATGGGAAAAGTCCACTTCCCTCAGACGGAGGGGTGGGGAAGAAAAAGGCGGAGAGGAAAAAAAAAAATGTATATCCAAACTGGACGTCTGTCAAGTATTTCCAGCCCTATAATTGGGCCTAATAGTTTTGTACATTTTGACCTTTTGCCCGGTAAATTAATTTGATTCCTGTTGTCTTTTTAAAGGTTAGCCTTCAGGCGGCTTATTTTATTGGTCTGTTTCCCACCACATTGATTGAGCGCAGCTTACACCTGCGCGAGGATTAAACGGTTACGACCCTTCACAATGTTGTGTTGACAGGGTTGAGGAAACAATGGCGCTATAGTGCGGCTATTTGTGTTGCTCCCATGTTTGACCTTGTAAGAAACAACATCACGACTTCTGCCGCTTCCCCCGCCCGACGTTTGTTTTTTTTTTTTTATTTCCACACTATGGGCATAAAAACACAATGAAGTACAACACAAAGAGTCGTCCTTCACGGAGCGTCTGCTTTGAAGATGAGCACTTATTGAATTAATCACATGCACCCTTGCTGCAGTAACACTGTCTAATGTGATTAATTATTTCCCCCTGCCTTTAACAAAGAAGCCCATTGTGATTTCAAAAAAAGGAAGCACCACCTCCACGGACGCGTGTTGATAACATAATGTGATTGAAGCAGCAGAGCAAAGAAGCGGGAGATAAAAAGAAACAGCTTGGGGAGGGGGAAAAAAAATCAAAGCAAATAAATAAAGAAACTTAATGCCAGAATAAGCCCTCTTTTGGAAATTCAGAACAGTGACTGGCACGGGAGGTTTGCTTTTTGGGCACGGCCCCCTCATTTATTTCACAGTCTCCAATTTTAAGCTATTTTTTTCTTAAACTTCTCTGACAAAGGCACATGGCGGTAGTTTGATTAATGGAATGAGCTCAACGTGAAATGTAACGCTGCTGACGCTTTGGCTGCCAATTGAGGAAGCAGTCAGTCAAACAAAACTTGAGCTCCCGTCTGTTGGAGTGGATACCCCAGCCCCCCCCCCGACACACACACACACCCAGGCTGCTTCACAAGAGATATATAGTCATGTGAGCTTCCTCTTGCCCCCCCCCCCCCAACTTCAAATGTGGCGACTAGAAGCTAACACAATCTCGTTTTGACTTCAAGACATACGAATGTTTGTAACCGCAGTCTCTTATTTATCCTGTGATGATGTATCCTCTGTTTTGCAGCTTTTCCAGCAGGAAAAAAAAAAAAAAACTTCAGCTGACCTTCTTTCTCAGGCAGGTCATGACTAACGCTTGCTGTGCATGTCCCTGTTTCCAGAGAGCAGATATAGCGGTCGCGCCTCTCACCATTACGCTAGTTCGAGAAGAGGTGATAGACTTTTCCAAGCCCTTTATGAGCTTGGGCATCTCCATTATGATAAAGAAGCCCCAAAAGTCCAAGCCGGGCGTGTTCTCCTTCCTGGACCCGCTGGCCTATGAGATTTGGATGTGCATAGTGTTCGCCTACATTGGGGTGAGCGTGGTCTTGTTCCTGGTCAGTCGGTTCAGTCCATACGAGTGGAACCTGGAGGAACAAGACGAGACCAAAGACCCCCAGTCGCCACCCGACCCGCCCAATGACTTTGGCATCTTCAACTCACTCTGGTTCTCGCTGGGTGCCTTCATGCAGCAGGGCTGTGACATCTCGCCAAGGTGGGTCAGCATCGGTAGATTTCAGGCGGGCGGGAGAGGTTAAAAAATGAAATGTTCAAAAAGATGGCATTGTGAGTGAATTCACAGCTTGACTACAGCCATGTAATGTCCTCTCCTTCTGGACAGTCTTCATTTGAAGCTAAGCCCATTTTATTTTGTCGCTAAAATTAGACATTTAAATGAGTTTGCAAATGTCTGTGATTAACCGACACAGTAGCAGACAGCTTAATACTTTCCCTTGGCTAACAATTAACTCATCACTGAGAATGATTTTGAGCCAGTCGCAGTTTGTTTGGGGGAAAATGCCTCTTTTTTTTTAATTTTTTTTCAAATGCTCTCAATGTATCACGTTGACTGACAGGAAAACTCAAAACGACGACACAACTGGCAATCGGTGACTCTTGGCAGGCTGACGGGCTCCACGCGCCGGTGTAATTACACTCTGTGCTCCCGTGTCATCCGCACCCACCCCTCCCCCATTGCAGGTCACTGTCGGGGCGAATCGTGGGCGGAGTTTGGTGGTTCTTCACGCTCATCATCATCTCCTCCTACACGGCCAACTTGGCTGCCTTCCTCACAGTGGAGAGGATGGTGTCTCCCATAGAAAGCGCCGAAGATTTGGCCAAGCAGACAGAGATCGCATACGGCACTCTGGACTCAGGCTCCACAAAGGAGTTTTTTCGGGTGAGTGGTATCAGAAAAAAAGCATTTTAAGGAACAGCACACAGACAGGACCTTCCCGGGTCAGTCTGCGCTCAGCTTGAAATTTCCAGCCATGCAAATTGTATAAATGTTTTCGCAGTCGAGTCTCGTTGCATCACAACGAAAAAGAACTTGTGGAAGATACGCGATGCTCTCTCCCTTCCCTTGCAGCTTTTCCATTTTCCAAAGGTACGGCAATTTTGACCTCGAACGGGATTGCTCCAAATGAGGCCATTTTGACAAAGAGGCAGCTCTTGAACTCGTCAGGCACGAAAAAAAAAACTAAATCTCGAGCCGCCCATCCTAGAGGCTCTTGCGGCTATCAGCAGGAAAGCGCGGTAACAGCACAAGACGGCTCAGCGGTGATAAAAACAGGAGGCCAATCAAAGCGCCCGAGCGCCGGGGCCCAAACTCTAGACTGTTAGCTCCTGAAATATAATTAGCTAGCTGGCCGTGACTGGCAAATTGGACTTGATGAAGAGGCGCCGACGAGGTCAAGCCGAGTGGTCTGAAAGACGTCTCAGATGAAAAAAAGTAATGAGCGGCAATGTGAGGGACTGGCCGGGCAATTAAATCATAAATCAACCCAAATCTAGTACATTAGTCGCTCAAAGGCAACAGCCTGTTGCTGCATCTCACGACACAATGTGACTCGAATCTTCGCCGCTCCGCTCCGATGCTCTGACACTTCAGCTTATGGCGAGGCTACACGCGCGTCGCCCGACCCTTGGCCTTCGCACAGCAATAACTTTAAAAGGGAATTAATGAAACATCACAGCCTGCCACGGCAAAAAAAAAAAATGAAGAAGGCCCCGCG
Organism: Nelusetta ayraudi; assembly: GCF_046127955.1. Taxonomy (NCBI): domain Eukaryota; kingdom Metazoa; phylum Chordata; class Actinopteri; order Tetraodontiformes; family Monacanthidae; genus Nelusetta; species Nelusetta ayraudi. Next base: position 455,162 of record NW_027466193.1, on the reverse strand, counting down.
ACAGTCTTTTATCTCACGCTCGTCATTACTCATCAGCGGGAGGGAAAGTTCTCATGTGCTGGCACGAAGAGCCGTCTGTCTGTCTGGCTGGCTGTCTGTCTGTTTGCGTCACCCACTGCGGCTCAAATTACTCCAGACAATGAAATGCAAAGTCACATTTGTGGAGTTTTTGTTTCGTTTTGTTTATTCGCCTGACAAACAGCGACATAATAGAGTTGTTTGATAACGAGAAAGACTTTTTAGACGAGACTTTTTTTTAGACTTAATATTCCGGGGGTTCCGCAGTCTTATCCACCTTACAGTACAAGCAGCAAGTGGATCACGATACATCCCCGAGGCTCCCGACATAAATATTCTGTAATTCAGTCTCCCACCAGCATGCCTGTCAGAACTTTTCCCTCTCTCCTTTGCTCAGGTGTACAGTGCACACAGCGTTGTGCGTCGCGGACACGGCAGATGCCAATTACGTCTAATTCATCCAGCTCGAGCAACGCGGGCTCTGCCATCAGAACAATCCCCCCGAGGTGGTCGCGGTATCGCGGTTTCCCTACGTTCTGTCTAATGAGCGTCCCACTTGGAGCTGCATTACGTCGAGTCTTCAGATCACACGCGACACGTGCGGACGGCCATTCCAAGAGACTTTTAATTAAAGCTATGCATGCAGGGGGGGGGGGGGGGATCCATCCTGATTAATAGGAGTTAAAGTTCTATTTCTGATCTGTTTTTTTTTTTCAGGAAACACATTCAGGTCTAATTAGAGCCACGTGAAATCAGCCAGCTGGAAATTCTAAATCAACTCCAGCGTTTCAAACAGGACATATGTCATTGACTCTGCTCGCCTCCCCGGCCCTTTAATTTTTGATGATCTCACCTGGTTCAGTTCACGAAGCTGCGCTGCCAACTAGAGCAACGTCTGGATCCTGGTGCGTTTGTACTTTCTCTGCAAGACAGGAAAGTAAGAGCCAGATGCAGGAATCTACTTTTCCTTTCGTTTGTTCCCTTCAGGGTCCGATGGTTCTTGCGATGAGCTCCATGCGTTTGGTCAGTGGAAATATGTAGTTCTGGACCAAAATCTTTCTCTGAATTTTGTTCTTCGGCCCACAGTCTGGACAAACGGCTCGTTAGCCAACAGCGAGCGGATTCATTTTGCAGTGTTTCTCTTCTGCGTTCGGCAACGTATTGGAGTAGATTCCCTCCTGGAGAAAATCTCGTCTCCGCTCTCGTTTGCCTTGCAAGCATGACAGCTGGCCTGGGAGCCCGCCGACGTGCCCGCCGGAAGCCCGACTGGCTCTGGGCACTTGGCTCGGCGGCTCTCGACGCACTTGGCGTCTTCACTTCTGCAGACTTTTTGCTGCTTGTTTTGGGCGCTTGCTCCCCTCCTCTGTGTTTCTTTACCAGGAGACAATGCCGGGGATAGCTTTAAGCCCTTGTGTTGTGTTGTGTTGTGCTGTGCTGTGGTTGTTTTTTTTGTTTTTTTTCTCCTCGCAGCAGCTGTCATGCGTCGGGCCGGCGCACCGCTGCGGTTTGGTCGATGGGTCCCCCATCTCTGCCACGGATGTTCACGTGGAGCCAGTCAAATGTTAGCGGTGCGGTGACTTGATAAGATAATCAGGAGCTGCAGAAGTGGAGTTCTGTTTATCCTCCCAGAGTCATTTTTTTTATCCCACGGAAGGCCGTTACATTTTTAGACGCACACTGACGGAGAAGCCGAGATCATGCTAATGGCCGGGATGATAAAATGGTGCTGATGCGGCTGTTTAATTAAGTGTAAAAGACCCGGGTGAGACCATCAAAGACGGCTGCGCCGCTGTTCCATCACCCACCTCATTTAACCGCGCAACAATGGAGGAATGCTAATTGCGCGGAAAAATGAGGCGAGCTACATTGTTTTGCGCTCACCTCATGAGATCGAGCCTCACCCAGAGCGCCGGGCATCGTGCATCTCTGCGGCGGCGGAGGTGGCGACAACAGCTTGAGTGCAGTCAGCGATACGTTTTTTTCCCCTCCTTTTTTTTTTTTTTTTACTAAGCGTGAAAATCAATTTCACGTCCGAGCTCTTAAAGCCCAGACGCTGTCGTGGCTTCTTCGCCGTCCAACATCGTGTTTAATAAGCGCCACTTAATGCACAGCAGACCTGCACTTGGCCGAGGAGCTGGAGGCGGGGGCGGGGGCGGACGGGGAGGCGGGAGGGGGCAGGGGAGGCATCAAGGAAAAGCAGGCAGGAACATTTTTTTTCTCTTCTTCTTCTGTAGGTTGCCCTGAAATCATATGCAGCACTTTTGTTACGATTCCCAAAGCTCCTGTCACAAAGTGCCTCGGTGCGGGGCTGAGTAAAGGCGAGGCCTCTTTAAAAATTAGAGGCTGCCCGCATGAAAGGGGCGAGCTGACAAAAGCGGTAATGAACTCGAGCAAACGCGGCCGAGCTACCTCAGAGGGAAAGCGCCGGCGTTAAAGGGCTCCCGCCGAAACTTTAGACGGGCGGCAGCTGGGCGCGGGAGCCGCTACTGGCGTCCAGCGAGGAGCATCAAAGAGTTGTGATTGGTATGCAGGCGGAGGCGTCCCGCACTTCAGTGACAAAGTGCACCTCCAGAGCCCTAACTTTCATTTTTGCATGCATAAAGCAAAGGTGCTCCGGGATGCAGAGGTGTCGAGGAAAAAAAAAAAAAAGTGATGATGTCCACAAACAAAGTGGCGCTCGGAGATGGCGGGGCGGACGCGGGGGAGGCTGTAATGAAAGCGAGGCGCGACACCGATGAAGCATAAAGAGCAGGCAGGCTGTGATTGGCCGCTGGACCGATGGTCTGGAAATGCAGCAGGACGCAGAGTCTTCAGGACGGACAGGGCCGAGGCTCTGAGCCTCACTTGTTTAAACAACACAAACAAGGACGTAACAATGATTTTGAATGATTTTACTATCTTAGCAGGCTACGCTATCATTAGCCTGTGGCGACAGGTGCTCCCAGCCTTTTGTTGTTTGTAGGCGCAGCGTTGGAAGAGGGAGAGGAAATTCCAAAACAAACTCCAAAGGCTCGGGAAGTAAAAAACGTTGCAAAAACTTTTTATTTTTTTCCCTGAAGTGTGATAAGGTGAATTTTATTTTTTTTTGCACACCTCTTTTACGTTTGTTTATGTTGCCCCCAAGTGGTAAAAAAAATAACACTCGCTCCAAGAAAGACACGCCCACAGCTTCGCCGCAAGCACGCGTGCCCAAATGTCTTCTTCCCAGCAACTTATTAAAGAAACATCTAGATGAAGCTAAGCAAATTACTTTTTTTAAAGCATTACAAAAAGAATATTAAAAACAAAACAGTGATTATTGCGCACCTGCGTACTACCTTACACAATCTTGACCGCAAATTTGCAAGAAAAATTCCATGCCTCAAAAAAACTAACTAAATGAATAAATAAATAAAATAAATGAATAAGAGGCAGATGCCTGCACCTAATTGCCTATTCCTGCAAACACTTCATCGGTATGTGCATGCATTAGCGCGCGCCTTCATATCTGCTTGCGATTTGGACGCGGTGATTTGACGAAGACTCCTGCTCAGACGAATAATAAGCAAGCCGGCCGGTTGCCTCCGGGGTCCCTGCGTCCTTGTCTCGCAAGAAGGCACGTCTTGTTCTCTTTATTCCTCGTGTTCGCTCAGCCGACAGGAAAGCAGACCCCTGTTTACCCTCCCGACTGTTACTATACACGCCGTCGGTGGAAACTCTGAAGCGGCTACAGACAGACTTGCCAGAGTGACACCCACATAGATGATGTAACCGCGTCAGTCGGCGGGGTTGGCCGAGACCGTCGGTTTAGGGAAGTTAATTGCGTAACGGGCAACACGGTGCGGCCGCTTCAGTTTAATTGGAGTCCATTAAAAAGGTGGAGACTACTTTTTCCTTTCTTTACATTTCGCACAACAGAAAGGAGGAGCAGCCGCTCTGCGTGTTGGGCCTGAGAGTCATTACACACAGCACTATGGTCTCAGATAGCAATAATGATACGGAAAGGATAAGAGTGTGTGTGTGTGTGTGTGTGTGTGGATATATATGTATATATATATATATGTATATATATATATATATATGTATATATATATATATATATATATATATATATATATATATATATATATATATATATATGTATATATACATATAGATACAATCTGTTTGAATCGTAAATGAGTGAATTGTGGCCCATGAGTGAAGGATTTAGTTTAAACGGAGGTGTGCGTAGACTCTCAATGCATACCAATGTCCACGCTTCGTTTCGCCAGCAATCAATATCCAAAAAGGCTCCGCCCCCACTCCCTCCTCTTCCCGCAACGCATGCTCACTCCATCTTGTTATTTTTTTTTGCCACGATCCGCCTTCAGCGTCTAAGTTGCCGTGGAATCAGCCCAGATAGGTTTCGGTTGCACTTCGTCACCACTCTGATATTGATGAATTGACTTCATAAAGCACTAAGGCAGCACACTCTGTCGCCCGTAATCAATAGCCAGATCCATTCTTTTCTCTTCATTTGAGGCATCTAGAACTTTGCACCGTGCGCACCAGATGAGCCTGCAGCCTCGGGGGAAATTGTCCTCCAAACTAGTGCCCTTTCCACGCTGTCTTGACAGATGCAATTCGAGCACACGTGACAAAACAGTCAACGAAAACATTAGCGCTAACGCACAGCCTGTTTTTCGCGTGGCAGGTCATTTGGATCGCACGTGGACAGCAGAGGTTTGTTTTTTGTTTGTTTTTTGCTTTTCATTTTAGTTCACGCTTGGCATTAACATTTGTCTCAAGAGGGCTTCCTCACTTGGCCACTCTGTATGTAAATAAGCAGGTGCACCTCAAAAGACGCAATGCAGCATATGAGTTGACGTAATATTAAACAAGGAATATCCATTATACAGTCTTTTAGACTTAGGTCTAACAAAGAGGACCCTCTTCAAAGCAATCTACAGTGTATCTCGGGTGCCTTGAGAGGTCGTCACCCGCCATCCTCAGCAACACGTTGAAAACAACAGGATGGCGCCGGCCCAACTTCAAGGCTCTTCCGTGCAGTCAGAGAACATTCATCACGCAGGCCTTTTAATTCATGTTTTGCTGCTTGTCTTATCTCATCCTCACCGATGGCCCGATGTTCTGTGACAAATGCCTCTAATCAAATTGTATACGATTACAGAGAGCCAGGCAAAGTACTTTCAGTGGGTCAAGGTTAATGCGTTTGTTTATTAATAGAAGTGCATTAGAGGAGGCTTTTATCAGTGCAGTTGGGTGATGAGTCTGCGTGCTGATTAGCATGTTTGGACGTGCTAAACCACAGCGCTGGTCGTGCATGAGGCATGATTAAAACGTTCTGTTTATCCTAAATAATTACCAGCGCTGCCACGTGATGTTTCAGTGGCATTTGGCCAGTTTTAAAGTATTTATCAATGTGCATACCCTACATGTGCATTGAATACAGTTAATTATTTCGACCAACAAACTCACTCTGCCCACTGTCAGTGCTTATCATTTTATGACTCACCATACCCGCAATGCCTCGATGGTCCTGGTCCCTAATGCACAATGGATGTCAACGGGGACGAAAAGCTTATTTTTACTGACAGCCAATACAGCTTGAAGGTCAATGTCCCAGAAGTATTTGCCCCTTAATGTATAAGGACTTGCCGGAGGGGACGAGGTGAATTAACTCCTTTCAACTTGTCAACGGTGGAAACAATGGTCAGTTGACTTTATGCAACTGTGTATCCGCAATGTTAATGTTAATAAGATGTGTTTTGTGTTTTAAGGGAGATTGGGTAAAGAGCACCACTTGGCTATATATAACGTCATAGTTTTGGTTACAATTACTGAAATTGAATAACCCTTAAATGTGACCTAACTAAAACTTGCAAGGTAAATACTGTAATCTCTATAGTACAGAAAATAGTAGATTATAGTGAGTTTAAGTATGTTAGCATGGCAGTATTAGCATGAAGTTCATTACAACTTTTGGGCTGATTTTGTGGTTGTAAATTACCAATGAACTGTTTACAAGTAAATTACCTACCTTCTTCAACTATAGATTTAAGTAGAGTTTGGTTTAAAGGCAAACAAAGGTGAGTGTCCTCAAAGACTGTTTCGGACAGTTCTGTCAGCCATATGTACAGATTCGACGCCGCTCTACTGAAAAAACATTTTGCTGTAGAGCAGATTTTTTTCGGTTTAGTCAGCTTTGAAAACCCTCCAACCCCTCCGTCTTTCTCTGGCCTTTACTAAAAGGAAGCCTATTTCTTTGTGAGATCCAATTTGCAGCACAGAGAGTGCCACTCGGGAACTGGTTCATCACTGCCTGGACTAGGATCTGTTCAAAGTGTGAAATGTCTGTGCCAAAATAAATCCAGCGGCATTGAATAATTTAACTGATGCTTATTATAGATAACGCTCAACTCCTACAGATTTTACAGGCTCACTAAGCCTGACCCTAGGCGGTGGGAAAAATGCACGCCTGTGTCACTTTATGATTGGCTGCCTTGTCTGTTTGAGCCGGCGCTCTTGTTCACCTCGCTCGCCTCCACCGCTCATTTCCCCTCAGTCACAGCGAGAGACGAAAAAGTGTTGCAGGAATGAATGTGTCTGATAAGTCTAAGTGTTTATGTATGTTTGCTCTCAATGTCAATTCACTATTACAAGGGTTCTATCTATCTATCCATCTATCTATTGCAGATAGATATACACATATATACATCCATACATGCATATATATATATATACACACACATATATAGGTCAATATACAGTCTGCATATCGCGTGTGAAAACATATTGCATGTTATTTTTATGCTGCACATCAGAAGTGCACTCATCTGTTACATTTGGTGGATTTAAGCCTCGGGCTACAAGGTCATATTTGAGAGTATGCGAAGAAGTGTGAGAGAGAGAGAGAGAGAGAGAGCATGTCTGCAGGAAAACATGTTTTTTGTAAATTCTTGTACTTCGTGATCTCGTGAAAAGAAAAAGAAAAGAAAAACTTCCCCCAGCAGTATTTTTTTCAGGAAGTATTTAAAGATATCACATCTCCCTTTTCCAGATGTCTATAAATACTTCACGGAATAAGTTTAAATAAGGGGATCATTAAGCACAAAAATACTACAAAATCCATGCAACGCATTCAGTTTGTGACTCTGCCCTAAACTCCATCTCTTCTCTTCCTTCTTTCTCTTCCCCAACACAGCGATCCAAAATAGCAGTGTATGAGAAGATGTGGTCGTACATGAAATCCGCCGAGCCCTCGGTGTTTGTTAAGACCACGCCAGACGGCGTAGCCCGGGTGCGCAAGTCAAAGGGCAAGTTCGCCTTTCTCCTCGAGTCCACCATGAACGAGTACATCGAGCAGCGCAAGCCGTGCGACACCATGAAAGTGGGCGGGAACCTCGACTCCAAAGGCTACGGAGTGGCGACGCCAAAAGGCTCAGCATTAAGGTGGGTGGAATAATATAACAATATTGTCCATGTTGTTATAGTATTCCACCTACCCTGATGTCCCCGTGTTGTAACTGTCTTCTTGTTTGTTTGTTTTTTTTTTAACCGGACACAGAGGTAACGGTGGTATGCTTTTAAATGTGCCTTACACCAAGCTAAACCATGATAACTCAGTGTTCTTGTGCGTAATATATATGCCGCTAAGAAGAGTCGAATCCAGTCGACGAGGCTAAAGCTAACGATCAGCCCATATTTGTGTCTCTCTTACTGTTGCTCTTCTCTACCCTTCGATCTCCTCCTTCTGTCTGCTGTCCTACCTGACTGTTGTGTTGTCACTTTTAATTTAACAGTTCAATGGTTTTTCAATTTAGCCTTTCAAAGCTGCGCTGCCACTTGTGACGAATGCTAATTGCATGATCTTTGTTGTTGTTACTTTTTCTTCTCAATGACAAGTGTCCCCTTCCCGCACACTTCAATTTATGAACTACGTTTAAAAAAAAAAAGCCCTTCATGCCACCTTTATTTTTAGAAGATTTAACACTGTCTCTACCTCATATAAGCCGTTTCTATCCCCCCTATATTCCTTCAATTCTTCAGCAATTTGTCCTCCCCTAGAAGCACTTTGATTAATAGATACTGTGCATAATACCCTTCTTTAGTGATGGTAGTCCCACTACCATGACCTATCAGTACAATGACAAGTATAATTTCACTATGCATTAGATTTCTCACGGACCTGTGCATTTTCTTACAAGTTATGTTTTATCGTTTCAAGAAATGCTGTTAACCTGGCAGTTTTAAAACTGAATGAGCAAGGCCTCTTGGACAAATTGAAAAACAAATGGTGGTACGACAAGGGAGAGTGCGGCAGCGGGGGAGGTGACTCCAAGGTCAGCCTCGATGTCACCACAATCGGGTACCATAGTGCAGAGTAATCGGCAAGGCTGTTGCAACCAACCAACCAACCAACCAACCAACCAACCAAGTTGCCACCCATAGGCCCTGAACAACCTGCTGCTGTCCCACAGCAGATTACCAGACCAGAAGTTTTAGCAACTCAGATCCAACAAAGAAGCCTCAGATCAAACCAACAGAAAAAAGAACGATTCATAATAATTTAGCATGTAATGTCTATAGAGATGGAAAATCAGAGTAGAGATTCTAAAGTGAATGTCTCTGCCCTACATTTGTGGAAGGATTGAATCTGTCTGTTCACTCCTACACAAGTGTGAGGCAGCTCAACACAAGTAAGGAACCAACAGAATGTCAATGGATCTTTTCCAGTTAATTTAAATGTGTGCTGGTTAATCCTCGAAGGAAGTTGTCAAGTCTTATAGTTACGCAATACGGCTCCCCTGAGCATTAAATTACGCCAGTTCCAGTAGAGTACCAGTCTTTGCAGGAATATCCCGGTATACCTGCTTTAACGCAGCAACACTGGGCCCAGGATGGATCAGTGAGTTCCAAGTCGACGCAATGAATTCGCCTCAAAAGTCCGTTGAGCTGTGAGGAAAGCAAGGGAAACAGCGGCGTCTTGAGGGGACTAAGCATTTCAGGCAAACGTGAGAATTCTAATTAAAAACAAAAGCGATGAGATTCCTTCCTTAATGAGTCAGCTGATAACCTGCCGGTGCTCCAGACATACTGCATGCACCCCCTCCCTTCCGCTCCCTCCTTGACTCATTATGAAACCCGGCTGTTGACCATCTTGACCGTCAGATCTTTCCCTCTTCCTTTGTGGTGACCAAAGTGTCCTCCACTCTGAATCACGCAGCGTGAAGCCGTGACGATCCCAGTCTACAGTCTTTGTCATGAAGCATCGTGGGATTTTTTTTTTTTTGTTGCAGGAATACTCGCAGGCCACTAAGCATTGTACTCATCACAATGCACGTCAATTTAATGACAAATGACGCTGTCAAAGCATGTGTGATTATACAGGTCAGGTAATTGGTCAGATTACAGGAAGTTCCGCAAAAGACTATAGATCTTTATCGTTCCTCGCCTGAAGTCATTTGTCATGGATTGGCTGGGACAACGATGGAAACCGGCGGTAGAGCTGCCGCCCCATGCAACATACATCAAAGATTTGTCTTATGAAAAAGCCTGTGGCTAGTTCCTTTTTCGCGAAACTAGCCACAGTGCAAACACTGCGAGAAGTGTGTTTGCACTGCGAAGGTCGCGGAGGGTCTCCAGTCGTTTAGCTCAGGAGGCTGCCGAGAGCTTGTTCTCCGGAGGACCTCGCAAGCGTCTGCCTTGATTTCTCTCTTTGACTACGCTCAGGTATGTACCGTCTGCCTGCACCCCCGGCGCTCGGGTCGCTCCGCGCCGACCGTGTGCATCGCTCGGGCGCCCCCTCCGTCCGGTTGGCCGATCTGTGTTCCAGCAGACACGCCGGAGAGTCCCATGCAGCCGCTCGCACGTCTGCTTGCGCTCGGAAAAACAGCTCCTTATTTGCCTCAGGCACAGCGGCGCAGTGCAGGCCCGACCACCCCTCTCCCTCCTTTATCGAGTTTCAGACACGGAGCATGTTACCGGGTAATTGCACTGTTAATCAATGTCTCTCCAAGCCGAGACAATAGTGTGATCTTCACAGTCCGTTTCTTCAGATTGGCTATGAGGGACATACAGTGGTGTAATCTCCTCTCAGTGTATTATGCATTGCTTGGAAACCCTGCAGGGACAGTGTGATCAGGTGGTCGTCAGGATACCCATTTATCAATGGACCTCCCCCCGCCCCCCTCCTCTTTTACACAGAGCCACTGAGCTAAGGCCACAATATTATTTTAAAGATTACAGAATATCCATTACATTAATACAGTGCAAGCCAGGGCATGATGAAATGCTCGCGTTAGCTTTTGAGTGTTTTAATGAGATACACTTGTGCTCATTTAAAAACATTAGTGTAGCGTAATGGCACGCTGTACCTCCAAGCACAGTGCAGTGCAGGCAAGTGGTCAGAGCTCCTTCTGTTCATTATTGCAAATTGAATTTGACTGCACTAAAATCACTACCTACAAAAATTCATAGGTTGTTTAATTCAATATCAACACTAAGTTGCCAAGTGGCGGGCTTTAGTCATAGGTACAATGAAAAGATTCTTTGGAAAAAGCCTGAGCCCCTCAGATGTGTACCTCTACAAAAAACACAATTAATCTTATTCCGCCACAGACGGCAGGAAAGAGCTGTGTTAGACATCCGATTATGCAGCTTCAGGCAAACACGAGAGGAATTATTGCGCTGATACTTTTTGAGCTCAGTCCTGCAGCTCTCCGCAGTTTCGGTCGGACACACTTCCTCTGACACTAATCTGGCGTAATTGGGAGATAAGGTTTTTCTTAGCGATATGTCAGGATAGAACCACACAAGAATTAATTAAGCTTCCACTTTCGGGGCAAAGCCGCGCTGATATGAAATTGGATGTAATACCTCCCAGAATTGATTGTTGTCATGCCGGTGACAGTAGCATTAGCCATCGCGAGATTAAACAGACGTTGTGGAATTTCTGAAGGTGATGTCGGGAATAGAACGTGTTCTGTTTTGCTTTTTTTTTTTTTTTTCTGCTGGTAAATCTGAAGCTTCTGTTGGACTGAACTTGTCATCTTCAGGTACCCCCCACCTCCCCACATCCCTTCCCCCCAAAAAATAAGAAGTGCCCAGTGAATTGGTCATCACAGACTTGCAGATTGTACTTTCGGTACCTGCTCGTCACCGTGCTAACAGCGTCTGCCGATTACTCGAAGCGATACGGGCAGGTCCTGGCTCTAGACTAGGGGTTCTGGAGGTAATAGGTAGAATGCCTGCTCTCTGTCATGTTGATCCGGCCAGGATCCCTGCTTTATCGCTTTGTAAAGTATGTAGTAGTTTAAAGTTGAATAACATAAAATAACATATTATAATGTTATTTATGTTATTTCCCACGTGAAGAACTCCTGTAAACCTTGCAGTATTGAAACTCAGTGAACAAGGCATCTTAGACAAGCTGAAAAACAAATGGTGGTACGATAAGGGTGAATGTGGAACCAAGGACTCTGGAAGTAAGGTCAGTCGCTGCAGGTCTTTTGTACTGATTCCAAATTGCATTTTGACGTGCTGTTCACATGCAAGACAAGACTTCTCTGACATCAGTAGACTATATTTTCTTTGTTTGCTCACACATATTTTTCCTTTTTTCCCCCCGTCAACTATTTTTAGTTTTTCTGCCACAAACTGTAACTCAGTTTCCATGTGGCTCTCAACAAAAGGCACTGCTCCCCCCAAAGCCATTCTTCTTCTTTTTCATGCCACAAAAATTAAGTGCTTTTTGATGCCATTTAAATTCTAGCGACCTTTTTTTTTTTCTTCTTTTTCTCCATGTTTGAAAACCGTAATGTTAATGCTGTGGGGGGGCGCCAAAGTGCCTTTCAGATAGACTCTGTTTTAATCTCCGCAGTAAACATTTGTTGATAAATGCTTTTTGCTCATTTTCCACTCTTGACATTCATGATCTTTTGACCATTATGCTGCTGTTTCTATTTACCAAACTGTTAATGAAAATTTGATTTATTTGTGTTGTTACTACTTTGCACCGAGACGCGTCTATTAGATTCTTTGGCCTCCTGTGGTGTGATGAGCAAGCAAAGCTTCTTATTGTGATGAGTTACTCGTGCGAGCGGCGAGGACGCCGTAGGGTGTCCTCTTAATCTTGTGGCCGCCTGGAGCTGAGGCTGGAGGCTCCGCTCGCACATTACAAGAAGCCGAGGAATATAATAAACTGGCTCTTTAACCCTCTGAGACCAGCAGGCCACACGTCAGCTCACAGGTCAGGGTTTCGCAAGAGTAGGATACTTTATTTTAGGCTCACGGGGTTAAACTGCAAATAGTAAAACTCTAATGAACAAATTTTTAACGAATATGTTTGGCAGGTAAGCAGCAGCAAAATGGTTTGATGATTACTTTTTTTTAACAAAAAAATAAAAAAAATTGAGCTTATATTCATCGATGAACTAGAATGAACTGTATGACAGTGTTGCCAAGAGAGAACGTGTCGCACAGAGATTTGAGAACAACAAAAGACAGGGATTCTTTTTTCTTTTTTTTTTTTCTTCTTTTTTTTTTTTTAAGAGCTACAGACCTATGCGATACTGACCACCTTCCTAAAATGGTCAAGAGCAGAAACAATTTAAGGCCAGGTCCTCACATATACAGATATTTTTCAAAATGTGTATTTTTCTATGCATTTTAGCCATATATTTTTATATATATATATATATATATATTTTTGCAGCTGTACGCAGCTTTGCGTTAAGCAAAAAAAACAAACATGTGTGGCAGCACGCTGTGCTGTCACAGCTCAAATTGGAAAAAAAATATATATTATTTATTTGAACGGGACATTACTTATCAATCAATGTAAACACAAATCACTTGTTATTTTCAGGCTAGCCAGAGCTACTTTTCTGACCAGCTTTTGTTTTTCTTCTGCTGTTATGTTACGAGAGGAAAACTTATCGCACATGTTTAGAAATCTTTCTCTCAGGTATCAAATTTACTGTTTATTGCGTGGTCTGACAGACCAATAGCTTGTTCGAGTCTTATAGAAAAGGGTTGTTTTTCTTTTGTCAAATGCTCTTGAGTGGACAGCATAAATGACTAGGGAAATACATTTTTAGAAAAACATCTGTATATTTGTCGACGTGGCGTTAAAGATGTAGGGAAGAGAAGGGAGAGGTTGACATTTATGATAGTCTTTCTACTTAGAGAAGTTGCTCAATATATCCAGATAGCCAAAGTTGGGGGGAAACAGTAGTGCAGTGTTAGCACCTCAGTATATCTTCAGTTTTTGAGATAGTAAATTAGGATATTAATGCACTGAAGGAGGTTTTAAGTCAATGCAAGGCTCAGTTTGAAGGGCGCAGGCTGCTTTTTGTTTTTGCTGCCATCAACACCACCGCAAAACCCCTTAACCGTGTTCTTCACTTTCCCCCAGGACAAGACAAGTGCTCTCAGCCTAAGCAATGTGGCTGGTGTCTTCTATATTCTGGTCGGAGGGCTGGGGCTGGCCATGATGGTGGCCCTCATAGAATTCTGTTATAAGTCACGGCAAGAAACCAAACGGCTGAAATTGGCCAAGAATGCTCAGAATTTTAAGCCGACTCCTCCGACCAACACCCAGAACTTTGCCACATACAGGGAAGGCTACAACGTGTACGGAACTGAGAGCGTAAAGATCTAGAGGTACGTCGACGCCGCTGTCCACAAGTTCCGTGCGACGAAACATTCAGCTCGCCGCCACACCGGCCGCGGTAAATAATGCATTTGCCTGTGAGCCGCCGCAACACGGTCGCCGCTTGTGCGATTGTTTATGGTTGTCATGTCGGGGCACGGCGGAACACACACAACGCCAGCCTGAGTGCAGAACTGTGGAGTGTTGTGTTTTTCGCCGGGATAAAGCCTCGGGATACCGCCAAGGCTGCAACACGGCGTAGTTTCAGCCGTTTGCCAGATGGATCCCCCCTCTTGTTTTGTGCAGCGGTGCAGAACTGCTGCGCGTTGGTTTCGTCAGCGATGCTAACGAAATATCTGTCGCGGCTCTAAACGTGTTTAGTGGAGCACTTTTCTCAATCTCCGTCTCAATTCTCGGCCCTCTCTTCGCCCTCAGAGTTTGTACGCTGGCTAGCGGCGATCGAACGTAACCGTGCTGAACGTACATATTCATTAACCGTAAGTGTTCTTTTAGTAGGTAGCCTTCAGTTAATACAGCTAACGTCAAACGTCAAATGACTCCTCCCTATGACGACTTGTTTTTTAGCATTTTGCATCAAATAAAGAGACTCCCTTTAATTGTCGTCTCTTGACATTTTAACGTCAAAAAAAAAGGTTGCGCAAGCGTTCCTTTTGAGTCTTTTTGTATGGCTAGCGTCTGTTTACGAAGACCATTTTCAATCGGTTCCCGTCCTTGAACTCCTTAAGGAAGATAAACTACGGCTGTGGCTGCGCTGTGGAAAAATGTGCCGTGCGTTCTCGACTAATTTTATCTGACATTTTGCGCTGGGTTAAGGCGGGTGCGAGCAGTTTCCCGAGCTGAATCTCCAGCAACCTCCCGCTGTGTTTGGAAACGCTGACAAGAGCGGCGAGAGCGAATCCAATCGCTGCTCTTTTTAACTTGGGTAATCCGCAGAACGCTGCAAAAACTCCTACGGAATCCCAAAATACCCGTGCGTAGTTACTCCGCGCAGCTCCACAGCACAGTGAAACGGCGCTGAACCAAACAAAAGGGGGGCATACCTCAAGAATCAAACATGTCGCAGCCGGATAAACATTTGCTGTTGTGCGATCAGTGCGATTACGAGCGCTCCGATGTTCGTCTCAAGCATGTGACGGTTCCGTTTGGAATCGGGGCTTCACATTTAGAAGCCCTTGACTTGACTTGATGAAATTTTCCGACAGACAGGCTAGGGCGCGACGTTGATTTGTTTTTTTTCGGCCACCGTTTCCTTTCCTGTCCCCCGTCTTACGCACGATACGACGCACTCGGACGCGACCTCGGAGGCCGTTTTTTGTATCTTACTCATGAAACATGAGTCATACATTACTCCTGTAAATAATAAAAATCTCTTCTTCTCTCTCCCCTGTATGTTGACACAGGTTTAAGAAACGTTTCCATTGTCCCTTACAACTGTGACTAAACATCTGTGAAAGGACGGGATAACGGAGGGAGGGGAAAGGGAGGGGGGGGATTGAGCTCCGAGCCAAATCCTCTCAGGCAGACACGGCACGATAATCTGCAATGACGACACGACTGGACCGGTCAAGGGAAGAGCGATGCGGCTCCCTCCTCTCAGTGCCTTATGGGAACTCTGAGTCCAACCAATGCAACTCATTCACGACGATATGTTTGCTTTGTTTCTTTTTTGTTTTGTTTTGTTTTTTGTTTTGTTTTTTTTGTTCTTGTCGTTGTTGTCGTTGCTTGAATCATACAAAAAGGAAGACGAATGGTGCAGTGGTTCATATATACATGGATCTGTGTATATATGCCATGCATGCGTGCGTGCGTGTTTCAATTTTTTTTTTTCTTTTTTTTTTTTTTGCGTGTCACAGCGGATGAACAAATGAGAGAACTAAAGCCATCACTTGCAAACCCTAAGCACATTTTGAAGTGCCAGAGCCGGACGAGGACGAACCTGAAATGACTGAACTGCATCTAATTGTTTGTTAGTTTGTTTTTCTCTGTGATCGACATTGTCAGGCGGCGGCGGCGGCGACGACGACGACGGCGACTTCATCCTCCTGCTGCCAGATTTTTCGCTGGTCGTTACGTGTTTGAAACATTTTACTAGAACCTACTCAGTGCACTGTAAGACACTGGCTATTATTAGACAATAGTTTTTTATACTGCTGCGGGCCACTCGCCGTGACCTTGTACTCGTTTTCAAAGAGATTTAAACTTGACTGACTGGTGAGAGCGGAATTGCCACTGAGCCCCCTGGAAAAAAAAAAAAAAAAATCAGCCTGTTGTTTCTACTCTGAACTCTGGTGCTGCTGCCACTGTTTGTCTGAACGTCCGATGAGGGAACGAGACCCGGTTTGGCTCCGAGCAAACCCGGTCACGGTCCGCACTTTCAGTACTGCCAAGATTGGGTTTTGTATGACAATGAGTGTGGAGAAAAGGAAACAGTTCCTCACGCTTGAGTGGAAAAATATATACATGTTCGTGATTTTACAGTTTGTAAAATATCAAACGGAGCTTCGTCTCTCCAAAAAAAAAAAAAGAAGTATTTTCCCTGAAGTTAAGAGTTTGATGTATACGAAAAGTAAAAACCAAACAATAAAAGGGTAATTCAACTGTAGATTAACTGCAATCCGACTACAGGATAACAGTAATGGCTTTTAAATGGTAGTATTTTTGGATTACCGTATATTTTGAATCAGCGGTTGCACACTTTTCTCGTCTTTCAATGAGCTGCGGTTTGCTTCCAATTTGATTTCCTTTTAACGAGCATTACAGTGTTTGGTGACTCCACTTAGTAAAGGACACGTAAACAGAAAATAGATTTATACAAGGTTAAAGCAGGGCGAGTGCCTGAAGCTTAGCACATTTCCATGTCGCCGTTCTGTTTTTGTTTTTTTTTTGTTCCAAAAAGACTGTGATTCCATAGGATTTAGGAAGAGAATTATCTAATCACCTGAGACTATGGGCTGATAGTTTTATATATAACGTATAAAGAAAACATTGACAGTGTGGAGAAAAATCCAGGACAGTTAAAAGACTGTGTACATTTAGATAAAGGAGAACTATTTATATCACACGAGGAAAGACTGCCACCCTCCTCCCCCTTTATTTGACTTTGATTTTCAGAGAAACTGCATGTGGAAAAAAAAATTACAAAAAAAAAAAAATATTCAGTGACGCTTTGACAAGCTCTGCTACTCACACAGCCGACCCTGGGATTTTAACGCTAGAAAGCAAAAGACCTGGTTATTTTGTTCTGAATCAGTTTTTCACCCTCTTTTTTTATTTATCCGTCCTGGATTTTATGCCTCACCTCTCCGCAAAAAAGAAGCAGAGAATAAAAAAAAAGCGAAGATTGCCAGGCACAGTAGCGGGTACGACAAAAGAAAAAAAAAGCCAATTAAAGCGAGAGATGCATGCATAATTTGCTCAACCCCTCGTTAGCGAGGGCGCTGTACAGAGAATTTTAATACATTTTGTAAATAAAATGTACAGAAACGCTCACGGGTCTGAGTTTGTGTTTTATTCCGTCTCGCCGTCTGCACAGCGTCTGCGTCCAAACTGCTTGAAATCGCACCGCAAAGGCATGGTCTCCTGAGTGGGCCGGAACCTCTTGCGGAGACGTCCGCGGCCTGCGTAAACGCTCCCGTATTGAGCCGTTAGCCGGCGGAAGTGTGTGTGTGTGTGTGTGTGTGTGTGTGTGTGTGCACGGCTCGGGTCAATAGTTATCACCATCCGTCACGCTGGCGCTCCCCGGCCTTGCCGCCCGTGATTGACAGATCCATCGACAGCGCCGTCCCTCCTCCGTCGTTCTCCCTCCGTCTCAATAAAACGGTACATGACACCATCAAACTTTTATCACCGCCGCCGCTAATTGCTCCGAGGGCGTTCATGGCGGCAACGAGCCGCGGCAGGCGTTTGTTTTTGTTTTTGTTTTTTTTTTTTTGGGGGGGGGGGGGGTTCAGCCTTCAAAATCCTTTTCTTTGACCCTTTTTTGTTTGTTTTTGTTTTTTTCTTCCCCCGCCGTGGACAACGAGGCGAAACGTCGAAGCCCGGCTTGTTTGTGAGAATGCTGAGAATAAAACAGTCACACAGCAGATCCAGTCCAGACGATCCGCGTCCACCCAATTGGTCTCTGTGGCCGCGTGTTGCTGCCAGTTGTTGCACAGTGTCGTAGCTCAAATAGCAAATCCAATAAACATTGCAAGAAGGCCTCTCTTTTTTGTGTCCCCACCCTCTCACTTTGCGGCTGCAGGACGCTGTGATTCAGGGCTGTTGTCTGCGGCAGTCCGCTGGAACTGACTCCAGCTGTACACAGAACTACTGTACCATCCAAACAACCCCATTTTCTGACAAAACATAAAAGGTTTTTTTTTTTTTTTATGTTTGTTTTTCCTTTGCCTCTGCGCCTCACCCCCTCTTTTTTTTTTTTTTTTTTTTTTTGTTCTTGTGGTTGTTATGCCTGAATTGCTTTCAGGAACAGGACAGGAGGGATGGAGGGATGAAGGGAGGGGAGGGGGACGGCGGAGCTGGGGGGGAGGGGGGTACAAAAGGATGGCACTGCACTGCAGAAAGAGCTCCAGAGGAAAAAATATGCTGTGGAATTTCAGAGAGGGAGAGAGAAACAAAGAAAAACAGAGAAGAGCGATTGGTTGTGTTTTGCCCCAGAAGAAAGGAGGAAATAAAGAAAGAAAGTAAGAAGAAAGAGGCAACAGTAATTGAAAAGAGGACTATTGTCGGGGAAGTAAATGGAGGCAGGGCCGATGCAGCGGAAGACGGCTAATCGCCTCCCGCTGTGCCGCCGCACGCCTCCCTCCCATTGAGGCGGCACCTCGTGCACCGAGGACGACGTGTGTGAAAGCTAATCTGATGTAACACCGACTGGGGGGAGATTGGCTGAACGCATGCGTGCACGCATTCAACACAAGGAGGTAAAAAAAAAAAAATGCGTGAGTGACTTGGCGAGAGACGAAACGGCAAAAGAGCGCCGCCGTCGTTCGGCTTCTTTCTCCCACGAAAAAAAATAAAGAAGTGATAAATAAATCAGATTCCTCCTCGTTCGCTCTGAGTCGCTCCTCTTCTGGCACTTCAGCAGCCTTCAAGTGCAGCGGCGGAGCCCCGCGTTCCACATTCAAATTGACATTGATCGACTTTCCAAATGTGACTTTTTTTTTTCCCCTCTTTTTTTTTTTTGTCGCTTTCAGTTCCTTAAACGACTCAGCTCTGCGACGAGGTGACGTGCGGCTACGCGGTCGGAGAGTTCGGGAGGGGGGGGGCGAAGGAGGCGACGGCGATAAACGGCAAATATTTAGCACCGCCATGAGCATCCCGTCGCGCGATCGTAAAAAGATTTACGCGATCCGTGACTCACACGATTCATCCCGTAATCTCGTAAAACGATGAGACCGCGCCCCCCCCCCCCCCCCCCCCCCCCCGTCTCCCCCGACCTCCCCTTCCGCAGACGCGTCCTCTTCCTTCTTTCTTTCTTTTTTTTTTCTCTCTCCATGCAAAACGCGGCCCTTCCAGACGATGAGTCACGCAAGCGCGATTCAGTCAGCCTGCAGACTGGAGCGACGAG
The DNA here is from genome assembly GCF_046127955.1 of Nelusetta ayraudi. NCBI lineage: Eukaryota > Metazoa > Chordata > Actinopteri > Tetraodontiformes > Monacanthidae > Nelusetta > Nelusetta ayraudi. The sequence goes on along the minus strand of NW_027466193.1, from coordinate 435,924 downwards.
CAGATCCTGTTAACGTTTGACTCCATCAGACGAGCGGGGCCTGTGACTGCGGTGCCATCGCCGCTTTACAGCATCTGCCCAGACAGCTGCTGTCTTCTTCTGCGGGAGGATTGGCCAGGTTCTGACAATCATTGCACGATGGATGCTGCAGATACGGCGGAGGAGGACGAAAAAAAAAACAACAAAAAAAAAAAACCAGCTGCAGACCGGACACAAAAACAAGGCTAGCAAGAAGCTAATCGGATCACACACTTGACGTGCGGCTCCAGCACGACCGCGTGACCTCATGCGACCTGGGCAATAAAATCCCACTGAATGGACGTCATGGTTCAAACCTGGCATGGAGACTGTATTATTTTTATCCGCTTCTTGACCAATCAGAGTTAAACCTCTGGAAGAAGGAGGAGGAGGAGGACAGGGCACTGTTAGCTGTAAACACAAACTACCTCGTGGCGACTTGTGCTACTGATTGTTGCAAAAATAAATGAATAAATAAATGAATAAATAAACAAATAAATAAAATGAAATTTCTTCCCATTCCAAGCTGACGATTCCTCTCAGTTATGCTACCGCAAGCTGCTGAGTTCAAGCAGTGAACGCAGTAAAAACCTGATGGCTCATGCAGCAGCGATGAGCTGCGGGGCTGCACTTGCTGGAGTTCAGCATTTACCAGAAGTATATACATGATTCAACCATGGCCTGGAGTGACGGAGCAGCGGACATGAAATCTTTGCATCGTTACATTATTCACAAGCGGACATGCGTGTGCGCTTTGAGTCACTGGTGGGGGTTACAATTATTAAATGTTTATCTGATCTTCTGAAGACCGAGCAACAAAAAAACTCAGGCTGGGTTTGGCGGGCGGAGGGGTGGGGGGGAGGGGGGGGACAAGCAGTTTACATGTTTCTTCAATTACACGTCCTTCGTAATTCGATCAAAGCTGCACATTAGGGCTTTGGCCAGGAGCCGTTGCCAAACAAAACAGTCGTCGCTCTCTTTCCAGACATCAGTTCAACAGGGTCATGGCAACCTTCGTCTCATATTTCTAGTAGTTGATTTTTCAAAGCTAAACTCACAGCTGTTGTGTGTTTCTTCGTATGATTTATACAGTCAGAGTTTTGCAGAATGCGAAATTACTGAAAATTGTAACTGTGTTAAGCTAGCTTTGTTTTAATGTTGATGAATGTTGATTTGTGACGTTCAAAAAGCTTTCCCTTGACGTCATTCTGATGTGATTAAAGTTTTTTTTTTTTTTTTTAGGGTTTATAATGAATTGCCCCATATTTGTTTATTATCTTCAAATGACCAGCAGCCACTTGTATAATTTGTCATTGGAGGAAATTGTTTGCTCACTTTTTAAATCACTGGTCGATGGTTCATATCTTATATTATAAAGTGTAAAAGTTAGAACAGCTCTTCTGGTTTTTTAAGACCACAATAACAAAAATGAATGTTAGATGTGGTGTGTCCCTCAAGAAGCTATCGATTAGCCACTTGTGAAGTTTCAACTGTTTGCTGTTGCTCCGCTGCGGCTCCGTCGGAATCAGTTTGTCCTGCGCTTGGGGCCACTAATGCAATAGATTTTTCCCGAACCGCCAGGAATGATAATATTCTCATGTTTATATAAAAAAAACAAAAAAAACACCACAGCCCATATACAGTCACTACATCACTCAATGACTCACTGGTGAGTCACGCAGTTATATCTTATTCAGATCTGGGCCATTTTTTCCCCAAAGGCATTTCAAAGCTGAGATTATTGTTGCAGTAAAACATGCACTACATGATAAAAATGAACTTAGCCTTGAAAGTTAAAAAAATATATATATATAGAAATGCTTTAACATGATAAGCTCTAGTGCCGTTTCAGATCGCTTGGAATGCAGCAGGAACTCATTATGCTTCAGGTACCACAACATGGGACGCGTCCATCAAGTTCATACTACTGTACTAGGTTCATCTTTTCCCCTAAGTCACTAAGACTCATCCCTACAACATCACTCATCCATCTTGCCAGCCTCTCGACGACGAGTTGAAGAGTTGAGAATGAAGAAGCTGAAGGCATGAGGGCAAGAAACGACTCCTCCAAGCTGCTCTGAGAAACCAAAGACGCTCAATTAAACGCCGGCTGACGGTCCATATGAATGAAATAAAACACGCAGCTCTTCCATTCTCGCGTTCCAAGTTCGGGATCTTTCTTTCAAACATTTTATAGTGGCCCTTGAGCAAATAAATAGCATGTAGCATTTGAAAGTGAGGATGTGCAAAAAAATGAAAAGGGAAAACAAAAACAAAACAAAGCAAAACTCAATCTGCATAAGGCAAACAGGGAGGGAAGCGCCCGGTTCATTACCGTGGTGGGGGGGTAAATGTATGCGCGGCAGATGAGCGACGTGGCCTCGTGTCTTTGAAGAGGAAGTGATGCTGCTGTCACAGTCGCCCCACTGGAACCTAATTAGAGCTCCGACGGCGGCACCCGGCTCGTTTCTTCTTGTTGTCGAGGTGTGTAAGTGTGGGCGTAGCTCAAAACACCTCCGATCAATCACCACAAGTTCAATCAGTGTAAATTGCATCGCTAAACCTCCTTCTGATAAACGTGCGCGGGGTTACGGCAGGATGAGGCGCGAGGTGCAAACGCCGTCCGTGTCTGGCATGCAAAGGAGCCGCTTTTGAGCACCCGTCACACGTGCGCACGTTAAATAAGGAGGCGTTTTTAGTCGTTTACACCTTTTTTTTCCTTTAGGGAGACAAAAATAGATTCAGAGGCCAGGAAATACTCTTTAGACACCTCATGCATTTTTATGTATTGCAATAACAATCAGTCTTAAGTCTCCAAAGTGAAATCTCTTTGAACCCGGTCATTCAAATTAAGCTACGTGCACCCAGTTCCATCCTGGTCAAAACCCAACAATGCATCTTGCCACACATCCAGGGCAAGTTCAAGAATTCATTTTTTATTCTAGTTGACAGTATAAATAATTATCAAATCATTTTCATTTGTTTGTGTCTGCCTGTTGCAGCTGCACCTTTTGAGCGACAAGAAAGTGTTTTTCACTCTTCCCCAGAAAATATTCCGTGATAACATTTAAGATTGTGTAAAAAAAAAATTGGAGGCTGAAGCTGCAATTGGAACGTTGACAGCTGACGAGGAAGTGGTTGAGTCAGTGTTGCAAAATCACTGTGGTTTAGTTTTGGTAGCTGCAACTGCGATCAAGTGAAAAGTGGTAACGTGTAATTCCAACAAAAGACGCCCAGCTAGCTTAGCAGGACAGACGTGGCTCGAGTCCACCTGTCATCAATGCATGACAATGATAATGTCATACCTTATTTTTCCATCACCAACGTGGTCACTGTCAAGCTCTGAAGGGTGGAACATTCCAGGGCCGGGAACCTTGAAACCTATCGCCGTTTGGAAATCACGGAGGGGGTCCTTGTGGCACATTGTACCCAGTGCCCCTGACAACATAATTTCATATCATCGCCGAGGCGAAATCCCCCCCGTCAACATCCCGGGAAACCCTGCGAAGGCAGTCGGTGGGGTGGGGAGGGATCTGATGGAAACTGCCTCGTCTAAATTCAGAGGAAGTGCCTCTCGGAGTGGAGTCATCAGCACATTTTCGCATTCACTGTCATGTCCTTCATTGACCATAACAGCGAAAACTCTTTGTCTGTTCCGCCGCTTGACAGGCTGATATTCAACGGGGGACTGGGCTAAATAGAAGTGCCGAGCCTGCAAGAAGGCCTCGTCCAATCCCAGGATGCGAATAGGCGGGCGCCTGCAAGAAGCCTGCAAGGAGGCCTCGTCCAATCCCAGGATGCGAATAGGCGGGCGCCGCCGACGCCTCGGAAAAGGAAAACAGCGGGAGAGCCGAGCGGGAGATAGTCTTGTTTAGAAATTGCATTACAGTAATGTGCGATACCACAATGGGAAGGAGTCCGGTCAGTGTGCGCAAGTCTAAATGTCAGAGAGGTGTTCCTGGGCGCCTCACACAAACTTTTTTATTTATTTTTTTTTAACAAAAAAGGTAGAATTCAGCTTGTGCAAAATGTCTGCATATCCAAAAAAAAAGAACGCATGGTTGCTACTCGCAGCGGTGTTGCTGTGGGACTGAAGAAAGCTGTGAGGAAAAAAATATCTGTAAACAAATAAGTTTCTCTGCACCACATTCCAGTTCCTCGCCTCCAACGCCCCGCGGTCCTTGTGCGGAAGGCTGCGTTTGAACCTGCCTCGATTTGATGGGTTATACTAGCCTCGAACACTGCTCAATTTGATTACAGAGTTCACGGGGACTGCGGACTTTGATAAAGGATTGATTTATTTCGCAGGGAGCTTGAAATAATAATCCTCTCCAAATCCTTCATGGCCCGCAGCTTTAAAGTTTTAATAACATTATGAGAGAGATGCGAGTGGCGCATCACTCCGGGCCCCCGTGCATCTCGGCTGCGCCGCCCTGGACAATAGGCTCTCGCTGTAGCATGCCGTTGCCCCTGCACAGCGAAGTTGTTTGCTTTTTTTGTTTGTCGGCCCGGCTTCTAAGCTGTCCAGGAATGTGCCCTTGGGTTTATAATATGCACTCATATAACATGTGCTGTGTGAAAGTGTTTGCAAAAAGAAAGCGCCTCTTTGTAAAAGCTACAGAATCTTTATAACAGTGCTGGGGTTTGTAATTAAAAAGCGGAAAAGAACAAAGAAGTGATAAATTTTCACCGGCAAAAAAATTAAGAAGGGCTGGGAAGAGGGCACGTAAGGGAGACGGTAATATAAACAGGCTGAAAGCGCCACTGGGGGCTCATAAAAAGCGAGTGGATGCTGTGCTCCGTGTAAATTATTGCAAACGGAGGCCAAAGAGCATCCAGATGCGGCATCCTGAAGGAGGACGTTTAAGCGCAAAACTGCATTTTGACGCAACACACCGCCTGAAATTAAAGCATATTAACCAGTGAGGGCCAAAGCATTGGCTGTGGCCCCCTGGTGGGCTGCTAAGGAACTCCAAGCAAACAAGGCGCTGGCAAATGAGGACTTTGATTAGGGTAAATATTTCAGGTTGGGTAGGCCTGAAGATCTTATGATGTTTCAGAGTGCTGCGGCAACCTTGGAGTCGTGGAATGACTCATTAAAATAAACATTTAATGATTTGAAGCGGGTCACAAGATAATAGTCAGGTCAAAGCAGGACAAGTCCATGTTTTGGTTTTCGCAAAGCAGCCAATGGGTCAAACCCCCTGAATAATCACAAGACAGAGCAGTGAAACAGGGTTAAGCTGCGACGACGTCAAATTACGAATGTCAAAAATCACTCCGCCAATCATCTATTTTCACAGCTCTCTTGACGAGGCTCTGGTGAGACTAGGGGTGCAACGGTTTCATCATTTGGTGTACGATTATAGTCTGAGAAAAAAACGCGATTTTACGGTTTTACGATCATTATTATTATTATTATAGACATAACACAGGTGTCGCCAAACTTTATTTGCAATGGGCCACATGACGGAACTGCATCGTGTTGGCGGACCACGGTTCGCTGGGGGGCGGGGTTGCTGGTTGGAAATTGCACTAACGTCCCGGCATTTTTTTTTTTTTTGGACCAGGGGACCGGGGGGGCGGAAGCACGCTATGGCTGTCGCGCTACGCTAACGTGTCGGCAAAGTTGCGTGCCGCCAAAGTTTCGTTTTTCGTTTCGTTTCGTTTCCTTCACGCGGGCCGGACAGAATAAACCAAGTCTGACTGTATGGTGGGATTTCCCTTTAGAACAGCAAAACATTAACGTCCTTCTTGTAGCCAAAATATTCCCACACTGCCGACCTCAGACGGTTTATTTTTATTTATTTATTTTTGGTGGAAAGAGGTCGTTTTCGTTCGGTCTATCTGCCTGCTCTGCAACGTCTGTCATTAGCTCTATTCTAACGTAGCCACCATGTTGAGCTAGCTGAGCTCCCACCACTGCAAGAAACGTGTGTGTGTTGTGGTACGCCCGCTAAATGGGCCGTGCGGAAACAAAGCGAGAACGAGACAAAGGGAACGTCCCGGCTTCATTTTGCGCCACACGGGAGTTTAAACTGACGGACTGTTGTGAGCGGAAATAACCGGTTTTGCTGAACGTCTCGGTTAAATTAACCGTGACGTTTAAAACCGCGGTTAATAGTAAAACCGGTTAACCGCTGCACCCCTAGGTGAGACCAACCTCCACTCATCACGGTTGGTTAAATATACTCACAGAAGGAACAATTGCAGCATCTTCAAATAACTCACGTAATTCGACAAGACAGTCTGTCAGGCGTAATTTTGTTCTCGTTTTTTCAAAACGGGAAAAAGAGCGCTGATGTTTCCGTCTGACTGGCGCTGGTGCTGAGAAATGTATACCCTCCCCGGCTTCCCAACCGTCATCATCATATCATTTGGTCGGAATGAGGTGGGCGCCTGCTGCCATCGCACCAAGATGTTATTATTTCACCAGTGGGCCGCCGTCACCCGCAGCCACGAAACCTCATTACAATTGATAACTGATAGCATCGCTTAATCATGACCGGACAAAGGCCACGGCCGTCCAAACAAGTCCCCCGATTGTAGTGATGGTATTCATTAGGCCCCGGCGAGAGCCTTTACAGATGCCGTGACCTTATCCTGCCACTTCATCTTCTCGGGGATTGACTGAGTTGAAACACAAAGCTCCCGCGGAGAAAGCAGGTGGGAGGGAGCGAGCCAGATTGAGATTAGGCTCAAATGGGGGGGAAACACGGCCCCAGATGAGATAGAGACGCCGGGGTTGCAATGTATGAAAGGTGTTCATGTACCTGCTGGTCGACTGGCAGATCCCCCCCCCCCCCTCGCCCCCCGGCTGGGGGAACGGTCCCAGCGCAGATTGCGCTCGAGCAGATTACCATTAGCCTTGCAATGGCTTGAAGCACAGCCGGACTAATGGCCCTCCAATGGCACGTTTCATCAGGAGTCCCCAGAAACATATGTGAACAACATTCACAGGAGGAGGAGGAAATCACCTCCCGCACATTAATAGGACTAACCCGAGGCTTAATATCCTCTCAGGGAGCCCGGACCTTGAGTTAGAGGACATCACTCAGCCGCTGCTTAAAAATCAGCATGGGCGCGCCAAACGTGTCCGTCTGTACAGTATGAATCATTTAGCGCCGTCCTCTCATGGCTTGCTAACACGCTCCGGTGCGCTCAAACTCCCCCAAGCAATCCTGAGGACCTGTGGCTCAGGAATACGCAATGACTCTGACCCCGGAAGTTCACAGAGAGAGTGCACATTATGTATTTAAAGCAGCTATGCATTTTGTTCACCCCACTGGGAGCAAGGACTTGGCGTAGGGTCACCAGTGTGGCCCTGTTGTCGACCAGGATTAGGCCAGATAAATGGTATTTTACTTCGGGGTTTTTGTCACGCATTGACTCTTCGGTTCCATTAACTGGAGACCTTTGGAGAGCACAGCGTGAGATGGATGTTTAGACCGCGTTAAAAGGCGACATCAGGAAAGCGTGAAGTCAGCCAGTGCTTCGTAGCGCTATCAAAGAGGCCATGGTGGACTGTTTCGAAACTTAAAACAAAGTTATAGCTTTGTCCTTCTCTGTGTTGCTCCCCATACTTCCTTATCGGATACGGCAGCGGGGGGGAAAAAATCGTGTCAATGTCATCTGACACCAAAGTGCTCAGGAGCCAACACAAGCTGCCAACAGCTTCAAATACTATTACAAAAGCTGTTGAAGCTGGTGTTCCCTGCACTTAACAGCCAGCAATTGCAGTTTGCATCCGCTGCCAAGCACATTGGCATCAACCCTGCTACCTTGGTATTGTGCAGGACAGTCTATGGTTTAGTCAGGTATCTGTCTCCACAGTGACTCCTTGTACCTGTGCCACAGCTGTGATTTCAAAATGAAAGCAAAAGCACAGAAGATGACCCACCGAGTCAAATTGCATGTTAAAAAAGTCCTCGGAGTCCTATTATTAAAAAAACAACTTTCTCAGCTAATTCACACACCATTGACTAAAAAATCTAAGAGGCCATTTCCAAAGCTAAGCACAAATTGAACTGTAATGAAGATGTCCAGATTAATAGTCCACATCACGTCTGATCCTGACCAGTCATGGGCAGCTCCAATAATTTAATGACCTCTGCGCACAAGAAAATTATTCAATTTCACAACTTTTCAAAATGTCCTGAGCTTGGAAATGATTTTGGAGGGCAGGCAGGTGGGTAGAATGCACTGCCTTGTGTTTTAAACCTTAATGGTTTTCTTTTCACACATTGTGATAAAACACACAACAGCTGTGTTATTATTCTATTGGTTCCGCAGAGTGAGATACAGATCAGGATCGACTCACATTTCTAAAGAGTATGAAGTGTATTAAGCTGAAACAAAAACTAAGAATCATGGCAATGTTTACAGACACTACCTTGGTTATACTGCACTTATCCGTCTCTCCTCTCGCCATCTTACCATTTTGTCACACTGTCCAGGCGCATCAGAGCCCAACACTGCTTCAATAAGCATAGCAGAATGTGCTGGAGTCTATGAAACCACTTGAAAAACTTGATTAGCCCTCTCGCCAACGATGCGACCCCAGCCAGCCGCGGCGTAAAAAAACGCAAAACTCCACTCGCACGTCATTCGAAACGTTGAGCGCCGATGTCTGAGCCCATCTCCCGTGAAACACACGCTTGACCAATGTGCTGCGAGATAAACAAAATCATTCTTTCTATTTATCACAGCTCACGGTGTAATTACGCAGAGGGATGGCTATCAGACTGGCTCTTACTGTGGCCAAAAGCTTTAGTGGGTCATCGGCACTGAGACTGTGGCGTGTCAGACCGTCCAGGGCTTCGCAGTTGGCGGCGGCGGAAAACACTCGGGGGTTTTCCGTTTCCACGCGGATGAGATTTTTATGTGTTAACCGACCATTTCAAAGAAGCTGCGAAGTCCACGGGTCAAGCGTCTTTATTTTTGCCCTCCCGCAGTTCTATTTTCTTTATGTGGCCACCTCCGCTGTGACTGGGTGAGGTGGCCGCAAATCATCTCTGAGCCTATTAATTAGTCCAATCGCTGGCAAACAGGCCCGCGTTATCACTGCGGCGCGACAGTCTTTCAGAGCCGAAATTAAAACCGTGCACGCTACTGTTTCAGTGCCAGGGGAAGACGAAATTTAGCTCCACTGGCACTGTGCAGGGATAAATCACCCCGGCTAAGCAGCCTCTAGCAACATGCAGCAATGTTTAAAAAAAGAAATACAGTCGGAAGGAAAATGTGTTTTTTTCGAGCAAAATATTTTTATTGTGCTGTATGAGTGACTCTGCGTGTGAATTTGGCTGAGAAACCCAATACATTTGAAAAAATAACTACTGATGAGAGCGTCACTTCAAAGAAAAAAAGTGGCATCCATCTGAACGGTCCAGAAAGACAAAAGGGTAAAAAAAAAAAAAAAAAGACGACTGAAGAAGATGAGTGACAAGAAAGAAAAGTTGCAAAAAGAGCTTCTGCAGAAAAGTCTCTGAGACAAGTTGCCAAGGATGTGCAGTTTGACAGCGAAGGACATCGAGCTTTGTGAATGTTTCCACGTGCCTGCATGTGTCTTGACTGTTTTTTTTTCTCGAGACTTTTGATGATGAGACTATTGTGAAACTGTTTAGGCAGTGTTTGCCTCTCTTAAAAATGCAGATGTCGGTAATAAATCCCGCATTTGCTCATTTATTTTGGTGTGTGTGTGTGTGGGGAGGGGGGGGGGGGTGACTGCACCTTGCTTTATTAAACCCATCTATCACTCAAGGCTCCTGAATCAATGGGATGCAGAGAAAAGCAGTGTCAGCACGGCGGCACGCAGGGAGAATACCAGCAGCCGGTGCGAGGCGGGAGGAGAGAGGAGCACCGAAGCAGGAGCAGATCAAAGTATCCCTCACACGTTGTGAATGCGTGGTGACAGGTCAGTTTCTGTTGGATATTAATATTTTAAAAAAATAAATAAACACAGACGTGCAAAAAATATATATTCATGTTTGCGGTGCCTGCTTATTGTCTGGGGGAAATGTGTGTCTCAGATAAGGGATGTGGTTTCAGCGCCGCTGGTTTCACCAAACTATCAGGTACGGTATGTAAATAGGCGCCTCATTGCATTCAGGTAATTAATTACACTAAAAACCTGCTCGAGGTATTCAGATACATGCAGCTTTATATCCCGTGCGGAGCTCATCTGGGGGGAGGCAGTGGTGAAAGGCTTGAAAGTGAGCCCATCTGGAGCCTCCTCTCCGAGGGACCGGGAGTGGGGTTGGGGTGGTGGGTTTGGGGGGGAGGCACTCGAACCAACCGCAGCTGCCGCAACCACCGCCCAGCCTGCCGGGGGCCCCTGTTAAATAAGTCCGTCTCAGCCCCGCGGCCCTGAGCGGAGGGGATATCGAAGAGCTCAGCGCAGGAGAGATGAGAAGTGGCGAGAGGAAGAAAGTTGGAGAGCAAAGTGAGAGTGGGAGGAGATCAACGGGCGGCGGGGGGAGGGAGGAGGAAGGAGAAGAACCGGACTGCGGTGAGAGGCGGGGGGAGAGAGAGAGAGAGAGAGAGAGAGAGAGGGAGTTGCTGTGCAAATGGACATCAAAGGCTCCAGATTGGTTTGTACTTTTTAGTGTGCTGCTAATCAGCTATAACCGAGCTACACGAGCCCTCACTTCGGCAGGAGAGAGGCAATTTTCCTCCACCCTCCTCCTCCCCCGCTCAAAAAAGTCTTCAGAAAGCCTCCCTTCAACAGTCCAACCCAGGCTATGTTTCTAGAACTCCACAGTCCACAGTCGGCTGCGTGTGGAAAACTTGTTTTCGAGGTGAAGATTCGAGACCTGCAGGTTCCCAAATAATTCCAAATCCAGGGAGCCATGGCGCAACGAGAAACAAAGATTCTCACCTCTCATTCAAATTCCTCCCAATTCCTATGCATTTATTTATAGCGCGTCCTCGTCACATTGGCAATACCTGTCGCATATTGCAAAACTATCGTGTCAATTCTTTTCTATTATACAGAAAGAAAACCAGAAGTAAATCAGTGGTATAGACATCCAGGATAATCATTTAATTTATCATTATACTGTAAAAAATTCAAAATACAGTTCGACGGTGCAAAAACCAGAGTCCAGAAGATACCATGGACAGTGTGCTACAGTAGATTGGATTGTTTTCCACAAAACAATGTGGGCACATTCTTTACATTGAGGGGCAACACGGTGAGGCAGACTCATCGCAAGAAAGTTGCGAGTTCGATAGTCTGTGTGTCCAGGATCTGCTTCTTCTCGAAAACCCAAAAACAGACATGTGAGTGCAGGTGCAAGAGAAGCGCGTATAGAAAATGACAGGATGAATAATTACATTCGGGTTCGTTTTTTTGTTTGTTTGGTTTTTACTACACAGTGGTTGGTTCACGCCATACGAGCGCCCTAATGTATTCCGGTAAGACTGCCATGGTGGAAAGAATTGGTGGTAACATCTGTGAAGTTGTCAGCCAGCTAACCCGAATGTGAATTAATCTGTTGAGCAATAAGGCCAGGATGTCCAAAAACAAAAAGGGCAACAAAAAAAAAAAGAAGCTGAAAAACAGTAAAAGCTCTGTAGAGCCGAGGGCAAAGTATTAAGTTGGGAAATAATTCTGTTTGTTCATTCGAGGAGCGGCAGGAACAACAAACAACTTCGACAAAATGTCGCCATTTGATTCACAGTCCAATATTTTTAAAGGGTACAACATGAAGTCCATAAATTAACGTAGAGCCTGGACCTAAACGACAGTGGGATCCCTCAGATGTCGGAGCCCAGTCTCATACCAGGGACCTCAAAGGTCCTTAGTGCCTCATCCAACTGGCCAAAAAGCGTGCGCGAAAAGGCACACTAGAATTAAACGTCCCTCAAAAGTAAACACATCTGTTTCTGGACGAGAGCAAGAGGCCGAGTGGCGCAGTGGGTCTTACTTTACAAAGTAAGAAGCTCCCAAAATGGCTTGAGGTCTGGGTTGAGTGGAGGGTCACAGACTCCACTTTGATCCTTTCAACCAGACATGGCAGCCCCCGTGTGAAACCAATTGTCACCAGTCTTGCCTGAAATCTTAACCACACACTTTTTTTTTTTTGCACCCAAAGTTAACCGAAGGGCTGTTTCATGTCCAACATGTGCTGCCGGAGAGGAGAGGCTCTGCGGTGGGAATGCTTTGTGTGTCACACACAGATGGGCACCTTGTGTGTCTGGACAGCGGATGGAGTTTGCAGTGGAGGGGGGAGCTCCCGCGTTCAAAAAATAGGCTCGACGAGGCTATATTTTCAAATGCAGATAAAAGGAAACAGGACGGTGAAGATCAGTCTTGCTCCTTTTGAAAACACTTGGACTTATGCAAAAACACAGTCAACAACTTTTGAAATGACGCCGACACGGAGACACGTGACCGGCATGTCGCCCTGGAGTCAGCCGGTTGTTTGGCGGAGGGCAAGAACTGCTGGGGCCTCCCGGTGGGAGGAATAAACACAGCCCCTGTACCACCATCCATCACGGCTAACCCGTGAACCGGAGGGCGGGTTCCAGCCGTCGCTCTCGCCGGAGCCGTCCGGGAGGCCTTGTCTGCCTTCATCACAGGGTCAACACGCCCAAGTGATGAAGCTCGTTGGAAGGTCACCGCGCACATCTCTCCCGGCGACTCTCACATAACCATCAATCACCGCTTGGATTCAAGTCGGCGGCTGGCGAGTCAAGCGATTACAGCTGCCTAATTGCAGGTAATGTCGGCCAAGGACCAAAGTCAAATAGAGCAACGCAACACGCCGAGTGAGATGACGCAGCGACGACACAACACGGCATTGCGTGCCTCCTGGCGGCTTTGTGCGAGCGTTTGGTAAATATTCAAACAAACATCGGGCGAGCGTCATCTCGTACTTCCAACATTAAATGCACTTGCATTCCAATACGTGCGATAATGGGCCTGGGAGCGATGCATTTGAATGGCCCAAACCAAACATTTTCAAAGATCAGAGACAAAAGCCCTAATTTCGGAATTTCAAGGACCTCGATAAAGCAGAGAAAGTCTTAAGGTGCCATGACGCTCATACATAAATCATGCAATCATCATCAACGCTTATTCAAAAAGGCTGCATCACTCTGCTTCTCAATGAGAGATTAAAGGGAGCCCGGACTGCGACAAAACCCAGCTGATTGTAACGAGCGTCTTTTCTTTTCTTTTTTTTTTCTTTTTTTTTTTTTGGGTGGCTTCCTGCCCCGACCAAACAAGCCTAAATTAATCATGATGCCGCCCTCCTACTGTGGCCTGAAAAACCTTAAGCTTCTACCGGTACTCCCTGATGTAAATTGGACCCGAGACAGAAATTTATAAGATGCAGGGGGAATTAGACCCCAAAGCACTTTAATTTGAGTCGTTCGGGGCAAAAGGTTGAAAGAATATGTTTGCAATAATTGGTTTGCCTTTCTAAAATATGAGTTAAAAGGAGTGTAAGGGTATACATGGTTTGTTATGTTTTTTGACACCATCTGTCGTTAACGGCTGCAGATAAGTGAGAAGGTGGAAGGCAGGAAGAGAATCAGAAACATTTATTTATTGATTTACTTTATTTGTACTTGCCAGCGTTAAACTATAGAGTCTCTTACCTACCACCACGAAAGCACAAACACTGGATTTCCAACTCTTGAGATATTCCACTAAGTGAACGTTGTTATTCCATTTCTTCCTTTAATCTTATTAATTGGCTGAATGTGGAACAACTGCAGGGGGAATGAAGATCTTACAGTGCAAAAGGCAAAAAGCAATAAGCTTGTAAACCACTGAGTCGTACATTTAGAAAAACCGGCACCCGTCACGTTTTAGTTGATTACGTTTGACCACGTTTTAATTTGCAGACAATTTTGCCAGGATTTAAGGATGCATTTCCTCTGAATAGAAGGTACAATCTATATCCTTGGATTTTATATCACATGGCACACAATAGAACAAACACACGTAGATTCACCCCAAAGAGACAAACACAAGTGCAATGTGACGCTGTAGCCATTGTGTTATTATTAAAGTAGGCCAAGTCACTGCTTTCATGTCGGGTCCTGGGGTTTCAAAATGCAACCAGGCTGTTTGGATACCTCGCACGACTAGAACATGTCCAGCGTGATTGGAGAGCAGGAGACTCTCATTCCACTTAAGCACCCGTTGCCTTTTGAACTCCGCGGAATTAAAATTTAATTACACAGTTCCAACGTATACCCCAGGAAACCAGCGACTTAGTTGTTGTTACAATCGTACCACAGAATGTCACAACCAATCGTTAAAATTAATGTATTAAAGCCCCTTCAGCTCCTATGTACTGTCCAAACCATACAAACTATGAGGCTGTGGGCCAAATACTGTGTGCATCCCGGACACAAAACTCAAATCTCCAAGACAGATGTTGTCAATATGAGGTGACAACCTACATCATCTTTCCCCACGTTAGAAATATAGTGAAAGGTGAACTTAGAAAAGTATTTTGCCTGAAGTTTCTCGGGGAGATCGTTGAAAGATTTTTGACCGTGCCATTGCAGATAAACGGTGATGCGGCCATTTACGTTTCCTCGGCACCCGAAGGTGACCACCTGGTCAGATATGATTCCACTTTTAGAATTTGACTGGAAGCCGGAGACATATCTCATCAGGCTCTTTAGTCACACCGGGACGAGACGCTTTCATTCTCTCTGTCTAACGGATAGTTTCCTCATGATTCCATTAACCAGAGTGCCCAGGGGCACACGAAGCAGGGGCCACTCTGCGCCGGGTGCCAAGGGAGCGAGGGAAGGCAAGGATGAGATGAAGGCAGGTGCTCGGTGGACGAGAGCAACGTGAATATATCAAAAAAAAGCCTTGAACGTCTCTTTCCTCAGCAACCACTTTTCCTGGGCTGGTAGATTACATTCCAGCCATATGCCTCAAGGATGTACTGGGTGTTCTCATTTTGAGGCTCATCTCCCCATTTTTGCATGTTCAACATTTTGTAATAATGAAGAAACTGGGTCAAAGTGTCTTTTGCATTCCAGTCACATACAACGGAACTTCACTGGAGGGAGAACTTGCTGGAAAGAAAGAGAGCAAGTTGTAATTGAGCGAGCGAACATTGAGTGGCTGCTGTTTTCGAGGAGGATATGAAAAGAGTTGGTGTCCAACCGCTGAACTGCTGTTGGGAATACAAGGTGTGGTGCACAGTTAATTACTTTTGTACCAAGACCTGTGGCCTTGAGGATGGGTCACCGAAAGCCAAAATCCCCGACAAATCTCTGTGTGGTGCTCACGCTTTAGGAACGGAAATAAGAGAACTTTAAACATTCTGTGGGTTCAATATGAGAACGGGGATGCCCCAAAGTAATTTTCACTAAATGACCCATGCTGTAGCGCATGAATAATTTACCAAAGGCATAAAATAGGAAAAGGGGGAGGGGGGGGACTTCAATGGTCTTACCTCGCCTTTTACAAACTATCCCAGGAGATGTAACATTACAAGAGAAAAAAAACAGTATTAAAGCCACAGCTACAAAGGCAATATAAGCCATAACAAACTTGCTGACTGCAGTAAGAGTGTCTCCCATCTCAGCGTAACAATTTAAGTGGTGCTGAAAAGCACTGAGCCGAAGACTGAGGCGACTGTCAAGAAATTCAGTTTATCAAGGCAGAATCGTCCTTTCAAGGGGCTTTAACAAGAGGTTTCCAGAGGCAGGCGCGGAACAAGACGGGGAGATGGGTAAAAGAGGGACAGGCGCAAAACAGGAGAGTAGGGGGACTGAAGAGGAGGGTAGTTTGGCCGCTGAAGACTATAGGCAGCTATTTGGACCCCAGCCAGGCACCTGGGGCTGTTATCAGGTTGCTGCGGATGGGGCTTTCAGGGGGAGAGGGATGTGAATGGGACACCGGAGCTCAGCACTTTAAGGCATTTCAAGGCTCTCTTTCCACTGATGATGGTGACTTTTTTTTTAAGCAGGTCAAGCTGACAGGGCTGCTGCCAAAGACCCCCCTCCCGTCCTCAACCCCCCGCGCCCTGCCCTGCCCTGCCTCAGTTCCAAGGAAATCTGACCAAGAGAGGAGATGACTGGGCAGAAGCGGCACTCGGCCCCGCTGCCACTCACCAGGGAGCAGAGGAGCGCATCCGCTAAGCGACCCATCTGTAGTACATGTGAAGTGTAAACTGCGTGAACTCGCATGGTATAATAAACTGGAGGAGGAGGAGGATTCAATAAGATGGATAAGAAGTAGATAAATATTCATTAGCGTGCTGTACAGTGCAAGACACTGTGTTTAACATTGTTTTTTCCATTATGATCATAAATGATCCTGCTAAAAACCGCATATGGCTGTTATATAGATTTTACGGCTACATGTTTATACTGCCGGCCATCTGTAGATGGTCTATAATAAGGGTATACAATCTGAGCCCTGTATTGTTTGCTATTTAATTGCGGCATAAATATAATGGCACACTGGAATATGACCTCAGGAATTCCTCATTGTTGTCTTTGGTTTTCTTCTCATTGCTAAACTATGAATTATTACAACTGTATTTTGACTCTATTTTGGTTTTTTTGCAGCATTTCAATGCAAAAATGACTTCATCCTGCCCCCTTTTCGATCATTGCTCTTTACAGATCAAATGACCGTATGGGGCTTTTCACTGAAACAGAAGTCTCACTGATGTGCACAAAAGCATGACCAGCCGTAACCAATTCACAAGAAATTTAAGAGCAAAAGACAAAGACAGTCAGTTATTAATCTCGATGTCATTCTGTCACTAGTTCTGCCCATAACTAAATTAGATTTTGCTGAGCTCAAACAATGTTTCGCTTTGAAATGAGTTCCTTGAAAATAAGCAGTACTGAAGAGCTAATTACGTTTGATGATATTAATTTCAGTCACGCAAATTAATATCCAACCATTATTGTGAGGAGGACAAAGCTCCAAATTTTATTTAGGTCACATAAAAGTCTGACTAGATTTTTTTTGGCTTTTCACCACATTCGGCATTATGAGATGAAGAGATGTGAAGCATCTGCCTTTGGCAAGTGGGTTGTGCTCTTTTCTTAATTCAGCAACAATAATGATGAACGCACAGAAAAGTGACTTTCCTCTGGCGTGACAAAGGACCGGCTGAGGAAGGACAGGACACGGGCAAGAAAAAGGGCAAGTCATTCATCTTTAGCCACAGTTCTGGTTGAGCGGAGCAAGAGGAGAAGGACATTTTTTTTTCCCCCCGCCGCCACTGAGCATTAGTCCTTGGTTCTGTCAGTCAGTGCTGATCCAGCCTCTTTGTTCCCCAGCTGATTCCTCTACTATTCCCTCTGAAATGCTAATATGGGAACTTACTGTGCCGGCGTCAGCCTTTCCCTGCTTTGCCTCTCAACTTCCTATCTCCTGGATAAGATCTCTCTTTCTCTCCCGCTAGCTCCCGTCCTGGACCCTTTTGTCTCCTCTTACGAGCTCGCACCAACGGGGAAAAAAAAGAAGTAGATTTTTAGTTCCGCCTTATTTAAAAGGCCTACAAACTTGGGAGAAGGTCAGTGGCCGTGTTGCTCTCCCAGCCGCGCGACGGTAAACACAACATGTCAGAAAAGGCTTGCCGGCGCTGTGACCTTTCTTTCCCCTGTGCTGAGAGGAGCCAATTTGAGGTGCCTTTCTCCACTTTTACGTGCCGAAGAGACCCGTAATTCCCCCCTAAAAAACCTAAAAACTTCCTTTGACAGTGTTTTTCCGTGAACCTGAATCCCCCCGGGGGAGGGGGGGGGGGTCTTGGGACGCTGCCAAACTCTTTCCCATGCAGATGCTCGCAGGCTCGGTTCGTTCGCCCAAAGACAATGGGATGCGATGACAACGAACAAGCCTCCATCCATCAATCAAATGGATTAAAAAAACGTGGGCATAATCAATGCAACGTTATTGCGCTGCGGTGGAATCTTAACCCAACATCTGTCCTGCGGGGAAGGCGAGGGTGGGAGGGGGACGGGGGGGCTCTTAAAACGACGCTCCCAATTATGATTGCCTGCATACCACGAGTGTGGCTCCGTCCAATCTGCTCGTCGAGTCTGAGTTCTTTTTTAGTATCAATTCTAATAAGCCGCAGAGTTAATCGGGAGCACAGACCAATGCAGCATCCCCGCAACCCCACCACCTCCCACCACCACCACCTCCCTCTGGGAAGAGGCAACCCGGGCTGCTGACTGTGGCGCTGACAGCCAGAGAGCATTAAGCACGCGGGTACTGCAGCCCAGCGCAGGCGCCCAGTGAACCGTGGCAGTGTCATTTCTTTTAATATGGCTTCTTTCTCTCTCCATCTCTCCCCCTTCCCCTTTCTCTCTCACTCTCTCTCTCTCTCTCGCTCTCGCTCTTCATCTCATAGTCTGTTTCCCGCTTTCACCCCCCGCCTTCCTACTCCTCCTTCCCACAGCCACACTTTCACTCTTCCCCTCGTGCATCCTTCCGCACTCCCCAAAACATCCATCGCTCCCCTCGCTCTCACCCCCTCCCCCTCCGCCTCTCCCCATCTTTTAATCCCACAGCCACGCACGCCTGTTTAAAATGCGAGGCGTGTGGATGCGGCTGTTGCCGAGAACCCCAACGGCGTGTGGGGAACTCTAATTGGTTTGCTTAACCTTCAGAGCACAATGAGCGGGCTGTAATGAAGGCTCATGATTCATGGCCAGGTAATAAAGCTGAAGAGGGACGTTTACCCCAACAGCAACACATACCTCGAGACTCTTGGAACAACACGCAGCTGCATGTGGGGACCGAGCGCAACGTCAGGCATATGTTGCTTGACAGCCGTATGGTCGCCTAATAAAGTAGCTCCACTCTCGCCTATTGAAAAATTCCTTCTCTGCAAGTTATTTGCAACAACCCCCCCCCAAAAAAAAATGCAACCAACATGGCAAGCAGGTGTGGGCAATTTGAAAAGCTCAATGCCCAGAGGGGGAAATTATCAGGGTGTGACACCTGATAACAAAATTCTCCACCAGTGACAGACCAAAGATACGAACCTTGTTCACAGGTTTGTGCTGGTTAAACTCTTTCCACGCGTAAATTAAAATGGGGGGGGGGGATATACATTTTGCACCCTGATAAGACACTTCATGTGAGAGCAAAGAGGAACTTGTTAACACCGCAGGGCAACACTTCTCAGGAAACCTAGATGAGCCAGTAATGTGTGTATTTCCAGAGCGTGCACGTCGGCGAGTGTTTGTGTTGTGCATGTTTGATGAGCCTTTTTAATGAAGCGGCGGACTCCGGCTGGATATTGCTGCGTCAGGGTATAGGCTGCCTTTTAAGGGCCTCTGAATAAGTTATGATATTTGGAGAGATAATGAGGTGGAGGGAAGGAGATGGCGGCCGTGGAAGAGCCGAGATCGTCAGCAGAAAAGTGGGAAGCCGAGCTGACAGTCGGCGGTTCAAGGCGCTCTTCAATGTCAGGCCGAGGCATCCGGAGCTCCTGCTGGAGCTCTTTAGGAAGGTTTTTACAAATCTGAGTAAATAAATAATAACAGGAGACTTAACTTAATCAATTCGTCAATTACAGCATGGACATAGTTTCAATCCAATTTCAAATCCAATTCAACTTATAAATTTAAAATAGCCAAGCATGAAAGAAAAACATTATAGATCCATCTTGAATCCAATACATGCTAAGCATTGATTGAAGCCACTGACGTTATTTTTGACAACAGTTCAAATTATTTTAAAAGACCACATTTCTGCATGTCCTGTCCTTCCAGTTTCTTTTGGCACTGGCATTCAGAAAACCATCCCAGAAATCCTGCAGTCATAAACAGCTGCTGTGTTGTTAATCTTAGTAAAAAGCACCAGGTCGTTGTGGACTCACCTCACCATTTCCCCAATTTCCTAACCATTATGCCAACTTGGTTCTCTTCACTGCATGGGTTTAGATTCTTTTTATTACAGAGAAGAACTCTCTGTCTTTGTCATACCTGATATACCAAATATCAAAAGGCTAATGGGTACTTTACTCTCTGCTCAAGAGTGATAATTACAGGCATCTCCGAAAGCTGCTTTCTGAGATGCCTATGTTTTATAGACAGCGCTGTCCATTTCTGAGCCAACACCAACTAAGAAGGTTGGAAATAAAGAAGCTGACCGCGGCCATAAAAACGTGTGATGTCGAGTTTGTGTTTAGGTCGTTTAAATTGCATCAAAGTCTTAAACAACACACAACCAAGGCATGCGGCCAACCTCAAAAAATCCTCTCCAATCTGTCCCAGCCGTGAGGACAAATTTGGAAGAAGGCCACATCAGAGGGATGGTGCAGCTGTAGCCTTAAAAATCTTGGTAACCCTTCGCACCATAGTTCCCAATAAAAAAGCTTGAGGAAGCAGCTGTGCACGGCTCTTTATCAGAAGCAGGGACGGCTTACCAAATATACATTTGCAGAAGCCATCAAATCCTATTAGTAGAGTAGGTTTACCGATAGTAGTGCCCCGTGTGGCCAACTGGTGGACAGGATAAGGTAAATGAGGGACAACCTTTGGAGGGATACTTTGGCACAAAGGTAAGGTTTATGCTTCATCTGTAGATTTTAGGGATTTTATTAGACTAGGACTTAGAGGAAAATACCACAAGGCTGCTGAAAAACTGGTTCGAGACCAACTGTGATAAAAAAAAATAAATAAACAAATAAATAAATGGAGAGCCTGGCAGTTCTTGAGGGTTTGGCTGTGTTTAGATAAAATCAAGTGTTGCAACAAAATATTATAGAGGCTGTGCAGCACTTATCCAACTCAGAGAAGACCTTCCAATAAACTGGCCTTTCACTATTTTTGCTTAACGCGCTGAACAAACGCTGTGTTACTGCCAACTGCATCACAGTGTGACGACTCACAGCATTATAGATTCAGACTTCCAGGTGTGTGTGTGGCAACAGTGTCCGCATCTGTATGACATTTAAGTTTTCACCAAGGTTCGCCATTCTGACGCCCATGCAGGCTTTGTGCCTTACAGATTGGCAAGTTGGCAATGGAAAAGAAAAAAGAAAAAACAGACTTCCATTCAACAGGGAGCGTGTAAGGGGCTTGTTAGTTTAATATGGGGCACAGCTTTAAAGCCTAATAGGTTTGTTTAGCTTTATTACCATAGTATTAGGGCTAGAAAAAAAGTAGCTGTCATCAGAGAGGTGCTTTTGAATTTATCTCAGCGTTAATTAATTCAGCAAAACGAACCAATGCTATTGTACAATTATGCATGCTAACCCAAATTATTATATTTTTTTTTTAATTGTGACGTGCATGCAATTAAATAGTCTCATCAGAAGGAGCTCAATACAAATAAACATCCTTTATAATAATTCATTATGAGACTTTTTGGGAAAAAGTAACGGGTCGGTGGAATGTCAGTGAAAGTGGCTTCTTCTTTGCTGGCCTGGTCAGCCGGTGAGGTGTTCACGCGCACGTCTGTTAGCCTCCTCTTCCCTAATCCCTTCAGTACGGCCGGACAACTGCGTCTCCCAGCACCGTGTCAATAAACAACGAGCAGCGGCAAACAGGAGCCGTTGGACGCTAATGATGACATACTGCAAACATCAGCGTGTTAGCGGTTTCAGTGCGAGCGTGAACGCTCACATACATTATCGAGACGTTCAAAGCATCGCTGCGCATGATGCTGCTTCACAGAAAAGCCAGTCCTGCTGTTGATGTCTGATCTCACTGTGATAACTGTTACTCTCATGTTAAGATGCAGACTGCAGCACGGCCATTAGGTGCCCCCTGTAGAATCCTCCAATATTCTTTTCAATGATTCAATGTTCAATGTTACTAAAATGGCGCTTTAGTGGAATTTATTGTTCACACTAATGCAAAACTTCACTTATAGGGGCCTAATTGTGGATTGGATTTATAAAGCGTTTTTCAAGGCACCCAAAGCACTTAACATTGAACCAATTATTCATTCCCACCACATTTACATTGGTGGTGGTGAGCTCACATTCGTACAAGGCAATGTGGGTTAAATGTCTAGGCCAAGGACACAACGACAGGCAGGGATGGAGCAGGATTTGAACCACCAACCTTTCCCTTTGGACAACTCACTCTACCTCCTGAGCTACAGTCGCCTGAGCTACTTCTGAGTGTTCAGCCAAGTTGCTTGTCCAAGGATTCAAGCCAGGACTGTTTACTACAGTCTATACACCTGAGGGTCATGTGTATTTTACTAAAACTCCATCCAGGTTGATGGATAGATGTCAATCCGTAACGTCTCTTGACAGAGTCGCGCTAATACTGATCGTTACAGTGCGGGCGCGTTGGACACAGAGTCAAAACTTGACGAATTCATGCCTTCAAAATAATTTACTTCGATTCGGGTGATTGAAGTTGTGGCAGTTCTGCCTCAGCAATCTGATACTGTTGTGTTCTGCTCGCAGTATGCTCCAAACAACTCCAGCAAGCCTTTCTTTCTCTCTGGCGAACACAGCAGCAATTACTTTCAGTTGTTGGCCTTTTCACACCTTCCATTCACATCTCGCAAGCCTGTCCATTCAGCTGTGCAGGTGATGGTTTGTGTGTGGCTGTGTGTGCATGCGCGTGTGTCCCTGGCTGTGTGTGCGTGTGCGTGTCTCTGTTTGTGTGTCTGCCTGTGTGCGCGCGAGTGTTGTTTAACAACAGCCATTTACCAGCGAGATCGCCAGAGTCATTCGTCTTGCAGAGTGCAGCTGAATTCATAGAGCGTTTTGGAATCCAGGCTATAAGGAAGAGAAATACCATCATTGACCTGAGCAAACTGATGTTTTTTTTTCCTTTCTCCCCTGCTAAGCCTTTGCTGGGAAGTGGGGCTCTACGTCAAAATAAAAATGGGATTGAGGAAGACAGAAAGAAAGATGTGTGACAAGGTGCATGGTTTGCAATCTATGAAATGGACTGAGGTCACTGGGTCCTTGGTGGAAAATGGGCAAAACGTGGCACGTGAGCTTTTTAGATTATCACAACATCATATTGTTGTTGGGATTGTCAAATCAAGGATATGGCCTTGCAAAGAAGAAAAAAAAATCTCATTCCAGACCAGGAGGAAAAACATACACACACACATACACACACATATATATATATATAGAGAGAGAGAGAGGGAGAGCTGAGTAACACACAAAAGATGGAGGAAAATAAACAAGGACTGGCACGGAGACAGAAGGAGAGGCTGAGAGGTAGATTACCTCTGGGTTCACCTTAAGTGTGCCTCTTGATCATGCTGTTGGTCTGGTTTAGATGTGTTGATGCGGATACCGACTGCTTATTGAAGGCGGCGGAGGATGTGCTCTCCGAGGTGACGGCTTCTCACGAGCCTCAGAAACAAGTGGAGTGGAAAACATCCAGAGAGGGGAGAGGCCACCGAGCAAATAAAGGCTCCCCTAAACATGTGCATCACTCACATTTTACTCCAGCGTAAGTTCTTGAGAAATAAAGATAAGGAGGAATGACAACATTGCTCTCCTGATGCTGCTGGCAGTCGTCTGACACCTTTTTTACTCTTAGGGTCCATTTTCTAATCTTTAGTTTTCATCACAGGGCCCCTGTAAAAACAACGATCAATTTTAGATTTGCGGCTACAACGTGATACTTTGTTGGATCTCAACCACATGTTTGGAAGGGGACAAAAACAATTCAGCCACCAAAGAGTCTGATAAAGCAAAACCATCACCTAGCTGTTGTCAACATCCTCAGACAGGTATTTTGTGATGTCATTAAGTGATTCCGGGAGCTGCATGTTCTAGCACACGTGAAAAGTGAAGTGAGCAAAACAAGAGTGGAAGATTTTCATTTCCTGGTTCACTGTCAGGCAGGAGATCCATCGTGGCGCTAGAAAGCTCCAGTGGTGTGAATTTGCAAAATATTGGACTTTTAAGCACGATAGACGCCCGATAATCAATAATGATGTACGGCCAGCTAATCATTAAAGCAATAAAATTGTTGCTACGGTAGAAGGACCCAAAAGCAAATGAAGAACACACTGGTGAATAGTATGGGAGTGAGTTACAGACGCGGTTGCGACAAGGGTCCAAATGGAGAGAGCCACTCCAAAGACAAACTACTGAGGTCTGGGGGGAACCAGTCTGGCTGGTCGGAACCATTCTACAAAGACATGTCTGTCGCCAAGCCCACCATAGCATCTGAACAGACATCCATGATAGAGACAGCCAGCCGTCTGTGTAATAACGCCAAACAAAACAACTAACTCAGGGAGAGAATTTGGATTCACCCCGCTGTGCTAGACGGAGCTGAAATGGAAAATGGAAAATGTCTAAGACTAAATGAAGCTGCTGTGCAGGTTTTAATAAGTGAAGAGCGTGGCTCTGTTTGTGTAAGGTTGATGAGTAACTAGGTTGTATTCATCTGGGAGTTTTGCTCTCTCTCTTCACTGTGTCATGGGACTCCTCTCTGGTCTTATTGTCATTATGAAATACAATTAAGATTTGTGTCTGATGCTGGTGTCTGTGGCGCAAATGCCAAGCTTAATCACAGGGAAGCTGCTGTGCTCTGCATGCGAGCAAAAAATTTTTTGACAGCATCCTTATATGCAATGATAATAAAAACTACAGTTTAAGAACATAACATCTGCCATTGCCACGTCTTCTCGATGCAAACACAGCACAGTACGGAGACGTGCTGTTTTATTTTTTTTTTATTTTTTGAAGTCGTGGTCCTCGGCCACAATTGACTTTCACTGGGCGCAATTTAAAGTTTTTTTCTGTTTGTTTGTTTTTTGTTTGTTTTTTTTAAAAAAAAAAAAAAAAAGGTTCAGTGGATAAGAAAATGTCAACCGCCACATTTGGGCTTAACTGGCCTTTTAAAGTGAATAAATATCAGGTGGACAAGAGAGAACAATAAGCCCACTGATAAACTCATACAAATTCAGAGTTTCCGCAGAGGTTTTAAAGAAAAAACAAGCAAGATAAATTTAAATGTACATTTGCTCTGTTCATCTTGCTTAATGAAACATGCAATGCAGACGTGACCAGCTAAGTGGTCTAGTGGTAGAGTGTCCGCCCTGGTAGGAGACTGGTAGGTTGTGGGTTCGATCCCCGGCCGGGTCATACCAAAGACTGTAAAAGAAATGGTACCCGTTGCCTCCCTGCTTGGCACTCAGTAGTCGGGGTTGGTATTGGAGGGGTTGGATCACCCAATGATTCCTGGGCGCATCCCCCATGCTGGCCACCACTGCTCAGGGGATGATGGGTCAAATACGGAGGACAGATTTTGCATTCCTTCGGGATGTGACAATCACTCGGACATTAACTTTCTTAAAAAACCATATCAACTGTATGTAAAATATATTAACTGCAAATACAGTGCATGGAAATGGCATTGAAAATAATCAAGCTGGACTATAACACAAGGTCTCCAATTAATTCCTTTTTTTTTTCAGCTTCACTTTTTGCCATTCTCCGTTTCTCAGCTTACTTGCAGCAAACTCAATAATATTCAGACAAATCAGGAATTTATCAAGGCCGCTTGGTTATTCTCTTGAATGTAGATACCTTGAAAACGAAGTTCCTTTGCACTAAAACTTTGCAATAAAAAAGAAACATGAATTAAGTGTGCCAAAACAGTTCCATGCAACAGTCAGCAGAGTCGACACAAAAGGGAAGGCAGGGCGGCAACTCTCCCATCTTGATAGGGAGAAGGACACCTGCAGCGAGAGTGAATTAATCATTGTTCAGGGAAATGGGGGACATGGTCCAATTTACAGGAGATTTATAGGTAGGAAATCAAATGCTACAGCATATCAATTAGACAAGGTTACACCTCTGCAATTCCTTGTGCAGAAAGCAGTGTCTGGGGTTGGGACATCTTTAACAAATTACAGTAATGTGTAATGGTATTATTGCATTAGCTTTGAATCGCATTAGCTCATGCGGAATTCGCTGTGATGGTGACTACAAATCAATTCTAATTTGTGGTTTATTAACAGAGTGCAAATTGAAATCGGTCAATACACTTGGGGGGTAAAATCTAAAAATGAACAAATAAATAAATAAATAAATACAGAGAGCACCTTCTTTGTTGAAACTCGGCAGCCCTCATCGCCTTCTTACAGCAACTGTCGAAGTCATGAGGCTCATCCCAGCACTCAACTCCTCCACAGTGAAATATAAGGGCATCTATTCCTCCTGCAAAATTCCATCATCTGGCAGGGAAAGTCTCTAAATCTTGTTATAAGCTCAGAGAGGATAGAGTGGCACACCATTTACGAACACTGCATTGATGCCCACAGGATGTTATGAGAATTATTCCTCCTCTGTCAGATGCCAGAAGGGGAAAAAACAATAAATGGAAAGTGCTTTTAATTTTCACAGGCTTTGAACTATTGTTTTAAGCAGGAGGCCCAGTGGTGACACGGAAAGAGGCTTTTTACCTTTGAACCGTTTGGCTTGCTCTTTCCTTGAAAACAACACTGACAAAGAAAATTTTGATAGCACAAATAGCCAAGAGGAACTCTTCAGATTTATATATACTGGCCTAAAACATTTTTAAAATGGGCGAAAATCACAAGAGATGCCTACAACTATTCCAGTCCTGAATTATCTGCTTCTCAGAGTCATTGTGCCTGCTGCTTGGATGAAAAGCGTAGCAAACATGCTTAGGCTTAGCCCTCAGTCACATGCCCTGTGAGGGTTACTTTGAATGTCTCTCCCTCTTCAATTTAGCCATCTTGTGCGCAGCATTGAAGTCATAAAGGATAGAAGGAAGGAGGTATCACATTTAAAACCCAGTGTGATAAACGGTCCACTGGGAAGTTGTGTAAATATATACAGAAAGAATATCTGAATTTCATTTCTTCACAAAATAGCAAAACCTTATGTGTTAAGATTAAGTTCAAGCGACGCCGACGTCCAGTATTATTGATTTATGGCTTGGCAATACTGCCCTTCAGTGGCAGCTGCCTAGAATCACTTTTCCGTGCAGTAGTCAGAGGAAAGGAGCAGACTGCAGAGGGGATAAATGGGCTGTGATGAAGTGGCAGGGAGGGCAAAAATTCACTCACAGACTTCTATTGGCTCTCACCTTCTCATAGCAATCAACTTCATACTGAAGACATTTCACGGTCATGAAATAGCCATATTCTGATCCCTCCAAGTCATTCTTCTCAATTAACATTCTCCACAACAAAGAGAGAAAAGCTGCGATTAGTCACTGTCACTCAGGATGAGCTCATATTATGAAAGAGTGGACTTCTTTGTAGGTCAAACGCACACAAATGTCAGGTTTTGTAGGAAAGAAATAAAGACGGATGTTTTGTGGCACGTGCCCGAAAACTAATCTAAGGCGGTGATCCATCAAGCTGCTCCCCCCCCACCCCCCACCCCCTCCCCCGAGTTTCAACCCTGCACAGCGCACCGGCTTTAGCATCTCAAAGCTCAAGGACAGAGTGAACTCCTGGCTACCTTTGATTTCGTGCCTCCCAGATCAAAGCGTGCGAATCCGAAAAAAAGGAACGACAATAAGGTCAGCCTGGGATGTTGCAAAAAGCAGAAACCGCAGCGCCACATTCTGCCTCGTTACAGCAATGCCCTCAGCTGTCTGTTTTGTAATATAAATGTCAAACTATTCCCCAAGTCCAGCTGAGCTGCAAGTGTTTACAGTATCTGATGGTGTTGTACACAACAGTGGTAGTGACCTCACGGCTACACCGGCCCGTACTCAGGCCTGCTATACTGTGACAACATCCAGATGGAATTGGATGTGATTTTCATTGTGTGTGCACTGTTTAACCGCTCGTTCACGGTGTGAGAAACACTGCGACTGCTTGCCCTCCCACCCCCCCACCCTTTTTTTTCTTCTTCTTCTTTTTTCCCCCGCACAGGACCACCGCTCCGCTGTGCCACCCACAAAAATAACAACGTGCCAAACAAAGTACACCGCTGAAAAATCGCCGGTCCACAGTGAGAAAACACTTACAACACACGCATAAACAGTGCCAACGATGTCGAGTGACCGGCGCTTCCCGTTATTAACAGCAGCAGGGCCATAAATCAGCCGGGCAGGGTCGCCATGGATGTTTCCCTGCCCCGATGTTGCTGGGAACTGATCAAACTGAGACCGAGCGACGCGGTGCCTTATTCTGCCGACAAAATCTCGCTATTCCCCCCACACGGGATTGCAGTTGCTCGGTTTGTCCAGTGGGTGTCGCCGCACCACTGCATCTGGCACAGCTGGCTCATTTTTTTTTTTTTTTTGCCTCCCTTGCCCCGGACCGTCTGGGTCCGTAATTGTCCTCAGCCAATCACAAGCAGGGTGGGCGGGCCCCCATTGTTATTACAGACAGCCGACGAGAGTTTTGCGCTGACCTGCCACTACTGTACCTATGATCCCACACGTCAATGAATAGCCGCGGCCCGCGCGAGACAACCGGGACGATTATGCCGAGATAGGGAGAGCAGCGTCTTGGCTCGCGCGCAACTCTCCGACGATGGCACGCGACGACTCGCCCGCGGAGGATTTCCTGGACAAAGTGATGCCCCGAGCGGCGCCGTGCACGTGCAGCAAGAGGTGCCGGAGCCGCAGCGGCAGCGTCGTCTTCCTGGGATTATTCCTCCTGTCGCTGTGCCTGCACGCCGTCACACTCGTCTGCTACATGGACCTCCGCTCCGAGGTCAGGAGGGAGATCATCGAGCAGAAGCGGGACTCGGTGTTGACACTGGCGGGGACTGACCCGGCTGACCCGGCGTTGACGCCCGGCAGCCCGCGGTCGGAGGCTGACATGAGCCGTGGCGTGCAAGCTCCTGAGGTAAGAGCATCCAAGCATGTGTATACATAGAGCAAGTCTGAATGAATGCGTCTGTGAATGTTCTCAGTAGTCCAGGTCAGCTTTTGTGTAGAAGGGTTAAGTTGAGGCAACTGGACTGTTTTTCTGTTTGTTTGCTTGTTTGTTTGTTTGTTTGCTTGTTTGCTTGCTTGCTTGCTATCTCGAGCTTGATCTCCGCTAAATGAATATGTGAGTCAGGTACTTTCACCTACTTTGAAACGTCACAGAACGGTGGTATTCACTCACCCAAGGTTAAGTCCTCTATGCGGGTTCTGTTATGGCATGTTCCCTTGTAGGTTCACTTTGCAGGGGAAAAGTTTTGTAAGTTTTCAATTGGCATGCCCCACTGCATGATTCACTCTCTCATAAGAGACGCACAAATGTATGGTAGTTGAAACCTGTTACCTGGCCAACACGTCATATTTAGGCACGTTACAACATGGAAAAGGTGGCAACAAATAAGATGGACCGTGGTGGCTTTGAATCCACCACATTTTGCAGTAATTAAATTCCACAAACCCAATTTGTCCCGCTTCCAACGCTCCACCTAAACAGGCCGAGTTTGATGCTTCAAATTTATGCAGCCTGCCCAGCTGGATCCACTGAGACGGAGGTCAGTGAACGTAACGGAGCAGGTGGACGGAAAATTAACTGGGATACCAGCAGGTGCAAAGCCTGAGGGGTGATGTAAATTCATCAGAAACTCGATGGGCAGTTGGTGCTTGGAACAGAGCCAGGCTCGTCTCACATGTGTTTTCTTTTCTGGCGGCGGGCTGATTGAATGTTCATTGTGTTATCTGTGGCTTTGGGAGCAGCTTACACTATCCCTCAACCGCCACAACACCTCCAGACAATCCCTAATTTCATCAGCACCAAGGGACCGAGTGTCGGGCTCAACTTCAGACGGCCCGCTCAGTTAGCTCATGTGTCGACAGTTGTGCGAGCTTTTCAAAGAGAAAGCGATCCTCTGTGTGAGACTTTTGCGGGGCATTAAGTTGTACAGAGTTGTCAACTTGACGGTGACCCACAGGATTTTGAAGTTATTCCGAGCGGAGGCATTTATAACTCTGTGTGAGAGATTAGCGAGATCAGCCTCCGGTATTGATGTTTGATCTGTGGCATTTTCCTTTTACAAGTGGGAAGCTCTGTCTATTCATTTAATCCTTTGCAAAGCTTATTTTAGTTTGGATTCCCTGGTTAGAGCTGAATAAGACGGGTCTCGTATTCAACCCAGATGGTGACGCTTCATGAAGTGGCCCAGCTGTAAATATTTAACAGTGCTGTGATGCTGTCCATGCCAGATGTCTGCATTAAACAACTCTGATTACACATCCCACAGTTTACATAGTTGGAGAAACAGGAGCATGTGGCATTTGGACACAGCGCCCGCACTTGTTAGCTTTTTAAGAATGTGCTTTGAAGAGACCTTTTTTTATTTTGGAGAACTAAAAAAATGTTTATTGAAATGCATCAAAGGCAGTTCAGAAGTATCAGTGAAATTTCATGTGATCTGCGGGCAGACTAACATGTAGCATGATGTTCGAGGTCATAGAAGGAAGCTATGGTATGCAAAAGCAATCAGGTACAGGGACAAACACTTCTACAGGTTAATTTCTTGTAAGACAAATGAAACATTGATACGTGCTCATCCACATGTCATGTGGTTTTGGTCAGTGGTGTGGAAAGACTATGATTAAAAAAAGTGTTTTGGCTTCTCATTATCCAAGTTTTGCACTAGTGTGATCAGTGTCAAACAGAAGTCAGAATTTCGATAAACAGCAAACCCAATAAAATGTGGAACACATTTTTATTAAGCTGGGAGGCATCTAAATCTGAATGCCATCTAAATGACATCTTGAGCACAGCCGATAACAGGATATTAGGGAAGATAGAGAAGATGATGGGTAAAATTAATTTTAAAAATGACAACGGCATAATTTTTAATTGGCAGCCGTGGGTGCTCTTTGGCAGGGCTGGATATTGTGTTATGACAACAGATTTTATTTGTTGATTCAGACAGATTTTCGTCTATTAGTATTAACCTCATCAATTCTTTCAATGACATTTTCTTGGTCTAGTTCACATAATTTTGGACTATTTTGTATTGTGACCTCATAGGATGCGAAGAACATTTTACCTCTCAGGTTTCCGCAATGTTAGATTTATCACTACAGTGTTACTTTGCTGTCTAAACAGGCACTTAAGTCCTCAGTGAATCTTTAGAGATTTGTGCAACAGTACCTCATCATGAACACAGTTCAAAGTTGCTGCAGTGGAAGCATATGCATCAACATCAACACTTTTGGCATGGACCCAAAAATTGCATACCACTTAACTTCTAACATGTTTTTGAAATCCAACTAGTTGGGTCCTAATGAGGGGAGATGATCTGGTCATTTATGATTCGTTCCTGGGAAGTGAAACAGTCTTCATACCACAGTTGGTATGCCCTTGAGCAAGGCAATAATTTCCCAGCTGTCCAGCAGATCTGTGCAGTTCCCAACAGTAAAAAAAAAAAAAAAAAAAACGCCCCTCCCAGGTGTGAGTACGTACATCTTGGGTCTAATGCCTGAATGTAATGCAGTGCAAATATGAATAATTGTCTCTCACAAACAGAGCCTGAACTTCATTCACCTTATCTCTCGGTCCAAAGGCTTGTAAAAAAAAATCTACACAAGAACTATTTCTTAGTGCAAGTTTAGATCAAACTTTATTCTCACCCAACCATTTTCATATAACCATAATATTAAATAATTTCTCCTCTGATGTGTGCCTTCAAAGTCTTAGAGAGAACAGATGCTAAAACATCTGGAGTCTAGTTAACGGCTATTAAAAAAAAAAGTCAGTTTGATGGGACACAACGTCCTCCGCAGCATTGCGCTCTGAAGGCTCCACCGTGGGCTGTCACCAACTCCCGCTATTTGTGACCAATGCATATGTAGTAAGTTAAAAAGCATTATTATGTGCACTGTGCTTCTGTATCAAAATGAATAAGAATGGGAGTGTCATAAAAAAAAAAAAAAGCAGTGTGTGCAGTGGAAACATCAGAGACGTGAGGCTGAAAACTTTCCCATATAAGATGGAATTGTCCTGACAGACTCACGGTGTAGACGCCCAGTAAAAGTTGAGTTCAAAGCCAAAAACATCTACCAAAATAATGAATTCTGACATCATTCAGAGCGTTCTGTTGGAATGCACTTTACCAGCAGTGTTGCAACAAAAACAATTTGTGATTGTCTGCTGACAGGCAACATTTCCCTTAGGCTGAGTTCCACCGCTTGTTTACATGTCAGTATGGATGCTGTTATTACATTATTAAAGTTATTGTTTTAAACACATGGACTTTCCAAGAGCATTATCTAGCTTTGGGTGAGGTAAGGACACTCCTTTTTCTCTAATATGGAACGCCCTGTCATCACAATCACCCGCCCAGAATTGTATCTCAAATGCACAGATGTTATCACAAACCACCGGGATAAAACTTAATGGCGCTGGGGGGAAATGCATTGGTCACTGACAGTGTGTTGGGCACCATTTAATTATTAGCTTGAGAGTGTCGGCGAGCCCAAAGTGGAGTGAACCGTTGCAGAAATAGCTTTAGACACAAACCTTTGCAATGGTAAGTGTTAATAGGCTAAAGAAAGTCAGGCGATAACATAATTACACATCCCTGGGGTGACTTAATTTTAGTCATATCCTCAAGGAGCAACAGGGAATCGTGTCCTCAGCACACAACAGCTTCGCCCGCCCCTTGCTTTGAAGATTTGAAAGCCCTCTAATTAATAGCATTTTTTCCCTTACGCCCAAGAAGAATGGTTTACTCAACAGTTGGCACTTGGCATACATACCAACACACTGTCATCCTGATTTACTGTAACTCTGCATGCCTTTGAAGGGTATTAAGGCTATAAATGTTGTAATGAAGTGAAACGAAGCAAATAAGAGTGCGCAAACATTTCTCAAAGTCATACAATGGAATGTTTTAGCTTTAGCTTTAGCTGGAAACCAACAGCAACGGTACAACAGAGGCCAGGCAGGTAGCATGTTTGTGTTGGATTTTTTTTTTTTCTTTTTTTTAATATTTCTAATGGTCTTAGCGTAGTGTTCTCCAGAAATTGGCTGCAGAATCATGTTTCAGAACATTCAAAAGTGTAATACCATATGCCCGAGCAAACACCCAGAATCCTTTGAGAGGTAAAAGCCTCCCATATGCCAACAGCTGGTGAGGAGATGTGGAGACACCTGCACACCAAATGAACAGCAACCGCTGCTGCTCGCAGGGACATCTGGATGTCTACAAGTCGATTAACCGTTCCAACACATATTCCCCCATCAGACTGGAATTCCCGCGCTTATAAGGTCAGACATGGCTGGCAGCAAGTAAGGTGATGTGGATTTTAACGACTTTGAATATGCCCTACAAAGGCAGCAGGGGGTTGACATAATACAACTCATCACTCACGAAAGAAGAGATTCCCACATCTGCAAAGAGATCCTGAAGAAACTTGAGACTGAAATTTTCTCAACACAGTTCTTGCTCGGTCCTTCGGCGGCTCTGCTTAAAAACCGCATGAAGACGCAATGGGAGTTCACACTGCTTTAAGGAGAAGGAAATTTCTTGTGGTTAGGGGCTTAACAACTATGTTTGCTAGAGTGTCGCCGATGGAATCGTGGAAGTATGTCATCTTGTACTCAACCAGAAAGGGCCCCAAGTGGGAAAGGGAGGTCAAAATGTCTGTCAGGGGGCAGTTTGATGGGGTAAAAATACTGTAAGTGATACCTAATTACTGACTTCTGATCCACGCTAAGGTGCCGCTCACTTTTTTTTGAAGATGCCACTAATGTAAATCAGAAGCAGACTTTGAGTCTTCCACTGGTACTGGGTTTCCTATGTGCGACAAAGATTTCATCAAAGGCTTTGAGCTCAGCCTATAGAATTGAGTTAGACACCACGGTTAGGTGACTTGTTGCTCATACTGATAATAAGAAGGAAAGAAAGACAGAGGAAAACACCGCATTCGCTTTTGTAAAGTGTGCCTCTTGCTTAGCGGGTGGATCCTAAAGAGTGTATGGAAAGGTCAAACATCCAGAACCAGTCACAAGAACCCAGGCGTGCGGTTTGTCCCACCTATCACTCACCCATGGGAACAGTCTTCCACTGTACTATAGCATTTCCTGTTTTTTGGAGTTCTATCACGTCAGCTACATCAGATCTTTTCTTTTAACTCTTTTCTTCTTCTTTTTTCCTTATTCACGCTGCCTCTGAATAGGTCTGGGAGTCGGTACCATGTGAATGGGTATTTGCTCTCAGACTAACCACAATTCACGTCCTCCTTTTGTATTTAAAAGGTGAATTTTAGTGCAGCTGTGCCCATGTGATGGGCAGTGGCAAAGATGAAAAGACTTTGGTTACAGGATTGGTTACAGTCCCATAGGGATGAACAAAGACTCAGCAATAGAAGAATAGACTACCCGACAGTGTCTAAAATCTACTCCCATAAACGAAAGCGCAACTTGCAATGAAGGTGTCGCTCTCAAATAAATCTTTATTTTTTTATCTTTTTTTGCTTGTTCCTCAATTAATGAAACGTATCCTGGCGGAAAACTTAATCCATTACATATCTTTCACTTTGCACTGCATAAATTTCTCAGTGTTCCTAACATTTTCTCTCCTCTTTTTGGCAGGAGACATTGATTCGCAGAAAAAACGACTTCCACGCCGCAGAAAACGACTGGGGTGTAACTCGGCGAGTGAAACGGAGTCCCAGCCGGCAGCCAGAAACAGGCATGTCTTCTGTCCAGTTCCTGAAATCTATCGTATTTCCTACAATCACGCGCCTGTCTAACTTTTCGGTTTAGATTTAGAATGTAATTTATTAAATAACAGAAACTGCCCCCACGTTCCAGCTAAATCTCTTTTCTAAGCACGGGCCTTTGAGTTGCCTGGTCGACTGTTAAGCAATGACTTCTCTAACTGTTGTTTGGAGGCTATTCAGTACATTGTAAATAAGAGGGTTTCGGTGGGCTCCGGGCGCTTAGATTTGGAAAAACAGTTTGTACACGGTTTCTCACATTTTGTGGAATTGTTTTGGTTTTTTTATTGCGTTATGCTTACTTAAGAAAGCAACCCCACCACATAATGTTGCAGAGTTTAAAGAGAAAGAAAGTAAACGGAATGGAACTGATTATTACTTGGACAGCAAACAAGGACAACAAGGAGTTTGGGAGGGTTTCACCAATTTGAAACAGACAGCGAGCCCCACATTGATTTCCCTTGTCTCAAAGCAATATCAGGTCCTCAGACTATATCATGACTCAGTCAGGGAAGTAGCTTTGGACCGTGGAATCCAACTTTTCGATGAAATCTTGACAATCAGAAAGACAGATTTAAATCATGTATTCTGCACAACATGCAATCACTTGACTAGGTAGGTGGCCGTTTCTCAAAGAAGCCATCATCTGAGACGTTGCTGGTTCCCATTAAAACCCGAGAATTGATTTATTTTAATCAATATCTAAGTTGACAGCCATATGGCCGATGTGTCTGAGTTTGCTTTTGTAGTTTTTGTTTAGAATGTGAGCTATGCAAATAAAAAAAGCGATGCCTTTGAAGTCTCATGTCTGAGAGTAACAAGTGCAGCATGATCACAAGCCAAGCCGATGACTGTGGCGTGACACTGAATACTGGGAGGTGGGTCGGGGGGGGGCTGGTGATTGTGTTTAAATTAGAAGAAAAAACTCACCTTTCAGACTTTCTACATAAATCAGTAAAGTACCGAGCCTCTAAACACTAATCATTACCAGACCTCCACTACGCTGAAAGCGCACAGACAAAGCCTTTTGTAATCTCAGCCTTAGATGTGTGTGCGCATGTGTGTGTGTGTGCTTGCACGTCACTGTGTGTGTGCTCATTCGGGGCGCTCCTAACGGGCACCAGATTCCAGATAGGGCTGCTCGTTAAGAGAAATCTATGCAGATGCATCCAGTCATTTAGCTGGAGGAGAAACACTGGCCACATGTGCAAACGGGGACTCAAACTGTGAGGTTTTAAGGTTAAATGGCCTTTGTAGTTGGAGTGGCACGGTAAACACGAGGGTAGCAAGACGGCTTTCAGAGACGGGTTCATCAGCTCCGCGCAAAGCACGGGCACGCACACACACACACTCGCGGACGCACGCTAAGTGTGTTTTGTCTTCTAGCCGCTGACAGTGATGCCGCACCAACACCCTCAAAAGACACACACGCATACACGTGCTTGTAAAAGGCAATCCGCTAAGTGTATTTTGTCTTTTAGCCGCTGACATAGATGCCTCACTAACACCCTTAAGAGACGCACACGCATGCACGCACATACACATGGTTGTAAAGGGGACATGCACGCACACACATGTAGACACACTTTCATCTGCATTCTCCATCTGGGCCTAATTCAAAGAAAAGGATTTTGGCAGGATAAAGTATCTCTCTAATGATCTTCTCCAGTTCCACAGGCTGTGAGTGCTTAAGGCACTTGTTCATACAGAGGAGGTGAAACCACACTTACAAATTACAACACAGGGAGATACCACAGACTGACGTACCTCTACTCAAGAGTTCAGCACCTTATTTAGCCTTTACGGGACACCTTCTGTTGGCGTCACCTGAGATGATAATTGTTACAAGCCAGCTTAAGCTGTTCTTCTTTCTTACAGAACCAACAGTGCGAGAAAAAAGGAAAGAAAAGAAAAAAGGTAATGCAATTTTGTTTTTTTCAACCTAGTTTTTCAATGGACTCTTCAATACTCCACCATATCCTCAAAATGTGTAGTGTCTCTTAAGAGTGATGCCTCACAGTGAATGACAACGTTGACTTATGCAAGTGTAAGAAGTGTCTGGAAAACAACTAACCTCAATGTCCCCTACAGGAAAAAAGAGGTCTGTGCCAGGACCACCCGGTCCTCCGGGCCCACCGGGTCCACAGGGGCCACCGGGCATCCCAGGAATCCCCGGTATTCCGGGTAGCAACGCTGTGGGGCCTGCAGGACCCCCTGGACCCCCAGGACCACAGGGACCTCCAGGCACTCAAGGCCCAGCAGGTATAATAGTTAAAATAGGAATTACACAAAAAACGCAGTGCGATAGCCAAGTCTTGGGTCAGAGGTCTCAGGAACACCCACACGTTGAGAGATTTGTTCTTAGATTACACTATTTTCTTAAATGAAGCCCGTTTCCCACACTAGCGTGGGGCTCAAGTTAACATAATTGATGAACTCACTGCCTTCACAGTGAGAGTTTCTCATGCAGAATGTCAAACATAGTATGGGAGAGCAGTGATGCATCTTGAAGCGATGAGGTTATTTGCTTTCTTTGAATCACTGTCTGTCTTTTTGTTGAAAGCCATTTCACAGAGTCTCCCTCTTTTTATTGTTGCAGGGGCTCCAGATAGGACGAAAACAATGGAATTCCAGGTAGAGCATGTCACTTATTGAAAGGCTGACTTTTATCCCACGCAAAATCCAGTCTCTTTCTCTCACTGCATGTCAGGATTAGTCACCAGATATCCTTTTCTGTCTCACAGCCTGCAGTAGTTCATTTGCAAGGGCAGGAGACAACCATCCAAGTGAGAGAAGGTCAGTCTGCTGGTCGCTCCAATCGGCAACACAACTTATGTACATAAACCCTTTCTTGCATTTCAAACCATAATATGAAGACAGACTGTAAACGGATTAAATCCAGATGAATAGAAATGTTATGGTCATCAATGAAATAGGAATAGGGTCATACGCCATCAGGCCTTCATGACTGAATTTTGGTTTTTCCAAAGCTAAATGTTGTTACCAGTGTTTACTATCGGATTGCAGTAATTCCAAAGTAATTGGATACTTATTATAGGCTTAGCATACAGTAAGAGGCTTATGTTTTAATACGGACCTGCATTGACCCAAAAGCTAAATGTTTGAGTGGTAGCTAGTTCATATTACATTGTGCCACCTAAGGGTGTTGATTTTGCCAAGTGCCAACTGTCACGGTGACTCTCTGCTTTTCTTTTTTGTTTTGCTCCTAAATGCTCAGATCTCTCTGAGGGCATACTGAGGAACTGGAAGATGGTCTCCATCCACCACCGCGTGTTTAAAATGCACTCTCGCTCTGGAGAGCTGGAGGTGCTGCTGGATGGTGTCTACTTCATATATAGTCAGGTAGAAGTGAGTACGGTCCTTGGCGTAACTCTTCTAATTCACAGCTCACATTTATTGGAACTGGCAGATTGTGCTGTTAAACTTGCCTGCTGTGCTTGCACGAATCAAGCGTTTCAGCTACAGTCAGAGATTTCCCTTTTCCATGGCTAAATGTGAACATCTGTAAATCAAAGCTTTACTTATTCCCCCATCATATTCCAGCTGGTTTAAATTTAAATAAGCCCTTCAGTATCATGTGCCTTTGTTCCGCATATCCCTCGCAGTCTTTTATGAATTTTTGTTTCATGTACCTCCAGGTGTACTACCTTAACTTCACTGACATCGCCAGCTACGAGGTGATGGTCGACTCCAACCCATTCCTCCGCTGCACCTGCAGCATCGAAACCGGCCAGCGCAAGTTCAATACCTGCTACACGGCTGGGGTGAGCCTCCTCCGCGCTGGCCAGAGGATCTCCATACGCATCGTGTATGAGGATACGCTCATCAGCATGACCAACCACACCACCTTTCTGGGCAGCGTCAGACTTGGAGAGGCTCCATCTGCTGGACACAACTGATAACTACACAACAGTCATGCACTGTGCTGGCACGAGAACTAGCTCACAAGACTGTCCGACATCGTCGGAAGAAGCAACGGCGCCTGAGTTCTGAGTTCTTAAACAAGGGGAGAAAAGAAAAAAAAACCTTCAAGGTTCACAAAGTCCAGAGATGCCCCAGAGGATTCTCCAGTTTCACAGCTCTGTATAAAAAAAAGGACAATGTAGTCCTGCTTCCCCTCACATTGACTCTTTGAAAGGGGATCAGGCCTGATCAACTGGAAGTCCTCAAGCCAAAGGTTTCTATTTAAAGTCTCCATTTTGTGTCAACACAGATGGCATCTCTCTTAGGAACAAGGAAGGACACTGCGCTGACTAATACTTAATATTTACATGTTTTCAAGTGCTGTTGCTTGATCATCTTGTATCTCCAAACA
The DNA here is from genome assembly GCF_046127955.1 of Nelusetta ayraudi. Lineage (NCBI taxonomy): Eukaryota > Metazoa > Chordata > Actinopteri > Tetraodontiformes > Monacanthidae > Nelusetta > Nelusetta ayraudi. The sequence continues at coordinate 397,004 of NW_027466193.1, read as the reverse complement.
CACAAGCTACTTAAAATATACTCAAGTCTGATTACAATCACGGTCAACAAGCGATTTGAAAGGTTTTCCGAAAGCTTCATACACACCTGGGTTATAAAATAAGTGACAAGTTACATGAATACCCAATTCAAGCAAGCGTGCAGGCTTTGATAAAAGCTTAGAAACAAAGGGTTTGGAGGTTGGAGTTAGAAGGTTTTCACGCAGCAACAGCACTATATATTTTGCGCACTTTTGCACTACAGCATCCCTGCAGAATATCAGTGATATTTTTTTTTGTTACAGTGCTATTGTTTAGTTGCCGTATGAATGAATCCATGTGGGAAAATGAGTTGTTTATACGTCCGTGTACATATTGTATATAAAATGGGATATACTTTTGTAAATGGAGTTGATTGATGGATTAAAATGTTTCATTTTCTGTCGAAGCCCATTTGTCTGTCTTCTGACTCTTTGAAGCAGGTGGTACTGATTTAAAGGGCTGGAACTGGTTGGTTTTTTTCTGATAGAACCGACATGAGTCAAGTCGTGTTCTTTGAGTGGGGCCTCTGTTTCTATAAAAGCAGGGCTTTTTTTTTTTTTTCTTTTTGCTTCATCTGCAAGTTTCACATCACATTAAAAATGTGTCCGTTATCTTAATGCAATCTAAATGACGTGCACCTTGAGAGGCAGAGAGAAGATAGTTCCTCATTTGGAAACTAATTTTGAAACAGAACATTTAGGTTTCCTGGGGTTAACTGACGCGTGACTTCACCCATCTGACAAAGCCGACGACAGCCAGCTGGTCTCACCGGCCGTGCAATGCTCTATAATACCTTATTACCTTTAATAGTGTTTATGTTTTGTCTTAGTCTTTTCCTGGTTCACAGAGTCAGTGTTTTAGAGGGTGATATTCGCAGTCTCCAAAGGGACATAATTCTACAATTGAATCAGCCACGTTCCGATCGAGTCAATGGGAAAATGGACAGGATGTCTCAAACGAGGGAGGTATGTCACTGATTATGCAGGATAAAGTCATCTTGGACTTGTACTACTGAGATTTATGCCATTATTGGCCATTTAGATACTTGCTGAAATAATATATTTTCTCTCAAAGCATGTTTTCTCTGAGGACATAAAGCTGAGTGCTTTTCAAACAGCTCACAGTTCTCTGAGGACATTTCTGAGGAGAGTAAAAAGGGAGCAGAACAGTGACGGAGGTGGGTTGAAGCCGAGAGTGAAAAATGTGTCCATTAGTTACACTTTAATCTAGTAGTGAGACTATGAGCACGTTCACACACAAAAAAAGTTCTATGTTTATTCCTTTGCCAGGTTTAACATCAATTCTGGCGTTAACAGCTAGAGGCAACAGTGAGCCAGAAATAAGAGGTATGGCTGAACTGTCTTCTTAGGTTTTAGTTATGCATTCTACGCGTTTTTATTTTATTTTTTTCTGAATAGTAATTTTTTTGTACCTTGCCTTCTCCCATAGGAAATACAGCTCTGATCCCTTGGACCATTTCTGTGCAGCAAGGAAATGCAATTTCTCTGAGGGGAAACAAAATTGTTGTCCAAGAAGACGGTTATTACTTGGTGTTTGGACAAGTATTGAGTCACTGAAATCTAAGCATAACGAACTTGATATTGCATCTGACTTTTTCCAACTATCAATTGAATTTTCCACTTGATTCACAGGTTTTATTCGAAGGTCCAAACAAAGTGATGGGTCATGTTATTCAAAAGTGGAGTTCCATGAAATCGGGAACATCAACACAGCTTTTGCATTGTCTGCAGGAGATGTCTGCTGCAGGTTCAAGCAATACATGCCACACTGCAGGTTAGTGAGGAAGTGAAAATATTGTACGAAAATATCTGAAAATATTGTTTCTCTCTCCTGCTCTCTCTCTCTTTGTTTTCCTTTTCTGTCCACAGACGAAATAATTGTATTACTTTTAGGTCCACAAGATAAAAGTATTACGCCACAGCCAGCAAACTGTTGCTTGACTGGAATTTTGGCCCAGTGAGACAGAGATGTACAAGTTTTTATTTTTCATTTCGGATTGTTTTTAAATTGTTCTTTTGTGTCTTAAAGGTATAGCGCAGCTGCGTCAGGGTGATGAGCTGGAACTGGTGATACCAGACAGGCCCAACGCCATTATCACCATGGATGCGGAGTCAACTTTTTTTGGGCTGATACAGATGAAGTGAAACAAGGCATGGTATCTCGCAGCTTATTGTTTCCAGATGTACAAAACTGTGACAGAGCTGTATGAGAGGATGTTGATAAGGGACTGAGTGACACGAGCAGGAAAATAGCAGGGACCAGTTTTGTCATCTGAGGGTTAGTGCTGAACTTACCCGGAAATTTGTCTTATAGCGTTTTGGATACAGCTTATTAAAAACCATCTAACAGGACCAAATGTGCATATCAACGTGTTCACCCGGCCCTGTGCCCTGGCACTGTTTATGTACGCTACCACCTCCTGTCATCAGTCTATTTTCGCATGTCTTTTTATACCTTGCACAGGGTTTACCTCCCGCTCAACCTCCACGCTGTCTGTTTATTTGTTCCCTCCCCGTCTATTTTAGTGGTTTCCGCTTCCATGAGACTGTCAGGAACAAACAAAGGTGTAAAATTATACCACTCAGTTGGTGTTTCCCCATGTTGACACACACACACACACACACACACACACACACACACACACACACACACAATCCCCAATTCTGTAAATACTTTAAAAGGTTTATGATGATCAATGGAGGCAGCAACCATCTACCAACAGTTTTGCTTACCTGTTAAAAATAAAAACTGGAAGTCTGAACTGCATTTGTATAAGCTGTCACAATTAACTCAGATTTATGAGCATATTTGTGTTTAAGTCCCCTTTGATCAAAATCAAATGGTCCTTAAAGTCTTTGAAAATAAAATGGCAGCAGCCAAACCTTTTCATGTCAAAATATAGAACTGGTGTCGTCTATCTGATGTCAACAGCTGTTTCTGTCTAGCTTTTTACGAAGCATGTCTATAAGAGGGAGTGCATGTGTGTGTGTGCGTGCATGTGTGTGTGTGTGTGTGTGTGTGTGTGTGTGTATATGAGCTCCGACAACAGCAGTGGTGCGGCAGCAGAAACAGCAGCAGAGAGGGAGAATGGTCAGACATATGTTCTCTCATCTCCTACTCATCTGGGCACACAGCAGTGGCTTCTGTCTCAGTGGGCTGGCGTTTGATGGGCCAAAGGTATGGAAATATTTCAAATCAGTCATTTAAAATATATCATGATTACTGTGCTGTGCTCTGTAAAACATTTTACTTTTTACTATTCGGAGATGACAAAACTGCCAGAACTGTTTGAATTTGGATGACACTGCCTTATACCGATCAAGGACACTTTTCTTTCCTAGGGTCAATCCTGGAGCAATCACAAACTCCATGCTGTCCCTCTGGATTTGGATGCAAGGCTTCGAAGGCTGGATCTGTCCACCAACTTCATCAGACAGCTGCACACACTTGCGTTGCCATACTTGGAGCAGCTTGACCTGAGCTCTAACCAGCTGGATCTCATTTCTGAGCGGGCTTTTGAAACAGTGACTAGACTTGAGGGCTTGAACTTGTCAAGAAATGTGTTGAGTAACAACTTTGCAAGCAGCAGCAAAGCTCTCCAATCGATCAGTCAACTGAGGACTTTGGATTTATCAGTCAACGCCTTGGGTGATGACGCAGCGGAACGGTTCCTTCGAAACAAGCCCTTTCTCGATCAACTTTGGATGACCGGTAATGTTTTAACAAGACTTTCACAAAATCTGTTCAATGAAAGTAAGAGGCTGAGGTATGTTGCTCTTGATAACAACATGATATCAGTGATAGAGCAGGGGACGTTCGAACCTCTCAGCAAATTGGAGACAATAAACTTAGCCAAAAACAACCTTGCCTTCATCTGTGATTTCAAGTTAAACCATGTCAAACACCTGAATCTCAGCGGAAATTCTATAGAGTTCTTTGTTACACACGAGGACAGCAAGTTGTACAGGCTGGAAACTTTGGATCTTAGTCACAACAAGCTCCTTTACTTCCCAATTGTTCCAAAAATGAGCGATTTGAAGTATCTTCATTTACAAAATAACATGATCGGTGCCTTAGACTCAGAGGCCAATATGATAGTAGAAGTCAATGCACTTTATAATGACATGAAACAGGAAAGATTTGTTATGAAGAATAACTTGCATGCAAACTGGAGGCTGATGCCGCTGGTTTACATTGATCTCAGCTATAACCACTTCAGATCTTTCCCTCTAGAGACTCTGAGCGTGCTCTCATCTTTGAAAACCCTCAACTTCAGTCACAACTGTCTGCAAAACCTCACGTGGGACGTGAGAGGCGACGACGACTCAGGTGACAATCGGCAGCTCTTCTTCACCTCGCTGACGTACCTCGACATGCAAAGTAACGGACTCAAGTTGATTTCCCCACTATTTATTAATGGTCTAACCAAAATAGAAACATGGGATCTGCAAGACAACGCAGTGCAGCCTTGTGCCTCTATGGGCCACTTGCAAAACTTGCAAACAACTCAGTCTGTAAATCTCAAGACGTCCTGTGTTTTCTTTGAGCAGTTGCGGACGCTCAAACACCTAAACCTTAAGGAAAACAACATAAAAATCCTTCATTCAAACACATTCCAGGGGAGCTCTTTGGTTTCGTTGAACCTCGCCAGAAATCCAAATATGAAAATACAAGCAGGCGCACTGAACGGCCTGCAAAGCACCCTTCAGTCACTGATTATCAGTGAAATGAACATGACCGGCGCTGAGCTATCGTTACCGTGCATGCCAGTATTGACTCACTTAAACCTGTCGCACAACAATTTAGACACATTGCCCACAAGTTTGAGCTGTTCCCCTCTGACGGAGATTGACTTAAGAAATAATCATTTAGTGTCTTTAAACCATTCTTTGCTCCATGTTTTATCTGTGCACCTCACTACTATCTACATGAGTGGCAACTCCTTTAACTGTTGCGAGAGTGAATGGCTAATGGTCCTGCGCGAAATGAAGATAAAGCTGCCAGATATCAGTGACACCGTGTGCTTTATAAGAGATAGAGAGATTTTGATGACGCAGGTCCCACAACAGACTTCAACTGGCTGCTCATTTCCCCCAAACACGCAGGACATTCACTCTGGGCACATTATTATAATAGTTGTATTTGTTGCAATACTAGCAACAGTGTTCATAGTCATAGTCACCAGAAAGCTGTGTTGTACAGAGTCATTCTTCATATAGAGAGCAGAAGAAGCAGGGACAGATGGATGTAGTACAGTGATGGATGGATGGATGGATGGATGATATAACACATACTGATTTTCTATATTGTTCTATGTATATATAATGGAAGCATGAAGTTGGCAATTGAAATATTTTCAAAAAAAATTAAATCCAATAAAATAAAATGAATGACCCTTTTCTGAATAGAATCTGACTAGAACGCTTGCTCAGACTGTAAATCTTTGTACAGCGCAATTGCACTATAATAACTTTTAATTCTCAAACAATAGCAGCGAAGTAATTCCACCGCTGTTCGAGCTCCATTCAGGCCCCCCTCTCACGACTCGCCTACACATGACCATATGGCTGCAATTCAGCCAATGTACTGTACCCAAAACTCAATTCAAATATCAACTTCTTGTGGTTCGTGGCAAATATGGGCAAAAAAAATAAAAAATACTCATTCCTCATTGGGGCATGTTTGTCGACGACAAGAGGATTAATCTGGCTCCAGTTGTTTTGTTTTCCCCTTCAATGGAGCCTTGCACAACGTTCCCAGACGCCAGACTGACCAACCGCAGTAAAACACTTTGTTACAAGATTCTGTGTAAATAAGTGAAGACGTGTTTATTTGACACTATGTGTAAACATTATTCTTTTTTTCTTAATACACATCACTATCTGCTTGCATAATTCTATACCATGTTGTGTTGTCATAGAATTCAGTGGTGAATGTGCCACCAATCATAATAAAAGTTTCTATGATTATGATTTGTTGTGTATTTTTTTTTACTCCACATAATATATATTTATAAAAGCTTTTGAATTACATTACAAAATGGAAAGATGGAGACGGACAGGTTATGTAACGCACTGCAATCTTAAGTCAACATACACGCACGCACGCACAATCAAGCTGCTAATGATAGCAAAAAGAAAGTTAAAGGGTAATACCCTGATGAGCAAATCTTTTTTTCTACATGCCACAAATTTTCCCTTTTAAGTGATGCAAAGCTGTATTTAGCAACACTCACTGCCGTCATCACTCAGCCCACTTGGCGGAGGCAGTGCTGTGAGGTTGCAGTTGACACTAACCAGGCCAGGATTGCCTTTCAATGTGCCAGTTGAGCAATATTTTGAAGATGGAAAAAAACAAAAAACAAAGAAAATCACTCCACCCAAGTTATTTGGGTATTAGATCAAGTATCAACTTGACAAGTTCAAGCAAAAATCACTTGATGAAGAGAGCACTGTGTGGATAGTATAGGTGCGAAAACCCTGGAATGCATGTTTCAAACTGTGTTTGTTCTTTTGCTTGTAATTACAATTGACATCAAGACATTGGCAGCAGCTTGTTTTGGGGGGGCATAAAGCCTAATTGAATAGAAGTAACTTTCACAAACATGGGGATTAAAGTTCAACTATAAAGACAGGACCTATATTCCACACTGGTGAGACTGATCTTGTCAATTGCAGCACAATATACTAAGATTATTATAAGATTATTTGAACATTAAGACAGGTACTTCATCGATTTTTTTTCTTTCATACTCGTTATCAATTCATTCATAATTTCATGTAAACTAATAGAAAAATGAGTTGTATACTAGAGAACTATGAGATGAGAGAGAGAGAGAGAGAGAGAGAGAGAGAGAGAGAGAGAGAGAGAGAGAGAGAGAGTTGGTGTGGACTGAATGTACAACAATTAAAAAAAAAAAAAAAGAAAATTAAAAAAAAAAAAAAAACATTGTGCTGGTGTTCATTATTAAACTAAAAATGCTTCAAACCTCACCAAATTTGGCAGACAGGCTAAGACTGCTCTAGACTTGAAGCAAGTGACAGAAACGATGGCCATACACTCACATAGAGAGAAAAGAGACATGTTTCCGCCAAATTACTTCGACGTACAGGTCTGGTGTAACATGGTGAGCAGAGGTTCAGGCGCCGAGCACAAGATACATCCGCTGCGAGTTGGAGGGGGATTCGAACGTGGAAAGGCAGAAAAGGACCACGGACGGTGGAACCTGAATTGAACCTGAAACGTAGGGTGGGGACACAGAGAACCGTCAAGGCCGCTCGGAGCCTCACGTGCCAGTTAACTGCGGTTGCGTTCCAACCAGTAGCCAGACCTAGCGCCGCTTCGGCACCGGCCGCCCGGCACTTCCGATGGAAAAGAGCATGTGGACTACCATGAATCCTCTGCAGCTTGGTGACTACCGCCAATTGGCCCCTCATTCCCTGACCGGCCAGAAAGTACAGTTAATTTACAAACTGTTTTTACTCGGAAGTTCACGAAAAACTCTCGAACGGGAGCTTATCAACTTTACCAACAAGGTACCTTGATGCTAACTGCGGCGCACTGTCCTCGTGTCGCTTGTGTGGATACGCACCTTGCTAGCAAAACTGTTCCCCTTTTTTCCATTCTGGTGGGAATCGTTGATTGAATATTATTGCCAAGTTTAGCACTGTGGATTAAACATTTTTATATATACGAGACTGATTTTTTTTTTTTTTTTTTTTTAAATAGTTTTAATTAACTTGACGACTAACTCGGGTTATATGGAAGACACGTTTCCTTTGAATAATTGAACGAAAAACATTACAGTTTTTTTGGCATCGTACCATCATTTTTTGGTGAACTGTCGCTTTAATTACACAACGCATTTAGTAAATCTGAAATTCTTGAGCATCTGAACTGTAGACTCGGCATTGAAGATGTGTGGTACCGATGTCTTTGTTCCGTGTGGCATAACAAGGGTGTGCTTCTAATAACATACTCGTTTTGTTCTCCAGGCCTATGAAGAAGTTCAGGGCTTATTCAGTTCAACTTGCTGCACAAGCGTGCTCCGTGATCTTGCAACGGCTTTGGATTTTAAATGTCAAGTTGTTGACAAAGTCTCAGCTTTGTTGAAAGAGCTCACCGTTGGTACGTATGAAAGCAATTATCCAATTCTAGGTTCTAAAGTGACATTTCGAATGAGTTTTCGTATAAATGATGATCGCCATTATTTAAAAGCCCTAGAGAGAAAGACGAGGTGCAAACTTGTAAAAGCCGATGCCCTATTTACAGATTCCCACATCAATCTCAATAACGAAGCAAATGCAAACCAATGGCAGCCATTTGCAAACAAAGCCAGCCCAGTGGCTGATGTTCTGAAGAACGCACTTGTGCTCCAGAACTCGCTGACAAAGAACTCAATAACAAAAGCAGCCCAGGTGTGTGCCGCTGTCGTCGCCATACAACAGCAGAAGCCTGCCCTCGCCCCACTGCCCACACTGATCCAGCTGGATGACACAACATGCAGCGCTGCACCAAGTAACCACAGTGACGGTGCGACCGTGAACTTGGCCCCGCAGCAAGATGCAAGTGAGCACATTGTGTCTGTGGAAAGACGCACGCAAGTTATTCCTCCACCCGCCATTATTCACAGTCCAAAGATGGTTCGGAAAGAGGAGACGCGGCTAGAGCCTCCCACAGAGATCACGAAGCGCAGAGCAGACAGACGAACAGCGCTGGGCTGGGCGTCGGCAGAAGACGTGCACGTGCAGCATCAAAAACAAACGTCCTCTCAGCTGCTTCACTTCCTCAAAGCAAAGGGTAAAAACACGGGTGCACCAGAGGTCACTGCCATGAGGCGGCGCAACGAGAACGTGACTAATTTCAGCCCGCCTGCCGTCCGACACGCGGCCTTCCTTCTTGAGCCGCCCGCAATGGACCTTCCGAAAGAGGCCAAAGCTCCTCAAACGTTGAGCACCAACATGGAAAATCAAATCCCGGTCTTCAAGGTGAAAAGGGTGGAATCGGGCGGTTCCCTGATTTACTCCTACGTCACCGCGACAAGGACAGAATTGTGGGACATCGGGGACATCTTCATGGAGGCAGAGCAGGCGGACTGCGATGTGACCCCCTTGGAAAACAAAGAGCCTGGTAACTCAGAGGCCGAGGTGGAAGAGCCCTGTCAGGTCAGAGGTCAACCGGGTGGAACTCTGCAGAATGCCAAATCAGAACACGTTGGTGACCCCGCCCCCGTACAAGCTCGCACCACCGACGGTCTCACCATCCCCGAGTTCCAGTTCCCGAAGTTTGAAGAAACTGAGGTTGTGGTGTCGCACATCGTCAACCCAGGCAACTTCTACGTGCAGCAGGCGGACTCGGCCGTGAAGTTGCAGGCCCTTGTCACAGAGTGAGTCAGTCCACACAGATTTTTTAATCTCTTTTCTGCCTTTTATCAGCTTCTCTTAACACCCGACACATTAAAAGAATTTAAAGAGCCACTTATCCTTTGTGTGTTTAATATGGAATTCTTTGTAGATTCTTTTTTTTTTTTTTTTTTTTTGATAATCCACATGTTTCTGGTTGTCATTATAATTTTTTTTTCTTATTTGCAGCAGCTGGGAAAGCAGTAGTTCATATGCCCAACAGAACTGCATTCCAGACATTGGAACCAAAGTAATGGGTTGGTTCGCAAAGCAAGAACAATGGTGCAGGGCTCAGGTGACAAAGATATGCGGCGTGAGTACAGGTGGGTGCAAGTGTGATGGCTTTAGCAGTCGCATACCTCTAGGTGGTAGCAGTGTCACTTTGATGGCCAAAGCTAGTCAAGGCTTATTAAGGGAGATTGACGCTATGGCCGTGCTCTTCCGTTGCATTGAAGAGAGCAACATTTCAGACTGCAGTGAGAAGGAGACGTCCATCCAGGTGGAGGTGAAGCGACTGGACCACGGCGACACCGCCCGTCTGTCTCTGTGCAGCATCAAAGAGCTCTCACCGGAAATGGCCTTGCTCCCGCTTCAGGCTGTTCAGGTCTCCCTGGCCAATGTGAGCATTTCTTCACACACAACGTTATGCCTGTGTTGCACAATAGCAGCATTTACACATGCAAAATGTTCCCCGTCAAATTAAAATCACTTAAATTATCTTTTATCCGTGTACAAAGTTGAATTGGAAACTCTAAATTGTATGGAGGTGTGTTGTATAGGTTATTGATTTTATGAAAGCACAGAGAGCATGCACAGAAAGAACACAGCCTGGCAGAGGCTACAGGATAAAAGTTTTAACTTTTTATCGCTTTGGGAAAAGAAATTTCCTATCCCTGTGAAAGCGAATGGAATTCCTTTCGGCTTAGGCCTGTTTATTCTGATTGAGGTGTTTACATGGAGCACTTTTATTCACCCGGGGCTTTTAACCCGATATATCTAATTAGAATATTAGGCTCCATGTAGACCCAGCTAATGGTGGATATTGGACATTATCAGATTAGAAACTTTGAGCAGATGTGTTTCCATTAAGATTTAACATTCTGATCAGGCTAATGTTGCAATTATTGGCCTCGTCATCTCTGCCCTTCAGGAGTTTGGAGTCTGGGCTGTTTCACATGTTGTGCTCCGCCGCAAGACTGTGGACTCACTTCTGGCCTTTGTCCACGTGATTAGTCATGGCCTGAGCTATCGCTCAGTGATGAAGGAAATTAATAGAGTTCATGGTGTATTTTGTCTGTTTCCTCTATCCCCCAGGTGATGCCGGTGAATGGGAGTGAGTGGTCTGAAGTATCAGTCGCCTGGTTACACACAATGGTTCACAACAGGATACTCTACGGCAGACTTTACCCAAAGGGGCCTAAAGTTACAGTGGAACTTTTCTTGGAAAGGGGGCGGCTCGGAGCAATGAGGTACTGGAGTTTGAAACCCAAGCAGGCAACCCGTAACCCCAATTTTCAAACCTGTTTGATATTAAACTAACAATAGACAACTCTTTTCTTTTTTTTTTCTCTCTGTGTGTCAAACCCCATGAAAACAGATTGTGCACTGCCGTCCCTGGGAGATCCTTCTTTGCATCATTATACTTAAATTGATGGAAAATTAGAAAACCGCAGCAGCTGGAACATTTATTCTTTTTGCACCAGAAAGCTAAATATTTGGTCTTTCACCCTAACAAGTTGTTTGCTCACAATAACATCATTGCGTTATGAAGAGCGCTGAAAGTGGTAGAGATGGAATTTAGAAAATGCCGTTGGTTTTCGTAGCATAATGAGAGTATATCATAAAAACCAGTGTTTACCCTTGTTTGCATTGTGTTCACCCTTGTTTGCATTGTGTTCACCCTTGTTTGCATTGTGTTCTGCATTTAAACGGCCGGCATCTCTTTTTATTTCAGGAGGGGTGCGTCGGTGTCTGTGAGACTCGCGCAGAACGGACATGCCAGGCATAGTAAACTGAGGGATGTGGCTCTCGTCAAAAAAAGCAAGTAAAAGTTTCAGTTTGGAAGACCTTAAGTTGTTTATATACAGTAGGTGATAGTGTGGCGTGTATGTGCGTGCATATGTAAGCGAGAGGTAGGCCCCGGTCACTTTCACTCAAACTCTCATGCACTTCCACCCACTTTTACTTTGCCGCGTTTTACTCCGTAGGTGCCGCTGAAGAAAAGAGGAGGAAACAAGACGCCGAGTGGGAGAAATACCTCATCTCCTGCTACACTCAAAGCAAGAAGTAGTTTCAATTCAAATTGTCTCGTCTTGTTGCCGGTTTGTCTTTTTTTTTTTTTCTCCAGAAGTTAGCCTGTAGCTCTGGTGACACACTGTGTACACACAAACAAGCACTGAGTCTCATGTAAATGCATGCGTTGCCTTGATACTGAACTGGAGGGACAGGATAGCTCCGCCCACTTACACAAACTAAAGTCTAAATATAATGTGTCTGCTGTCTTTGCAGTTATTATTAATGGGAATTAAGAACAATCGGCCACAACCACATAGAACCTTGGCCGATGCGATAGGGATGCACGTTGTGGCTAAAGCTCAGTGTTCGTACAGTAATCAGTGCATTGCAGTATTTATCAGGAGGTTCACAAAAACTTCATCTCGAGAAGCGAGGTTTTTACTAAGCCATGATTAAGACAGTCATTAAGTCATTTCATAATTTGTGAATCGATTTAACTTAAAAAAAAATATACATATATATCTGAACCTGCTTTTTTAACAACCTAGTGAAACTTGCACCCCCTCCTCTCCAGGCAGGTTTCACACACAAAACCCACCCACGCATCCTGAGAGACAAAGTTCATCCATTCGTGTCATAAGCACTTTGTGCAGTGTCGTGGCAGTAAGAATCAGCTTCATCCATCAGATCAACCGTTTAGCGTTAATCTACTGTCAGCAGTTTTAATGTTGTGGATAATCATTAGTCCATGCACTGCACCCCACCATGTTCTCATTTTGTCCATGCATGTTAATATCTAATCAGTGGTCAGTACTTGTTTTTGCATGTTTCCACTTTTCTTTTACACTTACGAGTGAAAGCTGCCACAAACTTCCTGTAAATCAAGAATTTTTTTTTTTCAGTTGCATCATAACTGAAACCCCAACTCTAACCCTAACCCTGTGCGTAAGAATTTCAATGGCCTTTTTTTTCAAGCTTTTGGAGTTATTTTTAACACATCTAACAGATGTACATAGTTTTGTTTAAATAGAGTTTTGTGCTAATTTTGTATCTCAAATCTTGGTTGTTGCAGCCTATGGAGGAATTTTGTAAATTGCCTGCCTCTCTATTTCATTTCATTTGTTTGTATATCATACATCATAGATTCTTTTTTGGCTTTTTTTGGCTGGCTTTATATTGTGTTGAACGTGTAACAGACTTGAATGTGATGCTTATGCCCCCCACTCACACAATAAACGGAATCTTCAACTGACTGCCCACTGGCTCTGTGTTGTGTATTAGCGGACGCTTTTCTATGAGATTATAAATGAGGATTGGTCCATTCAAAGAATCACCAAAGCCGCCTAAGCCCCTCCTACAATGTTTGTCATGACGCAGAAATTTCTATGGTACAGTGATATGCAGGTCATCTGATCTCCCCCATGCTAAATGGAGGCATTGTTTTGTTCTAATATATGTTGCTTTGTTATTTCTGTGATATAATGTATAATAGCTACAGTGACATAAAGTATCATTTGAATACTTTGCAATGAAATGCTTGTCAATTGATTTTTTTTTTCACACATTCAAGAACTTTTTCACACACTTTTTAAAATATTTTTATTTTATTTTTATTTTATTACAGCAGCAATACATTTGTATGAAGTAGGGAAACTGTAACTGCAAGTCCGGCTATGCAACAAATTATGATGGTGGTATGAGAAGGGTGCTAATCCATCCATCTTAAAGCTTCCACATAACTCCTGTAGCTCCCACGATTCTTTAAATTGTCGAGTTTTATAACTATAGTTTGGCCTGAACTCCCCTGAAATAAGGAAATAAGGCCATCGTTGTGTGGCAAATCAGCCCTTTGTGGTGTTACAAAGGGTATTGGCAACTCACTATACCTCTCAAGTTAGTTACAACAACCCCAAGCAGGTACTTGTTCTCACCTCCGAGACCACCAATTGTTTCATCTCCTTCCAAACATAAGGAAGATCAAACAAAACACTCAGCTTAAGCAGGAAACTGGAATCTGCCAGCACACTGCACAGCTGGGATAGTTGAATGTGGCTTCTCCACCGGAGTGTGGGGTGAAAAATAAATCAAATAAGACTTCTAAAGACATCTAATGTGCAGTTTGAACTGAAACTTTCTCCGGGCTGCGCATCAGCTGAGCTGCCTGGCTTATTTCCTGGATGAATCTGCAAACCCAGGGAGTGACTGTGTTCTCAATGGCAGTGTCTCAAAGCTCCTTTCACTCCACTGCCCTGCACAATAAATAATGTGGCAGGCTGAGGCCTTTTGTGTCCACACAGATTCCTTCTTTTGCCCGGGGTGGGCGGAAATCGAGGCGTTTGATCTGAATTCTAAAGGGTCTTGTTGCAGCTTGATAAAGGCGGCCATTGTATGTAAATTGTTTATATAAGAGCATATGACCGCTACGGTGCAGGGCAGTGGCTAGTGGCAGCGGAATGATTTGCATTTTCCAAACGCACGCTGTTCTCAATCCAGCCTTTTTTGGCTTGCGCAAAATATATACATATTTGAATATAATTTCTTCCTGCTTTGTACACATTTTTGTGTACCACCACAGCTGAAGGTAAAAAAAAAAACACTATTCCCTTCTTTCATTCGAGATACTAACACTTAGCGATGTCTGAGGTCATACTTAATGACTGACGACTGCTATTCCCAAATGCCTTGACAAATGCTCCGTTCCGTTTATATAGGAATACAAAAGACTTTCTCATACTGCCGTCACTAGCCCTGACTTTGACTAACAACAAACTCAGCACAACTTTCAAACAACAGAGCTCTCTCAGTCCGAAAAGAGTCTCCAAATGAGATGTCTGTCTGTCTGTCTGTCTGTCTGTCTGTCTGAAGTTGGGCTGCAGGTCAGTTTGGGAGTACCGTATTAATACAGGGCGACATAGTCACGTGGCTTAGCGAATGTTTTGCAATTGGTTTCGTCCCATTGCGTCGTATGACGATGCACGGCGAGACCATCACCCGTGGTCTTAAACAGCACCCGGACCGCTTTCGGATTCTTTGCTAATGCCCCCCCCCCACGATGGCAAATCCAGCTTGAATCTCAGGTCTCGCCTCAAGATGTTCACCTTGGGACCTGGTGCTGCTTACACCACCGGCGGAGCCTGGTAAACTGACAAGAATTACTGTTACCACAATTAGATGTTGACCATTAAATGCTATTTTAAAATTGTTACCGGTTGCTACCTAAATTAGTCTGGTCAAAACAAATGTCTGAATACAATTTTTTTTGAAGTGATCTTTGAATAAAATTATCTCAGGCATGTGGAATAAAATCGTACCTAACTTGTTATATATTTTGACAAGCCTGTATCTTCGCTGAACATCTAATTTGTCGTTTGCAGACCTGGAGTCGAAGATGAACTGGGGCACCTTTTACGCTGTGATCAGCGGCGTAAACAGGCACTCGACGGGGATTGGCCGCGTTTGGCTGTCTGTCATCTTCATCTTCAGGATCCTGGTGCTGGTGGTGGCAGCCGAGAGCGTTTGGGGAGATGAGAAATCGGGCTTCACCTGCAACACCCAGCAGCCGGGCTGCAACAGTGTCTGCTACGACCAGTTCTTCCCCATGTCACACATCCGGCTCTGGGCCCTGCAGCTCATCCTGGTCTCCACTCCTGCCCTGCTGGTAGCCATGCATGTGGCCCATCGGCGACACATAGACAAGAAGATCCTGAAAAGGTCCGGCCGCGGCAACCCCAAAGACCTCGAGACCATCAAGAACCAGAAGTTTCCCATCGTTGGAGCTCTGTGGTGGACTTACATGATCAGCATCATCTTCAGGGTCATCTTAGAGGTGGCCTTTCTCTACATCTTCTACTTGATCTATCCTGACTTCAAAATGGTGCGCTTGGTGAAGTGTGACTCGTATCCCTGCCCCAACACGGTGGACTGCTTTGTGTCCCGGCCGACGGAGAAGACTATATTCACAGTGTTCATGCTGGCGGCGTCTGGTTTGTGCGTGCTGCTCAACCTGGCCGAGGTGCTGTACCTCATTGGCCGGGCCTGCAAACGATACACGAGAGGCCCAGACGAGGAGTCTCAAGCACACTGGATAAGTCAAAGGTTGTCTTCTTACAGGCAAAATGAAATCAATCAACTGATCACAGACCATTCTCTCAAGTCGAAGCTGGCGGTGCCCAAGAAAAGTCCAACGGAGAGAGGTGAAAGGTGCTCCGCTTTCTAAGAGCTTCGTACTAACAGACCTCAACGCTGTCCACTCAGCACGTCGCCCAAGGCATCGTCTACTTGATGGTTGTTAGTATACGCGTCCAGTTTGTGTCATTCAGTCAATCTTTCCCTGGATTTAGCCTTTATTTCCTGACTAGATTTACTGACACAAGAGTTGTTTTGCTGAAGTTTTCTAATATTTTGAGCCAGTTTTAAAAGTGTTTAGGATCTCACAGGTGTTTTGTCTTCCTCTAGCGAGTGTCTTGTCCCTATTTTTATCTTAGAATTATGTGTGATGGGAAGATCCGTCAGTGTAAAAAAAACAAAAAAGAAAATTAAAAGCTTGTGGGTTTTTTTTTTTTTTTGTTATTTTATGGAAGAAGAGGCGACTTTGTACTTCAGCTAGCAGTTTCTCACTAATCATCACACAGACATAATGCAATATGGACAATTTGTTATCTGTAATAAATGCGATACTATACTTTGATAAAAAGCTAAATTTGGTTTTGTAGCAGTTGTTGTAAAACATTAAAATATGAAAGACTTTAAGTTCCCAAAATGCTTGGGAAAAAAGTATAATCCTTAAATAAATTGATAGTTATATGCTGGATAGTAAACTTGCATATACCAATAAAAAACAGAATTAATCATGATATTTAAACTTAGTATTTGTCAAAGACAGGCAATATCTGAAAATGGTGTTCATGTGAAGAAACTACATCATATGTGACTGAAACACTTTAAGATTTGATTATATTAGATATGATTTGTCACTCACTGTAACTAAACTGCCGCAATTGGGAAATAAAACAGCAGGAGAAAAAAAGTTGTTGAGATATGAACAATTGTTTCTATGTCACTATTATATTAAAAGAGGCATTGCATCTGTACTACTGTCTCAATATTACAGCAAAGAATAATGATTATTTTGAGAATACTGACATGCAAAATACTGGAAATGCCACAAAGTGTGCACACATCTTGGAGTCACTGTGTCCCTGCATTCATTGGCGAATGCTGCCCACTCACTGCGTTGTAGCTTCTGCTCTTGTTGATGGTTTTTCAATCCTTGCGGGAAATGTTTAAGGTTGACCTACTTTCTAACAGGAAGCCCTCTGAGTCTGACTGTTGCAATGTCTGTCCTTAAAATTAGCTTGTGCAATATTTTATTTAGCACCTTTCTCCACCCGTGAAACTTTTATGGGTTTGGTGGGGGTCTGTTTATATAATTGTATTTATTTCATTATTTCTGTGCGGACCAGGACACTGCTGATGACACTTAAGCCTAATGTGCTCACAGTAAATCAGCTGACATCAGGGTACACAATCCAGTTAATACTGTGTATAATATGGGTTGAAACTTGTACAGTGTGTATAAAATAAAGAAATAAAGAGTCTTTTCATTTGATTTAACTTGAGGTTATTTAGTCAGAAGACAACCTGTTGGGCAACTTTGCGATAATTTAACCTAAAAAGTTAGATCTACTGAAGCAGGGTAACCTTAGTAATTCCAAAGTGTAAACATTTGTTGCCAATTCAGAACCTAGAGGCGCGAGAACCTAGAGTGTCTTTGGCTTTCTCAAGATTTAACCTTTTGACTGTCTGTTCCTTCCTGTCTCTGTGATGTGTAACCTGAGAATGCAAACGGCTGCTCATCTCCAAATCATGCCCCCCATGATAGGAGAGACCCTCCTGCTATATTTAGAGTCCAGAGGCACTTGTGGCCAGCCAGACTTTGCAAACAACTTGATTGGCCAGCTGCCCCGTCACTCACTGCGACAGGCAAGTAGGGGGGCTTTAATAGTTTACATTAGAGTGTACCCTGTGCCAAAATTAGCCGCGGGGAGGTGGGGGATGTGAGGCGTAGCCAGGGTGGACATGGTTGAGAGTGTGTCCAGCGGGTTAGGTGTGTGGATGTGTGTGTGTGTGTGTGTGCGCAGTGTTGGTCAGTGGGGAGACCCCAGGGCCCAGTGCTGGATTCCTGTTTGAGCGGACTTTGAAAACGGAAGAGTTAAGGCGGAAGGTTTGTCTTCACGTAACAGAGGTACAGGAGTCCACTTTTCCTGTCCATTCAAGGGCATCGCACCGGGCCTGGAGATCAGCCTCAGACTGAGGCCTGTCAGAGAAGCTGGCGCCCTCAAGGACCCTCGAAGAAGTACGGGGCTACAGCGCGGGAGATGTATAAGCTGGCAAGGTGGGTTCATCCAGAGAGTGTCGTTTCACTTTTCGTACTTGGACTCCTTAAATTGAGCCCTTGGATTTTTTTGTTATATGCGTATTTGTGGAATTATTACTACTTTCTGTTTTGTGTGGTAATGACACTTGACTTCATTGCCTCTTGAGGTTCACAAGTTCCAACTGTGTGCCTTTAAAGCTAATGTTGACTAGAGACGTAGATCAGACGCAGTTCGAAGGTTTGACTCTTTCACCTGTCAGCAGATCTACCTCCCCTGCAGTGCCATAGCATGAATCAGCTGCCTTGCTCCTGTAAAGTGCACCCATCGCAAATAGAATTTATTTATAACGCCTTACAAGAACTGACGGTGGCAACATTACTCAACTGTGTCCAATTCGCACTTCCACCACCACCCCTCCTGGTGTTTACTTTCACCTTGTGGGGGTCGCATTGCTCTGTCTCAGGTCATGAGGGGCACAAAGCCACAGAATCCTGACTGGAACTCGCCTTGCCTCCTGTCCACACTTGCCAAATATACACCCAGCCAAAGTCAATGTAGTCGTGCTTCTGTCTACGCGGACTACCTGCTCAGCAGCTTGCACAGTTAGCGGCTTAGCGGTTACGGACCAAACAATCTGGCTGGAGCTTTGTCTTTTGTAACTTTCAATTTCTTATCACAGAATGTTATTCTTTATGTCTTGATTGGTCGCTTTCTGGGTTTTTTTTTTTTCTTTAGTTTGTCCAAGAAGGACACTTGTTCTGAGTAACCAAGATAATGGAGTATTGCCTTTAACTGCATCTACTCCACTGTTTCTAGACCTGAGCTCACACAGCTATGGGGGACTGGAACCTGCTGGGAAAGCTTCTGGAAAAAGCCCAGGAGCACTCGACCGTGGTGGGCAAGGTGTGGCTCACCGTCCTCTTCATCTTCCGTATCCTGATCCTGAGCGCTGCCACCGAGAAGGTGTGGGGCGATGAGCAGTCGGGCTTCACCTGCGACACCAAGCAGCCCGGTTGCGAGAACGTCTGCTACGACATCACATTCCCCATCTCCCATGTCCGCTTCTGGGTGCTGCAGATCATCTTCGTGTCCACTCCGACGCTGATCTACCTGGGACACATCCTCCACCTGGTCCGCATGGAGGACAAACACAGGGACAAGGAGAAGGTGCTCGCGCACCACCTGCACCACAAGCAGGCCCTCATTGTGGAAACAAAGCACAAGAGGACGCTGGTAAGGGACAACAACGGCAGAGTCCGCCTGCGGGGGGAGATTTTGCGAACATATGTTTTTAATGTAATCTTTAAAACCCTGTTTGAGGTCGGCTTTATTGTCGCTCAGTACCTCTTGTACGGCTTTGAGCTGAAGCCCATGTACACGTGCGACAGACCTCCCTGCCCCAACGTGGTGAACTGCTACATATCACGGCCCACAGAGAAAACCATCTTTATCATCTTCATGCTGGGAGTAGCCAGTGTCTCTCTCTTGCTGAACCTCATAGAAATCTACCATCTGGGCTTCACCAAGTGCCGCCAAGGCCTCACGTTCAGGAGGGGCGAACGCTTCTTTCCAGGGATTACCAAGGAGCCCAGCGAGGCCTCGGTGCCCTTTGCTCCGAGCTACGACGACTACTTCCACGGGCACCACCAAGTCCAGTCGACCTACCCGCCCGTGCCCAGCTACGACCTCTCCCCTCTGTCCAACGGCACAGAGTCGTCCTTTCACCCCTACAACAGCAAGGCCGCCTACAAACAAAACAAAGACAACTTGGCGGTGGAGAGGAGCAGCAGCAAGCCCGAGGAATGTGACCCGAAAGGTAAGAGGGGTCCAGGATCGGCCCCCGGGTCACCCACGCAGTCCAGGCCGGGACGCGTTGTCAAACACGGCAACAACAAGACTAGAATAGACGATCTGAAGATATGACGAGGTCAACGTTTCGCCCGAAAGGGGGGTCTTAAATTGCTTTGAGGGGGATCAGATGTTTGGAGGCATTCGTACATGCCGAGTCGAGCCACCTCGTGAAGGTGGTGTAGGTCTGACTCATTCCAGCTGAGACGGCAGTGGCTTCTGCAAGGCACATGAAGAAGCTGTTGAACTGATTGAGGCAGTTCTGTTGATCCGTTATTTGCTCATGTTCCAAAATCTCTGAAGGTGTCCCACATTTGGGCATGTTTGTAAAATATTTACTGTAATATACATGTAAGTTTTACTATGCCCCGTATGAGGCAAAGCCATATTTAAGGCCAGATCGCCTTTTAAAAGCCCAGTGCGTAAGATTTAGTGACATCTAATGGTAAAAGAATGTATTGCACACAATTTTTACACTTCTCTCAATTTTCTGAGGTCCCACTTAACTCTCACAGCTTTGCCACCAGTTGTAATGCGGTAATGGATTAAAATCACCAAATCTCGAGCAGAACAGTCCAGACTGCTGAAGATATTTGGTGGGACAACTTTGCCAAGTGGAACTCGTCTTTGTGGAAATATAAAAGGTCATTATAAGCAAATGAAAACTGTCACTGTCTCTTTCTATTTTATTAAGTGCTAACAGAACTTCTGAAATGTTACACACTGGCCTTTTAAGTCATTTCATATATTTATTCTTTTTTTGTATGGTCCACAATTCACTTCTGTCAGTGAGAACCTACAACAAATCAGCAAAAAGTAGCCGTGACTCTGCTTTTACTTTTGACAGCTCTTTGTTGTTGTTTTTTTTTTCGCCCCAATGTGTGATGAATGTGTACGAACTCTAAACTAAAAAATGCAACTCCGCTCATGAAATGAATATCCAAGGAACAGCATGGAGGGCGTAAACAGTTTGGCACTGGCCTGAAATCAGAGAAGGCGAGTAGTTAATCACAGTGTTTTCAGGTCACCATCTAGCATAGTTCACTTGCGTCGACTTGAAGCGAAAAGGTTGTGCAATCCCCGACAAAGGCATTGGACTCTGGAGACAGATCGCTTTGCACCGGTCTCAGGAGTTCCCAAACATGTTCTCTCTTTTAACTGTGACATCCAGCGAGCACACAATTGGCGGCACATTGTTTCGGTTATCTCTGCCGTATCTCCGTCCCGTGTCTTTTTATTATGATTTTCCTCCGCAAAGCACTTGGTGACAGCGATAATTGTTCAAACCGACTGAAATAAATCTGTCTTCATTTGTGACGAGGAGGATTTGCCTGAAACCATGTCCTTAAAACTACAGCTGTTCATGCATGTTCCTCCGGCGAATAAATCAAGATCGAGCAAGGGTTAGGAAAGATAAAAACGTGGAATGATAATACAGAAAGTATTTTTGTTTCAGTGCCCAGGACGTCTAGTGCACTGGCGTTGCAGCCAAAAGAAACACCCCCCCACCAAAAAAAATAAAATCATTTTTAAAATAAAAATCTTTTAAAAAAAAAATCTTCCAAGTCAGAGTCTGGCGTGGCCTGAGATGTTCCGATCTGCCCGGCAACACTGATCTGCTTAATAATTTAATGAATGACGTGCTTGAGCGGGAATGAACATGTCATGTGTGAAGACTTTGCCATCTGCGTATCCCACACATGCACACCTCCTCCTCCTCGGTGCCAGCAGAGCACAACACATGGCGGGGGCCTCTTATGGAAACTTTCAAATTAATGACACGGCACGTTCGGGGCGAGAGAGCCTCTCCCTCATACCTTTGCTGTGCGTGTTCATGAATTTCTGGCCGAGTCTGAGGTGTCAAAAGAAAAACAAATTGTCTCAGATAGAAGAAGGAACTCACTCTCTGAAAATACAGTTTCTCTGTGTGTGGAGATGTGTCTGTCCCTTCGGTGCGTTGCTGTGCTAGAGGCACGTTTCAAACCTCCTGGATTAAACAGTAGGTGTTGCCGTAATATTTAGGTCCATAAATCAATAAACCCAAACAGCTGGTGGTTCAAAAAAAAAAAAAAAAGAAAGAACAGAAAAACGTCACTTCTGTTTTTTGGGAGATGAAACACGGCGGTTGGCTAAAGTGATGAAAACATACATCATCTTAAAGTATAATGAACTGATCATCTCGGACACAAGTGCTTTACGGTTCTCTTGGAATGTCGAAAGATGAATTTATGAGGCCAGATGGACGTGCAGTGCTTTGAAATCGAATCCTTTTTGTGTCAGGCCAACATTTGAAGTTGTTTCCGAGCTGCGTTACGCACACCAGCGTCACATGCACAGAAATAGTGCAAGAAATAGGGCGGCATTTCTTATTCTTTTTCAATGAGATATAAAAGATGTTTCAATAAATGTAATTCATACAAAGGTTAAACTGAGTCTGTGAGCTTGAACAGCAGACAGAGCTCCAGCGCTGGCACGTGAGTGCCGCAATTCAGCACCGACTCGCGGCATCTGAACAGAAGATAGCATTTATCTCACTCTGTTGTTCTTGAGTTCTGCTTCAGCAAAGCTCCAAGCCATTTTTTTTAGCACTTTTTTTTTTCTTTTTTTGCTTTCTCCGTCTGTCCAGTGAAGTTATGCATTTCCAGATGTCTCAAATCTGACTGTTTGTAATGGACTGTTTTGAGAAAATTCTCCTACCTCTTAAGCTAAATAAACAGTTGAAAAACCCTCTTGGATTAGCTGGGAAGCTGATTGTCACAAGCTGGAGAAAAGTTGTTTTTTTTTTTCTTTGTCTCTCTCTCTCTCTCTTGCCTTCTGTGCTTTTCAGCATAAGATGCCCTGATAGAAGAGCAGCACTGAGTAAGTCCAGTCATGTAAAAGTAAATCAAGCAGGAGCATGTCAAGGCTTAACCTTTAACCTTTACTTCAATTGATTAGTCCCACTGTCTGAGAACCTGCTTTTTTCTTTGATTGACGGCCAAAGTAAAAAAAAAAAAAACATTGCAGATATGATAAATCAGGGGAAATTATAACTCAATTACAAATTTAAAAACATCAATAATAAATAGTAATAAATGCATATCAAAAATCATAAAAAAAAATACAAATCACAATTTCATATTTTATAATAGATTAAAACTCATACCAGCACTCCTGCTGAGCCAACATCAATCCTTTATTTTCTTACCAATTCATAAATCAGATTACCAATACTTCAATTAAAATTGAATTGCTTGAGTGACCTTTATTTTACACCGTTTAAGGCCAATGCATTAACTCATAAACGTAATCCACATTTTTAAAAAGGAACATTAAAAAGTTGCTTTAATCCGACTATAAACAAATAGTAAAAACTAACTGCATTTGATTTGCTACAGCTCGTAATTGATTAAAAAAAAGAAAAGAAAAAAAAAAGAAAAAATGCCTGATGGATGCTGTATTCGCCTCCTTGAACCCAAATCCAAAACAGTTCCCCATGAACCGCTCTCGACTCTTCGCGTGAAAATAAAGGCACCTTCAAATAAAACACAAGGCCCGCCGTGCTTATATTTAATGGTGGATGTGATTTTCTTAGTTTCCAGATGATTTACTCTGTGCCTTCGCGCTAGTCTCCCCCTGTGCTGTGCATCCTATCCCAGCTGCAGCTGCAGCTGCAGCTGGAGCAGCAGCAGCAGCAGCAGCAGCAGCAGCAGCAGCAGCAGCAGCAGCAGCAGAGGCGCAGTCCTCTACTGCCCTCTACCTGCACTCCCTCTGAAGTCTGTCCTGCGGCTCGCCGAGGCTACTCTCTGTTTGCCTGCCATGCCATCTGCTGGGCTAGGGCAAGATTCATGTCGTTCCCGCTTGCAAACCCACAGCTGGTCAACATCGTTTGCGTCTTTCTGGCAAATGCCCGTGAGAGTAAAAACAAAGAGCGGCGACAGCAGCCGCTCCACCCTCAGCATATTTCACCAAATCTATAAAAAAATTGGGAGAACTGCCACATAAAAGTGTCAATGGGTGTTAAGTTCATCTCTGGCTTTATTGGAGTGTTGTTCTCTTCTCTCCTTGCTCTGGCTTTCTGGTTTTCATCACGCTGACACAATGCAGCGAACATGCAAATGTGTGGATAAACAACAACAACAACAACAACAACAACAAAAAAGAAGAAGAAGACGCCAGCAGCGGAGGCCGTCCTTGCTCCAACTCGGTTTGCCGCGAGGCCGAGCTTGTGAATTATGCGGCCGTGAGGAGGAGAGGGACCGGGCTTCTGATGTTCACTGACTGAATCAGACTCGTGATTGCTTGCAGGCCTGTCACCTCATCAGCGACACCAGGCATCGCTCAGCCCCGACAACAGACTGCCAAAGGTCTGAGGCTCACAAAACACTGCGAGCAGAGGGGCCGCGCGTGCACGCGCACGCGCACGCGCACGCGCACACGCACACGCACACGCACATACACACACACACACACACACACACACAGCAGAGAGCCGGAGAGAACAGGAATCAGCTGCTGTTACGGTTTCTGAGGCAGAAAACGTCATTACGGGCCTGGCATCTGGCTGCTCTCGCCTCCGACTCCCCGTGTCGGCTCGCCTTTCTGCTGCCACCATGTGTCGGGGGAAACACTCTGCACGCGGCCGTCTGTTTGGTGCCTTTAAGTCTGAATCGCATTGATTTTTTACGGCGAGATCTCTGGGGGTGGCGATAAAAAAAAAGAAATCACGTTGATTAGCTTGTGAAGAGTTTTCTTATCTGCTGTTCACAGTGTGGAATCCCTTCAATGCCTCCAGATTGTATCCATTGTTACACAGTAACGTAACAATGTAACACTGTATTGGTGACAAGTTACCATGGTACTGATTATTTTTTATTTCCATTTAATCAACATTTTACCTCTTTAATGATTTCTTTTTAAAAATACAGTTACAGTTTCACTGCCTTTAGGCCTGACGCACACACATTTTGAAAACAGTTTTTGTGCAAGCCGTGAGGGACGTACTCATCCTGCGATACACTCGGACACATTAAGTCTGCCCTCATGTAGTTTGCTCCTGATTTTTATTTTAACTTGTTATTCACGGAAAAAAGGAAAAAAGAAAACAGCGCAGACATTCCTCAGGAATAGAGTCAATAAATAGGCGCAGACATGCGTCTGATCTGGGTGCACATGTTTTGGTTTGGTGTGGCTCTCACAACAGATGGTCGGGGAAGCCGAGGCCTCTTGTGGGATGCAGCTTGTTTATTACACAGGCCTCGTATTTAAAAAATGGGCATAAAAAGAAATCATCTCTGTTGCCATGACAGCGTCACATTTTTCTATTTTATTTGTGCTTTTTTTTTTTTTTTTTTTACTTTGTATTGAATATTAAAGAAATGTCAAGAAAACAGAATGTCTAGCCCTCTGTTTACAGCGTGACGCAAAAAACTTTAGACTTAGACAGATTAGGCTTCCTTAGTGGGTGCGATGTCTCAGAGGGGGGGCATGTGTCTGGCTGGGCTGGAGAGCCCTTAGTGACATCACAAATTGTTTAAGAGCACATTTTGTGAAAAGTGGAAAAGCTTAAAGATTGTGTGAAAATAAATACAACAAAAAATAATGTTGGTGTAGTACAACACACTAACATGTCAAGGTTGTGTCAAGGTTGTCACCCCCACAACCCTGAGTGCAAGGAATGGATGGATGATTGGATGGATGAAAAACAATACATCAGCTGCGTGTTGTTTTCAGATTTATTGCAAGAAGTCCACATTTGCATGTTCATCAGACCTGCGTTACAACCTCATCTTCACAAAATCCAATGCTTTTCTAAGCGTCACTAAACAAACAGGTCACAAACACAACGTAAAGCTCACACACTAACAGACAACTGTGATTTTTAGAGACGAGACATAAAGGTCCAAAAGACAGCTTCAAAGTCTATGTGTGTGTGTGTGTGTGTGTGTGTGTGTGTGTTTCAGGTGCAGTGCCAAGTCAACGAGGTCGATGCTGAATAATCAGCAGGATCCACTGTGGTGCTGTGGCTTCACCACAGTTGAAACGTACGCGTACACTGTGGAACGTAAAGCAACTGGAGAAGAGATGAAAACGAGATGTTGGCCTGCGGCAGCGGCGTTCGTCTCGGCTCGAACTCACTACACTGACACGACGACGGATGGCGCTGCTGCGTAACATTGTGGCGAGATTTCAAGTCAACTGAGCCGAGGGATTCTGACATTTAATATGTAGATCATTTTCATTAAATAATAATAATAATAATAAAAAAGGAGGGAGATGGGAAAACATTGCTCCATTAGACTGGACTAAAATATATGGAGGGGGGAAAAAAACATTTTGGGAAACATCTATTTTCATCCGTCCACAGGGGAGCATCCAGATGTTTTGATTTCTCTCCCGTGTGTCCACACACCGAGCGGTCAGCTCCGTTTGCCCTCGTAAAGATACGAAGTCGCAGCATCAAGAGAAAATAAAGCGACAAGGCCCCGCGTTTAGGAGAGGAAACCCTGGCGAGGCTTTTTACTGTGAAACATTGACGGCAGCGTGATGCGGAGACAAGTTGTGCTGGGAGGGGTTGAAAGTACACCTGAAGGTGAGTGTTGTCTGTCAACCTTTAGACACGGATATAGTGCATTTGGAAGATTAGTTAGAGAAATAAAAACACAATGTTCCAGTTGTTTCCGACGGACTGCACTGAGCTGGGGCTAAATTGGTTGGTTACAGCCGCGCTCTCCTGGGAGGCAGCTGAGTCCCTTAAAGCAGTGAGTCTGCGCAGGGAGCAAATCTGTACCTTGGGATCGAGCCGCTCGAAAACTTTGGACACTTGGAGAATACTAATCCAACAAACAGAGCTAAAATGTGGAAACAGAACGATCATTTCAGTAGTACAAACTCCAGCGTCTCTGATTTTGAAAGTAGACGTTAGAAGAACACAGCATACAAAGCCTGGTAAACTTTTTTTTATTTAATACCAGGACAAACTCCCAACTACGAAAGCATTGAGCCAAATACCTTCCTAGATAAAGGCCTCTCCATAATAGAGCTGTTCTCAGATGACATTTCTATGGTTATTAATCAAAAAGCAGGCCTTTCAGACGCTGGTGGGAGCGAGAAAACAAAACAAAACAAAAAACCAAAACGCACCAAACCGACTCCGATCCCCACACTGGGAAGCAATGAAAAAAGCGGTTCACTGTGAGTTCAGGTCATAGCCGAACACCAACCAGATCCCCCGAACCGTGTGGTGGCTGGATGTTGTGCTGAGCGCCGGAGCCGATGGTTGCTGGGGTCCTGCGGATCAATGCCTGCGTCTGTCCGTCTCCCGCGGTCCTGTGAGCCGACGCAGACATGCCCCTAATCGTCTTTGCCCTTCCCTTTAGGCGCGCCTTCGTTCCAGGCCACATAAACAAACAGAGCCAAAACCACATGCACGGCGAGCACTGCAACAATGGCTGCATAGAAGTAGCTGTCGGAGCTCGACATCTTCATGGAACCTGGGAAAAGACGGGCAGTGGTTAGCGGTCAGAACAGGCAGCCACATTACACGCTGTAAAGTCCAGCGGTGTTTTGTCTGCGGATGAAACGGGACGACCATGCACCACCGTAATAAACAAATGTACTTTGTATGGGTAGGTACAAACTGTACTTGCCGCCCATACGATGTACAATACTCTTTATTTTTCCAATGTTCTCTCGCAACTATGTGCATCTCAAGCCTGATAGTGACTTATTTCACTTTTAGCAAGCCAACACAATCAGGTCCGGAAATCACCCCTCTGTGGCATCATTGATAACTCTGCTATGTGAGTGAAAACATCCGCAGCCAGGTGTCGGTTCTGTAATCTGACACAACCTGACGGCTCGCCGACGACAAAATCGTTTTTTAGCAAGAATGTAAAGACAGCTGGGGTGCAGGACGCTCAACAGTTGTTGTTCTATGTCGATCCACTGAGTTTTGGCATCAAAGGATTTTGCAAAAGTTACACTTTAGCCAAAGAGGTAAAACAAATATCAAACAAAGGGTGTAAAAATATGAGGTTTGGGATGAGGACGCTTGAACGTTCATTCAAAATTCTAATTTCTGTCCAACTGAAACCTGCAGTGTCCTCACGAATAGGATAAAAATAAATAAAGAAACCCCGCTGTGCTAATAATGCTCATTGTGAGAATGTTTCCCGTTTTATGTGAACTCCACAAATAGTTTAGTCACGGATGCGAGATTCTCCCGCAGCAAACTTGCCACTAGCCAAATGTGGCATGTTATCTCCACTGTCTCCGGTAGGAGGTTTGATCTGGTGAAACAACTGAGACTGCGGCTTGCTAATCCCCTTGAAACAAACCCGACTGTGTCTGCCGCGGTGCGCGCACAATCGAGACAGTGTTCGACAACTCACCCTCGAAGATGTAGGCTTTGGATGCGAAGTAGAGTCCGATGGGCAGCGTGACCATCAGGATGGTGAAGAACAGCAGTGTCTTCAGGGCTGAAACCAGGGAGCTCTCGTTCCTGCGCAGCGGTACGAAAGTGCGTTACTCAGCAGCAACATAGCGTCCTCTCTGTTCTGCAGCAGCGGCCGCGGCGGTGACTGGGGGGTTGTCGGTGATGCCCTGTGGCTGTGACTATTGCGGTTTAGCATCAAAGCGGCGGAGAGCCGTGTTAAGGCTGGCACATTTTTATTTATTCATTTATTTATTTTAGCTGGAAGCAGGAAAGTCACGGGCGATACGGGTTTTATTTTTAAGTCAGGCGCCAGTGCAGGAGCCGCGAGGCTAGCAACGTTAGCTCAGAAGCATGCTAGCTAGCTCAAGTAAACATTGCATTTAGGGAAGGCAGTTTTCTTACCCTCGCACATAAGGAGCCGGTCCTCCTGCGCCGTCTAAAGATGCTCTCATAGACCCATCCATCGCTGCGCTTCAATAAATTAGAATTATAAAATAAACTTGGGAGTTGATATCTGCTACGACGGATTCGTTAATGTCGCCGCTGAAATCCAAACGTCCGCATTTGGTCACGGGACTGTCACATGACGTGACGCAGTTTGCCAGCTCTCGCGAGGCCGCCTTTGTTGGGAACGTTTTTGCCGTCAAAAATAAAAACTTTTGAGTATGGATGTTTTACGTAAACACAATGTCAAAAAAAATAGAATAATAAAATGAAACAAAATAATGTGTTGTATAGATAAGGAAGGCTGGTTGTGAACAGATAAGTTTAAATGAATAGGTATGCGTGTTGGATTTTTATGCATTCATATCAAATCACTAAGTATACACATTTCACACAATGGCACGTGCATTTTCACACAATCATGAATAATTATTATCAGTTTTCAGTCAATTATGAGCTCCGCCTGGAATGAGCAAAGCATCAAAAGAAGAAAACAAACAAACACAAAACAGGCACTCGAATGAACAGATATTAGAGACAAATACTAGCATGATTAAATACAAACTGACTTCAAAAAGAAACCAGAGAGACTTGGAGATGCAGACTTACATCTTGAATGAAGCAAACAAGGTGCAGGTAGGGACCACCAGCAAGGCCCATGAGGGAACAGAGAAACAGGATGTGTGAAGGCAGAAAAAATACACAATGGAATCTTCAAAATAAAACAGGAAATATAAAGCAAGAACAGAGTTCAACAAAACACAACAATGGGCCGATAAACCAAATAATTAGACAAAGCTCAGCACAGAAATACAACACGATCACAACATCTAGGTCCGTATGTTTCATAGGAGGAGTTAGAAGTATTTTGTGAATATTAGATTTTCCTTTCATATGATGCTAATCGGGGTTTTTTTTTAATTATAAGGTTTTATTTGTTTTCACAATATGTACAGTGTACATCCTTTTTTTATCAACTCTAATAACCATGTTTGCTACTTTCCACACAAGCGCCTAAAATGGGGACTACTTTGGCAAAAAATAATCAAAGGATATTTATAAACCAAGAGCTTGAAAAAAAATAAACTTCCTAGTTTTCTGTTCTGAATCTTTTCCACAAAAGTCAAGTATCTGACCTTGAATCAAAAAGGGCATACAGAGGGGCAAAAAACTATTTGGCAGCCACTGATTCTGCAAGTTGTCCCACCTAAAAAGATGTACTCTCAGACCTTTGCTTCTTAGACACTTTGTGAAAAACATTTATTCTCATTTGATGTCACATGTCTTCACATAATAAAGCAGCTTAAGATCAGTCATCACACACTGTAAATTATTATTACTATTTCTCTGTCAAAGATTTATGGCTAATTTGGCTGCATAAATACTTTGCTCTGCTTTGCGCTTTAGCTTTTAAAAACAATTGGGTGGGTGGCAAACATAAATCATATGATAATATGTCAGGCTTGATTAAATAGAGGTTTAGTGTTCAAAATCATAAGGGACGTGTGTTCCCTGCTGTCCAATGAGGGCCTATTAACCTCGCTAACCTTCTTGTAAAAGTTTAGCTTTTACAAGAGGAGTCATTTATCTCTGATGTCAAACACAGCACAATGAACCCTCTCTGGAGCAGCAACAGCATAAATACAATTGCTGCTTTTATGTCCTGACATCACCAACCATGTTTTCCATGCCCCCCCCCCATCCTCCCAGGGCTAAAATATACAGCACTGCATGAATTTAAGTGTGCCAGATCATCATTCAAGGATAATTTATTGCCATTTCAAGCGAATCACACCCGTAGTTTGGGATGACGTGACAAAACGCCAGCGTTCTCCCAGGCCTAACGTCCACAAGTAACATGTGCAAAGTGCTTGAACGTTCTGCATTCCTGAATAATGTAACGCAGAGTGATGTTTCCCGTTTAATTGTGAATGTAAACGGAGAGCCGCTCAGCTCCTTTTTAGTGTCGACTCTTTACGTTTGGTGTTGCGCACGCACTCTTTCTGGTCGAGGTCTGCCCAGCTAAGTGTCAAGAAGTGGCACTTTCTGCTCCAGTTGGCTTTGTTCTCACCAGGTCCAGGCTCAGCAGGTTCAACCCCACCCTCTGCACCCCCCAAAAAAACACATTTCATTTGAAAGGCCTCTCAGAAGGGACCAGCCAGGAACACGGAGAACAATCCAGTGATGTGAGCTCAAAATAATCACTTTGCTTTCAGTCAGTGGCATTATTTTGTTTTTGACAGGTGAAAAAAAATATATATAAAAATTCCCCAAGACGTCATAGAACTTGCAAAGCTTTGTTGCTATGAACCATATCTCATTTTTTAAGGATGTGGCTGGATGAATCAACAAAAGCTGTAGTTAAATTTAGATGCTGCCCTAACGCTGCATGTTGCAAACAGGAAGCATATGGGGAGATATTTTAGATACTTTATCAGTCTTCCATGCACTGCTGCATAACTAGCAGAAAACCTATGAAGACAATAATATTAGTCATAATATATAAGGCCCATGTTTGACAAAAATTAACTTTACCAATGTTGGGCAAATTAATGAATTGAATAATTAATCAATGCGCATCTAGGCTGTCTGTGACATTCTTTTTAATAGTTGCTCCACTTTTCAGACAGTGTTTATTAAAACATGTCGTTAAGGACTTATGGACATGTTGTGAGGTCACAAAGGGCACTGATACCCTTCTCAAGTGAGTGACAACAGCCCCAGCCAGATGTTGGTTCCACACTCTAAGGCCACATCATGGCCACCTTGTTTTCTTCTGCAAAACAACCCAGGAAGCACCTGTTTTTTTTTTTGAAGGCTGTAAACAGAGGGCTAAAACATGCTGCTTACTGGAGAATTTAAGATGATTTTCTGGGAAATTATTCATGCAAAACTTCTCCACTGGACTCCAGGATGAGAAATAAAGATGGGAAAATTGTTAAAATATGATGGTTCTGTTCCAAGCATGTTTGTTGAACAGTAAAACCTTGAGAAAAATGTACAAACTTTGATCTTCACGATTTTGCTCTAATGATGAGAACCCATCCAGACCGGAACTTTCAAAAGCCAGAACTTGCGTTTTATTGACTTCGTAAACTATGAAACCCACTTTAACAAGATTACTAAAATCACATTTTTGTCCCAGTGCCAAGGCACAGTAAAATGTTACCATTTCAAGTAGTTGAAATAAAAATATCTCGGGACTAATTGCGTCGGCCCTTCTCTTTGATAATAAACAGTGACCCCTTCTCATAAACACATTGTCAGGAATTATTCCGGATCAAATTTCATCCCCCCACTCTGCCGGAATATAGGCTACACTTTATTTTTTCTGGACACTGACACAAAACCAAAAATTAATTAAATAGTTTATTGCTTTGAGCTTTGGGAATAGTTTGTAAACCACAGAAGACTGCGCATGTTCACCCCGCAATGGTGGGATTATGAATTTTGATAAAACAACAATGTCTATAATTGAAAGCTTGACTGCTGTCACATTCTCAGCGGAGTAACTTTGCTTGACTGGCAGGTCGGCTAATGCTAGTTTAACTCTGGGTTGTCTTTCCTCGTTGATCTTGACCTCCGACCCTCTGCAAGTGTTTCCCATGGCTGCCGCGTCTTGGCTCCGCCAGCAATGCCGTTTGCATTCCACGTGTCACCAGCACTCCGCGTCAAACGCAAGGCACACACAGTGTGTCTCCGCACCTGCTGTTTTGATCCAGCGACAGGGTCCTGCAGGAAAATATTCAATCCACTGCAATGGAAAACTATTACCACTGATGAAGATTCCATTTCAGAGTACACATTAAATACTTTAAAAATAGATGTGCAAACTCGTTACTGCTTTGGGATGTACTCCTATGAGGAATATCAAGGCATTTTATGGGATGGTTTCTCATCGTTAAACATGCAGCTTTACAATACTAAAAGCAATGAAGGTGCACACAACTAATTTGAGAGACAACTTGCAAGATTGGACCATGACATTAGCATCATTATAAAAGGAAAAACATATATATATATATATTGTGTGTTTCAGGTTTTTGTGTTTTATGAGCATCTCTTGACCATAAACTGACATCCCAGCTCATTAGCAACACGTGTGACATGAAGTTGGAGGAAAATATGGGTTAGCGTCATGTACTGTAGCTTTGTTTACGTAGCCTGTTCCCTGCAGGCCCGGAAGTCTGACTGCAATGCCTTGTTTGATACTGACTAATGCAAAACACATTATAAATATATTATTATTTGGCGTGTGTTACACACGGGGTCTTTAAGTTTTTTGTTTACAAGTTAAAACCCGCCAGGAAATACTGGCAGCAAGAACAGAGGCATAACATAGAAGAGCCAACTTGCTATTTTTAGTTCGTAGAGTAGAGTTTCAGTACAGTTCAAACAGACAAATCATATGCTAGTTCGGAAAGTGCCAGCAAGTTAACATTTAAGACAAACAAAGGTTTGCTGGTTTCAATGCGTGTTCTGGCCAGATCCAAATTTGGTCTTTATAGGCCGATTATAAAGGTAACAAATGTTCTATAACTGCGTGAGCACAGGGAGAGTCCTCTCCTGGACAATGTGGGCAACGTGGGTCAGCCCTAATGAGCTATACCCCATCCTCAAAACGAACATAAACCTTTTCCATGTGTCCGATGGGGGATGTGCTTTCCACATAGCATTGTAATGATCTGAATAGCCCCAGAGTCACAACAGGGGCGACGGAGGATCATCGTGGTCTGATTTAGGAACTGCACTAAGACCCCTCCGCTCACGAGCCAGCTGCAGACCACTGAGCCAAAAAATCACTTAGTGAAGGATGGTTTCATTTAAAAGTGGAGCACATAATGTATGTTAACCTCTTCTGGGAGTGAGAATTATTATGAAAAACACTTGCAATGTTTTACGCCCCTGGCTTTGCTATAATCTCGCTGTTGTTATAGCCTACAAAAACAGTGTGTTGCCGCACAACCTGCACTGAACAAGTGTAAAACATGTTTGGATCTAGCAGATCACAGATACTGTGATTGAAAGACAGAATTCCCAGTCACGTTCATAAAACTAAAGGATCAAAGACAACAAAGCAGCCTTTTGCCGTCTGCTTTGATACTCTGTTTATCTTTTTATTTTTTTTAATAAATAAACGGGCTAAACAGAAGAGGGCTGACTGTGTGTAAAAACCTAATATGTAAAAACTAAAGCCACGCAAATGGGCTCCAACAGTAAAACAATCGGTTAGGTAAATGGCAATTTGACAATGTAAGAGAATTCAGATGAACCTTGATGTTGATCGACCCCATTGCAGAGTTGTGACCTTTTCCAACTATGCACAGAAAATGTCAAAAAAAAAAAAATGCTAATTTAAATAAGTAAGCATCATATTCTATAATTAAACAACAACGCCACAAATTGCCATGCAAGCACTCTGCACTCGTTTGTTTTCAGTTTTAAACAAATGTTTCCTAAAACCCTCACTGTCCACATTTCATGCTCTCATTGGCGTCATTGTTCACAACAACCGAAAATCTGCTGGTAGCTTTGTGATTCACAGCCCATTGGGACATGTAGGAGCGCATCACATGCATGAGAAGAACCCCGTGTGCAAATCCATTAGGAGACTCGCTATCGGGGCGGCGGGCCCATCAAGAGACCCCGCCGCTGTAAAACGTAATGATGTGCAAGAGCTTGCAGTAGAAATTCCTGTGTGTCAGGAGAGAAAATATAGTCGGGGCTCATCCAGCAGGCGAAAAAAAAACAACGACAATAAAAAAAACAGCAACCCCATCCTGTCGTGCCAGTGTCGGGCCATATAATGCCTCGTCCATTTTTGCGTTAACCTCATTAGGGGCACTGCTCTGCTGCTGTGGAAGTAATCTTTACATCTCTCCGACGAGGATTTGTGTCGGTGGCGGGGGCCCCCCTGCTCTCCTACAGCTGCAGGACGGGGAGGTGATGGGGAGGGAAAAGAAAACATGTCTGATGTCGGAGTATGGTGTATTCAGACAAATTGGACCTGATCTAGTTTGAGCAGTAAATTCTAAGTGGCTCGATGCTGCAAAGAGCACTGATCCTAAGATATATTTACCAAAAACACAAGATAAGGACGCAGCGTCTGTCCTGTGTCCACTCCTCTGACAGCAGATAGGATGTAATTTAATGATATTACCATCCAAGATTAAACATTATTAGATTTATGCCGATACAATTAAGCCAAATGGTATGATCTTGGCTGCGGAGGCCTTTTTTTTTTTTCTTTTTTTTTTTTGCCTGAAAGGAGCCGCCAGGGCGAGACAAAGCGAAGCCGACAGGAGCTGGCCCGCGGCTTGGAGCGCATCTCAGCCACACATGTTGGGAATTGGCAGAATAAAGCCATGACTTATGATAGGTCTTATGGCGCAGGGCAGTATGGATGGATCGCGCCGACCTTGAATGTACCGGCAGACAAATGTCTCCACAAGCTATTGCCCTTGGCGTTAAATCAGGGCAGCGGTGACAGAGACGGCGGGCGGATGGACCACTCATCTCCACCATCCGTTCTCAACTGCCCCCTCTGTGATTTACCTACCGAGGCCGATGACTGGTGTGTTTTCCGTCCGCACGGCTCCCCGTGGCAGCTGTAGGTCATTTCATAAATAATTGCGATGGAGTCTACCGACAGACTTTTGCACTAAATCACAGATAAAGCTGAGAGATACGTATGTGTGTTATGCTTCGCGCTTCAGTCGAGGTACATGAAGGCTCACGTGTTTTAGAAAATCCACTCCATCCTTTGTGTGTCTCCAGCCTGTCAGTGAACTCCACCTTTCTTTGCTTCCTTCCAAAAGCGAAGGCGTGTGCTCATCAGCCCTTTGTGATGTCACCAGGACCGCTGATACCTATTCCAGGTTGGTGACAGAACCCCCCTGGTTCCTCCCTCTGAGACAACGTTGTCCCTGTCCCCTTCCAAACATGTGGAAGGGGGCAACGAGGAATCAGGTGTAACATGATGCTGAAACCAAGGAGGTTGCAAACAGAGGGCTAAATAGAGCTATACAGAGAGCTTCAGAGTTTTCAGGATTTCTTTTGTCTTCAAGGTTGCTTCACTGGAGTCTTGTACAAATAATAAGATAAATGAAAATTAAGTATGCCTGACCTCATTGCCAAAAGGTTGTGAGTTTAAATCCTATTTGCATTTCTCCCATTTGTCTACATGTCTTCTCTCAGGTACCCCGGCTTCCTCCTATAGCCCAAAGACATGCACGTCAGGCTAATTGGCAACTCCCCAGATATGATTGCGAGTGTGAACAGTTGTTTATCTCTGTGTTCGATGCTCTGCAATAAACTGGCAACTTCCCCTGTCCTCGAGACAGCTGGGATAGGTTCCAGCACCCCTGAGTGGTAGAAAATAGAGGAAAACAGGCATAATATGGGTCCTCTAGGAAAACATGTGCATCGGCATGAACAAAGTTTGTTTAGTAGGAAAGCAAAATAGCAAAACAAAACCTGCATGCGCACTATTAAGACTGCAATTGCATCAACTGTTAAAGTCGCACACTGCGGTTGCATTAGTGTTTCGCACATACGCCCACTGAAAAGCCGGAGCTCAGACAAAATGCCAAGAATCCGTTTTGCCGTCTTCACGCTAACTCTGCAAAGCGTCTCCACGCCGCCGCGCCGCGCTCCGAGCCAAGGATGAGAGTGGTATTGATCTTCAGATATCACTCCTGGCACGAAGGCAAAAAAAAAAAAAAAAGTAGTGGCAGGGCCCGGACTAATGGAGTTAGAGGTGACTGAAGTATTGGGAGGAGGAAGAGGGATGACCATTAGTTTGCAGCTCCTCGGTATGCCGGAGCCCGGGCTGTCATCTTCCCTGCAGCCCCGGTGGCCTCTCAGCTGTAGCTGACCTTGCGCTGGCAAGCGGGGCGGCTTCTTTCTTCCACATCACACACACTGACTGTCTGGCCGGATTGTGAGCAGAATTGAGCAGTTCTGTGCCGTGACGCTGCTCTGACGGCATCGCGAAAGCACTAGCTTCCCCGCTTCCCCGCATGTGTAGCGGTCCAGCGTCGGCTCTAATTTAGTCAGACAGCCAGGCAGCCTTTACCGAGCTAAGGTTGCAGCAAAGCGTGACAGAATATCATGGGCCTGGACTTGGAAGTAGATGTTAAAATATTCATCATGAATCTTTTGAGTTAGACAGAGGGTACTTTGTATTGTGTTTAATATTCCAGTAACAGCGCAATCATATCAAGAGCGTGGACACAGTGACATCTCGGCAGCCTGGCGGTGAGCTGGAGCACTCAAGAGTTTGTTTTGCTGGGGAGAAGAAGTTGAGCCGGGAACCTGTCAGAGCTCATCTTGGCTGGCGTGACGTGTGCTCAGGCACACTTGCACTACCACAAAATTACATTTCTGACTCCCGATGCATATCGTTTCCCCTGAGCCTGTTATGAACAAGAGCTTTGTTTATCATCCTGTAATTCCCCTTCGATGGTATCTCGAAAATTCTATTTGCATAAACAAATGCTGTGGAAGAGTTGAAGGGTTATCCTTCAGTAGAGTCGGAAACGCATGAAACCCTCTCAGCGGCATCAATGTGTGAACACACATTTTCACATTCCGTGCTAATTGTCCTAGAATTAGAACTAGGGCAGAAGCCTCCTCAAGTGTCCCAGTGTCTTCTGAGGGCCAGAGGGCAAAACTGCATCATGTTGGAGCCATACAGCGGAAATACGGTGGAAAGGAGATCGGGATATGCATGACGCAATGAATCTGAAACACGCCTCCAGACTGGTACCTGACACCTCTTTTGTCATTCCACCAAATTCGGTTAGAAAGTGTTTATAGTTGGGTCAAGCACTGGATGAAGAAAAATAAATCAGTTGAGGACTCCAAACTTGAGACTTTTCCATGAATAGCAGTGTCTTTCAGGGGACAGAGAGAAGCAGAACGTCGTGGGTGCTGAGAAAGAACTTGTTTTATTTTCCCTTAGGGAGAAATTAGCCTCCTTTTTGTCTTCAGCGTCTGCGGAATTGCAATTCCTATCAGCATACTGATATCGACGCGGTTAAATGAGTTTGCCCCCGAAACTTTGCAAAGTAATTTTGTTGTCTAAACTCAGCGAGTGCGAGGACGCACATGGAAGCCATCAAATCAGTTCTTAAAGATGAAACAAAAGTATGTCGGTTGCCCTTGTGATGGTGCCACACTTTTACATTTCTCTCCTCAGCGTTCCCGATGGGAAATGAGCCAAAGTGAAAGTGTAAAGTGTGCATGGAATGCATTAGTTCGCACATAATGGACGCTGCCATGTTATGCTGCCCTTATAGCTCCAGTAAATTGGCTCAATTTTAAGCATCGATTTGATGTTCCTCTGAGGTGGGCTGGGGAGAAATTGCTATTGACACCTTAATGTTAAGGAAGCAGGATTTTTTTTTTGGCAGGACTTCAATGCGGAGCCAGTCAACGGCCCAGCTTGACACTTCAAAGGGATCTGTAGGCATGGGATGGAATTGAGCATTTACATCTTAATGAATACTTGGTCCACTCACACACACACACA
Source organism: Nelusetta ayraudi (assembly GCF_046127955.1). Taxonomy (NCBI): domain Eukaryota; kingdom Metazoa; phylum Chordata; class Actinopteri; order Tetraodontiformes; family Monacanthidae; genus Nelusetta; species Nelusetta ayraudi. Next base: position 358,708 of record NW_027466193.1, on the reverse strand, counting down.
CACACACACATATATATATACATGTGTGTGTGTGTGTGTGTGTGTGTGTGTGTGTGTGTGTGTGTGTGTGTGTGCACGCGCGTGTGTGTGTGTGTAATGTGGATCATGTGGATCACCTCAGGGTTTTGTGATTTTACCCTGACATTTTGCTTCTAAGAGAGATGGAGTGGACCATCAGGAAACATTAGCACTGTCTATATGGCTTTTTTACCATTAGATTCTACTAAATCTCACATGCTGGGACTTTGATGTGTAAAAGCAACCAAGTTATTTTTGTCGGCTTACTGTGCATAAATATCCTGACCTCTTTGTTTTTGACTAAACCTCATTCCTACAAACTCGCTCACACTGCCACGGAACCAAACTTTCTCCTTGAATCTTCCTACTTTATCCCATTTCCACTTCCTGATGACTGAAAGCCTTCCTTATGAACCTCTCCCATCCCATCCAGGATCAATAAGAGCAAGTCATCCCCGGGACGTGTTCATTAGCGGCAAGAATGAGGATAAGTATCCCATCAAACAAGGGCCTATATGGTAGTACCGACACACTCTATTGGAGTCTTCGTAACGCCATTCTCTGTGATGACTACCTTTAATGGTCAAAGAACTTTTTTGGGAAGAGCACACCACAGGAAAAAATAGAATAAACACCTTGGCAGATTTCTGGACTCTGATCTCAATTTTGACTCATATATCAACAGATTTGAACAGGCTTTTTTTTTTATTACTTTAGAAACACTACCCGACTTCTTCTTCAGCAGTCAGTCACACGTATTGTCTCTCCAAGAAAGCTCTCAATAAGTTACAGATCACCCAGAATGCACCAGCACTTACTGACCAAGTGCTTAAGGGAGGGAGACCTTGACTCGATGATGTCAATGGTCGTGTTTTAAATTTTCTTCATTGGTATTCATGAGTTAGCATGGCTTGCTTCTAAACAGTAATGAGACGTGCACCCAGAATCCTCTGGCACTGGCCTTTAACTCATCCCCAGAAAGAGAACACAAAATTTCGGAGAGTTTAGAGACAGCTTACATTTCATGTCTAGTACAGTGTACCTGTGATATAATTCCCAATCTCGAGAAAAACAGCCTCACGTGGCTTGGGGAGCTAAGACAGCAGCAGTATTCTGCTCGCAAACTTCCTAACAACCGGAAAGAACTGACATCTTGTGTAAAGGCACACCGGGTGAATCGTTTCACACATCCGAGAATTTGGCTCCAGAGAAAGGTCCCCGTCGCGCAATGGTTTTACACATTTAACTCCGCCAGATTGTTGTTTGTTATAGCCGGCGAGGGCTTACTCTTCAGGCCCTCCGTGGCACACCGAGAAGTCTCCATGATGAGCAGACGTGGGATGCAAAGAGCGAGGAGGATCGTCTTGTACTCCTTCCTGAAGTTTTGGTTGAGCAGTCCATATATGATGGCGTTGAGGCAGCTGTTGAAGTAAGCCATAAAGTAGCTCAGGACAAATAGCCACTCAGGTATGGTGGGCGCCACAGACACTGGGTTTATGGCCACGGCCAAGCCTATAAGGTTCAACGGAGCCCAGCACACTGCGAAGAGCACAAACACCATAAACATAGTCAGAAAGTTCCGAATGTCGCTGGGTTTGAGCTTGGGCCGCTGATCGGGCTTAACCCGTTGTTTGACTTGGATCACCAGCACCCATATCCTCAGGTAGCAGTAGGACACCACCAGCAGTGGGATCAGGAAGTGGATCACCACCACGGAGATGGTGTAGTACGAGCTGACAGTCTGCGTGAAGGTGCACGAGTAGATGCGGGGGTCGTACTGCAGCGAGCCCACGAAGAAGTTGGGCACCGTGGCGATGGCGGTGAGGAACCAGGTGAGGCCCACGTAGCAGCAGGTGTTCCTCAGGCTGTACAGCCGGTCGTAGTGCAGGCTGTGGCAGATGTAGCAGTAGCGGTTGATGGCGATGGCTGTGATGTTGAAGATGGAGCCGATGACGCTGAGGCCCATTATGAAGCCGCTGGCCTGGCAGTGCAGGTCGCCCATGGTCCAGTCATCGTGGAAGATGGCCGTCAGCACCAGAGGGTAGGGGTACACAGCCACCACCAGGTCGGCCACAGACAGACTCACCACGAAGATGTTGCCTGAGGAAACACAGGAGAGGCTCAGAAAACAGACACAACGCGGCCCAAAACTGGTGTATAATTCAAGCAGACAGGGACCCTTTTTTTTTCCCACCCCTTGCTTTGTGCTCCAGGTTAAAGTCCCTAAAATAAACCAGGTCCCTAGAAACACAACTGTGACTCCGTGCCATGGAAGAGGAAAACTAAACATTGCATCAACTGCCGACATCCGTGACCACTTTATCCATATTTCGGTTGGCCGTATTCCAGAAAAAACAAACGTCATTGCGGCAAAAGTGTCACTGTGTACAACTGTAACAGTGGTGGCAGCGGCGGACGATGTCTTTGGGTCATGAGAAGGCAGAGGTGACTGACGGGGCTTGAAGATGAGTCCAGATTTTTATCTGATTGCATGAAATGGTTATTTCCTTCCAGCAATGAGAAATAATGTACATGAAGCTGTAATAAGGTTATCACACGGGGAGGATCTTTTCCCACGAGCAACACTGGACGTGCTGAGAAGGACGGAATCATTTGCTGTCCACACACACACACGCTGGATTGGACAATTTATTATAAGTATAGCTATATAACTTTTGCGACAAACTAGCAGTTCAGTGTGCTGGAAAAAAAAAATTGCCATCAACAGTGAAAAGACTAAAATCAGTCAGTTTCTGTCTAAAGGATTAATTCCCCCATGGATAACAGCCTGACACTGATTTCATATATTTCAAGGAGGGGGGAGGAGAGGGAAACAGAACACTGCCAGGGTCAGACTGCAGATTACATCTTTGCAGATTACAAGTCTCTGTCTTCCCCGTGGTCCAAGTGTGACGCTGGATCTCCTCAGACGACATGAATCATTGGGAATGATGTCTGATATTATTAAAGTGAAGCTGTTCTTGGGTGCGGCGCAATAAAGAAATAAATTTCCATGTCGCTGATAAGTGGACAAATAACATGGACGCGTAATGCAAATCAGCTGCTCATTTGCAAGAGATGCGTGATGTGTTCTCGTTCCAGTAAGCTCTCAGGAGATGTCTTGCGCAATAATCTATTGTGTGAAAAAAAAAACAACAACAACAACAACAAAGTCAAGATTTAGTAAAGTGGAGTCTGTGTGCAGAAGAATCCGGCACCAGTGCCATTGACTTGAATGTCTGTGGCTTTTTCCGCCCAAGAAATCTGTTTTCCAACAAGTGCCCCATGTGGAGAGACATGCCATGCTGTGAGAAGCTGCAAAACAAAACTAAACATCTGAAAATAAGAGTAAATAGCGCTTGTCATTACCCGCACCCAGCTCTAGTCTGTTTCTCATGTGCCATTAAATCAGCGGGCAGAATTTAAATATTTATTTTTGCAGCCGGTAATCTGGAAATGATTATAACGTAGCTCGTTTTTAACAGCCCTTTGTGTCAGACTTTGGGCCGATTCCAAGGTTGATACAACATAAACCACCTTCTGAAGTTGAAATATGAAGATGAAAGACTCCCGCTCACTCCGACTGCAGCTGAAACAACAGCGCTTGATTGACAGACGTGACGGGAGTGGATTTAGAACACATGTTGGCGATCAATCCTCGCAGTTCAAAGATTGTTACAATCCGCATTAGCCGGGGCCAACACAGCTACGGTTTGTTGTTTAGCAACCGCTCTAATTTTAGTCCATTTGTCTGAAATTCCTTCTATTGATGTGGTAGTATTATTATTATTATCTCTTTTATTTTTTTTTAGAAACAAACCAAACATGTAATCCCAGTCCGGACCGTCGCTCGAGCCTGCCGAGAGATATAAATAAAAGGCATTTGTTCCTCATCCTCAAGTCGGCTCAGTGGGCAAATCTGTCAGATTGTATTTGTGATGCTCCGCAACTGCATCGCCGTGTGCATTTGTCATCGCACCGAGGTTTGATTCCTCCCTGACAGCGCGCCGCTCTGTGCCGTTATGTGCACTGACTGGACAGACAGAAGAAGGCGCTCCGGCCGTATGGCCCTCTCTGACTGACCCCCTTCCACCCCCAACCCCCCACCCCCCCACCCTCCATTATCATCCCGAGGATGAGGTAAGTGCTTGAAAGGCCGCTGAGAGGGGTTGCTCCGCCGGCCGCCAAGTGACCATCTTTGTTTTGCTAGCTGTCGATTATTAAAAACATCGGACGGGCCATTACGATCCGATCGCGCCGCTCATTTCAAGGCAGCTTGGCTCAGAATTGCGACTTGTCGCACCCAAAAAAAAAAACCCTCCGCCCTCAGCCCCGGAGGCACTCAGAGGGGTTCTGTCCGATCGAGTGAGCAGCCAGATCGGGCCCCTCACTCCTGGATATCAGAGCGGAGACGTGACATCTTTGGGAGCTATTATTAACAACAAGTGTGGGCAGGATAAAAGCTACGGCTCGACTGCCGATTGGTGGAGAGCCACGGAGAGACAGCTGACTTGTGGCCTTTGTAAGTTCCGCGTGACACCAACGGCTCTGCAATTATCCCGGCGCGCATGGGACGGACGTCGCATTAAACTTTGCCTCCCAAAACGCAACACGCGGTGGCGGGGGCCGGGGAAGGGGGGGGGGGGGGAGAGAGAGAGAGAGAGAGAGAGAGAGAGAGAGAGAGAGAGAGAGAGAGAGAGAGAGCGTCTCCCGCCAGTCCACTCTCCCGTTCTTCTGTCTCATTTCTCTGACGGAGGGCTCGGGCGAAGCATACATCAAAACAGCACAGCGGTGACCTGTCAAGTATGCGCGGCTGAAACAAGATATTTGTCTTCAGGATCAGACAGGCGGCGGCGGCGGCGGCGGCGGCGGCGGATTCTGAAATATATTCCCACCGTGCCCTCCTCATCCCCGCCAGCGCATACAGCTCGGGATGCATTACAGGCTGTGTAAACAATATGGGGGGAATACGTACAGAGTAACATGGGAGGAACGTGGGAGGCATTGTGACGATGATGATGATGATGATGATGATGATGATGATGATGATTACGATGACGATGGTGAAGGTCCAAACAAAAAGCAAAGCTGCACCATTCAAAACCGCCAACGTCTGCGTCCCATCACTCCCATCAGCGCTCTTTTCTTGTACAGGAAACGTGATATGCTGCACTTTAATTCGCCCCGGCTATAATTATGCATCTCCAAAGGAAGGACGAATTCCAAAAAAAACAACAAAAAAAACAAAAAAATATGCGGAGGAGGTCTGGCATGGCTTGAAAGCTCCTGAGCGTCGGGAGGACTCGGTTAGCGCGTTTAGTTCCGAGTCCAAGTGAGTTTAAACGTGATTTGTTCGCCACGTTATAATAAATAAGCAACGGCGACCTTTCGGCAGGCGGCTGTTAAAAAGTCTTGATGTATCTGGAGCGGCGACCTCGTGAACCTTCCCCCGTGTTGAACCGGCCAGAGACTTTTTTTTTTTACTTTTTTTTTTATTTTTTCCTCCAAAGACGTTTTTTCGCATTGGAAGTGACACAGGCTGCCTCTCGGTGATGCCGCCTGGCCACGAGCTCGGCCAAAAAAACGTCAGCCTCATTACGGGAGGGCCGTCGACCAATCACAGCTCATACGTCATGGCACTCGCTGGATGCCCCTCCAGGAGAGAAACCGGCAGACAAGCAGCAGCAGCAGCATCTGGTAGGGAAGCATTGCGCTGGTACACGACGGTTGCTGAAGGATGACCCCCAATTGACACCAAAAGCTCTTTTGATTGTCCCAACAGTGTCTCGAAGTATCGCTGAGTGTAAAAAAGATAAAAAATAATAATAAACTGAACTGCTGGTATCATACAAAATGCAGGTATTTAAAGTATACATTTGTTTTGCTCATCATAGTTTCAGATTTAAAGTGAAATATGCTTTATTATTTGACAGCCGAACTGAACAGCGTTGAAGCCGATGCGTCACGTTGACGTTTCACAGTGACATCCAGCACATGGAAAAACAAAATCCAGCACATTGTATAATCAATCAACCTGATGCACCGTGTTTTCACATCATTGACTTCCTGCCTGAACGATTCTACCTGCTGCAATTGACGCAGTTTTGGCACGTTTTGACGCTTCTGGGATGCTTCTGAAACGTGCCCGCGCCACACCTGGCATAATGAACTTGCACACTGACTTTAATGGCCGAGGTCTGCTGCGGAGCCGCGACCGCGCCACGAACTAGCCGCTAGGTGTAAATTAGGGGTGAAGGAGATGTACGCGAATGTGAGGAAGGGGGCGGAAAGTAAGAAAAAGGCCGGAGAGTTTGGACGGAATGCAGTCAGGAGGTTGTGTGTGTGTGTGTGTGTGTGTGTGTGTGTGTGTGTGCGTGTGCGTGTGCGTGTGTGCTGAAGCTCAGCGCCATTTTGCTGAACAATCCTGATCCGATAACGCTGCACCTCCACGCTGACCTGATTAGAAAACGCTAAATGTCATCCGCAATTTTCTTGTCAGTGGGAAAGAAGAAATGTTTAATGCGGCGGCGCTCTAAGTGATATTCCCCATGGATCGCTTTCTGTCAATTTAAGTCGCCTTCTGGTTTGACTCAGCGAGCCCTCTGACTCAATTACCACCCCAGCCAATGGCCCCTTCACCCGGAAACTCTGCGTTTTTGAGGCTTTGGTCTTTCAGACGGCGGGGACGCCGTGGCGTGACATAACCAAATTTGAGTCAATCTTTAGCCTCGCATGCGGCAACGCACCCCCCCCCCCCCCCCCCCCCCCACACACACACACACACACACACCGCCCGACTTGGAAACTTGCAAGCTCGCACACGAGCTCATTCTTTCGTTATTATTACCTCCATCTGCTCCCCTTCATCGTTCTCCTTCTTTGTCTCTGTCTAGCCCTGCATTTTGCGGGGAGTATTTTTAGGTGCTTTAACCCCAGTGGAAAACTCCAGTGTTTACACCCAACTGGCAGAGCCTACATGCTCCACCACCTTGAAGAACTAACAGGATAGATCCCGCAACACGCAGAGGAGCTGGAGCCGCAACCCGCAAACCTGCGAAAAGTTAAAAAAAAAAAAAAAGAAAGAAAAAAAAGAAAGAAAACAACAAAGAAAAGACAACAACATCAATTCTCCCCAAAACGTATGTAAATTTTGCGCGCAGCTACTTCACAGAGGGGCGGCAGAGCAAAGCGCGGAACGCGACGTGTTTTTTGGATCGGTAAACAGCGGAGGGATATTCAGCCCGGGAGGATGTGAGCGTGCCGCGGTGAAACAGAGCGGAAAACATTGTGCTGCCATGTTTGAGGACGCAAACCAGCAACCCGAGCGCCGTTCTGATAGGGAGGCAAGATAAAAATGTTTTTCCGCCTGGTATCCGCTAAAATGTATTTCTCGCCTCCTCGTCTGCAAATCCGGCAGCGCGTCTCAGCTCGGCTCACCGCTCCTGATTGGGTTAGCGAACCCCTGGGAACGCCACTATATTATAGCGCACCTCTCATCCCGCCACTCTTGTCAATTACAGGAATGGATTTTATACGGCAGACGGGCCGGGATGAGTCGACTCTTTCCTTCCTGCAGCCCGGGCCACTTAAACATTCATACAAAGTGAAGCGACTCTATATATAGCTTGTTAAGAACGGACGGGCTCAGAAAAGTAACATTCAAAGTCCCATAAGGGCACGGAGGGGAAAATAAGAAATAATATGTATTTAAAAAAATAAAATTAAAAAAATTAAAAAAAAAAGAAGAAGAATAGCAAGATGACGCCCGAAAACATCCACAAAAGGTTGGAGTTCAGTTTCCTCAGAAACTGTTAATTCACTCAAGGTAAACTTCATAAATCACTATTAAAACATTGTGCATGTGTGATGTTTTGATAAACTTGTCAGATGAGGACACAATTTATGGCAAGGCATGTGAGCTAATCATTTAAACAATAATAATACGTTAATAATAATAATTTGGAAAATTGGGCAGGATTAGTAAAAAAAAAGAAAACACTGAGTGCTTCTCTTCCTCAGTAAATATTTCGCTTCTCAACTCGCTGCTTCAATGTCGAGAGATTCATCAGAACTTTAGTTTCCTTGTTTCTCCACACACACCTATTCATCTATTTTCACTTTTTTTTTTTTTAAATTTACATGATTACAGAAAGGGTGATTTCTTTCTGTAACAGTAAACTTTTTTTTTAACCATTTTTTCTTCTATTTTCCAGTCACCAATACGCACGCACACTATGCATTAAGCAAAGGCTGAAGCGGGGGACTGTGCAGCACAAGGGGGGAAAGACTCGCGTGCGACTCGTCCCGTCTGCCAGTCCAATTAGAGGCCGGGAACGGTGACATAAACTCTGCAATCAGTGCAGCGTTCATGCTCGAGCAGCATGGGGGAAGACTCTTTAACAGGCCGTTTACTCCTGCACCCTTGTCCCGGACCAGTCGACTGTGCCTTCTCGCTTCCTTTTTTTTTTTTTTTCGCAGGACAGGATAATCAGATTACTTGGCGGGGTTTAAAACCTCCTGCGAAACGCCATTTGTTTTTTTGTCATGTTTTTTTTGTAAACGGGAACGCATCCGTCGTGTTATGTAATTTATTTTAAGTTGTCATTAAAAGCTCATTATAGGCTCTACTTCTATCACGTAGACTCCATGGCCGACTCCGACTCCCTGATACCGAGGGCTTTGCTGTCATTAGAGTCGAGAGGAACTTTCTTTTCCTGACTTGACTTCTACACCACCAGCCCATGCAGCACGGTTCGCTTTCAGAACCATCCATGATCAGAAGAGCACGGCCTTAAAATGACTCTGCTTTGATTTCAGCTTCTGTTTGCTGCTGTTTCTGATGCCGTATCTCAAGATTAAAAGAAGAGCTCTCGGTGAAAGCGGCAGTTCGCAAGCATTGATCGTACACTTGGGGAAAATTGGGTTTAAATTGTGCTTGCGATGGGATTGTAACTGTGCAACGTCGCTGTCTGGAGTCACGACCGCTGCAGGGCGTCGTTCTATGTATATCACCAGGACGGTCCTGTGACTGCAACTTAAATCTGTTTTTGTCACTTCCAAGATTTTTTTCCACACTGGATGAACAGATTGAGAATCAAGATAATATTCCTCCTCTGTCTAATCAATGTGAATGAACCATCCCCCCCCCCCCCCCCCCCCCCCCCACACACACACACACACACACAATTGGCGAGCAGAAATATGATTTCTTCGGGCATGTACCAAAATATCACAGTGGGGCAGAGTCGGAGGGGTTGGAGGGCCAGAACCTTAATTTTTTTAATTTTTCTTATATTTCAGAAATCAAGACAGTGTTTTCTTGCTATGCTTGTAAAAAAAAAAAAAATAATAATAATTATTATTATTATTATTATTATTATTATTATTATTATTATTATTATTTATAATAATAATAATAATAATAATAATAATAATATTTTTTTTTATAAACCACTGGTCTGATAGATAGATAGATAGATGGATAGATGGATAGATAGATAGATAGATAGATAGATAGATAGATAGATAGATTTGCATAGCTTTGCATATCAAAACTATTTGCTTGAGATTAATATTCTTTTGTTGCTATTTTGCTTTATGAAACAACTCTGAGGAACCTTTTTCAATACAGTTCCACAGTTCACCCCAACATTTAGCAGCAACACAGTGATGGAACAACAGGAAACAACTTTCGCAATGACTCAAGATAAAAATGGATGACATTGATAAGAGTTGGAGTACAACTGGATTATGTAAAAAAAAAAAAAAAATACCAACAAAAGTGAATTTAATTAACAACAATTGAAAGGTCAAAGAAGAGGCCCTGCTTATCAATGCTTGCCAGAGGAGGCAAAAGAGGCTGAGCGATGCAAAGGCACCTCTCACCTTGGCTGCACACAGGACACTAGAGGTCCTGGTGGTGGTGGTGGTGGGGGGGCGGATAACTGCTGGCTGACTGGCTGATTGACTGGCTGGCTGGGTGATTTATCTGACACGGATAGGCCAAGGATAATGTCCGGATGGTGTGCGGTGGGAGAGGGGGCAGCTTGTCGTTATTTATGAAGAAGAATGAAAGTGGACGCGACAAGGCTGCAACGACTCCATCACGCTGGCGGCGGCTGAGCAGCAGCGGCGGCAGCAGCAGCAGCAGCAGCAGCAGTAGTGGGGCTGGTTGGGGATAGAAGCCTGATTGTCAGGCACAATCAGGTCAAACGCGCTACATGTTATACCTTACATAATTACAGTCATGAATGAGGAGGCAGGGTCGGGTGGCGGCGGTGGCAGCGAGTTCCCACGGACTGTAGGTCATTGAGACAAAGATGTGTTTGGCTTGATTCTAGCCAGAACAATTAAAGAGAGCCCGTGTCGTCTGGAACATGAGGAAGTCACTCATCACTGTTGGCTAATCACTTAAAAATCTCCTTCGTGGGTCAGCCAGTTTTTAACCATTAAAAACTCACTCAAACCAACATCACAAGCATCATTCTTCAGTATCACTGATAAAAAAAAAAAACCCAAATGATAATATTCAAAAATAAATAAATCCAAAAGCTGGAGTGTCAGAGTCTCACCTGCGTTCCTGAGTTTCTTGTTCCGGTACACGGACAGAATGACGAGGACGTTGCCCAGGATGTCCACCACGATGGTGAAGATCAGCACGCTGGCCAGCGCAGTGGACAAGCCGGAGGACGAGGCGGCGCTCAGTCCGCAGCCGCCACTCGCGTTGCGGGACGCGCAGCTCGAGCCGTTGCCACCAGGCTTCAGCTCGAAATCCATGTCCCCCTCAGGGCGCGCGGCCCATGGCGGGGGGCCACTTTAAGGAACCAGGTAGGGGGTGGGGGTGGTGGGGGTGGAGGGGGCGCGCGAATGAAAGTGAGACCCCCCCTTCCTCCCTGCCTGCCGGCGCAACCAACGGCACCTAGAAGAAATAATAGAGAGAGGATTTAGCACGAGGGGTCTTGAACTCTCTCTCTCTCTCTCTCTCTCTCTCTCTCTCTCTCTCTCTCTCTCTCTCACTACTCACTCTCTGTCCCCGTGTGTGCCTGACGTTACCTTCGGGGCCGAGGCGCGCGCCTATTTTACGCACGCACGCTAGACGCACGGAGGTGAGAGGAAGAGTTTGGGCCGCCGCCGCCGTCTCCGCGAGTCACTGCGCGCCGCCGCTCCATCCCGCAGCCCGAGGAACTCCAGAGGCGCGCGAAAGCTAGCTGCTGCGGCTGCTGCTGCTGCTGCTGCTGCTGCCGCCCCGGTGCGTAATGGAATTGCTGGGGTGATTCGAAGCGAAGCTCTCCCTAAGCGCGCAGCTCTTTGCGGGTGACGCGCGTGCCTGCGTGCGTGCGTGAGATGGCATCGAGCTGAGATGCCGTCAGCGAGCGCGGGCGGGCGATAGCCGCGTGGAGTATCACGTGCTTTTAAAAAAAAAATTCTTTGTTTAATGATGTCAGTGACAACTTTGATCTCGAGCGAAGTGAAGACCTTAACGAGGTGGGGGGAAACAGTTGCTTGTCCATTATCAGTGTCAACTTTTGCAGCAGCCGCTGCTTCCCTCATGATTAATTTCACTGCACTATTTTGATTCGCTGTTCCTGAGCTCGTCGTGTGCATAGAAATGGCGCCTTCGTGTGTCCGACGACCACTCTTACAGACAGAGAGAGGCGAGAGCTGCTTCCACTGTTTAACTGAACAGGAAGGGTTTTCAGCTCGTAAACTTTCCATCTCCACAACTTCACACGTTTAAAATGAAATAAAATGGATACATTGCGCTGATATTGCCCTATGTTAAATAAAGGTCGTAATAGCAGACTTAATATTTTCCACAATAAAGTCATGTTCAAAGAAAAGAGCTACTGTATGGTTTACGTTCATTATGCTTTTCAAGTTTCAGAAGGGTTTTTGGTTTGTTTGTTTGTTTGTTTGTTTTGCATCAGAAAACAACTATTTTTAAATTTCCTCAGTCATGTCATGCCATGTGACCTGCAGTTTGCATGGCCCAGTATGTAAAAAATGGACTACATAACAACAACGACATGCAATGGAATAGAAAATATGGTTGTTGTTTATTTGTTGTTGTTGTTAAGTGGACTCACTCAAAAAAAAAGAAATAGCTAATGCATTTTTATTGGCCAATAATATTTGTGTTACTGCGTCATTTCACAGCCAAGAATGTTGCTCTTCCCAATGTTTTGTGATTTTACCTTGATGTCGCAGCTGGTATAAGAACATTATGAGTCATGAGTCTGGTGTCATGCATTATAGAAAATAAAAAAAACATTCATTTCAACTTTCAACAAAAGTTAATTTGTCTGTCATGATTTGTGTTACCACTAGATGGCACTGTGTGTAAGACACAGTGCCTTTAAAATTTTGTCCAAAAAAAACAGCAAATATGCTAAAATAAAGGATTAACGTGTGATTCTTTTTTTTTAATCTTAATATCTCTGCTGCTCTTTTTTCCAATAAAACATCAATGTGGTTATTATTATTGAATAAAATCTTCTAAAAGAAAAAAAGAAAACCTTTTTCGTGAGGCTGTCCATCAAGTGATAAAGCAGGTTGATGGATCAAAACTTTCATGATGATTCATGACAAAGTGGATGCGTCCCGTGAGCAGCTGCTTTCATGTGCAGCACTTAGCTCTGAACAAAAGTGATCTGTGTGTGTGTGTGTGTGTGTGTGTGTGTGTGTGTGTGTGTGTGTGTGTGTGGGTGTGTGTGTGTGTGTGTGTGTGTGTGTGTGTCCAGTGCCTTGCAAATTCATCCTGCTTCTGTCGAACAAAAAGCAGGAAGATGCTGCAGCTGTCGGGCTTTCTGCTTGTGTTTGTTATTCTCCATGTTTCATCCGCCAGGTTTGCCTCCTTTGTGCCGCCACCGTTGTCTCCTCCTCGTTAGTTTCACCAGCTCCTCATTATCCTCACCTCGTGTCTCTGGGTCTGTGCGCACCTGTTTGTGTTTGCCGCCCAGTTGCGTTTGCCTCACCATTTGTCATTTTTTTTTGTACCTTCAGAGAACAATGTGTGTGCTCTACACTCTCCAGTCTTTGACCTAAATCTTTGTTTGGCTCCTCATATGCATGCGTTTGTGTATCAAATTTGCTGACAAGACCCGCCTTAATTTTTTTTTTTTTTTTTTAAACCACTGACGTTGATCCCCAGAGTCAACGCGCATTTCAGCCATTGTTTTCACAGAATGATTGAGCATGTCGCTCACTCGGTGTGAGTGTTTCATGCGATTGTTCAGTCCTCCTGTGTTTTGTGGCTATGGCGTAAATTGCTACATGAGTGAAAGATACAGTTTAAGCCAACAAAAGATGCATCATATAACTCTGTAAAGAGCCAAAGTCAGGAAATGACAGAATAAATGGTCTCTATTTGTGAAACTATCCAGTCCTTTTTTAATCACTGATTGCTGGAGTCATGAATTATATGCATGACTCACAAACTGAATTCACATGTGCGGAAGTTTGATTGTGTTTTGTTTCCTCCGCAAGAACATTGATGAGGCTCAATGAACATGACTTGTTAGGGCAAAGGAAGTGATATAGAGTGACCAAATGGCAAAACAAAAACATGAAAATGTTTTTAGGAGAAAAAGCACAAAAAAAAACCCAGTCAAATGTTTCTGCAAAACAGACCGTAAAATAGGAAACAAAGGGAAACGGAATAGCTACAACAACAAACAGGAAAATTGTCGTTTACTCCGAGCAAAACCAATACACAAGGACAGCAGTGCTAAAGGCGATCGTTTTTGTTTTTTTTGCCACTCGTTAAAAAAAACAGAGAAGATTTGATCTTAGAACATGCAAGTGTTGCTTCCATTCAAACACAAAAACTAAAAGTCACACTATCAAACAGCAAGTAAGAAAGGAACCGCTCCTTAAGTGCAGCCTGGTGCAGTCCTACTCCCCTCCTTCTCCTCCTGTTGGCTGCAGGTTAAGAACAGGTGTGCTGCACCAATCAGGCTCCCGGCTGAGGTTGAAGGTTGGAACTGGTGAAAGCTGGAGAAATTGCAGGCGGCAGTGCTAGACGGACCAACCCTTGAGCAGCAGGGGTCCAACTGCACCGACAGAGAAGAGGGAAGCAGGGAGGCCTCGGGCCAGAACATCAAACACTCTCACTAGAACTTTGACAAGAAACTATAGACAAGAAGAAGAAATAAAAAGTCCTTGTGGGCGATCATGAAAGCCAATCATAGACTATTAATCTTTGTTTAAACTAGCCTGAATAAAAGAGCTGACAGTTCAACTTCTAAGGGGGACATCATGTGGTGCAAACCCAGTGTATACTGCCTTGTTGGCCTGTGGCTCTTTTTTTTTCTTTTTTTTTTTGGTTTGGCTCACTAAATTAACTCTGGATACAATTAGTAAAGTATGTTAAAAGCACTTGTCATCTTCCTGCTGGCTGGCACTTGATATTTTGCAAGGACAACACTCCGAGTGTAGGCAGCTGCTTCGCTCAAACAGTTTCCCCAGTGTCCCGTAAAAGTAGGTTATACATGAAAAGAATTCGACCCATTATTGGAGTGTATGGACACTAATTGAATGTAAATTAAGCACAATGCAGCCGATTATGTGTTGGCTATTGACTGTGTTCTAATATTTGTACCAAAAAGCTTCAGAACACAGGAAGTGAGCGCTCGGAACATTTCCCCCGAGCCTCGATCAGACCTGGGGACATCAAGCACTCTCGTCTTTTGGGGTCATTTTAGGATCTGCTCTGGAGCTACTGATCGCACCATAAGAGAAAAACTCAAAGTAAAGAATGCTATCTATCGCCAAGCAACTGTGTCTTTTAAGGTTTTTGGCTCACATTTGATTTCTAAGTATTCATCGCTACCAGCAGAGTGAGATTGCCACCCCACGTTGTGCATAATATGTGTGAAACAACAGACCAGAGTGATATCTGAATAAAAAAAAAAAAACAATTAAAAAAAAAAAAAAAACGTTTAATGACTCTTTGGCAAAGTGGTACAATGAATTGACCAATTGGAAGAAAAGCACAAATTAATCACAGTCCACTTTTATTCATCTGACAATGTGCAAAAACCAGATTCTTCACTTTATACGTTCCCACTCCCCCCTCTTCCTCTAATCGGACCAACGAACCGACCACGCACCTCTTCCACTTGCTGCTACAGACTCTGAGTATGTACATGTAGAAAAATGGCTGCACTGGGGCTGTAACCATGGAGACACAACGCGACAGATCTAAGGCACTGGGCTCGGGCGCCGTCGACTACACTTGGCTGAAGCACATTTCGTAAATCAAACAACACAGTGAGGGAGAAAAGACAAAATGTACATGGCTGGCTCTCCGCCCCCCCCCCCCCCAACCCAACCCCACCCAGTTAGCTCAGTGAACACACGTGACATTAAAAATAGACATCACATAGATAAAATAGAAGCTCACAAGCCTTCTCTTATTTCTCTTGTCAAAATAGATGAGCTTGTGTTTGCAGTCTTTGCACAACAACTGGGGTCACCCCCCGCGGGGAGTCTTTTTTTATTTATTTTTTCCACCTTCAGAAAACAGATTCGATAAAAAAAAAAAAAAAAAAAAATAGGCACCATTGTGTCCGAGTTTGGCTCATCTCCAGATAGATTTCCAAGTCCAACCCATCCTGAGGTGGAGAAGACCACCGCGCGCAAGACGCAGTATCTGCTCGCGTGCGGCCCATCACGGCCGATACGTCTTGATGACGTCCTTGATGGGCCTCCTGCAGATGGGACAGCACGCGTTGATCTGCCTCTTGAGCTTCAGCCCGCAGTCGTTGCACAGGCACATGTGGCCGCAGGTGTAGATGACCGTGTCCACCTCCTGGTCGAAGCAGATGGTGCATTCTCCGTTTTTGCCAGCAGGGGGCAGCTCCGGAGCGGGGACCGTAGGAGAGACCGGCGGGCTGAGAGGGGAGCTGGGAGCGGTGACTGAGGCACGGAGAGGAAGGGGAAAAAAAAAAGATTAATAAAGTATAATAATACACAGATTTTAGATGTATAGATTTTTGCTTATAATTTCTTGTGTTTTTTGTGATTTATTTTGTTTTGCACTGCATTTTCTCCAACACATTCCTACAAAATATTACTCACTTTTTACCATATATCAAATATATCAAATTTGTGGAGATGCTCAACATGCAGTTTTTTCCCCCTGATTTCTTTTTTCAACATGTCGTTGGGGTTGTCTTCACTTGTATAAAACAACAATTTAAAATTGCCTTGGCTTAGTTTTGGAGGATCTGTGGGGATCAAATGTCATCGTGATATCATGACTGTTTCGGCAGCCAAGAAATAAGCAGAAGCAGGGAAGTGTGAGGCTGCTTCCTTCCAGGCTGCAACATCTGAAAGCTGTTGAAAGTGTCCGTCTCAATTTTCTGCAGCGCAACGCAATCTTATCAAATGTTGTGTCCAACACGCCGTCCCGCCATCCAAAAACGCTAATGATAATTGAAAAGCACTGAAACTAGATAATTATTGGTTGATTTGAAAGAAGAAGCAGTAGTTGCCAATACTTTTTTTTTTTCCAACCCCCTTTTGGTGGTGATTCATCACCACCAAAAGCAGCTCTGTGCCCCAACTGTGAAGGTATCTCTCAGCATCAGTGAAGCATCTCTGCTGGGACCCGGTCAGAGCCATCTGGTATTTGGACGGCCAACATTTCATTTGGGGCCTTTGAAAAATACATGCATACATATCTGGAAACCTACCAAGAGACGACTCGGAGGCCGAGGAGGATCTGTTGACGCTGAAGGCCAGGTCTGAGTCGCTGTCCTCTGGGCTGCTGCTCTGAGAAGTACTGGAGGACAAGGAGGGGGGGCTGGACTGCAGCGTCCCTGTGTCACAATGACAAACACACCCATGAACATTAATATATACAGTTAGATTCATGCAGTCTGGGAGGAAAAATAATGTCTGGGGGTTAACACAATGCACCCACAACGTTACGGTCTCGTACTTTACGTACCAGACTTCAAATATTAGATTTTATACGTTCTTTTTTGTTGCTGTTGTTTTTCTACAACACAATACGTTCACAAGTAAGTCTGTGGTTTTTAGTTTCGCTAAAGTCGAACATGTCGGAGCTGCTGGGAATTTACGTGGGAGTGGTGGGAGTAGGACAGATAGGTCACAGCTCTAAATTGAACAGCCGTTCAGACAGAAACTACTCAGCCGCATTCCTACAGTCTGGGAACATACAAATTATGTACAGACCCTGGCTGGACTTGGTTAATGGGTAATAATTGGCTATTTTTGTACATTTTTCCTTTTTTTTATATATATAAAGATTGAGATTTTAGGAGCAGACTGTTTGCTTTTATGAAGTTAAAAAAAGAGAGAGAGCCCGATGGCCTTGTCCACAGGTACGCAAGTATTTTTACAGCTTTCTATTTGCACCCTAGCCTTTTATTCAAATGCAAACTATTTTTTTTTTTTTGGTCACGAAAAACATCACTTTCGGGAAACTTCTCTCAGGGTTAGAAAACGGACGTTTCCCTGCTTCTCTTTTTTCGACAGAGTCTTGTCAAAAAACCCCTTTGTTGCTCCAGAAGCAACCGGCGCAACAGCAGCAGCAGGCGGAAGCAACAGACGCGCGTCCAGTTTAATGTTCATCCGCACTCAAACCGCAAGCGAGGACGAGTGAGAGGCGTCACATTCCCGCTTCCTCCGTTTGTTGTTTACATTCCAACTACAGTGTGTGCGTGTGTTTTACATTTCTGATTTACTTCAGACTGCCGATTGGCCAAAGGACCAGAGGGTTTGTGTGAGTTGGATGTTTGTTTTTATATACATGTATATTTAAAACAACACTGCTAAAATAGAACATAAACACAACAGAACAAAAGCAACTGTTGCCCTTCTTTAAAAAATAACCAATCAATTTAAACATATCTGTCCTTCAACAGTGAACTATTCAAGGTGATTTTTGTTGCAACGAGGAGGACCTGATTCATCTCTCGTTCTGCTTCATTCGTTCATACAAATTAGGGATGTTAACAATTAATTGATTATCGATTAATTGTTGCTTAAGAATTTAATAGATTAAATTAGATTACTCGCAATTAAGTGAACATACACGGGTAGTTAATATCATGATAACAGTGTAGTGGCAGGAGAGAGCAATTCACCTGTAGATACTGTGATGGTCGTTTTAAACAACTTTTTTTTTTTTTTTTTTAAAGTTGGAAATGTGACCCATTAGAAGTCAATTTAAAGTCAGAGGATAAATATTTAGGCTGTTTTTACTGTTCTCTAATGTAAAAATGGGTCACATTGGACCCTCAACATTATTTAAGGGTTAAATTATGTGTTCCTTACACATTTTTTTGTTGTGAAATCTAGGTTCTCAGAAAAAATCGCCGCTTTTCAATTAATTGTTAATCGATCGATAAGGTCAATCAACTAACGATTAATGAATGAATCGATAATTTACATCCCTCCTACAAATACAACCAGTTCTAACATCGCGATCAACAGCTGAGCCCAGCTGGCAAGTTGAGACGCCACCAGAAGGAAACTGATCCCGGCAGTTGCACTGCGCCGATCACCATCGTGCAGAATTCCAAACGCTGTCATCGGCACGGAAAACCCGGATGAGTTCATTCGTCAGGTGCTTCTGCACCAGTGTTGGCGAGGAATCTACTACTAAGTAATCCACTACTGTAATCAAACTACTCTTTTAAGATGGTAATTATATCATATTTACTTTATCAAGTAACGATTTCGTTACTTTTCCGAAATCTTCGAATTATTTTAACAATATGGGCTGTGCAAAATGCACCAGAGCTGTACATGAAATGTGCAGTTTGCGTTCAGAGAGCAAACATTCATTCATGTTTGGAATTGCAACGTAATTAGTAATCGATTACTTATGAAACAAAGTAGATAAGGAAGTAACTAGATTACTTTATTAAGGAGTAATCGTTAATAGTAGTTGGATTACTTTTCTGGAGTAATCCCAACAGCACTGTTCCCCACTTACCCAGGATCCTGAGTCTGTTCACGGCCCCGTGCAGGGTGAAGAAGGCCCACAGGACCTGAGAGGAGTCCACGCAGAGCAGGCGGCCGCGTCCCACTCCGTTCACCCCGTGGTGCACCTCCCCGCTGGGCAGCAGCGTGAAGCTGAACACGTCCCCGGGGCAGGGCATGGGGAAGCCGCGGTGCACCACCCAGTACTCCTTGCGGTCCAGGAGGACGTCGGGGTCGGCAGGCAGGTCCCCGGCGTGCAGGCTGGCCGGGTCACATGACGTCAGGCCAAACATCAGGGCTCCAAAGTAGAGCAGCCCCAGGTGGCCCACCTCCACGTATAGAGTCTCGCCCACGCGCAGCGGCCGGTCGCTGAACACCAGAGTCCGGCTGCTGTCCATGAAGTTGATCCAGGCGGCCGAGCGGTCGGCGGAGAGCGTCACGTCGGAGCCGCGGACCGGGTGAAAGTGCAAGTCGTTGTCCAGCGAGGAGGCCGGGAGGCCGCGGCCGCCCCTGGGCACGCTGAATCCAGTGAAAGCAGACGAGGACGGCGTGGCGGCGGTGGTGGCGACGGTGGCGGAGGAGGTGGACGAGGAGTTGGAGGACGAGTTGGAGGACGAGGACGAGCAGCAGGGGATGTAGCTGTTGAGCTGGAGGGTGGCCATCTTGGCGGCGGCCGCCTGGTTGTTCTCCAGCTGATTGTTGCTGTAGTTGGCCGAGTCGTGGCTGCTCTGCAGCAGGTAGGCGCTCAGCCGGGCCGTGCTCAGGCAGCTGGAGCCCACGCTCTCAGCAAACGCACTCTCTGCGGAGGATATTGAAAAACCATCACACGGCTTGGACGGCGTAGCGGTCAAAGTCAGCTCGGGTCAGCTAGTGAGTTTTGTTTGTGCGTGCGTGCGTGGTGGATAACAGCAGTCAGGAGAACGCCTGCGCAAAGTGATAGCAGGAATATGTTGAACAGTAATAAATGTGCAAATTGTACTTTATGTGCATTTTTCTCTCTGATTTACGGTGCTCTTGCAGAACAGCAGTTATTGTGCATCATGGTACCATCGTGTTCCTTTCCGTCTTCATGGCCTGATATGTTTTTTCACCTGATCACATCTCACAGTTGTGCTTTTGTTCACATTCTTATTTTGCTGCTTTTTCCATTGATGATTTTTTTTTTATATCCAGCGTTCAGGTCAAAAATTCAATTCCCTGAACTTCAGTTCAGTCTTGAGTCCAAATGCTCATCTCTTCAGTCATAAATCACTGAGGAGAAGAGCGTCAGTGATTTCAGTGGTCCATGACCAGGTCAAGGCTTCCCAACGAACAATATTCAACTAAACTCTTGTCCAAGTCAGACAGAAGTAAATGTTTGTTCTTGTTCTTGTTTTTGTTTTTTGTTTTGTTTAAATGAAAAATACCACCTGGTTCTGATTTCTTTCTTTTTTTTTTTTTAATATTACTACAGCGTCCACGCTAAATAAGTCTCTTAGATTAGCCACTGTTGGAATACTCAAGACCTCCTTTCACTTTTATCTTGGCTGCAGAGTGAGAAAAAGCTCCCTGGCCACTGAACGGAGTGTCTTCTTCCTTTGTTTTTCGTCTTATTGTAACAATGCGCTCTGTTATTCACAGGAACATCTCTACGTATGGGTATAAACGAGTCGGGCCCTCCTCAAATCCCCCCGGTGACTTCTGATGCATTCCATTATTCCTATTTCTAGGGATGCGGTCGAGTGCGCTGGCCCCCTCAGCAAAGCTCCTGGGATCTGCTGCGTTGACCAAACATGGCCATCGCTCCTGTCAGACCCAAGATAAACACGCCCAGAGGGAAGCACAGGGGGAGCGAGGGGTGATAGAGGAGTAGGGACAGTGACAAAACGCCAGAAAAGTGATACTAGGAGAGTGTCCGGAGTCGCGGCTGGGGTGAGCTGCTGGCAGCTGAGAACCTCGGCAGCGGTTAAACCCTGTTTATCCGTGCGGGGACGCTGGTGTAAACAAGCCCGTTTCTGTCCCAGGATCTTTGATCCGCGGGCCAGAGACTCGGCCCCGCTACCCTTCCTCGTCACTCGGCGCCAGCGCTTTAATCGGCTCATTGTACAGCTGCTCGCTAAACTCTCAGCGCGCCGATAAAATTAGCCCCCCCGCCGGTGTGTTGACACTACGAAAAAAAAAGGGTCTGCGCGGTTTTCGGGGTTGGCAAAACTGAAGCTCGAAGCCGCCGACCCGTCCAGTCCAGGAAACAGCTGCTCGAAAAGGACAGGTTGCGAAATCGCTCCTTCACACTTCCTCTCTCTACTCGCTCAGCTTCTGCTAAAAATCTGCAAAAATCACACGCGAAGTGTTTTTCCGAAAAGGTAGCAGCGAGTCGGAGGATGGCTCACCGAGCAGCGTGACCTCCTGCGTGATCCCGTAGATGTCGACGATGGCCCACAGCGGGCAGCCGATGCTCAGGCCGCAGTGGAAGAGGATGGGCTCGCCGTCGTTGATGCTGTAGAAAACCCTGCCGTGGCGGTCGGCCCAGAAGGACAGCACGTTGTCCTTCAGCGCCAGCCTCTCGGGCAGCGCCTTGGCCCAGTAGCCCGGCCGCGTCACCAGGTCCGGGCAGGCGTACTTGGGGATGTCGGTGGCGACCAGTTCGCTCGGGTCCAGGCTGGTGAAGCCGAAGCGGAGGGCTCCGCTCCAGCCGCTGTGCACGCCGGTCAGGCGGAGGCGCACCTGGAATACAAAGACACCAAAAAAACAAAACAAAAACAGGGATGTAGGATGAGTCCTGTCAGGCCGAGGGGCTGTTTGACTCCATCAGCTGATTGAACAGAGTCCACATCAGCTGACGGCTCAGCTGATTCCACGCTGTAGCCCGCCGGCAAATTTTTCCTCCTACTGCGTGCTATTTACACTTCTTTAACCAGCGACTCTTGCTATGGAAGATTTCCAATCCCATTACCAGTACATTCTTTTACACCCCCGACTATAAATACTAAATCTGTCTAAAAGCAATAGAATTTCTCGCTGGAGTCCAGTTGGCTCTGCTGCTCAAATAAGTGAACTTCACGCCTTGCAGCTTTCCTTGGAGTCCATAAAAGGACAAGGGAAGTCCCAGGACTGGACCCTACAGCCGGATCCAACTGCCGCTGAAGTTTCTCGACAAATTGAAACGGAAGAGAAAATCAACACGGTAGCAACCAACCTTTTCGTAGAGGTGGACGGGCCGGTGGCTGAACGTGATGCCGTTGCAGAAGCTGTTCTTGCGCGTGGCCCGGCGGAGCTGCCCGTCCAGCCGGATGTTCTTGCCCTTGGCGTGCGGATGGAAGCGGGGCGAGTCCACGCTGTCGTTGAGTGGCGCCGGCGCCGAGGTCCTCCGGTCCACGCCGCCGCCATTGTTGGGCAGGGTGTAGTACTGCCTGCTGACCGCAGCCGGCCGTGGCTGCAGGGACGGGTCTGCGGGTACAGAGAACCAAGGCGTCGGTGAATCAACCCGACAGGGTAAAATCAGACAGGAAGGCGGCGGGAACAGGAAATGGCTCCGCGTGAGTCACGTTGAAAGAGTTGCTACTGTCAGCAACACCAGCTGTCGGAAAATAACACAGACTTATCCCCACAGAATAGCTCGTTTGTAAGTGGTGTGCGTGTGTATGTGAGAGAGAGATGGTCCAGAGGTCACAGGTCAGTTATGTAAAGCAGCCCCACAGTACTCCCGTTCTTACTTATTGTGACAGGCCGAAGCCTCTTTGGCCTTCAGCGGAGGCTGCAGCCGCACTAAAGCAACAAACTCCAGCACAATCATCATCACTTTCAACTTGTGATCCACCCAACTGCACCTCTCTTTCAAGTATGACTTAGGACCTTTCGCAAAAAGTCACAGCACTCACGGAGATCACCGTCTTCCACTCTCTACGTATCAGCCCTTACTGGTACTTTTCAGAAAGGTTTTGGTGTATTTGGACCTGCACAACTGCTGTCATGAGATCTCATGAGCATGCGTCCATCTCCTAAGACTTTCCAAAGACTTTGGCAAAGTCCACGTCCAAAACAAACAGGTTCACTTCTGGTGATTTTCATTGCTATGGGCGGATTTTGTCGCTAATATCACACCTCTCCACTGGAGGCGCACACAGACTCATTTTCCTTTTCCTCATCTTCTGACATTTCACATCACCACCACCTTTTACCACTCCCAAAACCTCTACACCTTCCCAACCGTCCATCTACCACCCACCCTCATAACTTGACTCCATTCTGTGACCGCAGCAAGCAGAGTTCCATTCTGTCAGTCTGTAGGCAACAATGAAACTATTTTATCCAAGCAGACTGTCCCATCCAACAATACCTAATCCAAACTAACCTGAGTCAGTCGGCCTCTTCACTGCAAAATCCATCTTAGATATTTAGCAATTGATCGAGGATTGAGGAAAGAGCTTTTTTTTTTTTTTTTTTTTTTACATAATAAGTCCACAACGGATGTGATAAGTCTATTTTGTGAACGAAACGGCCTTGGCCCACAGCATAAACAAACCCTGAATAGGCCCTTTCATTTCTTCAAAGCTATCCTTAAAGGAGGAGAATGAATCACACGTAGGCCTGTGAAGAGATTATCACAACAGGGAGCTTAACTTTGATTTCATCTTTAAAAGGGTCACTGTCCAACTACGGGTTCCCTTCTTGCATCAAAAGGCAAATTAAACAGGGTGACAAATCAAACGAGACCGGCTGATTATTGGGCAATACTTGCACTGTTATTGTTTGGATTTGATATTAAGCTGCAAGTGAGTTGATGGAGTGCAGTTTTTCAGGCGTGGGGAGGTCGTTTTTCCATTCTCCTGGGACACGATTCTGTTTAAATCCACGGTGATCTTAGTGTAAAGACAATAAGTCAGTGAAATGTTCCACAGTACATTTCCTAAATTAGACATTATCTTTGATTGTATTCTAAACTGTGAAGCTGCAGCGTGAACATCTGTAACATGTCAAATGCCTCTACGCCAAGGACGACTTTTACGTAATCCAGCTTTAGAAGGACGAAAGTATACCGTGGTGAAAGTACGCAGAGAAAACTATGTCCAGAGCCGGCTTCACTACAAAAATGCGAGCGCAGACCAAAATGGGCCCAAAGCATTATGGGAGGGAGGCATCGCAGAGGCGGTGAAGTCGTGCAGAAACTCGCGCCACATGTAGCAGAACTAAACTGCATATGAGCAACATCATGAATATTCAAAACAACATTCATTATTCCAACAAATGATTTTCCACCTATTAAACAGGCCAGTCGACAATGACATCACAATGATATCTGGGTTCTGTCAATTTACAATTTACAATTTGCTTCCAACATAAACATCTGGGGACTTTTCTTTTTTTTTTTTTTGCACACGGGCACGCAGCATGAAGCAACGCAAAGCTTTGCCAACGCTTCCACTGGTCTCTGCGGCAGTTGTGCACTTAACATCCTTAATAAAAGAAAGAAAACAAAGCTGCACCCACTGACCAATCAGCTCTGATTGAAAAAAAAAATGGCCTGCTCACTCACTCAAGTGGAAATGGAAGTTTGAGCTAGTTGCCTGAAAAAGAAATGGCCAAAACGTTATGCTAGTTAACCATTAAATTGCAGTTAGCTCTGAGCCTTATTTGAAATAACAAACATCATTTTGCCTGAAGTCGACCTGAATTACCTGAATTGGTCACCCTCACGTTGTTGTTGCCTGCGTCTGTGAGACTGAAGCTATCAGTATCCTGTCCGCATGGTTTTTGAGGAACATTGATTTAAGATGCTATTCACATGTGTAATTAGTGTCATATCCGCTCATGCTTTGAATAAGTTAGCCGCACAGTTGGCTATTCATTGCCAGACCTGTTGCCTACCTCTGGCGGTGGCAGCTGTGGTGTTTGTTTTTTTATTTGAAATTTTCTTTTCGCCCATCTTTTCATACTGCTACAAAAATCAAGTTTTGCTTCTCACACACAAAAGCTCAAGGCATCTGTTCCGTCTTTTTGCCCTTAATTGCCAGACACCATTGCAATTGGAACGACGACTCCATCCGCTTCAAAGGCAACTGTTCGCAGCCCCAGACTGAGTAACCCAGGGTTGGCCAGACGATTTGGTGACAAACCAATTAAACCTGAGAGAAGCTGGAAAATTTGCACGTGCGCCATGTTGCAGGCCACAACGCAGGCGGGCACGAAGCCATCCTCCCTGTTAAGATTTAAAAAAATAATAATAATAAATTTGAGGAAGAAAAATGAACGTCTACTGACGTGTGCATAAAATGTCCAGAGGAAACGTGACATTTCAATCGTTCAAAATGATGGATAACTTTTTAATGCTTTTTTTTCTTTGGGATATTTTTTTCAGTTGTGGTGGCTCAACCATATAAGCTCAGCTGAGTCGTGTTTTTTTTCCACAATCATGATTTTGGATCACAAGGGAAGTCACTGCAGGAGAGTTCTGCATCACTTCACGCATCATCACGGGCAAATATGTGGTGTGGTCTTGACCTAATTCCTTCTTGATGAAATGACTGTTTATTTTGTCCCAACTGCAGGCAGTGTGACAGATGACAGCGCAATTAAGTTGGCTGTGCTGTGAAGGAGAACAGAATTTTATTTATCTGTTTAGTATGCGCAGGTTGCAAAGGGACAATGTAACAGCCGCAATTTTAATACTTACCAAAAAGAAATGCTGTTTGTGTGTTTTGTGACTGCGAGGAAAAGTAGCGAGTTAAGGTTGTTGATACAAGACAGGATGGCGCGGCGGGCTATAAACATGCCAATTTTCAACAACACGCCTTCATATCTCTCCATCTCACAGTGTCCGTAGAAAGAAACTTGCTGGGTGGAGCCCAAAACCGATTAAGAAAATAGCATACGTATTTGGATATAGGACATGAAAATCATAGTGCTGCTTTAATCCCTGCAGGGCTTTTAATGTAAAACGAACACACGCAAGTTGAGGCAGCGGATTAGAGATGCCGCTGCCTCACAAAGCTCAGTCTCAGTATGTCCCTGACCCGTAAGGTTGCGTCACTTACTGGGGAAAACAGAAACACATTGTGTTTAATGCGAGACAACAAAAAACAAGGAAACTGAAAAATAAATATATCACACTTGGAGGAACTGAAATATAAAAATCTTTACGAACAAGGCGACTCTAAACTGTGGCTGAAACTCCTGATGCTTTTGAGTCGATTTCACTCTCTTTTGTCATGTGTTTTTGTCAGTGAATGTTAAGGACATTAAGCCTCAGCTGCTTCACATGATGTAATGGTCAGTGGCGGCCAGCAAAGTGACTCAGCGAACCTATAAAAACCCCATTTTCCGATGTGTTGCACACATCTCCAACAGCCATAATGAAAGTCACACACTGCGAGCAGGGCTCCCGCTCCACTGAAGGGACCTGCTCTCGGTCCAGAAGCCTCAGTCATCTGGCTCTGGTGGGAAAAAAAAAAAAAAAACAACAACCTCGTTCTGGCTCGGAGGGGATCTGTTTGGGGCAGTGGAGCGTCACGCAATAAATCACAGCGAGTCGAGGAGCTGATTTGGGTGCATCGATAACTGATATCTGCAAGAGCTGAAGGGCTGATTTTTGCAAAAACAAAAAAAGTGACATCAAATTGTTAAAAAAAAAATTAATTTCTAATAATTTGTTGTAAGAACATTTCACTGGCAATAATTTTGATATCTTGGTATGTTACATTTAAATGCAAATGGCTTAACATTGTTCAAGTTTTTATGGCCTTTCAACGCCAACGTGCAAGTGACCCTCAGCAGTGAGATTCGAAATGGTAAATTGAGATTGTACACACAGAGGAGGAATATATTGTTTCCCACTTTACCGCGATGATTCTGATTGACTTCAAGAACAGGGCGCTGCTGAAATAATGAACGAGTGTGATTTCACTTGGCCCCAAGTGTGCAGGTTCTGACGAAGCCGCTCTGCAAACCACAACTTCAGCCAGCTTTTGGAGATCAATTTCGCTTTTCTTACAAGAAAAAAAAAAAAAAAAAAAAAAAAGCCCACAAATCATAAAGCGTGCATCATTATACAGACTGGCGGCTTGATGCCCGTAGCCGGACTCGCTCTCGGGGAATCGCGCGGGGCTCCCCAGCGGTGGCGTCTGCCAGTCGTGGTCCAGGAATCGGAACGAGCCATGTGCGGCCACCGGGACGCCGCGTCCCTATACCTTACCGAGCGCTGAGCTCGCGCACGTCGTGGCCAAAAACCACCGGCGAGACAAATCACGTTCATGATTGACCATGACACGATTCGCGAGCGCGCGCCTCACCTATGAGAGGTTTAGGTGTCGTATTCCCCATGACGGTGTCCAGAGGTCGCACGCGCCGGCTGAGAAGTTAATCCCGATTGGCTTTGTGTCTCTGTCCATCCGTGTGTCCTCGCTCGCGCTGAGCGTCTCCGGCGGGAACGTTGCTTCAGCGTGCGTTTGTCGGTGGCTGGTTCCGCCAACTGCTCCTATTTAATGTCAAAGCCCCCTTCCCTCGCTCGCTCGCTGCTGCGACAGGCAGGCGGGTAGACAGACACACACCCCCTACCCACTCTCCAGCCAGCCTCTCCTCCTCCTGTCTTTCTATAGTGGAGGCTCCCACTCCTGCTTTAAAGACACAGCATGCAGGAGACCCTCGTCACACCCCCATCACCCTCCCTCTCCTCTCCTCTCCTCTCCTCCTCTCTCCTCCAGAGCATCACAGAGACACTGGAAGGGACTTGTTCAATTATTGAGAGTCGGCGATGAAGGTCAGTCGGTCGGTTGGTCGCACTCCACGTCCGGAAACGAGGTAGACGGATTCTATTATGTTTTTTAGTCCCTCTCTAGTATCGGAGGTCAGGATGGATGCCAGATCATTGATGTTAATCTAGCGACAGACAGCCTCATCCTGGGGAAGTCATCGCCTCTTTAATCATACGTATTGGACACGGCACATAAGTGGCAGACACTTGATGAAAGTCCGAGCGCCATATGAGGAAATCCCCTCGTTTTTCCCACCCTATCCTCTTGCCCTCCCACAGCCTTGACTTTTCTGGGCTCCTCTCAAGCTGTTTCCTGCCTTCTGACCACAGTGGCTCTCTGAGGAATCACGGGGCCTGCAGGGCTTTTAGGGGGACCGAGGCCGTAGGAGGGAAGGGAGTGTTTCTCCCAGTGTAGAGATTTGAGCTGCGTTCACACCAAACCCAACGTTGTGATTTTTTTTTTGGTGAGATCTATTGTGGTCCAGCTGTGATGTTTGTCGACGACACGATGAACTACAGGGAGTGGACTGTCGTGTCGGTCTTCTGTTGCGTTAGTTATGCCAGGACGCCTCTCTCCACTCCTGTAGCATAATCATGCCTGCTTTCTAGCGCAGGCTCATGTTTGTGTGTGAATGCAGCCTTAGAGAGGCCCGAGGCTCCTCAACAGCTGCACATCATGTTCCAAGGAAAGACTGTTGGTAAGACATAAAAATGTACAAAATCCTAAATTGCTTTTTTTTTTTTCCTTCTGGTGTCCGTGCAAAGTAGCTAATTGGAACCAACAAGACAGAGGTTTAGCCCACTTTCCCCCTACTTCTTGTTGTTGTTCTTCTTCTTCTTCTTCGTATTCAGGTTAACTAAACAGACTTGATCCGTATTGCTGACAGAAAAAGCAGTCGAGGCCTCACGGGCTAAATCTCTTTGAGGACAAGCTTGCCCCCGTGAAACGTGGCATTCGGGCCGACTAAATATAACTCAAAAACAAAAGCATTTGTTTCTACCTCTTCAATGCTGTTTGTTTTAGCAGGATATGGTAGCTCCTTATACGAGTCCTGGATGAATGGTGTTTGGGGTGAAGCAAAGTAGAAGTTAAAAAAAAAAAAAAAAAAAAAAAATCAAACACACACACACACACACCCAGAGAGAGAAAGATCTGCTATGGCGAAGGAGATTAACAGAGGAAGTGAGTGTGAGCCTGCGATGGAGTCTGCAATCAAGCTCTGCCTGTAAACACGGCGGTGCTCCAGTAACAAGTGCCGCTTCGCCCTGATTCCTGCATTACTGCTACACTATGGAGCTTAATGAACGGCGTAGTGATTGCCAGAGCTGAATTAGTTCCAAATTCAAGGAAGTGTGATTTTCTGGATAGTTTTTTCAGTGCAATCACTGGAGAAGCCGACTGCAGATGCATTAAAACACTTCAGAGAGACGTCGAAGGAAGTTTTCAACATTTCTGCTAAGACTCTTTTTTTTTTTTCTTCTTCTTTTTTTTGCAACCTTTGCCCGAGGAGAGCGACAGCGAAAGGATTGTTTCCAGTAAACGGTACCCAGAATGACATCTGCTAATGTTCAAGTGACAAAAAAAAAAAGCCCCCGTAGTGGTCAGGCGGCTTCGCGGATCGTCGCCGTCACTGTCACGGAGATTCTCCGCCGAGAGAGAGAGAGAGAGAGAGAGAGAGAGAGAGAGAGAGTTTGTGGAGGGAGGACAAAAATCAAAACACGCCGCAGTCAAGGCGGTACGAGTCCCCATTTCTAGCAAACAACTGCGGTTGGTTTCCCGAGGCGTGACCGCAAACATTGCCCGGCCTTACCCCGTGCGTCTCATCTGGTCATGTAGCGGCGGAAACAAGTGGCGATGCTGCGGCGGTGACAAGACGCAGCAATTAAATTAACAGAGTTAATTGGGTTAAACGCTGAGCGCAGGAAGAGTTTGGTTACTTATAAACAAGACCGGGTGTTGACGCAAGCTCCATGCGTTGCAAAGGCTTTCTAAAATATGTACTTTTTTTGTTTTTTGCGCCGCATACACTCTGACGGTAAGGACAAATGAAAGGCGCATCTGGATGCACTTGTCCGCTTGAGGCTTTTGGCTTTCTTTGCAGCTGACAGCGAGAGTTGCACAGTGCTTGGATGGGATTTTTATCCACTTCAAAATGCAACCAACTAAGAGGTTTACTGGGGGGAAAAAAAAGGAGAGAAAAAAAAGCTCAGGGACACAGATATTTTCCTGACTACTTTAAGACAAGTAATGTACAACGAGCTGACAAACACTTGAATCGACTCTGACTTTGAGTTTCCCAGTTTGGTCTGATCCGGTGAGTCGGGTTGTGTTGAGGGCTCGACAGTTCGCTCGCACGCATTTACAATTCCTCCGCCATCACGGCAGTTCCAGGGGGTGCGGGGGGGCGTGCACGGTGTGCCGAAGTCTAGTGCTCTCTGCACGGGTCACCAAGAGAGCCCATCCATGTATCATCAGTCAGCAGACCGCGCAGCGACATTTCACTTTGGTGCACATCAACTGTGTGTAAACAGTGAAATGTGAAGCGACACAGTTTTTCGCGAGAATGTGTTGGTGGTCCCCCTCCGTAGTCCGCCAGAGCTTTAATAACAAGATGTCCTCAGTCTTGGCTCTCACCCCTGGACACTGTTAACATAGATATGTCAGCCTGATTACTCCAGCAGAGGCAAAGATGCCTTCGGAAGTTCTTGCGGGCACTGACGGAGTAAAAGAGCCTTGATTGTCGGCACAACTTGACTTCAACGGAATGGACTCAGACACTGTTAAACTACAGAAAAGAGGACGACGTAGCTGGCCAATGTTCAAATTCAGTTCAATTATTCAGTTTAACATGTGAAAATACTCCAAAATGTGATGATTTTATGCTGACAACATTGGTTAAAGAAAAACTGGACATTGTGCTGTACTAAAGCAACATTTCTGGTATGTGTGATTGGATGCAAAGAAAAATTCTTGACTTTGAAATGGTCCGTACTGTTCTGCTTAAGGCTATGGATGATCTCCACTGCGAAGATTTAACAAGGACCCTTATAGAGATTAGTTATTTCCAGGGAAAGAGGGCAAGCATGCCTTGTTTTCCCATTGAATCGCGGGCCACAGCAGAGCCCTGGAGCAGCGCAGCCATTGCTCCTTGGAAGGCAACGTGTTAGACTTGAAGCGTTCAAATCTTGGTACTCACAAGTAATGAGAAGAAAAAAAAAAGGGAAAAAGCAGCAGATGGCTGTTTGTGTGCGGCGGTCTCAGTATCAGGGGAGGGCTGCTCTCCAAACCTCAGTCACTGATCTAATGGATGAAGTGAGTCATACCCACCTTCAGTATGAAAACGACCATCTCCATCAAACACACATGGGCCGAGCACAAAGAGTGGCTTTCATAAAACAATGTTTTTCTGGTTTTCCTGGTCATCCCCTCTTTGTGCGAGCGCTGCGCTCCACTCTGGCGCTTTGACATCTGTTTTCAATGTTGCGCTCCTGTCTTTTCATTAGAGCCACTCTTAGCAGGCCATCGGAGTCGAGCACCTGCTTTATCGGAAAACCGCAATCAGAGTTAAACCATTATCAGAGTCATTGCATCATTAAAAAGTCCCTCTTTTAAATGATAAAACCCAAACTGATTTCGGCCTGCGCTGCATTTGCCTTCAATTTGAACCTTTTTTTTTAATTTTATTTTATTAGGAACTCTTGCCATGTGCTAGGTGCCCTGACAGACTGTTCTCATTTCCACAAACCTCAGATCATGAGACGGCCCGGCTGTGGCAGTCTCGTGCAGACAAAATGCATGCATGCTCGATTTCACTTCTGCAATTCCTGATTTCAGTAAATTAGAAACACCGCTGTGAATTGAATCACCGGCAACGGGGGGAAAACAAAGCAGTTGCCATTGCCATGACAGCCACGCAATAAACTGACAATGGGGGTCAAACATATAAGTGGCATTTACCCCATCATTAATGGATGCAGGTTTTAGTAGTTTGCTCTGTGATTCAGACTAATAATCAAAATACTTCAGATATTTACCTGTTCGGAACTGCAAGCTGAGAAGTGCTTAAATTAGACCAAACCCATAATCTCCTGCCTGTCAAACCATTCCACCTCCCATGCAGAGCGCTGCCTTTTTAGAGCCTCTCTCAGCTATTAATTAGGTGAGATACCGCAGGGAAAATTGTGTGATTTATTCACGCATTGCATTTTGAATAAGGAACATTTCGCAGCGTGTAGTCGTGCTGCAACTTCGTTGCGAAAACAAAACAAAACAAAAAAAAAAAAAATGTTCTGTGCTCACCAGTTTTTTTGTTGGTTTTCAATATTATTTTATGACCTTTCAGCTGGAAAGAGTTTTGCTCAGTCGCTATCCAACTGCACATTTGCACAATAAAGCTGAGAACGCTCAGATGCTGAGGAAGGCTGAGGTTTGAAAAGGCAGTAAGTAAAATTTTGATTGCATGCAAATGTGTTTTCACTGCGAGCGATAAAAGTGATAAGGTTGAGAATACACATGCAAAATGCAGAATTTTTTTATTCAATTTCAGTGTCAGTGGATTCCTTGAACTGTTACATGCTGGCCCCTTGAAGTAAATGATAACCAGCAGAGATGTGAAGTTGTAATGGGAGGGACTCCTGGTCCATTTTCCATTGTCAGAGTCTAAATCATGACATTATGTAACGTGTCAGCCAATGACATTACCCGACCCCTGTAATACTAAGACAATGGAAACAGGCGGCAGTTATGTGAACATCTTCACTGCTGCTGCTGCTGCTGCTGCTGCTTCTGCTGCTGTTTGGTGTTTTAAGGCATGCGTAACTGTCAATAAATCATTGTTGCACATTAAAAAAAAAAAAAATGTCTAGTTTGTGGTGGCTGGACATGAAACGTTGACATGGCTCCACTAAAATGTTGTTTTAGGCCTCTCCGTCAGTGGGAGACGTGCTAAAAATGGCCCTTCAATGCATTTAACCAGATGCACAGACAGTGCTCTTCCTCCATCTGTTCTATTGTCTCGGTGTTCTCTGTGATGAGGGGCGGATGCACCACCGAAGGAGATGCAGGAAACACTCTTGGCCTAGAGCTGGAACCGCCAACTTTTTTTTTGCCTTTTGTGTGTAGTGGCTTGTGATGCACGTGCAACTTTTGGTCTGAGGCCTAATGAAGGTGTTTCCTGAAGCATACATCTCAATTTTTCTAACTTTATTACGATTTTGATCCAAATATCTTTTGTTTTATGGTACAAGGCCTGTGGTCTCAACGGCAGCTAATAACAAATGTGCTTATTGTAAAGATTGAAGAGCTTATATAAGACATTTATTTAGCCAGTCATTTCAAGGGTTTAGGAAAACATCTCTGCAGCGTTTTTCTGAAATGTACGAAGCAAATCTAGTTTTCTTAATTATTCAAAAGGGGACAAAGATGAAAGAGAACCCTAAAAAGGCCTAATAGTGAGCCGTGTGCTTGCAATAAAGTGAGGGTTTTTTGTGGTATATGTGGGACGTGGGACAGATGTTGTTGACTCATAGCTTTTTACTGCTGCGCCACAATCCTGTGCCACAGTCACACTAATCCTCTCAAGCGCATGCAAGCTAAAGCTGTGATTTTTTTTTTTTTTTTTGCAGCATCTGAAAAATGACAACAACAAACCCACACTTAAGTTAATCCTGATTGAACCAGTTACTTTATTGGATTTTTTTTTCAATGTTTAAAGACAAATCGGCGACAGAGCAAAGAAGGCCTTGTCTGAATGCGGTGATCAGCTCCCAAAACTGTAAAGTCGTGATTGTATTGCCCTGACGTATCATAAGAGATGGGTCAATGGCAATTTCATGTCTGAAAGTGCGGTTCGTAAACAGTAGCTTTCATCGCTAGCCCTACATTTAAGATTCAATTTCCCCGTATTCTCCCATGCAGGAAGCAACAACGGCTCAGTGTCTCCTGAGGACAACCTGCAACCTTCTCCTCGACTGTGACTCTGGTGGTGGTCGGTCACTTCAGTTTGTCCTCCCTCTTGAGCAACAAGTCGAACATTCACTCCAAGGTGCTCTCTTACCTCACATGGACATCTTGAAAAGCATCAATATGAACTATTTTCAGCTAGTCAGTGTGACCTTGCCTACCAGAGTGGAAAGTCTTGGTAGCTACAAAAACATGCAAGGCATTGCCGGTCCTGCAGCGTTGAAGATGCTGCAATAGTTTCACAATAGATGTTGCAATGGTTTTTTTTTTTTAAGTTTGGGACTGAACGTTTCCTTATTAATAAGAATTTTCAACGTACCCGACTGGCTCTTGGCTCGCCATCGGGTGGAAATGCTCGACAGCGCGAAGGAAAACCTCCCCAGAGAGATATCATGAACTCTCCCATCTTGGTATTATGCAAATTACATTTGACAAGTCTTTTCATCTTGTCTGTTATGTTAGCATCAATTTTAAAAAATACAAGAGTCATGAATCTGATATATGTTTTAAGAACTGCACGCAGGTTTGGGAACATTTTTGAGCCTTTAAATCAGAACTTTTCAGTTTATCACAAATAAAAACCACGTTGTTGGAGCAATTCCGTTTTTTGAGGTAGAGCCAATGTTCCTGAGAAGTGTGTGTTTTCCATTACGCCATACAGTGAAATAGTGTTCGGGATGTTTTCTTATCCATGCTCACATGCAGAAGCAGTTATTTTTTTCTTCTCTGTCATTGACTTTGTCCGTATTCCTCAAATTATATTCCAAATAAAACTACCAACACAGTCAATACGTTAAACCTCATTTGGTGCTTTTCCACAATCAAACATTAACAGATCTGAGAATTCCCTGCACGTTGCTAGAAGTAGCCGTGTTCACACGCGGCTGGTGCCCTTGGCGACGCAATCCTTGACCGCAGAGGTTCTCGCCAACCGGGAGAAGGTCTCGGTGGGGTGATGACACCGGATACTTTGGTTATAATTACCCCCGAGCAGTTACTAAAAAAGACATTGTGGCCCACTTTTGACAACAAGCTCAGAACAACCCCGGTCGTAAAACACTCGAGTGTCTCGAAATGAAGTTCAAGAACAACAGCCAACACCTGCGCTTGCTACATACTTACTGTTAGTGCGCTCTTGTTTTTTTGTCTCACGGTCTCCAAAGGACGGAGCACACAAAGCAGAGCTCAGGGCTCCAGGTAATATGTTACATAATTGTATATTTTCTTCCAGACCCCTTTCCATTACTCTGGTCGTCAGGCACACAAGGACACAACCGCTCAGCCTGCTGCCGCTCTACTCTTCGGCTCTCGCTTTTCCTACCACCTCTTTCCTCTCGCGTCCACGGAAATGTTATTACACGATTTACTGGCATGTGAGAGTTTTTTGTGTCTTTTTCTCTCTCCAAAATCATTTTATCTTAAGGTTAGATTCTTATTACTTTCATGAAATTCCCACCACCAAATTCAGCTTCAGCAACTCAGAAATGAGCTTGTGACAAACTGAACAAACCGACACAAAGCCCTTCCTGTTCTCTTGTTCATCATGATCAAGGTCATTCCAAGACCCTTCGGGGGGGGATTCAAGTCAAGTCTCTCACTGTCGAGCTCTGCGTACATGAGTCACTCATGTGAGCTGACATAATGCCCGTCTGAGCCACCGGCAGTGACGTGAGGTCAGCAAATTACGCGGCATTCTTTTTTTGATTGCGGCTTGCAGCCCCTTTTTTTTTTTTTCCTTTGACTTTAATGACGCTGTTGTTCGACCTCGTGAATTATGCCAACAGTTATTTCCTTTATCTTGGAACAGGGGTGAAGTGAGGTTGTGATCAACCCTGTGCTTGTCCCCGCTGATCCAGCCACCTGCTCCTGACTAGTCCAGGTGCATTGTGCTCCTTCGCCAAGCAACCCACAGTTGCATCACAGATTCCAGCCCCATCACGTCTTTCTGTATTGGGTTTCTACATTGTGGACACACTGACAAACCACCCAGGGATAATCTTTCACAGCCTCCAAGCTGGATTCCTTATCTATTCTCCTCATCCTGACGGCTGAATACGCAATTAATCTGACACTGCGCCAAAAAATAAATAAAAATGTTTTTCATTTCATTTTCAAGGTGCCCCTGGTCCGGCCGCAACAGCCGCAATGCCTCCAGCCATGGACACCGACTAGTCCCCTTGCCTGAAGTTCTGCAGCTGCACAGTGACGCCAAATGCACTACAGTAGAACACACCACTTGACATTGCACAATGGTTCCTCTTAAGTGGGGCCTCTAGTCCCAAACAAAACCTTTAGTTTCCTGACATGAAGCGCCTGATGTGGCGCAAATGCACAGCCAGAATCAGGACGTGCAGCAGAAAGAGTCGCACGAAGTTTCCACAACAGAGCGGGCTGAGCTTCGCAATTTGCATTTGATTGTGTTTGACTGCTAGAAGATGTGACAGGCAGCTCCACCACAAAATTGCTCTCCAATGACCAAAACCCGGAGACGGTTCCGACTTCTCTGCCCACAGTGGGCTGTCACAGCGAGGAACGCGAGGACGGGTCATGTTAGCAACCGCAGGAAAGGCTGCTTCGTGGCAGCTTCACAGCATCACTCTGAATTCAGCTTTGATCATTCCACCAAGCTTGAGCACTCGCCTCCCTCGTTCCAATTGGTTTCAGATTTACAAGCTACATCTCAAATACTGCAAAAGTTCTGACGTATGCCAAGGTCTCTGTGCATGTTGTCGTGGTATTATTATTGCTTCTTTTTTACCATCATGTGATGATTCCAAGTTTGAAATTTATTTTTACAAAGTCAGAGTTTCAAAACTACTAATGTGTTCAAGGCTCCTTCAAGCCAACACTGGTATTACTATTTTATCATTGTTAGTATACTACAATTATTATTTCATGACATTTAAAACCTGTTTGCCCCTCAGCTTCTGTCCTGTTTCCTTTTCGCATCTTCCTCATCTCCCTGTGCTATTGCAGGGCAAAGCAGCGTCATTAAGTGTTTTGCGCGGAAGGGAGAGGCTCTCTGTCTTTCTCGGCTGACCCGGTGGATATATTTGAAAAAGATAAAATCCTGTTGCTTTGGATCTCCAGGGAAACAGCTGCCATGCAAATCTGGTTCCCATGGAGCAGCCAGTAGCTGAGGTGCGTACACACTCTGCTTGGACCAGACGGCCTTCACTGGGCAGCACCAAGCATATTCTTCCAACTGCCTGTAGTTGAAGCAATCACTGTCAAAAATTAATTGCCATCAACGATGAATAACCAAATTGTCCTGGTTTCGCTACTCAAGAACATGTAAACTCCATCATCCTAATAATGCTTAATAATGTTTAATCGCTGGCGCTCACATATGGGATGTTTTGACAAAAGAAAAAGTCAATACGTATTCCAATCAATTCAAAAAAAAAAAAAAAAACTGGCTGGACTTTGACTCAAAGAAATAAATGATGTTCATCTACACACACTTTCAGGCCTTCCAGCTGCAATTGTGCCGGTAAGCAGAAACAGGACAGGGCCCCTTTCTGTTGTTCTATGATTCAGATCAGCTTGTGTTGGCTGACCCTTACAGTTCAGTTGGAGTCCAGCACCTAAGTAAACATAATCATTTATTTTATTAAATAAAAAATAGGTCCAAAAAAAGAAAACTCAAAAAGATTATTTTTTTGTTTTATTTTCTCCTCTGCCTAGATGGGTGGTTGATGAGGTTGTGGCATTCTCATTTATTCAGAGTCATGTGTTTGAGCAAAATGATCCAGAAATGGTTCCAACTTGACACGTTCATTGCAATCATAAAAAAAAAGTTGGAACTTAAAAGTTTCCATCACTATTGCATGAAACAAACAATATATTTTATTTCATGGAGTTATTTTCGGCCAACGCTGTGGTGTGGTGGTTAGCACTGTCACCTCACAGCAGAAGGGTCGCGGGTTCGACCCCTGAGCCCCTAGTGAGGTTCTTTCAGAGTTCTCTAGCTTCCTTCTACAGTTGAAAGACATGCGTGTGAGGCAAAATGGGAATTGGGAATGTGTGAGTGTGAATAGTTGTCTGTCTTTGTGTGTTTTCACGAAGACAGCTGGGATGGGCTGCAGCAAACCCCTGCAACCCTGAGTGCATTAGAAAGTAGGTATAGAAGACGGAAGAATGGTTCTTGCAAAATTGACCTAAACACGTAGTTCCTGTCCAGAAAATTCACTACGTCCAAGTCTGATATTGCGACCTAACTGTTGTAAAACCGTCCTGCGAAACTCGACACGTAACACTTGAATTCAGATCAAACGGAATTTTCCTTCTCTTGGAAGATAAATGGGAAACAGTGTGGAATGACTCCCATGGCATTCGTCGTGCAAAGGACAAACACTCCCGCGAAGATACAAAAAAATATACACATTTCTAGGTGGTGAAAGACTTTAATCTGACAATGTGGTGACGTGCGGTTTCCCAGCAAAGGGACATCAAATCTAAATTCCTCTGCTGTCCTGAACGTAGCGAACTTGGTATGTGTTGCACTGCACACTATCTGCTATCTGAGGGGTTTGTAGACGGACGGCATACCAGACATGAAAGGCGGCTGTCACGGGGAGCCGTGAGCCTATGGGAGGCTCGGTAAGCCGATACTTGCGGGACACTTGGAAATGTTAGCATGTACAGTATGCAGCCAATACATTTAAACAGGTAAACAACTGTGGCACGGCAGCAGGTAGCGATTACAGCAGCCGAGATCCGTCGTCACGGAGCTGAAAGTGGAAACTGGCG
Source organism: Nelusetta ayraudi (assembly GCF_046127955.1). Lineage (NCBI taxonomy): Eukaryota > Metazoa > Chordata > Actinopteri > Tetraodontiformes > Monacanthidae > Nelusetta > Nelusetta ayraudi. Next base: position 320,294 of record NW_027466193.1, on the reverse strand, counting down.
GTGCCGTAAGCTCCCCCACCGTTACGTAACTCGGCCGTTTGACTTGTGCACGGAAGGGAAACACCGGGGTCAATTTCACAGACACTCGCTTCACCTTTGGCACTTTGACGCTGCTGAGTGTTTCCGCCCATTGGTGCCCCTGTTCCTGCTTGCCCGCGGCCCCCTCGCTGCCATCAATGCAAACACCACCACGACCCTTTTGTTTGAGACCCCAGTCCCCTTTGAACGCGAGTCCTCAAGTCTTTATTTATCTTACTCGCTATTTTTCTTTCCCCTCTCCTTAGGGCTAATCTCGCTCCTTCCCATTCCCTGAGCCCTCTTTCCTCTCTCCCTCGCTCCCTTGTCATGACATTGGCCTGTGACACGTGTGGGAAACTTCTGCGGGGGCCTCTTGCTTCAAGAAGGACACTGATATACTGAGAGTGCTGGGTGAAGGGAGCTATTTTTGGAACTTGTAAATATGAGAACTTCCTCTCCTAAAGTCTATCTCCATCCCAGCGGATCAGTGACAACAAGAAGCAATACCGAGGTGGAATTAAAGCGCGTCCATCGATGTTCCAGGCGCGGCTTCCTCCGTCGTCTCTTTATGGAGGCCGAGTCAAGAGTACGTGAGAACATGCAACATGCAACGATGCCCTGTTTTGCACAGGCCCTTTCCATTACACATATCTGAGGGTTATAAAAACAGAGATGGCAAAGAATTTATTGCAGTCTGCCACAATCAGCAATTGTCCTTCCGGTTTCCATAACCTTTGGTTGTGAGCACAGTGAAAGTGGTGAGACGAGGAAAGTGGAGAGGAAACATTTCTGGGAATGAAACTTCACAGAAGGAAGCAGAAGAGCGACATAGGGAATTATCTGCGGACCTCTGCCAGTCTTCTGCACACACCAGTTCCAATTAAAAGACCTCAAACCTGCTTGTTTTTCTGGTGAGGGGACGATGGAGAGCGATTTATTTCTGTTGCATGACAGTCTTGCCACAAAACAACATTGCTTCAGGTAGGCTTTAGGGGACTTCATTCTTGGCTACTCAAAGACATTTGAAGGTGTCCCGAACAAAGTTGAATACCTAGGACTCCTTCAATCATTTTCAGAAGTGGAGAAGATTTTTTGGGACGACGGGTTAAACTTATTTTAGCAACCAAATAACAGAAGTTTAGTCACCTCCGACTCGCCAAGCAAAGACCATGATGACCTGGACGACCGAGAACCTACAGACACGGTCTCATGTGATTACAGAGCTTGAACAGTCAGAATATTGAGATCACAAATTGTTCAACAGCCAAAACTTAGGTGGTCTGAACTTTAGCTCCAATGTGCTCGGAGAATTTCATTTGAAACGGATGATGAATGTTTCAGCACTCGAGGGGTAATCAGTGCAAATGATGAGAAGAAGACAGCATTGCTGCTAAAACCATCACGTGCCTCGTTTTTTATCCTGTCTTTGACATGAGGAAAGAAAACACGCCCTGAAACATACATGTGCCGAGATTCACACAGGAAGGTGGTCTTGAATAGTTAAGAAGGTGCTTAATAATTAACAGCCTCCTCTTGCAGCCCCCCCCCCCTTCAAAAAGCTGCCGTCATGTTGGCTTTTATTCTGCCTCCAGTTCTGCATAGGAGGATATGAAGGAAGTGCTGTTCTGCCCCAGAGCAGGTAAAACTAGAACTATGTATAAAACGATCGACAGGACCAGGCTGATGTAAAGTCAACATGCAGTCGGTATTCGAGGGAACTAAAATAAAACTGTTAGTGTGGATATAAACAGACAGTAGTTATTTATATTTATGGGAGGGTGTTGACACAGGACACGATGTGGGACACTGTGTACAATGTCACGGTTCTCCTGTGCAAGATTTACAAGTTCTGTAAAACTAATAAGTATACCTAAAACAATAAAAAATAAAATTAAAAAAATGATGAAAAAAGTGTTGCTTTACACTGCACGTGATCTTGGCAGTTTGCAACAAGGGACGTTTTATTTTTTTTTACTGCTTTCGCAACTGTGACCCTTTCAAATCTTGGTTTAACGGTCAAAACATGGCCTGTGGCTAATTCCAGTGACAGATAAAACAAAGATGACAGGAGGAGCAGAAGAAGAAGGAGGAGGAGTGTCGCGTTGGGACAGTACTGCACTGTCACTTTGGACTGGTCCCACTCCGTAAGACTCAGCAGCATGGTGTCTTCTGCTGACTTCATGGCAGAAAGGAGTCCGACAACACCGACACTGAGCCTCCTTCAAAAAGAAGAGCCGCCTGGAGCGTCAAATATAGGAGCAGATCCCAGCTGACGTTACACAACCACACCTGTTGCTCGAGGACATGGGACATGTGTCACCGATTCTACGAAGGAAAAAAAAAACAAAAACAGTGCAACCATCACTCTGGCACCGCGGGGCATCACCGCACATTTGAACAATGGCTGTTTAAAAAAAGAAACAAAGCTCATTGTGATCTAAAGCAGGGCCATACAATAATGGGGATCAGTGAACTCATCATGGAGGCGGTCAAAGTAGGAACATGACCTAACCTCCACAGCACGCCAACCACCGCGGCGTTATTTTTAGAAAGTGGCGCCATCTAGTGACGCATACTGGTATGCACAGAACAATCTGTTCAAAAATATTTTCATTTTTTTTGAGCCGTCCCTTGAAATTAACTAGAGCTTAGAATTAGTTTTTTTTTAGCAAGCCCAATCGGATCTCCCTATAGCCACACTTTGCCACATCCAGACACACTAGTGAACCCCAAATGAAGCACCATTCTCAGGCACACAACCAACAAGATTCATCTAACTCCATGTTGAAAATAATAATCACACACACTGTCACCTTGTGAAATGTTTGGGTAATTTATTCTGGGACTCTTGGAAAGATTTCTCAAGGACTCCTTGGATTCCTCGGATCCCGCTGTGATAACCACTGTCATCACAAATCCCTGCTTGTCAAAACAGATACTTGCCGCCGCCGGAGCTATTTTGTATTGCACAAGGTGCCTCCCTTGATACCGAACTCAGAAAATACACTGTTTTCCGGCTTTATGACTTTTGCACAAGGTTACGGCGGGGAAACAAAGCCATTGCAATCCACCACAATCTGCATCACCACAATCCCTTTGATTACTAACACAGTGGATGGTGGTAGTGATGTCAGAGAGGGCTATTAGCTATTTATGAACAAACACAACAAAGTGGATGAATGGGGGAGGAGGAATACAAATAAAGAAAGGAAGCGGCAGATCATGAGGGATCGCCAGATCGGAGGTCTGAAAACATGCTGAAAGTGTTTATCTTTTCGCCTTGATTACATTGTTACACCGACTTCCTTTCCTTTTCTCACAAAACACTCTGGCCGACGTCCCATCGTGTCGCAGGAGTCTGGGAAAGCTGTGACATCACCGCAAGGCCTTGGTGAACCTCAGTCACAAAGGGACCAGACTGGGCGAGGATGAGTGACAGGCATTTCCTGCCGAGGGCTGAACCTATAAATCTGAACGTTAACTGATATCAGATGTTGTACAGAGGACCGTTCAAATGCTGTTTCCTGTTCAGAATGTGCCCTTAATCGTGCAATTCATCACAGCAGCAGACAAACTAATTGTGCCGTTTATATTTGAGTCTGCTCGAGACACAATGCCTTTTTGTGCACATATGCTCAGCCTGCCGCACCAGAGGAGCGGCTCAGAGCAAGCTACACCCTTGACTTTGACTTTTGGAAGTAGCAAAAACACAAAGCAGGATTTAGAAAACAAGTAGCTATGGAGAAAGTGTGTCTTACCGTCTGTGCTGCTGTCAAGATTATTTTCCTTGTGGGAAAGAGGAAATTCGCACAAGCCAAAGGAAATGCAAGAGCTCAACTGGTTTGTTCCTAAGTTGTTTCCCATAGCTCAGGGGAAATGTTCAACGTTTACCGAAGCAGGGTTTGTTTGTAGTGTTCTGATGTTCTGGAGTTCCAGTGTCCTGGTGTTCCGTTCTCTCTTCAGTGACGGGCGGCAGCAAACGTCTCGTATTTAACGCGTGAGCAGACTCCCGCCTGAAATTTGAAGACGAGTAAACACAAGCACGTGGCCCCGTCACCGCGACCAATAAAACCGCACCTGGGCTCATCGCGGCGTGGACACGTGAGTAAACGGTCGTGCGCGTGCGGTGGGCGGGGGCGCGAGTTCGACGGACGGTTGGGTCTATCTGTCTCGTCCCGTCCCGTGACATTGGCAGAGAGGAATGGCGCGATTCCTGCTGGAGGAAGTCCGGCTAGGAGCTGCTTTGGAAGGATATGCTACACGAGAAAATACAAAAAGATAGCCATAAAGAAATTGCAACAGCTGAATAGTCTACTGTCACCTTCCGTTTGTTTAGCTCCTATACAGACTGTCGTGATTTCCAGCCGCCAGCAAATACAGCCTCAAGGGGGCGCTCCTTGAACCTGGTCCCCAGGCATCGAGAAGTGCAAGGAGAGAAGAATTTGAACGATTATGAGTACAACGTGTGTTTTAGTCTCAGGGGTTGAGTTAAGGCAACTCAAGTGGTTATTCTCCCAGTTGCCTTAACTTAACTAGACTCCAACGACACGGACAACCCGAGGACCGTCACAGATAACGTGTGTTTTAGTGTGTCTGAACTTGTAACAACCGTAAAACTGTAAAGCTAATCAGCAATTTCAAGCTTTTCTGTCCTTCAGAAAAGCTTGGACAATTTGGTTATACAACGTGTGTGTGCGTTCTGAAAGAAGCGATTTCTCATTTTCGAATGGATAATACAGGATATACAGCATATGCAGCCTGTACTGTTCATTTATCTACTTAAATGTACAATGTGTTCAGTATTTTAAAGCTTTTACACATTTCTTCAGAAAAAGTAAATATGTCCTATTTCTGTGGAAACATTGATATTAATCAATATCCCAAATGGGCAAACTTGTTAAAATTGTCACGTGACATTTTTTTTTTTCACTGCAGAAGAAAAAAAAAGCTGTCCTTAATTCTAACTTTTTCTTGATGTTGTTTTTAAGCAGTACATGTTCCAGTTAATAATATCAATAATTAACTTTCAATCAACTGTTTATCTCTTGTGGGCATAGTTCACCCTGAAAAGCTATTTGTGGCACTTCACATCAGCAGTGTTACTCATTAATACCACTTCTTGAAGGCCAACCGTTTGAATTGCCGATTGACCAATAGTATGGTCTCCTCTGACTTTTACCTGAGCACAGCAGTTTTCCTCTATTCATCCCCACTTTCTCTGCTTTTTTATTGGCCTGCAGTTTGAATTTGAAAAGGCTGTCGGGTCTCCGAGGCCGGGCTTGTCTGAGACCTCCCGCTCCTGCACGTTTCTGTGCGTCACAATTGGGCAGTTGATTTTCCGACACTTAAGCCTATCATTTTACAATCTCCTGTCAACAGAGTTTCACAAACACAAGACTGTCCACTCATCACTGATCATGTGAGAGAGAAAAATCAATATGAAGCTCTCATTCTCTTCTCATTCATTCATTCTCAGCCTGAATGTTTGTTGTTGTTGTTGTTTTTTAAATAAAAGTAAAATGTTCCTTCACAAATAAATTACTGCTTTCTGCAAACGTAACACGCTCTGATGTCCTCTAGATGGCACTGGGATTCAAAATAAGTCTTCGCGAATGACTAGTCATTGACTTGTCAGTGCAACAGACTTAACTAATTTCCCTTCACCCAAACACAAACTGGTTTTGTATGAAAAACAGAATAAACAGTTTGACTCATATATGGAAAAATGAAAACTGAGCTGAAGCTTTTATATGTGTATATATATATATATACTTTTTTACTTTTTAAAAATATTTAGAACTGAAAAAAGTGTTCAGTTGACTCAAAAAAAAATTGCTCTATATTGAATAAAGTAGTTAACTCTGTGAGTCCCATTTTAAAATACCAGTGTGTATGTATGCAGGGAAATCATTTTATCAAGGCTCCTAACACAAGAGCACAATGTAGGCCACAATCGGCTCAGTCCGCAGATTTTAAATTTCCTCACTTTTGAAGCCCGGCGATTCAAGCATGATAAGCTCGAATCGCAATGAAAGCCAATCGCAGTATCTTCGGGCAGAAGAACAATAATTTGTTACACCTTCACACCACAAGCCAAACCATATGAGCATTTCCACAGCTGCACTTGGATCATGGGATCTGATTTTTGTAGGAAAGTCTTTGTATCCATGTGACATGACGGAAAAGGGCTGGTGTTTGGATTCAGGATGTCCCATGCTTGCTTTGGCCACAGGCCCTGAAACCTCTCAAGTAGGATTTATGTTTCTGGTGCAACTACATCAATGGGGCTGGAAAAAAAAAAAAAAGAAAAGAAAAAGAGGCCGATCGAGTATGAATCTTTGGAAATTGCAGGTTCCTTGTATGACAGTGGCTGATCTAGTGCTCGAACGTGAATCTCGGTTGCGCCGCCTTCACCAAGCACTTATGTTGGCCTGGTGTGATTTATGTCGGCTCATATGTATGTTTTTTTGTGCGTGTGACATCATCCGCTCAGAGTGCAGGCAGTGTATGAGACGGGATGCCAGACATTCCTCGAGTGCTCCACACAGGATCTCGCTCCTGCTTGTGAACACAACCCCGTTCCTCCATTGAGTGGAAAAATACAGAGCTCTGTGTGCAGATACAGCATGGCCATCGAGGCTCTGTGGGGGATTTGGAGGGGGCTTTCTTCAGACTTTCATTGAGAAACATGACAGATTATCAGCTGTTTGAAGCAGATTTGTGATCGCAAAACAGTTGTTTTGTTGTTTTGTTTTGTTTTGTTTTTTTAAGAATTACCACGCAAAAGTTTTTCATGTGACGTCGCAGGACAGCCTTATCAGAAAACAGGCCGCACATACCACAGACGCACGCAGGCACGCCAACGTCGTTGGCCGTCTGCAGAGATGCCTTGAATGATGCCACAGTTGCAGGTTCCGACATTGTTCCTTTCCACCGTCATCTGACATTCCAGACGGGGTTGTTAAAGGAAGGGGAGGTCTGCCGGAGAGGAAAAGCCACTTCTCTGCAGACCTACAGAATGTTTTCCTTGCGCTACACAAGCCTCCGCTTATCACGTCACACATCGGGCCTTATCTCCAGCGCAGGTCACGCAAACGGCGGCTCGTCTGGCTCAGCTGCAACCTTCGAAGGTTTACCTCAGCTGACTGTGTGTGTGTGTGTGTGTGTGTGTGTGTGTGTGTGTGTGTGTGTGAGGTCAATTTATCCGCTGGAAAGGTTTGTAAGCAGGTTTGGGTTTAACATTCCCGACGCCGTAAGAAGCGTTCACTCAAGATATGGCATCTGGCACAACAGACTGTTTGCCCCGGAGACTTTAGAGAGGTTTCGCCATCACACTTGTAATCCTCTTAGAGATTTAGCGCAGGTGAGCAATCTGCCATGTCATCAGTGTGCAGCTAGATCTTCACTCGGAATATTGGCCGCGTTCGTCACGACGTGCGTATGTGCGCACGGGTCTTAACCCACTTCTCAGGCACAATGTAATTAGAGGTGGGAATACTCAGGATTCTCCACTCTGACACCTAAATTGCCCTTCCAGACGAAGTTCCACGTGGGGAAACTTGAGCGTTTGCTGCTTCGTCCAACTTGCTGGAATATTGATATGAGAGGTTTTTTTTTTTATATAATTCAGATTGGTTCCCCTTTTATCGTTTGTGTTGAAAACAAACTGAACTGCTGAAGTAAGGATTTTCCAGCACTTTATTCTTCCCCTCATCGTTAGCCCATCGTCATTAGCTGTGCACAACATATTTACTCTAACAAAATAACCAAATAATACTAAGAAAAAAAAATGACTGGTATGTTCGACAGTGGAAATCTTTTTCACAGTATTTTAGGAGAAAATGGATGTCTTCCACATTTTTGAAGGTGGGGGGGTGGGCACAACAGCTTTTCCATGTTACTTTCGCTTTCATTCGAGTGTGTACTTAGGTACTTTTCTTGGGAGAAAAGCATCTTGTACACAGCTACTGCTACAAACTGAAAGCAGACACAAATATGATCTTATGTACTTTCTTCAGTTTATCATGTCATTGCCACAAAGTTCCAGGTATATGGAGTAGATAGATATGATAGCCTAATAGATAAATAGTAGATATATTAAAATATTTGTATGGTATGGAGCATTTGTATTTCCCTGGTAGATGATGACTTTAAATGTCAACGTTCAATTTTTCATGGACAGCTTCAGTCACGTCCATTGAAGGTTTTTGGTTTTTACAGCATTTATTTTCACTTTTAGTATTAAAAAGTATCACATATATTGAGCAGGACAAAACTGGAAACCAAAAGGAACGCAGTTGCATTAATTACCCACAAACTGCCATAATCTGTCCATATGTATTGGAGGGCGCCAGGTTCCACGTCATTTGTTTACACATCAATCAGGCAGGCATTTTTTTTTTCATAATCCATAAAAATCACCCACAAAGTTTTCTTCCTACCGTCACATAATCATATAAACAGTTCAAGAGGAAGTGTGAAACACGCACTGAGAGTCATAACTTTTCACACAAGCGATGATGGTTTATTCTCTCACTGAAAGCCTTTGTAAACTTTTAAGCCTGACATGTCTTTACTTTATAAATTCCTGATCCGAAGTGTGACGAAAACACTTCCTGACGCCAACCAAGTTTGGTCAAATCCATCATACTTGGCCAAGAACAGAATGTGTCACATGTCAGGTTTATGGACAAGAGCTGAAAACTTACATCATCTTGAACACATGCGATTCTGACTGGATGATGCAGTGGGGTGAAAAAAGTGGGGGGTGGGATTATGTTTCTTCCTGTTCTGGCACCACAGCCTGACACATTATATAACCATTGTTTCCTCAGTACTGTGTTAATTAAAATTACTTTGAAGTTGAGTCACATCTCAGTTGCTAAAAGCAGCGGCCAATTGGCAACACGGTGAAAATGACAAGATGACGTTAGTCAGTGGTCTGGCTGAACACAGCAGTGAGTTTGAGAATAAAAGACACACAAAAAAAATTTATATAACAGTAACAGGAAACTGCACTTTAGCACTTCCCTTTTCACACTGAATCACTCCATATTTCACCCTGATGGAGGATCCAGGCCAACTTTGACAGCACCTTGGCATCTGTAGATCTGTTTCCTCATCAGATTGTAAAAGATGCCTAACGACTTTCACACACACACACAGACGCCACAGGCACACATGCCGCGGCCACCCAGCCTTTCTCCTGACGACAGGGCATCTGAAGACACAAAAGTGGGGGTGGGCCCTTTTGTGTTGGTGTGGGAGGGAGGAAGAGGGGGTGAGAGGGGGGGTTCACACTTCACACATATGTCACCAAAACCACAGACTGTCTGAGGGAGCCGGTGAGGCACCTCATAACGGAGGCATCGTTATGATTTGCTAAAAATAAATAAATAAATAAATGAATAAAAAATCAAATGTTTCAATTGTTTGCTTTGCCGACAGGCAAGACGTCAGTGAAGTTGGATGTTGAATTAGGAAATTCTTTGCCCTTTTCAATGAGCTCCCAGTGTTCAGTGTTGTTTGTGTAATGCCGATCCTCAGGCTATCAGCATTTGACATCATTACCTCTGGAGGAAGTTTTTCCTCCCTTTTCTCACACCCCGCCAAGGGTCAGTGCCAGTGTTTTGGCTCATTTGCAACCCAAAACATATCCCTATCCCTTTCATATCCTAACTGCCCCCCCGCCACCCCGCGAGCGTGTGAGCCGTTGGACACAAGGCCGGTCCTTGACTGAGCCCTGAATGCTCTTTGGTTGCCACACTTTTCCCAAACGCCTTGCAGCTGCTCCCATTGTGGCGACAGAAGGAGCGCTCTGCCGCTGATCCTCCAGGCCTCCCGCTGTTGCCCTGCCCTCGGATGGCTTCATATTAGTGAGGGAGTGTGTCCTCGACAATGGCTAATAGAATTACGTCGGGCCTTTCACAAAGGCAAACTTGTGGCGAAGTTGAACGCTGGAATTCCGTCGCAAGGATCGGATTTGCCAAGCTGTTCAAGTTCAGGGCTTTGCTATAAAAAAATATGTTGTAATCTTTTGTCAGTCCTTCACTGTTTTAGACTGAATTAGATAAAGCAAAGTATATGTCATCTCAGTTTTTTTTTTTAATGTGGCTGTACATTTGCTCTTATTTTATCATGCTAAAACTAAACCCATTTCAATAAATTAACTTGATAAATAAATGTAATATTTCTGCCTTTTAATATAGAAACACATTTAATCATTAAGTATTTATCTATATTACTATAGTATACTATATATTTTATTCTATATAATGTTTGTAAATGTGTAAACAGTATCAATACTTTACTGTGCACCTTCACTAGGTAGAAAAACAAATACTGCCCAAATGAATAAAAAGTGGGATGGAAAGAATGAGAGAGAAGAATCAACTGAAGATAAGTACAAAAGTCAAATGACGTTTATTTGACAGTATAAAAAACAATATGCAAAAATAGATATGATTAAGAAATATATTACTTTACTTCAATAAATACGTCAGAATGCAGTCACCGAGGACTACGCGTCCCCTTGTAGTAGAGTTGTGTGAGCCTCAGCGCTGCGGTACACAGTACAGAAACATGAGGTATTTCATGGTCTATTTCCCCAATGTGTCAGGATCGTCGAGGTTCAGTCATATCTTGAAAAGGAATGAGTTTTGTTTTTTTGTGATTTGGCAACCCATTCAAAACCTCCAAAGTCTGTGCCATCTACGCTGGGGAGGGGAGGGGATACATTCATTGTTCATCGGACGAAGTGGCAATTTCGAGCTGGTGAAAAAAGTTTGTCTGCGCTCTTTGACAGCACGCAAAAAACGTTTTACATTTGATGATTGAACACCCTGAGACAACTGTAAGGCCACACTGTGTGATGATGATTATCAAAAGCAGTTGTCTAGATGAAAAACAATATATATAGTATCTGTCCTTTCAATAAAGAACATCAATCGTCAACTTCCACGCAGGAAATTGTTTTGTTAGGAGGTTTCTGGGGAGGTTTAACTTCAATACTGCCTGATGGGAACGTTTGACACTCCCCTTTGAAATGATGAGGCCTTCAGACTGAGATTTGGCAAGCAGATCTGATGCGAAACACAAAGTCTCATTCTCAGCAGTGATACCAGTATCACTGTTGAACCTATAGTGTCTTCAGCAAGAGACCCTTGTGAGTTCAAGTCCAAGCATAGTCTTTGCTCTCCGCACAGCCCTCAGCAGCTGGGAGAGGTGGTGATGGGACTGTGGAGGAACGAGAGCTGGCTGGCGGAGGCGCGCACGGGGATGGAGACGGGGAAGTTGAAGACCGTGTTGTTGTTGATGGCCGGGCTGCCCGCCTCGGTGGCGCAGCTGGACGACGCCAGCACCTGGGACTCGAACTGCAGGAGCTGCCCCATGAAGCTGAAGTTGGGCGAGATGATGCTGCGGCGCTGCTTGACGAACTCGAAGGCTTCGTCCAGCTTGACGCGGTTGGTGCGCATGAGGTAGGCGAGACAAATGGTGGCGGAGCGAGAGATTCCAGCTTGACAGTGCACAAAGACACGTCCTCCTTTGTTTCTCACAGAGTCTGTTGAGGAGGGGGAGAAGAAAATCAGAGACGTTAGAGTTTTGTATAATATGAGTCAGGTGAGAGTCCTTAAATTCTGCCCGCATGCTCCGGGAGGGAAAGACAATTTCAGTTGCTTAGTCTTCATTAAAATACAAGAAAACAGTCAATAGAGGGTGAGGGGTGGGAGATGGTGGGCGCCTATTCCCCAAGGAGGCAGTCTGAATGGACAAAGAAAGGGAACAGACTCCTGCTGGGGGTATTGAACTGGGAGCGACACCGACTGAGGAGAAATTGCTTTTTGTTCAGTCGGAACAAAGGGCGGCGTGGGGGGAGCCATTTAATCGCAGCCAGTCAAGCCCACAACAAAACTAGTTTAGGGCTCACAATTCAGGAAGGGGGTGGGAGGAGGGTTGCCCCTCATTCTATGGCTGAGAGGTGGTGATGATGTCACCGCTATTATGAAGCAGCGGGGCGCCTGTGCCAAACCAGCTGGTCGGTTTTGGAGGGAACTTTTTAAAATTTAAATCCGGAGCAAACACCAGGGGGGTTGGGCGGATGTCCGTGTCATCAATGGGGGTTTGGCAGGGCGACAGCTGTGACAGGCTGCTTCACATTTGGCGGTTAAGGAAGCGCGAAGGAGGCAAAACAAGCCAGCGTGCTCACCAATAAACTCAATCGCCACGTTGAACCAGGAGCTGATGTCGGCCTTGTGGTTGTCCTCCACCGGGATGCTCTTGTAGAGGAACGAGTCCTCAAAGTGGTTGGGGCAGTTGGCGGAGACGTTGATGAGAGCGGTGATGCCCAGCATGTCCAGCATGTCTTTTCTTGAAGCGTGGTAGGCGCTGCCCAGGTACAGGAAGGGCAAGATCTCCACTGGACCACCCTGAGGAGAAGAGCGAAATACATTCAGTCAATTCCAAAACAATCCACAGTCATAAAGACTAATAATGCTAATTTAAAAATATTATTAAGAAAGCACAAACCTGGTCATATAGAGGAGTGTTGCAAGGACTACAGCTGGGGTCTGCAGTTTCTGGGTGGCTGGAACTCAGAGGCAAACTGAGCCCTTGTGGAGGTGATGATTTGGCACACATCTCAGGAAACTCTTTGGAAAAAGTCTCAAAACCACCTAAAATAGGGGACAAGAACATTTAAAACGTGCGTTAGTCCAATGACAGGACGATGCAGAGACATTTCCATGTTTAGATAACGGTGACAACGGCTCATCGGGGCTATTTTGGAACATTGTTTACTTCGGAGCAGCTGCTGTGGTGACAGCTGTAATCCGCATTTGTTTCCTCGTTGTTAGGAAACGAGGGGGGAAACAATTGGATGGGGTCTTAAAAAGCGATCACCTTGGCTCTTACCTTTCAAAATATAGAGCCGCATTCCGCAGGGGTCACGGCACAGGGCCGTGACGGCGAGCATCAGCGTCCCGTCCTTCTTGGCCTGGCTCAGGTCCGAGCTGCGGTCGTCGAGCAGCACCACGGACTGGTAGCCTCCCGACAGCAGCCGGTTCCTGGTGTCCTCGTTGGGGACGATGTGCTCGAGTCCCAGGCCGCCGCGGGCTCTCCGGCGGACGATGGTGCTGAAGCGGACGTTGGCGGACCCCGAGATGTGGGACAGGTTGAAGGACAGGAAAGAGCGACAGTCCAACACGAGGCAGCCGGGGACGTCGTCCCCCAACCAGCCGCACAGGGACGCACAGTCGATTGCGGGAACATCCATGATGACCATAGTAGGGCGACGCGACAAAAATGACAAATCCAAATACATAAAGCTTGAGCGGTGGCGAGGCGGAAGTTGAAGTTGTGTGTAAAGAGCCGTTTGTCTGTCTGCCGAACTTCTAAATACGAGGCGGCGGGTCCTTTGTTCCGGGGTTTCAAAAAAAAAAGGGCAGAAGAAGAAAAAAAATCGCTGTGGGAGAGGGGGAAAAAGTTTTTAAACTATCTAAATTACTCCTTTCTTCTTTTGAGCGGGCTTTGTCGTTCTAGGTTTCTACTTAGTTTTGCTTAATTCAAGTTTTTACAAAGAATCCCTTCTGCCTGTGCGAGGTTCGGAGGCACTTATATATCTCCGTGACTGTCAATGAGAGGCCAATGACGTCAGGCGCCGCCCCTCTTGGCTTCCTGCCAGTGCTGCAGACGTCATCGCTGTGCTCTCGGGCCCCCCTCCCCCCCTCCTCTAGTCCGTGCGGGCTCTCCACATACGTAGCGCACGTACGCGCTCACGCTGTCAACGTGCTCGTACCGTTCAAGAGTTGTCGTTTTTCTTTTTTTGGTTTCATTTGATGTCACACTTAACAACATTTGGCCTCATATTTTCTATATTTATGTAAATATCTTTTTTATAAAAAATTAAAAAGAAAAAAGAAAAAAGAAAGAAAGCAGGGAATGTGGTGATTTTATGACGTTAAGTGATGTTAATATTTACATCATATTTTTCTATTTTGCGCCTTCACCATGAAGTTGATACACACAGTAATAGGTAAGATTCAGTCATGGAGCCCATAAAAGTTTATTCTTTGTTTTTATTAGTCAGAGGTACATAGAAGTCAATCCTCCGAGAGCAAAGGCCAACCATAAAAGTTAATCACTGTGTAGAAATCTGAAGTCCAGTAAATTTCCACATGCAGGGAAACAAAACACCAGGCTGACAGGAAGAAAACAGCAGATGGAAGAGCTCTTGACCTGTAAGTTTTGTGTGGTTTGAGGTTTGAATTAAACAGATGGATGTGTCTCTAAAGTGTCATTTCTGAAATGGTGGTGCATTTTGAAGAGACACAGAGTGCCTGAATCCCGTTGGGGAAATCCTTCCAATTTGTCGCAGGGCTTTGCTGACTCAAACTGGCCAACGCTGCTGTGTCATAATGAGGAAACAGGAAGATCACTATTGACAGACAACAGGTATGTCCTGTGACATGGGGGGGAGGAGGGGTGTTGAAACTTGGAAACAGAGACAAATAGAACTAGTTTTGTTTTGAAACAACTATTGACCAGGAAGGTTTTGGATAAGTTTTATGTATTAAGTTTCAGCCATCCGCGTTTTTACCTGACATTACTTGTTGATTTTTTTTTTATAAAAAAAAAAAAAAGATCATCCAATACACATCCAATCTGTTTCAACTGTGTTTTGGTTCCGGTAAAGGGGGAGGGGGGAGAAGATGTGTAATCCGAGACGAGAGGGGGAAGGGCAGCAAAGAAGCGCAACAAGTCACGAAAACTTCACACTCCATTGAGATGAGTCAACTGTGAGGCACATGCCTAAAAGCAGGAATGCAACACATAACACAATGGTGGGGGAAACAAAACTGGCCCTGAAAACACAGTGTACCCAAACATTTTGTCCTCACTGCTGCCCATGTCATGGCAGCAGTAATGTACGTTTGTGTGGGAATGAAACTAGACACCACATGGAAGGGTGAATGATGACTTCCGAAGCTCTAGCGTATCCAAGTACAAAATGTTTACTTTCACCCCCTTTATCATCTTTAAAAACAGCCATTTCCTGTCATACAGTAACAGTTTAGTCATAATAATAGCAACAAAAAAAAAAAACAACCCTGTGACCCTGTAAGAAACAAAACCTTTCAGTATCAGTATTAGGACACAGAATGTATTTTTTCCTCCAAAACAAAAAAACAAAAATTTTCCAACTATTTGTTGTACACCCACTTTGTTTTTGTGTTTTTTTGTCTTTTGAAATAAAAATAAATTCAGAGACCTTATATGCTTGTTGTGTTTTTATAAGTGATACACTGTAAAAAAAAAATAAATAAATAAAAAAAAAATAAGAATATCAACAAGGCCTGTGTCTGAAATAGAGGCCGAGACGATGCTCTGTTTTGATTCCCATAATTATGGCGCGTAACCAACCAGTTCTCATCCAGAAAGAGAAGTGAAACAGAGGATGACAGAAACCATTTCCTGTAGCCAGGCCATCGTCATGATAGCCTGTTTACTGTCAGTGTAACTATAGGCAACCGCTGAACCATCACTGGGAAAATACAGGGTCAATCCCGAGATATATTTTTGGGGGCAAGAATTTTTCATTTCACACATAAACATATCTAAAGAGAGAAAAAATTGATGAAAAGCAAAGAGAAACTTTTAAGCCACATTTCCAACCGAGAACACAAAGTATCAATTATGGATGGTGGGAATAAAGAGAAGTTTCCACAAAATTTTAATGAAACTCTTTTTTTTGGGGTAGTCGTTTACCGCACTACCCATTTTACCGTGCTGATAAAATTTTGCATTCTTTTCCAGCAGTCGAATCTCCATAGGCCGTGTGGTGTTGTTAGTTATATCGGTTTCTTGACTAAAATTGGTTTGAGATGCTTAAAGTAAAAATGTCTTTGTTTGCCAGGCTGTTGTCATGGAACATTTCTTCCCTCTCTTGCATCTACCTCAAGTATTCATCTGCCCATAGAAAGTGTTTTTAATGGGGGGCGGCCCCTTAAACAAACCAAACTGGGAAGGCGATAAGACATACCAACAATCTAATTTGGACCGGAGGTCACAATTAGACTGTTGATCACAAATGGACCATTTGTAATGCCAGTTGGTATCATTTCAAATCTTCCTATTGGTGCGAAAAGCCACAATCAACACATGGCACTGGTGCATTTCTTCTTGGCAAAGCCTCTCAGATTTAAAAGTAGAACATCTCTTACACCTTCATACATTTTGGACTGTCGTGCTACTTGTTTTAAAGTTAAAAATTGACATCCAGTCCTTGTAAACGGCTGATACTTCAGCAGCTACACTATTCATCGACACTATTCTCTTTCGTCGCAGAAAGGCTTGCAATCAATCCCTGTACTTCTGTGCCTCAGAAAGGAAGAGATCAAATTTAGAGGATGAATTTCACTGAACATAACTGCACGTTTGTGTTACATAAATAATCTTCATTCTCTTTTTCAAGCTTCAGTGCAAATGATTAATGTATAACACTAATTTTATGAAACAGTGAGCACAATTTTACCAACCAAAGCAACTTATGCTCATTTGTCATACATGTTTATTCCAAAAGAATTTGAGATTTATTTATTGACATTGATCACAATCATTAAATTTTACTTGAGTTATCCATTACTGCACTGGTTAAACATGAAGCACAGTTCCATTTAAAACCGAGGGTGCAATCATTAAATGACACATTAGGAACAATAGTTCTAAGCCGTATTTCTTCAAAGAAATGCTCCTGTCTTGCATTCCAATTTATCGAAGAAAAGTGCAGCGCAAAAGAGCATAAGCATAATAGAGCATTAAATCACGCATAAAATGACAATAAGCAGGGAAAGTGAAAACAACATAAATTGATAGAAAAACACCTAAAACACTGATTTAAAAAAAAAATTATAAATTCTAAAACTCTAACCGCATCTTCAGCAAGCTAATATTGACATACAGATCATCATCATCTGTCTGTCAAATGGTTAACCGTTCATTTATCTTAAGACTGATTGTTATGAGAACAATATTTTGCGATTACATTATGATTTCTAAATTTAATAATAATAATAATTGAAAAAAAAACAACCAAAAAACAAGAAAGTATTTCAATAATTGTTGCATACAAGCCAGAGAACAACGCCGCAAACTCGGCGGAAATAGAATCAGAGCAAAGCGGAAGTAGCGTTGGACCAATCGGCTTTTGCAAAGCGTCCTAAGCTAAGGTGACGTCAGCCCGGTACCCACGAACAACCGGTAGCCGAGGGCAAAGCTGAATGGTTCCCTCTTACCTGTGACTTTTCCCCTGCTAAAGCCCCTTTGTGAAGCCGGCCGGCATCATGCCTTTCGATGTGAGGAGGTGAGTACGTAGCTTCCTTTCACTCCGGTTCGGATAGACGAAGGTTCGGCGGCGGAGAGTCGACACGTCTGGGAGGTGTGAATGAAATAACGGCTGGCAAAGCATCCCTGAGCTGGAGGGGCTGCTCAAAGTTGTGCCAGAAGTTATTCACGTTTGTTTCATGAATGGGCTTCACTGTCTCGGGTGGAGGACGGAGTGTTTTTCCTTTTTTGTCTTAATTTTGTTCTCTTCTCTTTTCTTTTGTTTTCTTTGAGACGGGGGCATGATGCTGTGCTACGCTCTCGAGAACGTGCGCCTGAACCTTGATTCTGGCTGCGCATGTGCACGTTTCAACATCCATTCCCCTCCACACGGGCGTGAAATTTGAATGAGTGATGTCAGCAGCACAATGTTCACTGTCTCCCGTTGAGTGCTGACTTAAAGACAGAACACTTGTGTCCAGAGAGAACACAGAACAGTCGCTCTCACACCTTGAAGAAGTGATTACAGTCGTCGCAGAAGCGCACACTTGGACCACTACTACACAACCAGTTCAACCAGTCAATAGAGCACACACCCTATCAAAACAAATGGCCAGGAAGTTATTACCTGCGAACAGTCATCTCAGTAGTTTGCAGCAGCAAACGATGCAGACTGGTTAAATGCTGAAAATCACTAATTGCAATAAAAGTACTTCTTATGTATACTTATAAAGTGTATAAACCTTTTAATATTTTATATTATAAAGCATGTTCACAAGCTTGCCCAGGATATGGTGCTCTACTCACGATGTACACAACATTTTGTAGTTACCTTCAGACATATTTGTGTTTGCTGCAATATGGGTCACACCTGAAAAAAAATTAATTCATTTATCTGTCACCCACCCCTAAAAAACAAAACAAACAATAAAAAATACCCAATCAAACCCCAAAATGATGTGTAATAACTCATTTAAAGCATGCCTAAACTTTCCATAATTCACTGATTTATCTTCAAGTCTAGAGGTTGTTTTTATCTTGACTTGACTTGAACTGAGCTGAAGTTAACTGAATTGAATTGAACTTTATTGTCATTGTCGCAGTAGACGATGACTGTGAGGTCAGTCGTTTGTGCTCCAGAGTAAGAATTGCTAAAATATTAAAGAGGACAAAATAGCACACACACATTCAATATTCAATATTAGGCTTAATAATAATTATCACTCTTGATATTAAACAGGACCTGCCCTTGTTTGTGCAAACATAATTTGGATGCTCATGGCAGCAGGATAAAAAAACTGATATGCCACATGACTTTCTGATGCTGTGAGCGGTCTAGGCGCACTGCAGTAGAGCTTACAGCTTCTTAGCTCTCAGACCTCAGCTGTGTCACAGTAAAGAAAGAACAACGCTTGCTACAAACAGGATCTGGTGTAACTGTCGCTTACACCGCCGCTGCAGTCCGCGGGAGTCCGGAGGTGTTGTCAGAGTGGGTGTGTCACCGAGCAGTCACATCCTGCTCGGATGTTTCACCCACCCGGTGCCCTGATCATATACAAAGCCTGAGTTGCAACAGCCAGAATTTGTTCGATGGACTAAGAAAGTCATCGAGGTTGTCAGTCGGTCACAGTGTAAATTACCGCAGATCACATCACGCAACCGGCTAGTGTGAGTTCCCAGAAATCTCCACCTCAGCTGCACTTGATACCAGCAAGTTTATTTAAGAATTTCAAGGTGTATTTCTTTGTCTCATCATACCCTACACATGTATAAGGAGCCAGTATGTACATTGGTGTTCATCAAATAGACAGCAATTAGGTATTGCTGCAGAATACAACCCTTTAGATTGGACAGAAGCAATATTAAGGACTGAAAGAAGAAGATTGAAAAGATTTGGACCCAAGCAGAAACATTTCTTCTTTGAAATAGTTTGACCCTGCACATTCGGCAGGGCAGTACAGTGCGACAGTTTTCAACGCACTTGCGGAAAAATAATCATCCCGAGCAAAGAGAAATATTGTATCCGCTGAGTTGCGCAGGCAGGCATCATGAACATGATCATGAAGTGGTAAAACTAGTATTACTTTGTTTTGACCTGTACAAGTAACCATCCGTTGTTGGTAAAAGTGCTCCATGGGAGTTGTAGTTCTACGTGTATAGCATCCATCTCAACTATTTAAGGACTACATTTCCTGGTTCAAATTCATTTCACAATAAACATGTTAACTAGGCGACATGGTGGCTAAGTGGTTAGCGCTGCCGCCTCACAGCAAGAAGGTCGTGGGTTCGATTCTGGGGCCCGGGCCTGGGACCTTTCTGTGTGGAGTTTGCATGTTCTCCCTGTGTCTGCGTGGGTTCTCTCCGGGTTCTCCGGCTTCCTCCCACACTCCAAAAACATGCACGTGAGGTCAATTGAACACTCTAAATTGTCCGTAGGTGTGCATGTGAGTGTGAATGGTTGTTTGTTTCTATGTGGCCCTGCGATGAACTGGCGACTTGTCCAGGGTGTCCCCTGCCTTCGCCCTAAGACAGCTGGGATAGGCTCCAGCAGCAGAAGATGAATGAATGAACATGTTAACTAACTGTCCACCCGGGTGTTCTAACTAAATTTTTCTTTGTGCTACTGAAATTTTTAACTTGCTAGCACTAGCGCTACCACTTAAAAAGTTGAGCGTACAACCCTGTTTTGATATATATTTGTAATCCATTCTAACATTGCTTCAACACAAAGGTTTGCTTCAGCCAACAGGCGCCTCCTCGCTCAAAAAGTCATTCATGACGTAAACAGCCAGCAGCCTCTTAGGCCACAGGTTGATAGACTTTAAGGACATTTATTGACACGGGAAGCGTTGTTTTGGGCTAAACTGATGATGTCATGCCTGTGCTCCCATACTAATTAAATCAAGGGGACCCATTGGACGGCCACTCACTGTCAGGTGACTCTTTCTGTTGACTGTTTACTGCTTTGACACTTGATGCATATTTTGAGGTAAATGACTAAATAGAAACCGAGATGAAGACAACCTCAGCTTTTTTGTTTCAGGTTCCCAGGGCCTGTACACTGGTGATGAGTCATTTGAAAGCCCAGGTTAATTTAGCACTGGTTAACTCTCTGTCTTGGTACACCCCGTACTCTTAAGTCAGAGCGCTTCACAGTCGGCGTGGCTGCTGCTGGAAGTGACGGGTGAGAGAGACGCTGACCGTAATTCAGGAAATTACTCGCAATGAACCGCAAGAGTGAACTCTCTACAGTCAACCGTGATCTTCATGATGACAAATTGTTTTGAACAGGGAAATGAAGCAAAACTGAGACCTTATGTGTCAGCGTACAGTGAAAAAGTAGACATGATTGAATGTAATTGAGATATTGAACATTAAAAAAAAAAAAAAAAAAAGCTTAAAAGAAAAGACAAACTAAAGAAAAAGAAGAAAATTGCTATGTTTTCCATAATATTTATAATAGTTCAAAGTAAATGAATTTGGTCTAAATCGAATGAGCACACAAAACCTTAATGGGGTCCAAATTCTGGAGCTATAAACTAGGGATGCAAATTATTGATTCATTGATTAATCGTTAGTTGATTGACCTTATTGATCGATTGACGATTATTTGATGAGCAGCGATTTTTCCTGAGAATCTAAATTTCACAATGAAAAATGTTTAAAGAACACATTATTTAATCCTTAAACAATGTTGAGGGTCCAATGTGACCCAGTTTTACATTAGAGAACAGTAAAAACACCCTAAACATTTATCCTCTGACTTTAAATTGACTTCTATTGGGTCACATTTCCAACAATTTTTTTTAAAGTTGTTTAAAAGTAACTTGTTCTTGGTATACAGATGTACGCCGTCCAATTTACCCCAAAAAAACCAAGTGTAAAAAAATTAAATTTCATTTAATTGCGACTAATTTAATTTAGTCGATTCAATTCTTAATTGACAATTAATCAATAATCGAATAATTGTTAACATCCCTGCTATAAACCAGACTGCAGAGTGTCTAAAGAGTAAAAGCAGGTCCCAGAAGTGAGAACGAACACATCAACAAAGTGCTTCATTACTGAGCTCACTTTTAATTCTGTCATTCCCTGTATGTTTGAATGGCCTAGTGTTTTGTACACATTGTGTACGTCATTAAAAAAAAAAAGTGTATGACCTACTCTGGATGATAGAAAAAAAAAAACACCACCAACACTGTTAAATATGTGATGTGTGTCCGCCTGAACACACTCATTATGCGCTATTTGGCAAAGGTTCATCGTTTTTAGCTTTCCCCTCCCGCTGCCGCATGCCGAAAGATCCAGAGGCAGCAGAACTGGACTTTCGAGGTTTTCTCACGACAAAGGTGTCGACCACTTGGCTCCGTCCCGTTTGTTGTCTCAGGAAGTCGGGGCAGTGGCCAGCTGTGAGCAGGAAACGGACACGACCTCAGCACTTTAAAAACTCGCCAGTCAGGAAGTGTGCAAAGAAGTTATTCTGGAGGCCGACCCTCCCTGATAGCCCCCACCCCCACCCCCCACCGGCCCTTACACCGTCTGCCCTCTATATGCTGCCAGGCCTGCTATTAGCACACAGTGACCTAATGCCTATGAGATTTGTGGACGTGGATCAGAGACGGAGCTGCAGACGGGATAAAAACAAACCAGTTGAAAGCCTTTGGCTCGGCCGAACCGGAGAAGCTGCTGGCCTGGGTGGAGGTAGAAGGGGCGTCAAACAGGAAGCCCTCCCCTTCCACTTCCTCCTCCTCCCCTGCGTCCCGCATTGCATCAGCTCGCGCTCGTTTTCGCTGGCAGCGCTCGACGGCGGAATAAAACGCGAACAGATGTGTTTTCACAAAAAGGAGGGAGCGGGCGGAGTTTGGCCCAGCGTTCGGCTGTGAGCCTCGAAAAAAAAACAACCAAAAAAACAAACTTCTCACTGCCCAAAAAGGACATGTGTAAGAACTCGCAAAACCCAAATAGTTACCGAGCAGCGCCGCTCCTGCCAAAACTCGGCTCCCCACAAAAAAAAAAATAAGCGACAGTTGCATTTCACAAGAGCAGTTTTTTTTTTTTTTTTTTTTTTGCGGCCGTGACCTTTTTCTTGCGTCTATAACCTCCGGATTTCACTTTCTCCCAAAAATAATGTCGCTGGTCACGGCCGCCGTTCTTTTTTTCTGACTCTTTTTCTGAATGCCTCATCTCTGCGTGTTTCAGAGGCCTTTGTTGGGGTTTCTTGGTCAGAGTGACGGAGAGCGCGTTGTCAAGAAGGAGGCGCAGCTCAGTCAGAGTGGTGTGTGTGTTTAGTGGCTGGCGTTCAGGACCTACAGTAGCGGCCGTCCAGAACTAACATTCCACCAGCCTTTCGTAATATCGCACGGCCTTATGGGTACAGAATGTCCTCTTTCCTCAATGTATTTTTTTTTTCAATCTCTGACTCCCCTTTCTCTCTGTTTTTGTTCCCTGATTTTTTTTCACCCCTCCCTCTCCGCAGATTCGATATCTACAGGAAAGTGCCAAAAGATCTCACCCAGCCCACATACACAGGAGCGTTCAGTAAGTCCCCTCGCACCCCTAACCCACATTGACTGTTTAACCCTGAATATTGATTCTCATTGCAGCATTAATTTGGACCTAGTTAGCCACTATTAGATTTCCTGCAATATCTAAAAACCTTTTTTTTTTTTTTTTTTAACATAACAGATGGAATGTCCTAAATAGTCAAAGCTCAAAGAAAGTCATTTTTAAAGGGAAGACAACATTTTTAAGTTGATTGAATGGATCTCGTCAGGAAATTAGTCATGGAATCAATGGAAATCACTTTCAATTATAGGTCAGTCAGATTAAGAACTTGGAAACCCACGTTCCAGCTCGTTTTTATGCCAGTAAATTAATGTTTTTAACCGTTTGTCTCACACGAACCACCAATTTTCCTTGTTGAGATGAGATAGGTTAAGCTCAGCTAATTGGTATTTAGCAACACTGCAAGTCTCACAATTATATTTATGCTAAAATGACCTAGCTACTCCTCATATTCAACACATAGGCAGTGGCGTCTTTGGCTAATAAGTCAAAAGCTTCCTGCCAAGATTGTTTTTATTTACACTAGTCAATATGTCTTGAGTTAAACAACCTTCTGTCATTCCTGTCCACTCTGACGTAGCGTTAACCAATCACTCAGTTATAATAGCAGGACCTACAAGCTAGTAGTTAGCTCTTTTTGCGAGCTTTCACACGGAGGCCTTTCATTTAGGAGCTAAATGGAAAGTGCCAGACTCCGCTCTGGGGACACAGATTCACCAAAGTGCACCTCCTCAGGAAGGGGGCGTAACTGTAACTCAAGTACCTGCGTGTCCCGAGAGCGGAGGTATGCTCTCAGTCAGCAAAGGGGCCGTGCCTGTTTTCGAGCGACGAGCATGCGGAGAATGTAAATGATCGTGTCGTTGCTTATCCTCGGGCACCTGAGAAATCATCAGCGCCTAAACGCCGCTTTTCCTGTCAGCGCCCGCCTCGTCATCGCCAAGTCATTGTGTAAGCGGTGAGCTCACCGTGGCTAACTGCCTGACGGAGCACAAAAGGCCCCCGTTGACACATTTCTCATCTCCTCAGTCATGTGCTCACGATGGAAATTTATTTGTCAACAGACGAGGGACCGGTGGATCTGAAATGTCAAAAACAAGCCCAGGCGAACTGAGGTTGTAAAAGCGCCTCCCTGGATGGCGGCGACAGAGAATGAGCTCCTGCCAAACACACACACTTGAGTTTCCACCCATTGAGGAAGTGCATGGAAGTTCTTCCTGTACACAATCAACACCCTTCCTGTCTCCAGCCGCTGTCTCGGGTTTGAGGCCACGGGGTTTATTTGGATTATTAGACAAGCGTTATTGCTCCGGCCGGGCCTGGAGGCCAACACTCTGGCCTGGCCTGGCCTGGCCAGAAACAGACCCCCTGACAAAAGGTCAACTATTTGACCCCACCCCCCGTCTGCTTTTGTTATTCTGTTTTAGGGTCACATTCCTTTGAGGACAATTTATTTTTCTTTTTTCTTTGCGGTATTTACAATGAGTGACAGCTCTGTTTTCCACCACAGCAGGCTCCGGGAGCCCTTCCAGTTTTTGTTTTTTTGTTTTTTTTTTAACCCCGTCTGCCGTTTTTTGATTCATTTTTTTTTTCTTTCTGTCATAACACGTCTTTGTCTTCACCGCGCCGATTGGCATCTGGGTCATGCTGAGCTAATTTGGGGCGGTCTCCAGCCGCCTCGCGGCATAATTGTGTTTGTTTCTTTGAATGAAACTTCTTAAACCCACTTAATCCCATGTGTAGGCCATCGGGGACTCTTACATAAAAGTGCCTGTAAATCATCTGGCCTGTCACTGTTTCCATGAGCTTCCAACCAGAATCAGGCCACGGCGCTGATCCCAAATAACACCTTCCCAGCATTTGCCCTTTGGAGCCTGGCGAGAATTACTGTACTGTATGAACCTGCATGGGTGACCCATGTGTCATAGCGACACACCCTTTTTTTTTCTCGTTGTTTGTCGGTTAAACATTACCTCACTTTAAGGCCTCAACCACAGGGCCGGGCCACTGCGAAGCCTTCGCCAGCCTGTCTGTCTTGGGTCATGTGACCGTGTGATGATCCTAGGAGACAGTCGCCACACAAACACGTCTCACCTGCTGAGTAAGAGAGCTCATTGGCTGCGTTGGCGCCGAGCGGCTCCTCTGCGCCTCAGTTTTGTGAATACGACATTTTTGGGGCGGCTGATAGGTTTGAGATTTTAAATAAAGTTCACTTCGTGTTTTCTAGCAGTAATATGTGCGCCTACTACCCGAGGAAGAGAAAAGTCCATCCTTTACAGTAGGTGGCAGAGTAGGAGGACACGCCTTGATGATGTCACCAAGTCGGTTGAAATTATATGACACGGGTCATGTGACAAACGAGAACTCAATGTGCTTTAGGGAACAAATAAACAAACAAACAACAAATGGTGGTCAGTAGTACCTCAGCAGCACATTTTCCCACTTAGCGATACCTTCAATCAGGTCATGTTCCACCCCACAAGGTCACCTCCTAAAAAGAATTAGCATTTTTGTGGGTTAGACTGTCAACAAAGGGCTAACTGTGCTGTTTGTCTAAAGTTTTCCCCAATAGGCTAAACATATTTTAGCCTAGAAATATTTTTATTTTTATTTTATTTTATTTCCTTATTTCTTTTAATCTATATAATCTCCATTATTTTCTATGGCATTGTTGCCGTAACATTTTCCCAATGTGGAATTAATAAAGGTTTCTTCTTCTTCTTCTTCTTCTTCTTCTTCTTCTTCTTCTTCTTCTTCTTCACTCTATCTTCACATATTTTTGGATCATTATTCATGCGAAGCCATTCCGCAAGTTGAAAAGCAAACACGTATAAAACGGGTGGAATTCGCGACCTCCAAACCAACCCAGCTATTTCATCCCGGCTCGGACTCCACATCATATTTATTTTAAAGGCTGACGTTGGGAATGTGCTTCCTGTGTGTGTTGCGGCTGACGCCCCAGACCGGGTTGTTTTGCCGCTATCATGAGCTCACCTCCCTTCCACGGCCGCCCGCCGCGCCAGGCATTAATGTGTAATTAGCGGAGGAGGTGTTTGAAAAGCTCCGCTGCGGCCACCTTTAGCGCCATTCATTAAAGGGAGCTATTTAGGGGAAATGTGTTGCAGCTGCTGCTGAGCTCATTAGCGTCACGGCCTTCAGGTCAGCTGGAACAAGACGGCTCATTTGGCTCCCCGACGTTCCTTCAAACTCGTCATTTCGGAGTAATGTTTAAAAAAAAAAAAAAGAAGGACAGAAAAAACCAAAGATGTTGGTTTTAACTTTTTTCTCCCCCTCTTTTGTCGCAGTTTCCATCCTCTGCTGCGTCTTCATCCTCTTCCTCTTCCTGTCTGAGCTGACGGGATTCATCGCCACTGAAATGTAGGTGTCCTCCCGCAATATCCTGTGGCTGGAGCCCGGCCGATGGGCCCGCGGGGATGTTTCTCGGTTGCCACACAACCCCGCAGGTGCCCTGTCGCTCTGAGACAAACAAGACCCAGAATCAGACTTAATCATAAAGGTGAAAGATCCCATTATGATGCAGTCTGCTCGGGCCCGGTGAGTGGAGCCAGCTCCCTCACAGGAAATTGGCTTTGTGCCTGCGTCAGCGTCTTGGCTTGTATGCAACAGTGTGTGTGTGTGTGTGTGTGTGTGTGTGTGTGTGTGTGTGTGTGTGTGTGGGGGTGATTTAGGGAGGACGTGACATGACGGAACTGACTGAAAATAGACACATGAATGTCGCTGCTCGCACAATTTGGAACGACAAAAAGAAAACCTCCATGTGCAGTTTTCTTGCGCTTGTGTTGGTTTAAAGTCACGTGTGGCGTGAAAAATCAAACAGAAAAGTTAATGTTTGAACCGAGCTCCACTTTGTCTAACGTGTCCTTTGCTTTCTATTCTCTTCTTCCTCCCTCTCTCCGCCAGCGTAAATGAACTTTATGTGGATGATCCTGATAAGAACAGTGGTGGGAAGATAGAAGTGAGTTTAAACATCAGTTTGCCAAACTTACACTGTGATTGTGAGTATTTATACCACACACACACACACACACACACACACACACACACACACACACACACACACACACATACAACTAATGTATTTGCTTGTGGTTGGAATGTTTCTTTTTTTAGCGCCGCTGTTGAATCAAATGACTGTAAAAAACAAACAAAAAAACAAAAACAAAAACAAGACTAATGGAATCTTATTGATGCTAATTGAATTCTTACTGAGATTTTCCTTTCCAAAGCGCTCACTTGATTGTTGACTTTTCCTTTTTACACCATTGTGTTGTCAGGATTGGAAGTTGTTTGTTCATTGTTTTCTGGCAGCAGCAGTCTTGCCTCATCAGTTTTTAGTGTATTCCATTATCTGGCAGAATTACACTGCCATATAACTTATCTTTTAGCTTGGCATAGTTTAACATGGATAAACCATATCCTGGATTGGAACGGGAGTTCCGATCGTAAAAGCGTCTTGTTTACCGCAGCGTGCGGTGGCGTGTTGGTCGGAGCTGCTGCACCGTGCAAAATTTCTGCTTTCACTTGAATGTTTTACTCTGCACTTTACCGTGTTTATTGAGCAAATTCACCTCCACATGCAGATCGTGCATACAAAATAAACCATCATATATTACCGTTGTAATAACCAAAAATTTAAAGGTCCCATATCGTCTCTGTTTACTTTTTTTCCTTTCTTTTTTCAATCTGTTTTAATTCTGGGCTTCAGTGGAGCAGTGGTCAAAAAAAGTCAAAACAGCAGCAACAACAACAACAACAACAACAAACAGTAGAGATCTAAGAACCAGGAAGAAATAAAGCAAACCTATCTTGCCCTGTGTTTACAGCCCCCTGTTAAACTGATGCAGCGTCAGACCTTTCACACGTGGGGCCGAGACTTAAAAACAAGGCAGAGGGAGGGAGTGACACTCACCGGGCCGGGTGTGTGGTGTGGTTACTAACCTGACGAGAGGTCAGTGCCCTGTGTGACATCACAACAGGATCTGATTTCCACGACGACGACTCCGAACCTGTCGCTCTGGGAGCAGCGGCGTAGACAGCAGAAAGGAGGAACTTTTCCGAGTTCTCGGAGACACGTAGTTGTCAGATGACGCTGGTCAATTCATTTTTTTTTAAAGCATGTAATATAAAATGGAACCTTTTGTTTAATAATAATTAAAAAAAAAAAAGTTTCCAAGGTTGATAATTAACAGCAGATTAGATTTTACTAGGCGGCGTCACACGACGAGCCCTGTGACGAGTCGTGCACGTGGACGGCACGGCGCGAGTGAAGCCACAAGTAAACACGCAGCGATTTCCAGGGATATCCAAAAATGGAAAGGCTGACAACCCCCACCCCACACACACACCCCCTCACCTCCACCGCCTGTGTGAAAAATATAATCCCAAATCTTTTGCGAGACTTGTGAGCCTTGCGAAGCCTGGCAGCTGCGCACCATGTGTTCGCTGCGTCCCGTAACAAAGGCAGCATCCTGCTGTTTCCACTTGAAGCCCTTGATCATCCTGTGTACTGGCTTTGTTGATTTGCAGATTTTTTTTTTTTTTTTCTTTCCCCCCCGCGCCCCTGCTTCCAGAGAAAACCGGAGCCTCCTAAAATACCTTTCCGCCAAAACAGAGCGAAAATGTTTCTTTCGGCACCGAGCAGCGCTTAAAACAGTGTCGTCATGGAATTGCTTGGAAGAAGAACCATCGTTTCATCATGGACTTTTCTTTTTTTTTTTTTTCCCCCCTTCTATCTTTACCTTCCCTGCTGTTCCATTCCGTCGGCCCAGCTCCTCCCACTGACCTTTACAGGTTGGCAGGTCCTGAACTGTGACTTCATGGAAAAACATAGTGCAATAATAGTGCGGCCGTTTCTCCCCCACCTCCGCCCGACGACGACCCCAGATCCAGTTTACACCCGGCCGCTTTCTGACGCCTCTGAATGTCTTAAAAAGGAGAAAGGAGCAGCTCGCCGGCTCCTCCAGCCCACTGCATCTTAACTCGTTATTTGTTGCAATGTATTTTAAGACCGGGGGGCAGACGAGAGGAGGGAGCGGCGGGGCCGACCTGCCTCGAGTGTCAGAGGTGCAGCGCAGGTCAAGTCGGAGTTTTAACACACCTCCGCACAGAGACGGTTGTGTCTGCGCCGCCAGTCAAAACACAACGCAATGCACACACACAGACTCTGATATGAAACACGTATCCAGAAAGTGGTGGATGTAAGCAACACATTATGGCCGGATGTTTTTGGACACCGAGCAGGATTTTTAACAAGCCCCCCGTTACAGCCGGATTTGTCATCCTGGATTCCAGTGGAGCAACTTGACTGGATTACAGCCCTCTGGTTACCGCCCGCCATGGCACAGCTAGGTTTTAGCTTCCTGCTAACTATATCTGCTGATTTGTTTGACCCGCTGGTTTCATGTCAATTGAAAATGAACAAAAGCAAAGTTACAAAGTCAGTGTCTTTTTAGCCCCATGGGATTTGGCTCTTTATTGACATGACTCTGAAAACACTGAAAAAATGGATGAAATAATCCTATTTTATAACTTTTGTACTATTAATGTCATTTCTTTAAGTGTGGCAGGCCGGATTAAAAAGCTTAGCGGGCCACATATGGCCCCCGGGCCATAGTTGGCCCATGGCTAGGGGACACAAAGACAATAGCCATGAGCTTTAGTAACAAAGTCCTGGCCTGGAGCGGTGGTCGCTAACCTGAGAGAGGTAGAAGTGCCCTCTGTGATGTCACACAGGGGCTAAACTGCGTTTGTTGTTGTTGTTTTTTAGCCCTAATCTTTGAAAAATGGAGCAAGCAAATGAAGTCAAGGACTTCGACTTTACTCGCTCTGTCTGTCTTTACATTTTGCATCATGTGGGACCTTTAACCGGGTGGCAATAAGGATGTGCCTCTTTAATTCTTCCAACCGTCAGTCTTTGACGTACAAATCAACTTTAATTCTTCTTAATCGAATGTCTCTCTTGAAGTTACAAGGATGATTTTTGTGCTTTCACGCACAGATGAGTCACTTATCGAGCGGCGTACGAATTTAACCCTTTGAATTCCTCCTCCATCAGCGTTTTCACCCGTCACTACTAACTGTGGCTTGATGTCAAAGGCGATTGCCTCAGTCTTTCAAAGCTTTGCACCATGAAATGGAACAGTGATGGGCCCTGATATTTTTACACAATGATTTAAGGGGATGAATCAGCCACCGTCAGTTGTTTCGTTTCCCTCCGTTGACTCATAGGTCTCTTGCGTTCGGAACAGCCCAAGAAAAAATGTGAGGCATTTTTCTTGGTTAGATTTTTTTTTTAATTTTTTTTTTTAATTTTTTATTTTTTTTGCTATCTGTCGGTCTTATCTTGCGCCCTCTTCCTCCAGTGGTGGGTCTGGACATCCAGGACGAGATGGGCCGACACGAGGTGGGCCACATCGACAACTCCATGAAGATCCCCCTCAACCATGGCGACGGCTGTCGCTTCGAGGGAGAGTTCAGCATCAACAAAGTGAGACCTGAGTGCTCGGTGCTGCGTGTTTGAGGACCTGCGGCGGTCCTCTGTCTGTCCTCACGACGCCTCGTGCGTCAGACTTTCCAGCGCGTTTAAAATCATTAACCCAGCAGTTGCGGAAAATCTCGGGATGCGTGAAGCATTTGGGAGTGAAGCGCCGTTTAGTTTCCAGCTAAATGCGTGCGTGCGCACAGTCGGCGCAGGTTAATTGCCCAACTAAATGCGTTGCAGGTGCCCCCTTAATGCGTTTCCTCGCACCGCTCTCACGTTTTCTCTCTTTTGGCCCCGCTAGGTGCCGGGAAACTTCCACGTGTCCACTCACAGCGCCACGGCGCAGCCGCAGAGCCCCGACATGACCCACAACATCCACAAGCTGGCCTTCGGCGAGCGCCTTCAGGTCTGCGGCACAAATAAAACCGAAAACGAGAGCCGCGGTTTGCTAGCTTACTGGTTTCAGTCCGCGTCATCGCGTTTTTTTTTTGTTTCTTTGTTTCTTTGTCGCGCAGGTGCAGAATGTAAAAGGAGCCTTCAACGCGCTGGGAGGCGCCGACCGGCTGGCGTCCAACCGTAAGTACGCCTCGCATTTTTTGCTGACAAGTAACGACGTAATTAGTGGAGACACCTAGTGGCTGGCTGACCCGGTGCTGACGCTGCATCTTTGAAAAGCAAACATGACCCAAAAAAAGTTCAGCCATTTTTGGACTTTGTGCGCTGAAGAACTTGTCGGCTTGATTGTGAAACAAACTCTCTCTCCTGTTGCAGCTCTGGCCTCACACGACTACATCCTGAAGATCGTTCCGACCGTGTACGAAGACCTGTCGGGCCGGCAGAGGTTCTCCTACCAGTACACCGTGGCCAACAAGGTGCTTCCCCGACCGCCGCCCCCCCCCCCCCCCCCTTCCCTTTCCCCGCTTTTCCACACGAGCCGCTTTTCCACACGAGCGGCTCCGTCCGTCCGTCCGGCCGCCGTACGTCGGACTCTCCCAACATATGGGGCCCCCGGGGGGCG
This sequence comes from Nelusetta ayraudi, assembly GCF_046127955.1. Taxonomy (NCBI): domain Eukaryota; kingdom Metazoa; phylum Chordata; class Actinopteri; order Tetraodontiformes; family Monacanthidae; genus Nelusetta; species Nelusetta ayraudi. The sequence goes on along the minus strand of NW_027466193.1, from coordinate 288,879 downwards.
GCCAACCTGCCGTGTTGACTCGTGCACTCACCTGGAAGCGAAAGCTCAGCACCTCGCCGCCCGGCGGTGACTGGAAGCCTCTTCGCTCAGATGTCAACAAACCATAAACGGGCTTCTTAGAAGCGACGCTGACTGACAGCTGGAGTTCGGAGTCATAACAGTCGGCGGCAGGACGAGCGGGGACGAGGGCCGTTGTTGCTGCCGACTCTCCCTGCCAAGGCGTAAATAGAGCTCCGGCCCCAGGCCCCCGCAGCCGCTCGCTGAATTTATGAACACTGTCAGATGTATACTTGAAGCTTCCACTAGAAATGTGTTTTGTATAAACTCCCCGACGCGCAAGTCATCACGTAAGTCGCATTCTGCAGCCCGCTGCGAGCTGACTTCACCGGCGCTCCTCCGGCCAAGATGAGCTTCTTTTTTTATGAATCACTTATGACTTTTCGGGTGACTTTATCTATAAACAATGTCCGACTGACTCATCAGCGTCACCGCTAGAGATAAAAAAAAAAAAATGAGATCACAAATGCCCCGAGGTTTTTTTTGTTTGTTTTTTTTTCCCTAAACATTGCCGGATCGGTTGTCACCGATTCGATATCCGAGGACGATCCAACAGGACGACGAGTTCTCTGACGCGCTTCTTCTTCCCCTCCCGGTACAGGAGTACGTCGCCTACAGCCACACGGGCAGGATCATCCCGGCCATCTGGTTCCGATACGACCTCAGCCCCATCACGGTCAAGTACACGGAGAGGAGGCAGCCCCTGTACCGGTTCATCACCACGGTGAGGGAGCCGAGCGGCAAATTGTTTGAGCTGTGGGTCGGTTGCTGTTGTCGACGTCTAAACACACGGGAATAAACAACGGTTAAAAAAAATGGGGGGGGGGGGGGGTTCGGGGTGAAGAGCAAAACTGTTCACACACCAGCAGCGAAACAGGGCTTTGGACAGGAGCAAGTGCAGAAGTTCCACAGTCACTTCCTGATGTATGCAGGCTTGAGGTGGGACAGCTGGGGGCGCTGCACACTGACACCGACACCACCTCTTGAAACACAGCAAGTCTTTCACATCATGATCAGATGACACATTAAATGTTAAATGTAATTCTCAAAAAACAACTCTACAGGTTGCTTTCTGCTATTTTGGGACGTAATTTGTTGAAGAAAGAGAAACGCACAATAAGCAGTTAGGGCGAGTTAGGGCCAAAGAAAGAAATAAACTTGCATCTGGTGTATAAAAGGCCTTTACCACTAACTTTTAACTTTAACTTTAACTTTCAAAATCCTGGGAATGAGTTCCGTCTTTGAAGACTTACGAGTCGATTGTTGGGTCGCCGCCGTCTTTTCGGCTCATATTTTGTTTTTAAAGTGGGCACTTTGCATCGCTCTGGTTCGCTCTTGGCAGGCTGCTTGACCGAGAACTTTTACGCGCATCCGTTTATAAGCAATCAATAAAAACATTATGGTAGCGTCGGAGTCTAAAGCGCTTCCGCTGGAGTCAAACGGCTAAAAGCGGAACGTATATTAAACGCTTGATGGCCGAAGAAAGCTGTTCCTCAAATAGATTTAATGCTAAGCTGCGTTTCCTGTGAGAAAGAGCAGATGTCAGCGTGCACGTTCATCACGAGCGACGTGAGCTCAGCGCGCGGCCTGACGTCGACGTCGGGGGTTAAAAAAGCCTGGACTCAAAAACTCTGCCAGGACTTAGCGTAGCATCATAGCTGCGTGCAAAGCTGCCTGCCAGAGTCTATAAATCCATTCACACTTTCATATTTCGCCATCTTCAGCATCTTTAAAGGTTCCTCCCGACTTGCGGCCACTTCGTTTGGACTTGCAGCTGAGCGGCGCCGACTCATGACGGCGCCCTTATTGTTTGCTTATTAGTCACGGTTCAAGGTTGTGAGTCAACCTTCCGTCCACTGGATTCCAGCATGCTGCGCTGTCCTGATTCAAAGCAGCTGATCGGCTATCAGACGCGATCTGAATGGAGAGAAAAAGAAAGAAAGAAAGAAAGAAAGCTGACTGGTTGTTCCTGTTTTGTGTCTGTGCGTTTGCTTTTCGTCCGTCAGATCTGCGCCATCGTCGGAGGGACGTTCACGGTGGCGGGGATCATTGACTCGTGCATATTCACCGCCTCAGAGGCCTGGAAGAAGATCCAGATTGGCAAAATGTCATGAGGGCCTCCACGCCCTCCTCTCCCCTTCCCCTCCACACCCTCTTCCTTCTTTCCTTGTTTTATTTATAAATGCAAAGTTGCTTGCCTGTTAGTTAAATCCACCGCCCCCCCCTCCCCTCCCCTCCCCTCGCCCATCCCAACTGCCGCCGCCGCCGCCCAGACATCTTCTGTTTCGAGATCCTACAGCCAGCGTGGTGGTCGCGGCGGCCCGGGCGCTGGATCTAACCAGCAGGCTGCTTCACTGTTACTGAAGGGAGCTCTCTGCGATGACGTGTGGTTGTTGACTATCACATGTCCGCTTCCGTCTGTCTCCAGTGTCTGGAGGGGAGAGGGAAGAAGTGCAAAGTAAAGTGTGCGTGTGTGTGCGTGTGTGTGTCGGGGGTTAAACCAGGATGCTCATTGGAAGGCTGCATTCTGTGAGTTATACTGATTGAAAAATGAAATTTTTTTGTTTTGTTTTGTTTTTAACGCGCCCTGATATCCACGTTGCTGTTGAAACTTGACGCTCAGCTCCCCACACGTGTTCAAATTTAACACCATTCCAATTTTCATCCGTCGGTGCCAAAGGAAGTCATCGGTAACGTGAAGCGGGCCTTCCACAGGATTTGCATCATTCACTTTATTCAAAGCCACATTTTGTGTCACGTGGTGTTGTTTTTTTCCCCCTCCTCGGTGTAAACTTACAGTCTCGATGCTCATGCATGTTACTGCTTTAGTATTTTTCCTCTGAACAAGAATCTGTTATTTTCAACAGTCCCATCTCATTTAATTCTCGTTTTCTTATATGGTGGTGGTGGTGGTGGAAAAACCTCATGCAGTTGTAATGTACTGTATCGCGTTAAGAGTCGCTCTTAAATCTCCAAGTGCAGTTTATTTTAGTGCAGTCACCCTCATTAAGCCACATGCTGCACGTGCACAGAACTGGATGCTTCAGCAGGATGACGTTTTCATTATAACAGTTGCTAGAGTACAAGAACGATAAGAATTTAGTTTACAACAGGATACAACAATATTAAAATGCACACAAAATTTCTCTGGCAGATATTTAATAATAATACCTGTCATTTTTTTTTTTCTTTTAACATTGTACATAGATTCCTGGCTCATTGTGTTCCTTTAGCATTATAACCATTGTAACAAAAATGAAAAAGGGGTTATATAGAAATAGAGGGACGTTTTTTTTCTTCATTTCTTTATAATATTTTTTTTGTTTTTTGTTTTTTGTTACATTTCTACTGCCCTGTTATAAAAGGACCTGAGGGGTCGAGCACATGGATGAAAGTCCTGAACTGTTTTTCTACTGTAAAGGCATTTTATTTCCTGTTCCGTCTCATTTAACTCTGAATCTATGAGGTCCCTTGAATAAAGGTGCCAGAAACCAACTGCCGTCTCCTGTGTCTATTTATATTCGGCTTCTGTTGTTAGAAAATGAAGGGCTGAGAAAGTCCTTACAAGAAAAACAAAAGCATAACTTTGTGCTAAACGTTTTAACAGCGCAGATGTAAGAAATAGCTTAAAAAAAGACGTCTGCTACATAGGATATGAAACATTTTACTCCTCTCTCAAATAGCTGTGTATCTGTAATATGAGCTGATGACTGCCCCCCGCCCCCCCCCCCCTGTGTGTGCTGGGTGGACTTTGCACCCTGGACATTGCTCATTACCCTCCGCTAACAGCTAATATCAACACCTCGTCGCCTGTCGTTTGTGATGCGAGCGCGTCCGAGGGTGTTAAGCTGTCATCCCTCCTGCGTCCTGCTCTGATAAGAGTGTGACTCACTCCCTTGTTCACCCCGTGCCGCGTCCCCTCATTGTTGCCTCCGTCACTTCAGTGCATGCTCACCTCGTCCTCACCCACGCCAGGTGACACACAGAGCCGCAAATAGTCATTTTATCCAGATAATGTGTCCCTGGCCTGTCCAGTGTCAGAGTGTGTGCTAAAACACACAGCCCTGGAAAATTAGCTCCTTGTGATGTCACAAGGATAAACACTGATAAAAGTCCCATTTACTGGTGCTGGCAGCACCTCCGCCATGTCTTATTTTCTTTCCCAATATTTCAAAGGTCAAACAAGTAAGGCTTCACTGCTATACATACAACACTATTTCACATTAATTAGGCCAATGTATACATATTTTTTTGTTATCATAATGTGAGGCTGCTTCACTGCTGTCTTGAACGAGAAAAGGGCCTAAAACTGTGGACAATTTAGGACATTTAAACATGACAACATAAAATCTAAAGTCATCTACTGGAAACATGAAGAGTTGTTTTTTTTTTTTCCTTTATTTTTCCAAATATAATTCATAGTTTGTACAAAAGAGGAGAGAATATATTTATATAAAAAGGTAAAAAATATAAACATATGGATGAAAAATATTGTTTTTTGTCATAATACTGCCACCCAGTGGCTTTTTAAAGTAACTTCAGGCACGTACGATTCAGTCCATGTTGAGGCAGCAGCCCTAGAGTCTCCAACCTGAGTCTTATCATAAATGACTGTTTACGTGTCATTCGTGGGATGTTATGATCCTTCACAACACTTTCTTTTTCTTTTATTTCTTGAAAATTTTCTTTATTTTCTCCCCCCCCCCCGTCTTCGAGGAGAGATCAGACGTTGGAGGAGGCCAAGCACGGCCCGTCGGCCGAGGCGAAGAAGTCGCAGAAGCCCTCCTCGGAGAGATGGCCGTACTCGTTGTTGTAGAAGGTCTGGCCCGACAGCTGGCTGAAGAAGTCGCGGCGGTACAGGGAGCCGCCGGCGCTGTCGTCCCGCTCCAGGGAGCAGCGAGACGCCGTGAGGGGCTCCGTGCTGCTGCTGCTGCCGAAGCGGCTGAAGGGCAGAACGCACAGCAAATCAGCGCCGTCATTTATGATTCATGGCGGCAAAAAAAACAAAAAACAAAAAAAACAATTCCGTCAAGCGGCACAGAGGGGGAAAATAGTTCTACCTGGTTAAAGTTACTGAATGATTTAAAGGTCCAGTATTTTTTTTTTTTTTTTTTTTTTAGGAAGCCCGGTATTTAAGGAAGCCCGCCTGACAGCTCGTTTCATATTTAGGACACCGTCGGGTGGGCTTCTTTAAAAATGGCGGCGCAAGATGGCAGCGAACAAGGAGCAAAGTTCTTATGTATGTGAGAGCCGTTGTAAGGGCAGAAAAACCAAATTACTTTTATTGTATTGCGAGTATACACTTTTATTAACGTATTTATGGGCTGTATGTTAAGCTTTTGCCAATTTAAAAAATCATAAATCAAGCCAAATTTTACACACTAGACACTTAAAAGAAAGTACTCACAACAGCAACTGACACATGAGCTGAAGTGCGGTAATGGTGCTGGCCTGAGAGCTAAAACAAACCACAGGGTTTCTGCCTGGCAGACAGCCTCGCTGTGGTGAGGGTCTGTCTGTCTGGACCAATGAGTAAATGGGTGTGTTGATGGATAATTGTGGTAGCGAGCATCCGGTAGTTAAAAGGGCGGCGAAATTACAGTTCCCACCGAGGCGGCAACAGGTATTCACACAAACACACAAACACATTGTCATCGAATGGCTTCCAGGAGCGGCAGCAGAAGTGCGACTTCAGAGGAACAAAGAGCGGCTCGTCAGCACACCTGATCCCTATGAAGGCTCCCCACCTCTAAAGTCCGCCCTGATCCCTGGCAATTAACTACATCTGCCCACCTCCTATTGTTTGACAATCATTAACAGCCCCAGTGTTGTGTAACATTTGTCTCACATCCAAGGCAAGCGAACGAATGAAGTTTTTGTTGTCAACAATAAAGAAAGAAAAGCAGCCACAATTTCTGAAACACACACAAGGATTTTCCTGCAAACACGACATCACATTTGAGGCTTTTGAGTTTTGAGGGGTACTATTTCCTCCCGCTGTGGCAGCAGCCGTAGCTTCGCTTCATCTTTTTGCTCATCCATTTTTAATGCTAGTCTGAAATGTGGATCTTTAACAGCAGGCGAGGCCTCCCACTCCCCCAAGCAAGGCATCCCAGCTCCTCCTCGGGCACCCTGGGGTGCTGCCGGGCCTGATGGAATAATGTAATAGCTTTCCAGAAAGAGTTATTATTTCCTTTTGCAAGATGAATATTATATTTCAGCACGATCCGCGGGTCTCTTTAATGTTACGCAGTGGATTTTTGCAGGAATATTCATGCTCAAAATAGCCAAAACCATGTGATCCTCCATGTGAGAGTCCACGGCTGCGAGATGCAGAGAAAAGCCACTAACAACTAATCACGCTCTTCTTTTAGTAGATGCCTCACCTAATGGGAGGGCGATTTCTTTAATTACATCCAAGAATGGAAAACCCACGCATTTTTCTCCGCCTAAGTGGGGAGCCGTGCCCTTTTGTCGTTTTGTGCTGATTAACCCCTAATTACTGTTATAAATTATTTCAAAATTACACAGGCATCAGAGTGGCTTCTCATTTGGCGCCACACAAGAGCCAATCAAGGCGACTTGCCGGCTCTGCGCTCTTCTGTGAAACATCATCATCAATTGTGCACACCTGACGGAACTGTTGCTGAAGTGTCGTCGTCTTTCAGATACCTGCTTTGGAGTGATTTTTCAGGTTTTTCTTTTTCTGACAACTTTGTACCTTTGCACAAATGCGGGGACATTTGTGCACAAACATTTGTACTTTCTACCTCCTACGTTGGTTGGAAAAACATGCTCTTCGCTTTTGGGTTTTGAAGTGGAGCTATTCAGACTCTGCTGTTGTGTCGTTAAATACGATACTGATAGATTATTTTAGGGTTACTCTGGGTTTACATTCTTTTGCCACCTCTGACTGTGCGACACGGTGGGACAGGATGGGCGCTTCTAATGATTTCCAAAGACTTTTTTGTGAATCAGCTCTTCCACGGAAAAGTCCTTAAGTTCGTTAAATCAAAACTGCACATGTGTATCATCATTTAAAAAAAAAGAAAAAAAAAAGACAAACCTCTTTGAGGCGGCGTCTCTCTGCTGGTGTTCAATCCTCTTCAGCTCTTCGGAGGCCAGCACCATCCCGCTGTCCGTCTGGTTGTCCTGCGGAAGTTGACGCGGCTTCTATTAACCGGCTCACAGTCAAAGTGGTATTTTTGTCAAAATGTCACCGCTGGCTTGAACAAATTGGCGTGTGGAGAAAGGCAGGAGCTCACTTGGGGGGCTTTCTGAGAGTGCACCTCCAGGGGCAGCTCCTCAAATGTCTTCACCCTGGGCTGGTATAATTTGGAGGGGGCCACAAAGACGCAGCCGGCAAAGGGCACACAGTTATAATACCTGGTCCCCAAAGGTAGAAACGATGGTCGCATTAATACATGATAATACACACATTCCATGGACTCACTGCAATATATCACAGTAATAAATCATGTATCAAGCCAAGTGTCTTGATGGAATTCAAAATCTCAATATTAAAAAAAAAACAAAAAAAAAAACTTTAAATATTCATAGATAGACCAAAAAACAAAACCCCCCCCAAAAAAACAGTCATATGTTCATGTGAGCGGTGCAGCGGGGGAGAGTGTTTGCACTCCCAGATATAAGTCACCCTGGAGGTGAACGCTGTGGGTGATAAAGGGATAAAACCGGTGTTGCGCAACACGTTGCCAAAAGTAAAAAACATCCCCCCGCAGTGGGACCAAACAGTCGGCACAGCTCCACTTTCTCCTGATAACGACCCTCTCTTATCACTCTGGAGCCAGTCCACAGCCCAAACAGATGACCACAGCGAGGTGCCGGGTGAAAAACCTCGGAGAAAAGACTCTCCGAGCAGACCTTCGCGGCTCCATTATTCAGAATACATGAGGCTGGCTCCCGTTTTAAAATTGCTCATCAAAGCAGCACATTGCGGCCCTAGAATGGGCGTTCCCCCCCCCCCCCCCCGAAATTAGCAGCACGTTCACGTCAGGTGGCTCAGAGTGCAATGGCACTCTTGTCCAGTTTCAGGGAGCAGTCTCCAGACACCTGAGAGGTTTCTAGCGCTTTGAGAACATTGTCGAGTGAGACGCATAGCGCTGTCACACCATGAAATTGAAACGTGTCAGTGACATGATAACCATCCTGGCTGATTTGATTCCATAATTGCAGGTTCCCATAGCCTTTAGCGTGAAATCACCTAAATGGCTCATATTCCTAAATATAACTACAGCAATCCTCCGTCGAATTGGTCAAATGTCAAATATTTCAAATGTGACTCGACAATCTTCACACTTTGACAATATATCTATAGTGTTTGTATGTTGAAATAATAAAAAATAAACTCACAATGTCACATGTAAACAATAACCGCATCATATGGGAATGACGCTGATCCGTATAACTTTCTATATTTACATCTCAAAAACACCTCAAGAGCAACGAGCTGTGACAACCGCCAAGCAGTTCAGCAGTGCAGCAGGAGAAAAGAGACCAAGTGCTTCTCATGACAGCCATCTGATTAGAGATACAGGCCCAGATAAACAGTAATAACAGTGTAATATCCATTTCCAGCAGCCATGGATATGGATTAATCGCAGTAGTGTGCCCCCCGCCCCTCCTCCCCTCCAAACTATACAATTAGTGTGCATACACATGTACTGCGTGTGTACGTTTGCACAAAGCAATTAGGAGATCATGTGATTGGATACACGAGTGAGATCAGGTCTGGGATTGTATCTTTCTCATTATTATTAAATTACTTGGGAACCATTTTTATGTTAAATTCAGTGCTTGCCATGGCAGTACCTGTTGGGCATAGCGCTGGCCGCCAGCCTCAGCTCCTCCTCGGATGGAGGCCGCGACGAGGCCTGCGAGAAACCGTCATCCTCCGAGCTCTGGGACTGGTTGAGGGGGGTGTAGTCCTTCACATCCTGGCAAAAAGGCGAGCGATCGGGTTGAAGAATGAAAAGGCGACTCTGATGCTGCTGAGCCAACGTCTCCGGGACGTGGACGACTTACGGGTAGGCTGTTGTCCTGCAGCAGGTCCCCCAGGATCTGAACCAGCGCCGGGAACGGCGGCCTCTGCTTGGGCTCGCCGTGCCAGCACGCCAGCATGATGCCGTATCTGCCAGCGGGGGGCAGCAACACGACAGCAGAGGAGGGGGGAAAAAAAAAGTGATGTCAAGCCTTCTTCAGCGAATCGGTGGAAAAAAAAGCTGTTCCAGTGCTAAACTCTGGACAAAGAGTTTTTTTTTTTTTGGGGGGGGGGGCTGTAATATTAATTATCTTTCAGAAAAGACTGAATACACAGAGGGAAGCTCGTCATGTGAATTGGATGTAACAGATCAAGGGGAAGGGGAAAATGAAAGGCTGCTGGTACATTTCAGGGGAGGCGGTGTCTGGGGCCCTCATCCTGACGCCGTCTTTCAGTCGATTGCAGAAGTCTTCGTCGATCTGCACTCCCGGGTACGGAGACGCACCTGGCAAAGGAAGACGGTGAGACGTATCAGACTGGAAAAAGGGAAAAATTCCTGATTGCGTTGGAAAGCAATTTCCGAACGTTTCCGAATTTTTTTGGCCACAAAAACAATAATTGATTTATTTATTCATTTATTTTGGACTGAGGGAACTGAGCGCGCGGGTGTTTACCCAGTGAGAAGATTTCCCAGAGGAGAACTCCAAAGGACCACACATCACTTTGGCTGGTGTACACCTTGTCAAAGATGCTCTCGGGGGCCATCCACTTCAGAGGCAGGCGAGCCTTGACAAAAACAGGCCAATGTGAGCGTTGAGCGTTGCGTAAAACTGAGGAGGCACCGGCGGTTCAACTTATGTGGGTGACTTGATAAAGGGAAGCGAAAGCACCGTGCGCGGCAGTGAACCCTGGTGAGAAGTGTGAAGCGGCTCTGTGACGGGCGGCGGTGCCTTACGTTGCCTTTCCTGACGTAGTCGGGGTCTTTGTATATGTCTCTGGCCAGGCCGAAGTCACAGATCTTCACAATGTTGCTTTCTGACAGGAGAATGTTCCGGGCTGCCAGGTCTCTGTGGATACACTGTGGACGATACACACCAGCGCACACGCACACACACACACACACACATACATACATCAGGTCTGAGCGACTGCTCCCACCTCGCTTTCCTCTGATATTTGAGTCACAGTCCAGAGATCTCCTATTTTTGAGATGAGAAACACTGAATCTGTCTGGCGCGTATGTGTGTGTCTGTGCGCGTGTGTGTGTGTTTTCTTTGATTCTTGTTCTTCCACCATTGTGAGGAACCAGCGTGTTTCGACCGGTGGAGCGAGGACCTTTATTCGATTCATGAATTGAGGTGATTTACAGGTTGGGGTTAGACACGGTGTTCAGGACTAGTGTGCGGGTATTCTGAACAAAAGAACGGAACACGGATGGTCGTCAAACGAGTCTTGAGAAGGATAACGACAAATGTGTATCCGTGTGTGTAGGTGTGTTTTTTCCTCCCTGTTATATTTAGCCTTAAAATACAGAAGACCACAAGAAGAGAAATTGAAATTTCAAGATGAAGAAGTCGAAATTCTGAGTAAAAAAAAACCTGAAAGTCCGTGAATAAAATCGAAATTTTGCAATTAGTGTCAACATGAAGTAGGTCAAAATGTCGAGGATAAAGTCGAAAGGCTCCGTGCGCACGTCTTAGTGGAGTACTTCCTTTTTCGCTAGTTTCCTGATTACTGTGGGTGAACATTGAGGGACACACCCTCCGGCAGTTTACTTTTAACTGTGGCTAACTGGTTTTATCCACCACCCATCCAGTCTACTCGCCAATTTCCACTTTATTTGCGTGGACTTTACTTAGGAAATTTCTACTTTATTAAGAAAATATGTACTTCATTCACAAAATCTTGACATTTTTTAACATCAACTTGCTACTTAAAAGTCGAAATGAAAACTTGAAAAAAAAACCCCTTCCTGTAATATTTTCTTCTGGCCCTAATCCTCTTTCTTGCTAAAAGGCATGTGCCGAAAAATAGCAAGTAAATATTAACCAGCTGAGCGCTGGACGCACCACAGAGACAGATCCAGAATTCATGCAGCTGAGAAATGAACCTGGCTGCAGGCTGACGACTGGTTCTGGTCACTTACAAACATGTTGCCTGGAGTCCAGCACTGTTTCAGCCGTTTCATTTTGAATTCATCATTGTTAGGATAAACACCGAGTGAATCCTAGAAACCGCCTGGCTGCATACTCAGGCGGTGACCTCGACTTATTTCACACACATTCACGCACACACAGAGGGCTACGACTTCACGGGTGATTGGTGTGTTACATTTAAGTCTGGTAAACCTCTGATCGGTGCCCAAGATTAAGTTTGACAGTAATATAACTATAATATATAATATATAATATATATTTACAATATATAGATGTAAAAAAAACAACCCTCTCTGAGTCTGGGAGTGGTTTTCTGAGGGGGGGAAGGGCTTTGCTCAGGAGGCTTTGTGAGTTTGCCAACACAGTGCTAATTGCCGTGCTAACAACAACGTTAACATTTCTATTTAACACATGACGCTTGTTTAATGTCCACAAAGATGTTCAGCGCCAGATTTTCCCTCGCGGTATTGCTGTGTAGTTAACCGCATCCGTGAGGACTAATTATCCTGATGGACACTGTGGTTCAAGGTAGAACCACAAGGCTCATGAAAGCATGCGTTCACGCGGCAGCACTGGGGAATAGTGCAATTAAGTGGTTCTGGGCATGTAAGCGGTTCTTTGAAGTGCGATATCACAAATGCACCAGACTCGACTTCGTCGTTGCACGTTCATGAAACTGACTGAAAATCGTTCCAGTATTAAGCTGCGCAACACGTTAGATTACAGGTATCGCACGCACTCACCTGGTGCAATATTCAATTACTTGTTAACACATATAGCTAAAGGGCCAATGGCATGGCACCAAGTCAATGCATTTAGGCGCGTAGAACTGTCGAAGACGACGTACTGAAGTTCAAAATGAGCATCAGAAAGAGAAGAAAGGGGGTTTAAATGACTCGGTGGTTGGTGCCAGACGAGCTGGTGTGGAAAACTGAATGAGGAGGTGACTGTAGGATGTGACTGTAGGGGTTTTCTCTCACCTTTTGGCAGGCGACAGTGCCCTTTGTGACACAACATAGGGGTTATTTCAAGAACTAGGTGTGTTCTGGGTTATTATTGCTAGAAGATATTGGTAAAGTTGGTTCTACAATTTATAGGCGTTCAAGTTGTTGACTGAACGCATCAATTTCAATTGTGAACTTCTGACCATACTTTCAATGCTACTATGTACTAATTAATTTATACCACAATCTGAGTAAATGAATTACTGAACATAGCCAAAAATGCACTACAGGTTTATAAACACTGTTTCAAGTTGGAGCCACAGATGGAACAAGTAGGAGAGGGGGGAAGAGGTCACAACAGTCTCTTCAGGCTGAGTCAGAGAAACGCTTGTTTTTTAAGGCCAAACAAACCTTGTACATTGTTGGAAGGACAAAACCAAAATCAATCTATTAAATCTGCAAACGGCCGAGATAAAATGCAGCATTGAATACTGGTGTGCCTGGAGTGTGTCACATTTTGCTGCTTCTCCTGGATCAACAGATAGAGTCAACCCCGCCCTGAATAAATATGCATGATTGTTCTGTCCCCCACTGTGGTTCATGGTAAGTTAGCTAATTAAGTAAGTGGACTTGGGACTGCCAAGCGGAATGATCCGGGGCCACAGACCTGCAGCCTCTGGAGCGGAGCTCAGCCGACAACGCCCCACACATTCACTAATTGTCTGAAGTAACGCTGACAATTAACCTTTCTGGACGCCAGGAACTCCATCCCACGTGCCACCTGGAAACTGTAGCAAATGAGATCTTCTATTGTCAGGGGGGTCTTCCAAAGGTCCTCCACTGCAGGGGAGAGGATGGTGGTGGACGAGGAGATGGAGAAGAAGGCAAAGTTACACGGCCGTCCGCAGCACAAGTAGGTTCATTTGCTCTCCGTGAGTTACAGACAGACTCACTTTTCTCCACGGCTGGATTGTGAGCGGGTGCGTTGGTCTGCGGGCTCTGAGGACTGGAGGGCGGAGTGGGCGGCTGCCGAACTCTCTGGTCCATTTGGCCCGCCTCAATCATCCGTCTCACCTGGCTCTGGGTTTTGGGAGAGCGGTCCTGAGGAGAAAGGTACCAAAATAAATAAGCGTTCAAGGGTTTCAAACTAACTTCACAAGACGTAAAATAAAACTTAAAGGGCAGACAGAACCAGGTCATTTTCTTCTTTGTTAAGAGAAATTGAAATGTCCTTTGCCGTGTTACAGTTCAGTGCGTCTGACAGTTCAAATCTTTGCAATCTCACAGCAGAAGAGAGAAAAACTTTTTGGAGGGGCATTTTTTCCCCCCCAAAAAAAGTTTCTGGAGGGAAAATAGTATCAAAAGTATGAAAGTGGAATAATACATTTTTTTGCTGTCTCCAGTTCAACAGTGTGGAGGAGGAGTTCTTTTAAATTCATTATGGAATGGAAAAAAACAGCAATTGACAGTTTGATTGGTAGTGCGATGGGTTTCTAACAAGTAAAACGACGGGAAAAGAGCTGAGGCAGAACGAAATGATGACGAAAAAAAAATGTCTTTTTGTTACCCTGTAGGGGAGGAAGAACTCTCTCTTGGCTCGCAGGAAGTTGGACAGATTCCCGTATTTGCAGTATTCCACTATCACCATCAGAGGACCTGCTTGATTGAGGCGCGACATGAAAAGTTATCGGTTCAGCGTAAGAAAAGACAAAAATTATTCCGACTTTGAGGGCTGGTCGTGCTGACCTGGCAGTGCAGAACATGTTTAAGAGAAAAAAAACTGGAAGGTTTTTGGGCAGTTGCAGAGCAAGCAACGACGCTGAGCAATTTCCTGGTTGGAAATTGTGCTTTCGTGGCTTTGGCAAAAGTGTAGCAAAACACCACGGCGCATCGCGGCGTGCCAAGGGCCAGTTATGCATGTGTAACGACCCCTCCACCGCTCAACCAATGGGGTGGCTGGAGCTTTTGCTGGTCTGGCAGACAGACAGGATGTACAGGTAAAACATCCTGCAGGTTTGGAAACCCATCCCATCCCTGCTGCCAAGCAGAGCTTACTGCATCAAGTTGAAGGAAAACTCCTTGTTGATCCTTTGCAGTGCACTCGCTGGAACGCCGTGAAAATATAAAATTCAATTCCAGGGAATATGAGAAGATAATGTGTCTTCATTGACTTCCAAATGTTTCAGTTTTCAGGAATTACCATGTTCTGCAATTTTTGTGTAAAACTTCTGCAGGTGACAAAGCGACTTAAAAGTTCTTATGCGATTAGCAACTAGAAGATAGTGAAGTCTGTGTCCTATTCCTTAGGACTTTATTGCGTGTAATGACCATCCACGGTTAATGAGATGCCTCCTCAAAGAAGCTCACCGTTTGGTTTGGTGCAGGCTCCGATCAGATTGACCACGTTCAGATGGTTCCCAATGTGAATCAGTATCTTCAGCTCCGACATCAAGGCCTTGTGCTCGCTGGCTGTGGCTCCGTCTGAAAGCCCGAATCGCCGTCATTATTCTCTGCTTATCCCACCTCGCTCCAGAACAGGCACACTAATTGACATTAAATAGAATTTCCTTTTCATTTCCCCGCAAACCTCGCCTCGGAAACACCGCACAGCCCTCCCTCACCCTTCAGCATCTTGACGGCCACCGTGTCCAAGCTGTTGCTCTTGCTGATTCCGTAGATCGATGCCTCGATGACTTTTCCGAATGCGCCGTGACCCAAAACCTTCCCTGCGAACAGAAGAGAAAAGCGGCTAGACGAGATCCGTGATCATTGATCACCGCTGACACGGCTCCGCTCCCTGCGGAACGCATGGGCGGCCGGGTCCGGAGGCTGTTTTTGCGGAATGTAAATGCATCTGCCGTCTATACGGACAGGAAGGGGGGAAGAATTAGAATCTCAATTGAGGCGTTTGGCACGAGCTGCGTCAGTGGAACAGATGCTTCTCCTCAAGGCCCCTTTCCAGGAGCGGCGCGCGGGAATGAGGGCATATTTAACATTAGCACTCGAGCTTGGCAGCACTTTGCCCGACTGGATGTGGTCCAAAGTCGTTACCGTCAAAGATTCCGGAGATGGAAAGAAATTCACTTCCATCCATTTGCTCTCAGCCTTGTCCGTAGGATTTCCGACGTGACCTATCAACGGCTCGCCACCTTCGGACGGCGGCTCACCTAATCGGAGTCTGTCCCTGGAGATCTCCCACTGCGAGGAGTCGTAGGGCAGGTTCTCACACTGCTCGTCCAGAGGGACCTCCCCTGGGTCCATGATGATGGACAGGTAGCCCGTCTTTATGTCCGCAGGGTTGACCTGTGGACATGAAAGGGGGAAGACGAGTTAACAGAGATGCTGGGGAAAAGACAACACATGGAGAACACGGAACACTGCAAAGGCAAAGCGGAAAAGATTGCATGGAGGGAGGTTGTGTGGGACCAAACACACGTCTTATCTTTTGAAAGCAGAAACCGAGAGGTTTTGTGTCGAGGAAGCAGGCGCGGCATCTTCTCAGAACGCCTCCGAAATGTAATTTTTTTAGAGACAAATTCGGCAGCAATGGGCCACAGAAAAGCAGAACACGTAGAGAAGTGACGGAAATCTTTTTCATCAGTGGCTCCTTTTCATATTTTAATGATGTGAGAAACAGCTTGACCTCTTTCCCTGTCAACGCCAGACGGCGTTGACAATCACCATCATTTGTGCCGGCCGCTCGGTCCACCTTGGCCGCAAGAATTTGGCAATTTTCGTCTTGCACTTCACCACCAAGTATTATCCAATTCTGGTAATTACCGTTTCCTTCAAAGCCTTTGCAGCCGCTGTCATCTGAGCAGGAGTGTTACGTGGACACGACTGTAAATGCAACTTCCTCAACGAGTGAAACCTGCACGTTTTTAAACCATTAAAGACGAGGCTCAATATGTGGCTCTGCTTATTTCCCCCGAGCCAGCATCAAATCAATCAGAGCGTCACATTCGTAAGTGACTTTTACGTGCATGACGTGTGTATAGATGTAGATAATTAAGGATATGAGATCTTGTAGTGAGATCTCTGAAATATATATATATATATATATTTTCACCACTTAGAGATGTTTAATCAAAGAGTCAATGCGTTAAATTAAGTCAAGGACTCTCTGTTCATTCATTCATTCATTTTCCATACCCGCTTAGTCCCGAGCTCAGGGTCACGGGGGTCTGCTGGAGCCTATCCCAGCTATCATAATGCGAAGGCAGGGTGACACCCTGGACAAGTCGCCAGTCCCTTGCAGGGCCACATAGAAACAAACAACCATTCACACTCACATGCACACCTACGGACAATTTAGAGTCTTCAATTGACCTCACATGCATGTTTTTGGAGGGTGGGAGGAAGCCGGAGAACCCGGAGAGAACCCACGCAGACACAGGGAGAACATGCAAACTCCACACAGAAAGGTCCCAGGCCGGAATCGAACCCACAAAAATGAAAAAATTCACATTTGTTCCCATTCCGGCAGAAGTGTTCCCATTTCGCCGAGCAGCCAAGGAGAAAATGCAGGCAGTCGCAGAGATCGTGCGGATTGTGGCCGGAACGCTGACGGACGGGAGTTTTATTTATTTAATTATTATTTTTTTTTGCTCCAGAGGTTAAAGAGCCTCTGTCACCCCGGCGTCAGGTTCTATCACAGACGCAGGAGGAGGAGGAGGAGGAGGGGAAAAAAGTGAAAAGAAGTTGATCCCTCTGACCCGCTTGGCGTTGCAGAAGACGAGAATGAGCAGAGCCCAGAAGAAAACGGCGATGACTCCCGTCCCGATGAGGATCACGATCTCCACGTTGGCCTTGTCGCTGGAGCCTCGACACAACAAGAGAAGGCAGAGAAGGCAATTAATTACACTGTAACGCACCCTCCATTTCAATCGATGGTTGATGACGGTGCCCTTCGTCAGCTGTAGGGGGTGCTATGCCATTGAGTATTTTTCACCGGGTATTATTCTCGCACATGCTGGATCCTTACATGCCAGACGGCTCTTTCTGCAATCAAGCCATTCATCATGACACCACTTGCAAGCCGCAGCCCTCTGAAATTATTTATTCCAAACAATGCAGCCACTGGGATTTGATTTGATTTAATCGAGGCGATGCGTGCACGACAGAACTCCGGCTGCGCGGGCGAGGGTGACAGTCGGATCTTTCCGGGCGGGAAGACTCGAGCTCAAGGGCAACTGGGATTTCAAGGCCGAGAGCTCTCGGCACGCCGCACAGTGTGCCAGTTGGATTCAGGTGGCGCGGAGCTTGAGCGTGCTTGTGTGTGCCCAGTGTGTGCCCAGTGTGTGAAACTCGCTTGTCTTACCGATGACCTGGATGGAGGCTGAGGAGTTGACACAGCCGCGCTGGTTGCAAGCGGTGCAGGTGTACAGTCCTGCGTCCTCCTCTCGAACCCGCTGGATGCTGAGCGTGCGGTTGGAGTCCTGCAGCTGCACCCCTGCAAGGAGACGCAAAGACTGTTAGACACACACACACACACACACACACACGCACATGCATGCTTGAACATGTTGGCACCGCCATCTTTGTGACTTTGTTTGGACGACAATTTTTCTTTCCTGTTTCAAGCTCCGTCCTGACCTCTGCTCTAATCCCAGCCTTTAATACTTCGACTAAGACTTTCTTCTTTTGAAAAAAAAATTGAAAAACAGAAACACAGCAGTGATTCTTTCTACAACGAAACGTTGTTGCCCGGCTCCGGAGTACAGCAATCTTTTGTTATTATAAGAATAAAATGTAAAAAAAAAAATATATATATATCATATATATATATATATATACACAGAGAGAAAAAAATATTGCACTAGTGAATGTATAAATAGGGTTCGTCACCTTAGATTATTTGACTTCAAGTGAAAATGTAACAATAAATCAATAGTGTGGACTTGTTGAAATGTCCTCACATTGATTTAATGTCGTCAAGCTTCTGGTTGAAAGTGTATGCTGGCCCTCATAACGGCCTTCTTTATGGGGACTCACACAGACACTGACACAGAGACAGACACACACAAGTGGGTTTTGATACTTTTGTGAATACGTTGACCTTCATACTTCCATTCAATTCTATTCAGTTTCTAAACTTCAGCCTTCACCATAAAATCTGATAATAAACTCATGAGGTAAAGTGGCGACCAGTCAAATCATCCTCACTAAAACCGCCGGCTCCTTTTCTTTTTCCTGACGGGTCTTTGTGTAAGGTAGCTTTCTTCTGCTAAATCACGATTCTCTTTTTATTTGTTGCCAAAAAGTGAAACAGGACTATTAACACTCTTGAGCTCTCACAACAACAAAATTCCAGCAACAGTATTAGAGGCTCTTTTTTTTTTTTTTTAATTTATATATTTTTTTCCCCCAAACTTTCCACGGCGTCGTGCCTCTGGGATCTCGGCAGAGATTAATAGTAATCCCATCGCTCCAAATAGAGGCTTATGTGTCCCATCAAGCCGTCTGGGCGAAGCCAAAGTGTCAGCTGTCAATCAAACCCCTGACGGACGACCCCCCCCCCCCCACCACCACCACCCCCCCTACACCTCAACCTCTGCCACCTTGAGAGGGACACGTGTTGAGAAAGCTAATGAGCCGCCGCCTGACGGCCCCACAGGGGCTACAAGGCCCGCGTGTGTATTTATGCATGTGTTCTTATCGTAGGTTCCCTCTGAAATTGCTTGCGCAATACTGTGTGTGTGCGTGTGGGTGGGCGGCTTTATATCCTTGTGTGTGTGTGCCAGGATTCTGCTGTGGGAAGGAAAAAAGAAAGGAACCCAGCAGGAGAAAGAAGAGAAGCAGAGAGAGAGAGAGAGAGAGAGAGAGAGAGAGAGAGAGAGAGAGAGAGAGAGGAGAGAGAGAGAGAGAAGGAGAGAGAGAGAGAGAGAGAAGGAGAGAGAGAGAGAGAGGGAGGGAGAGAGAGAGAAGGAGAGAGAGAGGGAGAGAGAGAGAGAGGGAGGGAGAGAGAGAGAGAGAGAAGGAGAGAGAGAGAGAAAGAGAGAGAGGGAGAGAGAGAGAGAGAGAGAGGGAGAGAGAGAGAGAGAGAGAGAAGGAGAGAAAGAGAGAGAGAGAGAGAGAGAGAAGGAGAGAGAGAGGGAGAGAAAGAGAGAGAGAGAGAGAGAGAGAAGGAGAGAGAGAGAGAGAGAGAGATATGGTGGCTGTTGGTGACAGCCGCCGTCGGCGTCACCGTCACCTGTGTAGGTGTTTTCACGCACCTGACATTTGCTGGAGGGGCTGGTTGTCTTTGAACCAGGAGAGGCGGGGCAGGGGTCGGCCCTCCACGTCGCACTCCATCCGCAGGGACTCGGTCACGTTCACCGTCTGGTTGGTGAGGCTGCGTCTGTAGCGCGGCGCCTCCAGGGCTACACACACACAGAGCGGAGGGGAATTTTTTTTTTACTAGGGACGGCGAAGAAAAGCTCAGAGAAAGTGTAAATGTTTACCGAAGAAAAATCTCGCTTGGAGTGAAAAGTGGGCTGGGGTGTGTGTGTGTGTGTGTGTGTGTGTGTGTGTGTAGGTTGGGGAAACCATTAAAATGAACATGTGTCCTGCGGGCTGTAACTGCACAGTAACAACGCGCAGCATGAATGAAGCATAAAGTCATTGCGGTGTTGGAGTCCCCACAGTCCCAAACTGCCCGAGGTGAAACACACACACACACACACACACACACACACACACACACACACACACCGACGGACGACCGTTTGAAGATGAAAGGTAACATTAGTGGGATTTGTGTAACATTTTAATTTGAGGTTCTGTTGTTTTGCTGCCAGGGATGAACCTTTGCTTAAAATGTCATTGTAATGCTTTCATGGTTTCATTTCTGATTTTTGTTTTTTTTTGGGCGGAGCGGGGCTGTCACATGCTTTCATTTAAAAAAAAAATAAAAAATGTGCGACAGTAGCCAAATAAATCTGATTTTAATGCAGTTCGAGGTCAGTGTGGTCTTTTCCTCCTAAAAGTTGAGTCAGCTTGTTTGCAGGAAATCATTTCCTTCTTAAAATGGAAATACCCATTTTTTTTTTTCTCTCGCTAGGGGGCGCAGCTGTGCACAGCATGTAAACCAAAACAAAAAACAAAAACCAGACCAATGAATATCATGAAACATGGCCTACCAAGGATTAGCTCTTTCCCTTTCTAGCTCACGGGGCATCAACGTCTCCCTGAAAGTCGCTTGTGAGTTGTTTTCTTCTTCCATCCAACGAAAAGGTCAGCGGAACCTTGGAGAAAAATTGTCTGGAGGGAGTCGCCGATTGCACATTGCAGCATCCCACCTGCGTATTTCTGTTATCTGCGCTACCTCTAAGTGCTCCCTTATGCTTTGTCAGAGTGTGGCTATCAGTCTGCGTGGGCCTCCAGCGACTGTGTGCGGCAAACTATCAGTGCTATCCATGCAGTGGCCTTAGCAGCGCTCGCTATAATCGCCTTCCCCCTCTCTCTGAGTGCGTCTGCGGGCCCCCGCTCACCTCTGACCGTGACGTATCGGAACAGGCACTGCTTCTCCCCGCTGCGCCTGCTCTGCGCCTCGCACACGTAGTGGCCCTCGTCCTGCGGCCGGACCGAAGGCACGGTGAAGTCCAGCACCCAGCTGTTGGACGGCTCCAGGAAGGAGAGCTGGCCGTCCAGCGCCCGGGCGTACTGGTGCACGCTCTTGCAGTCCAGGCCCGCCGTGTGCGTGTACTTGCCCTGCTCCGTCTGCAGGGCCAGCGGGTCCAGGCGGTACCAGCGCAGGTGCTCGTAGGTGTAATTGTCAGCGCTGCACCGCAGGGACACCTTGTCCTGCTCCAGGGGAATCTCCGAAGGCTCGATGTCCACGCTGAAACCCTCAGGGACGGCTTTAATGTACAAGCAGAGGTTGGAAGTCAAGTTCGGCTCTGGACGCGTTCCACCCTTTCTTAGGTTTTTATCCTTAATTTCAGGTTGCAGTGACGCAACCTCATGTAGTTATTTAAAATATGAAACTATAGCGTTACGTGGGACTATTGATCTTTAGAATACAGCCTGATTTGCCCTTTGTTTACAGCCTTCATTCAAAACTACAAAACTGCTTTATGTTGTTAAACTTGTTTGAGAACAAACTTTCTGAAAAGAACAACTAAGGGATGTTTTTTTTTTTTTTTTTAATTGTTTTCTATTGTGCTGGAGACGGCCCTGGTGAAGACGCTAATAGTTTGCATTACACTGGAGCTGCAGCCATGCTTAAAACAAAAAGAAAAATACATAATTAAAAGTAGCAGTTGGCTGGAAATGAGAAAAAGTCAATTTTTAAATAGTTGGCCAAAAACATACATTCAGCCAATTAAAATTGCTGGTGGTGGGAGTATGTGTGGGATTCCTATAGAAATTGAACACATTGTAATGATTGGGCTGAATAATTAGCTCACTGTACAGTGTCTCCAGGTACTGCTTCGCATGGACGCATCGTGAGTCGTTGCAGCCACGAGTTGGCGTGCTGGTTTTTGCTATTCGTTTCCGTTCTCATCTGGATTCATTTTGGTCATTAGCGGCTGCTGTGTATGTTCTCATACTAATGCTTAGCCCCGGGGAGAGAGAGAGAAACCGATGGTCGAGAAGTTCCAGGCTGGGGCCAATTGGATTTAGTGGAAATGCACATATGCCAATGGAGAGACAATTATTCCGGTTAAAGAGGGTGAAAAATAGAGTGCATAGATTAAACTTTATAAACAAAACAATATTAATGTCTAAAATTGAAGTCATGAGGTGTATATGCTAATAATGTTTGGTGGAGTAGCAGCATTAAATCATAAACTGATATGGTAACAAGTGTCTCCAAGCCAAAGTGGCCAGATAGACTGTTCAGCCAAACACAAAACTTTTTAAAAGTGAAAACCTGACTATTGTCAAGAATTTAAGTGACATGTTTATGTAAATAAATCACTTAACAAACTTATTTGCGGAGCTCGTTTTATTTTGGTCTTCACTACTTTGCCGCTTGACACCTACTAGCCTGGCACAGAGTAAGAATTTTATCTGGGCTTTCAAATTCTGCACTTAACAAACAGGCAAAAAAAGAAAGAAGTTCATTTTAAGCCACGCTTATTACAAAACGTTACATTGGATGGCACTCAGATACTTAAATGAATGCTTGTGATTTCAAAAAAAAAACAAAAACGAAGACATAACTGAGTGACTTTTAGACCTGCTGTGTCTTAGAGAGCAGGCAGCACAGAGAAGAACAGAACATCACTACTTCCAATTAAATCTGCTACTCCAGGGAAATTGGCAAAAAAAAAAAAGAAAGTACTTTCCAACCAAGCACACTCACTGGTCACATAGAAGTAGATCAGCATCTCGTCCTGGCCCACTTTGTTCTCAGCGGAGCACTTGTACATGACGGAAATGCTGGCGTTGCTGATGTGAAGCCGACTCACTATCTGTGGGGTGGGGGTGGGAGAGGGGGAGTGGGGGAGGGGGGGCGGGGGGGGGGGTGAGAGGTTGCACCGGGGGGTGAAAAGATAGGTGAGACTTTAATTTCCGCGGCGGAAACGCACATCACACGAGAGGAAGGCGGCTCGGTCCGCTCTCAGGTGATTCTTTGTTGAACAAACACGAAACAGGTTTTCGTGCCGGTCGCAACCTCAATCAGGTGTGTGTGTGTGAATAAAGCACATTGGTAATTTCAGCCCTGTTTCTTCTAAAGTTAATTCCCTAGCCTTGGTTATTAATGCGCTGGTATTTGTGCGTGTGTGTGTGTGTGCGCGTGTGTGTGCGTGTGTGTGCGCGCTTGGGTGTGTTTATAAGCAGCCCTCACGGGAAGTCTGCAGAGGAAGGCTGTTCTAAATATTTCCACTGTGGAAATGCTTCTTGACTGACAAATTTTGTTATGGAGCTCAGAATTTAGGACGCTTACATAAAAAAAAACAAAAAAAAACACACCACAGTTCAACATGAAGTGCACTTGTGTAAAATTATTATTATTATTATTATATTCTGCCATAGGGTCTCAATCATAACCGTGGCGTTCAAAAATCCTCGCGAAGCAAGAGCTCGCTCTCTGTCACTTTTAAGTATTAATCAAAGGCACCTAAAATTGAAATTTAACCCATTTGCCACTTGAATTTATTCATGTAGGCGCTGCTGACATTTTCCAATCTGCTGAACCATTTACGAGCAAGAGGCCGACGCAGTGATGACCCCGCCCCCACGCTCAGGTCCCCCTGACATTTTGTTCATTTCATTCTGTCCTGTGGCATTTGTAGTAACTTTACACACACACAAAAAGACACAGCTTCTGTCCATGTGAACAAACTGCAGCTGTGCAACATGCGTGTGGCTCCATAGGAGGTCCACTTCTGAATCCACCCATCCATCCTTTTTCTATTACTGCCTCTGCACCCGACATCCCAGCTGCCTTGGGGTGAGGGCGGGGTCACGCCCTGGGCGAGTCACCAGTTCATCGCAGGGCCACGCAGAAAGACAAACAACAATTCACACTGCCGCTCACACACTCACGGCCAATTTAGAGTTCCCAATTCGCCTCATGTTGCATGTCTTTGGCATGTGGGAGGAAGCCGGAGTACCTGCTGAACATGCAGAGCGAACATGCAAACACACACACACACACACACACACACACACACACATGGCGGCAAGCCGATTTTTCCCAGTGGCCACTCGAGGTAATGCAGAAAAAAATCCCACTCAGATTTTATTTTGCAGAATTTCTTTTGCACCGCAGTAAAAATGATTCGTGCAATTTTGGGAAAAACCATGGCGCCGGCAGCGCGATCGATCACAACAACCGCTGATACGGACCTTCTGCCGGCCGTCCACATCCTCGGCCGACGTCTCGATGGCCTCAATTTCATTGACGGAGTTCTGCGGGTCGATGTCCTGCCAGTTCTGACAGTCGGCGCTGTCGCTGCGGCCCTTCCTGTCTCGCCGGCCCCTGGGGCGAAAACACACAGAAGTCAGCCTGTGACACATCTTCCCATTGGCATGCAGAGTGTAAAGCAGGGGAGAAGTCATACACATCAGGCCAGACAGCACCTCGGGTCTTTGTGCATCCCCCCACAACATACACACACACACACACACACACACACACACACACACACACAAAGTTACATCATTTTCAGCTCGGTGTTAAATTAGCAATTATGTTTACAGTCCTGGCAACTAATGGAAAACATATGGTGTCTATTTCTTCCATGTAAAATCCATTGCGCAAACAGAGTGCAACTAATGAAACGTGAAATTACATTTGGTTTTACGTTCGCTACTCCCGTCATCATTGTGGTATTTTGAATATTTAATGAATAATCAGTAGTTTCCACACGTGACGACGTGCGTGGTTGAAGTTGATGCCGAGCATGTCAGCGTGCAAACAACCTCCCTTGGCCCAAATAACATCTGTTGTGACACCACAGAGCAGCTGGCATTCGTGCACGGTACTCGGTTTACATCCCAGAGAAGCTTAATGATGGAAGGTACAGGAATTATCATCCATCATGACGTGTATTTTGAAACTGCCTGTAAAACTGAGCGAGTTGAAACGTTCAAAGTGGTTTTAGTGTTACTGCAGGAACTTTTTTTGTGCACAAAGTGCACATTGTGGGAAGGAGGAGTGAGCTGAACACCTTTAAATGGAGTCGGCCAGGTTATTTCCATCCATTTACAGGTGTGAGTGCAAAGCTGCACCAACGGCCTTCTGACATTAGCTTTGTGTTCGCTGTACGACACTCACATCGATCCGCTCGCCACTTTCCAAGAAGTTGACTTATAATATTTGCACCACTGAATGGATAAATCCACTTTCCACCGTTGTACGTGTATTAGAGCGCCTATCCACTGGAGCGCTGCTGACATTCACATCCTGCTACGTGTTGATGGATTGTTGAATGATTTTTCAAACTTTAAAGGTCTCTCATTATGAAAAAAAAAACACTTCACAAGTATTTTTAATCAGTAATTTGCATCTCTAGTTTCCTCAGAAATGTTAAAAATATGTATTAATACTTTTTTGGATGACTCCCTTTTTTTCTTTTTGTTCCAAAAATACTCTTCTGGAACCTCGCTGGGTGTGAACAGTGGGCTAAATATATTCCTCCTTTCATAATTTCATGATTATCCATTCAGTGGTGCAAATATAACGACTTCTTGGAAAGTGGCGAGCGGATTGATGTGAGTGTTGTGACCACAATCACACTGGTGTTTATCTTGCCCTTTAAATCTGCCATGTCATGGTCAGCTGTGTTTTGCCACCTTTCAAAGACAGAAATGGTACAACTCAGACTGCAGGCGAATCAGATTCCAATCAGATTGTTTTTCAAATCCAATTTTTCGGGCTGACTGTCCACACTGTTTTTCAGCAAGTGTCCACAAATGGGATCTGGCTCTGTTCAGACTGGGCCACATTATTGACCCATCTGACAGGTTGCTGTAGCAACGACGTCAGAGCGGAGGCGGCCTCCAGCGTAGCGTGTAGTGTGTGACGTCAAATAATTGCGACAGCTGGAAAAACTCAATGGACTTGTTGCGATACGTGCCCTGGAGCTTGGCTTGAATGCAGCTATCTCTCCACAGACTGATGAGGCAATGGGTTTCCTCCTCTGTCCAGGGACTGCTGCTGTTTTCTACTTCTTCTGTCTGCTGCATTACGTTACAGCTCCGCACCTGGAATGGCTCCCTCTGGTCTGGTGCATTGGGTCTTGCGTCGTGTAGAGTGACGTCAAGGACAGTCTAAACCCATCGGTGTGTTTGGAGCTGTTCACACTGAGACGCGTCTGTCCAAATGCTATTTGAAACTACCTCCCGAAGAAGGTGGTTTCAAAATCGGGTTTCATGTGATTTGTGACTGTTCAGACTACAAAAGAGCCATCCGGTTTCAATCTGGATTTGCTAAAAATCGGATTTTGCTTGGCAGTCTGAACAGCATCAATTTTATCAAGACGCTACAATTAAGCATTATTGTTGTGGATTGCTGCTTTCTGGAGATATACTGTATGTACAATGGAAATGTCCCATTGGACGAACCCTGATCCTGCAAGGTTGTCTCTGTTGTGCGTCCCAGAGTGATGGGAGGATGAGCCTTCACCCCATGTTGTTTGCACTCCTGTTCTGAGCCCACATAGAAAACAGCATATCATAAATAAGAGCCGAGCCTTGGAGGAGGATGCAGTCAGGCGGGTGCAAGAGAGAAAAAGTTGTTGAGCGCGAGCCTTGGCAGGAAGGCCCTGGTTTCAAGGTGAGGAGAGAGAAGCTGGAACGGAGGATCCAGCACCGTTTTGCGTTCGGCAGCGAAGGAGTGGCGGGCCAGGGTCTCGACTTTCATACTCTTGGTTTTTGAGGAGCGGCATCAGCCGCGGTCCACAGTGCTTTTCTCTCGCACATTCTCTTTCATCCTGCTCTTCAGTTTGTTTTGTTCCGTTCCAAACGCACCGTGTCCTCATGTTTCCTCTATTTAACTTTCCCTCCTCTCCGCCGACTTTCCTCCACACCTCATTCTTTGCTAACTCTCCCTCGCCTTCCACTTCCACAACAGAAGTCACTTCTAACACGTCGTGGATAAATGGGCTCCATTTACTACCTGCCTTTTTTTTTTTCTATAGCACTTGTTTTCTCTCTCTTTCTCTCTCTCTCTCTTTCTCTCTCTCTCTCTTTCTCTCTCTCCCTCTCTCTTTCTTTCTATCCATACAGGAGCACAGGGAAAACATACTGAGAGCGGTTGCGAGAGGGAGGCCAATTGAAAATGGACACATCAATAAAATGTATTCACAGCTACTTGACAGGGGAAAGGGCTTCGGTTCTTTGAAGTAGTTTGTTTCTGCAGAATTATTGCACTTCTGAGTCCCTGAAGGTTTAAATTCGAACCTGGTCTCTCATCTGGACTCATCTGTCTATCAATCCATTTTCCAATTTTCCATCCTCTTGGAAGACAGACCATATAGCCTTTCCCATTAGCCCAGTGTGAATTGCATACATGTTACAAACCTTAAGTGTAAGTACAGTAGAAGTGTGTTTTGGATATTCGGTTGAATAACCTTTACAGACGTTACTTATTTCAAGAAGTAGAATTTGGGTAGAATGACCCTTTAAAACTATATTGAAAAATTTTCTACTTTACCAGGTGGTGCTGTTATTATAAAGGAGAGCCCCAACCTCCCTGCATTTATTTGTTCTTTCTGCAGAACGTATTGCTTCATTCAAGGCTGCACAATTTCCTATTTAAGTCACAGCTGAACCGCGGCTGTCACTCCTCCTTCTCTCTTATCGACAAATGTGGCGGGACCCAAAAATACAAAAACCCATTTTTGGATGAAAAAGATCAAGATGGACGATTTTAAAGATGGATCTGCTGCGCACAGTCTCAGCAATCCAGTCCCATTTAAAGGTTACGTTTTTATCTGCACCCTCGCTGGATGTGAAAAGCGGGCTAAATACATTCCTCCATCATGATTTTTATCTGGGAGGAAACTTTGTCGACTCACTGTTTGTTTTGAGCGCTGCTGTTGCCACAGGGGCCCCAGGCCCTCCACTGCCAGCTGATGTCGGGAGCAGGGAGACCAAAGGCGGTGCATGTAAGCGTCTGGCTGCTGCCGCTGGGATACGGACTGGATGGATCTGCCACTTCCTTCTCGTGGATCTGCGGGACCACTGATTAAAAAAAAAAAGAGAGAGAGAAAGGAGGCAAAAAGTTTTTGGTTGGCTGCACAGGCTGTGCAAGATCAGTTTGGAGTTGAATTAGCCTACACATTAAAATTGGGGACATGGTGGCGCAGCACTTCCACCTCACAGCAAGAAGGTTGTCGGTTTGATGCCTGGGACCTTTCGGTTTGGAGTTTGCAAGTTCTCCATGTGTCTGTGTGAGTTCTCAACTGGGTCTCGGGCTTCCACCCACAGTCCAAAAACATGCATGAGAGGTCAATTGGAAACTCTAAATTGTCCACTGGTGTGTATGTGAGTGTGAACGGTTGTTTGTCTCGATGTGGTCCTGCGAAGAACTGGTGACTTGTCCAGGGAGTCACCCTGCCTTCGCATTATGACAGCTGGGAGAGGCTCCAGCAGACCCCCGTGACCCTGAGCTCAGGAAGAAGCGGGTATTGGAAATGGATGGATAGATGGATGGATATATTGAAATTCTGAGGATTAAGATTGATTGCTATCTTCAGTTATTAACCATATATACTGTCTTCAGATAAGCATTTTGAGAAAAGCAAAGACATCAACAAACAAAAAACTTCAATCTTACAAGGACTCTTCTTACAAGGAAGAACTAAACATATTCAAAATGGTAAGTTGTGTAGGGAGCCACTCTACAACTTCAATGGACTAGTTACCATTGACGACAAGTGTGAGGTTGAGCTTCTTCTCCAGAGATGCGGCGCTGTTCCTCAGCACCACTGTATAGATCCCAAAGTCCTCCGGACAAACATCCCTAATCTCCAGAGCGTGGTTCAGGTGCATTCTCATCCGTTTTATCTTCAGCTGGTTTATCGGCTTTCCATCTTTGTACCTGTAAACACAAGACACACACACGCACACGCACACACACACACACACAAACACACTTCAAAGTGAAACCGGAAACTCTGCCTGCGAGCTCTGACGGCGCGTTAATCCGGTAAAATGATGCATTAACGGTGATTAAGTTAGCTAAGCCTTTGATTTAAAGGATGGCGTCTCTCCTCCTTACCACTGGGCTTCAGGAGCGGGGAAGGCAGACACGTTGACCTGCAGCTTGAACGACTTCTGGCCGGCCGTGGCCTCCAAAACCGGCCCGGTTCTGTAGGTGAGTCGGATGAACGGCTTTTCTGAAAGCGGAGACGCAGTCACGCGCGGTCAACACGGTATCTCTGGGATGTGAAACCTTAAACTTCACACGAGTCTCCTTTTATGACACAGTGTTTGCTGCCTGTGGGCCCGACGGGTGAGAACTTTTCGAGTGCGGAGGACGGGAGCTTCCGCTCGCTGACGATATTTCTGGATTTGAGCGGTGATCCGGTGTCACAGCAGGACCTCTGCTTATAGACACCTCACTGTGACTGCGGGACACCGGCGGAATCAGAAACTCCTGTCAAGCCCACAGTACTAAATAATTGATAGATTTGTCGTGGCACAGATCCCTGGAGCAAGGCCAGCTTTTTTTTTTTTTCCTGCGCCCACCTCACCAAAAGAATTATTCATTAGTTTAATTTAAAAGCAATAAAATGCAACCCCGGCTCAGTGGAAGTGACCTTCTGGCATTGCTCCAGCAGAGCCGCCTTCAGTCTAGTCTAAAATAAGCAGAGTCGAGCCAGGGCTGATAGTGGATGATGAGAGCATTGGTCTGTCATAACATGATTTTGGTTTGGCGGAAATATCTCAATAAACGACTGGGGGAAAAAAACTCAGGACATGTGTTAGAGGTCCGCACCAGGTTAACAAATAAAACATACAATATTATTTGTGTTTTCGTGGAACCTCTATCGCATGAACCGCACACACATTCATGTGTAAAATATTATTACCATCCTGGAGCAACTCAATCCATCTCTGATCTGCAGCTGGATTTAGTCAAAACCGGAAAACGCTACCATTGGCGCGACATTAGCAATGCTAGCATGGTCATGAGTTACATGGCACATTTATCCTGAAAAGAGGCTAATCTTCCTCTGCACTGCAGATACTGTATTGCTGGCTAAGAGTGCAAGTTTTCCCCGTGTGGCAAACCTCGGTTCCAGGGCCAGTTGCTAGGCAACCGAAACCCTGCCTTCCACAGGTTTCCACATTGTGTGGATTAATTAATAACAAACACCAATATATATACAACGAACCAAGTTTAATGAATGATAACACTTGATCGTCACAAGCACTAATACACAACTATATCCTGATACCTGAGCCAACCCATCTGTTGAAGAAACCCAAAGACTGAAATATATATAAATATATATATATATATTTTTTTACCAGATCTGATCCCAGTTTCTTGTTCGTGCCCTGCAAAGCAGATTCACAACTACTGGGTTACCTGCAAAATCTTCATGTGGTCTCTCTCATCTTTTTGAAACTGCTTCCTTTTAGTCTGCTAATTCGACGTAAAAGGGAATATTTTCTCCCACGGCATCGTCTGGTTTTCCTGGTTCCTCATTAAACTAGTTTTTTTCTGCGTGTTGTCAGGCTGCAATATTCTCAATGCACCATATTTTCATTGAATAAACACGAGCTGTTCACCTCGATTTCGGCCACGGTTCATCATTGATTGTTGAGGGTTGGGGGACCCGAGGCTAAACTGGCCGAGCTCCACCGCTTGCAAATGACCTCAGCCTTGTGTCAAGCTGCCCTGGTCATGTACAAATTTATCGTCGGTTTACAGATTCCCTCACAGATCCTGCTTGGACCCCAACACAATGCTGAGGGACGGGACCGCGCCCAGCGCAGCCCCGTCGCCGCTCTCAAACAAACACATAAAGGTCGGCGCGGACGACGTTCCTCTGAGTAAAAAAAAAAAAAAAACGCAACTCGGGTTCTTACCGTAAACAATGACTTTTGTTTGCTGGCTTTGCCTGGTGCCAATGCTGGTGACGTTGCAGCAGTAGAGGCCAGTGTCGGTGACATTGACCCTGTGGATGGTCAGGATGCTCACGGCCTCTGTGGCTTGCGACAGAGCTTCCCGATGGGTCTTTATGTCGACCAAGCTGTTTGTCTGGCCGGGGGAAGGGAAACGTGTTCCAAAAGTTCAGATTTTTCATTCATTAACGTCATTTCGCCGACCTACTGATGCGCCTACCGGTCTGCCGGGGTAGGACCACTGGAAGTCCACTCCTGTGTCAAACTCAACCAGCGCAGTGCAGTTCATGGTGAGGGTCTCCCCCACTATCAGCTCAACCGGGTCTTCAGGAAACAGCTTGATGTTGTAAACATGACTTCCTGTATGGCAAAGAGAAAAGAGGGGGGAAGAGGGGAGGGGGTGGGGGAGGAAGAGACGGTGGGACAGTGGTGGCAAAAAGAGGCAGGTTTTCCTTCCTCGCAGCACCAAAGGAAGTGACCTTCCTTTGGTGCGGAGGAGTCATCCTACTATAAAGAAAGTGTCTGTCACAGGCCTGAACTTTTCCCCATTCATGTGTCAAGCTTTAAATCATTGGAGGAAATTAAAATGGTATAAACCTCAGGGAAAGACAGATAAGAGTGTTTAAAAATTGCAGGGCAAACCTGCTGCCTCTGATATTTAAACCCTGTTTCCCTCTGCAGTTGCTGGACATGACGTGTTGGAGGTTTTTTTTGTTTTTTAAAAAAAAAAAACAAAAGACGAAAAAAAAAAGAAGCTAAGTGGTGCTGGGACTGTGCAGCAGACAGTGGTTCTCTGATTGCCTCAACGCTCCATTAGCGCAGAGTGTGGACCTGCACTGTCCGAAGCTCCTGTTACTTTTGGACCCGACAGCAGCGGGTCTGGTTTTCTCTACAAAGTGAGAGGTGAGCGAGCTCACTGGCCGCAAAAGAGCCTCCGCTCCCACCCCACCTTACTCCACCTACATTTAAACATCTCTGCTCTGTCTGCACTTTTAATTCGCCTTGCACAGCGGCTTAAGCCTCATTCAAACAAGAACTTTTTTTCTCTGTTTCATTTATTGCGCGACAACAATTTAATTTATTGTTTGGACGCATCAGCATCGTCACTGGATTGCTGTGCAATACGATGAGAGAGCCCTTATGTTGTGAGAGACAGAATAAAAAACATATAATTGGAAAAAAAAAAAACATGTCGTTGAGTGCTTGAAAAATGAATCGGAGTGAGAAAAGCAAAGTGAATAATAATAATAAATAATAATGCTGGATTGGATTTGTATAGTGCTTTTCAAAGCACCCAAAGCGCTTTTCATTGAACCCATCATTCATTTACAGAACATTTAGTGTGCTGTGTTGGGTCTTTGAAACTGGATGTTGATGAAGATGTAGGAACCCAGCACGAAGATCTTAGTACCCATGCCTCATAGGTCATTTGAAGTATTTGCCATTGGGGAGGAATAAAAGGGAGGATAAAGAAGGGAAAGCTTGACTATATGTTTATTAGGTCGACTCGTGAGCGTCATATTACGGTGGCACTTATTGCTCTTGTAATATTCCCGTGGAATCATCCTTTAAATTGGCTACCGGTTCATTGCTTGTTGCAGGAAACCTCCTGGACCTGCTGCTATTGTTGGCTGCGATTGACTTGTCACTCTTTATTTTGTTTTTGCCGACCGCTATTGTCAATGTTTGGGTTACAGCCAAGTTTTTTCTTTCTTCTCACCCTTTGGCAGAAACCCAGAAAAAGCCAACACTCCACCACAATGATTCTTTCTTCCTGATTCTTTTTTTTTTAATTTTCTTTTTTTTTTACCTGTGGCGTGGATGAGGAAGCTTGCCGACTGGTATTCTTTGCCTTGAAGCACCGCCATGCACGTCATAAACAGGACCAGGGGCACGTTCTCGATGACCTGCCGCGGGATGGTCCAGCCTCGCTTGTTGTCCCACGTCATCCTGTTGCTGTCCAGCGTCGTGGGATACTGCGGCGACAGGGCAGGTTAGTCATGAGTCCCCCACTTGACCGCCTGCCTCAGGTTGAGTAACAGAAGAGGCACCCACCGTTTGCAGGGTGACGTTGAGATCGGGCACGGTGACCAAACACGGCACGGTGACGTGGGTGGAGAGCCGCATGATCAAAATGGTCTCCAGGTTGCTGCCGCCGTCCTCACCGCCTCTCTTGAGGAAGGGCTGCTCAGGGTCTGGATGCAGAAATGATAATAATGATAATAAAAAAAAAAAAAAAAAAGTAAGAGTAAGCAGACAATCCTCACACCAGTAGCCGGGATAATGGCGGCTATTACCAGTGTAATTATGCCATTACTGGTGGTTCGAACTCTTCGGACATCACGCGGCGCCATGACGAAGCCAAAGACTGGCCTGCGTGTCGTCGAGTCCATCACGATTACCTTTAATGTTCCGGCCTGTCACCGGGCCAGTAAATAACATTAGGCGCGGCCGAGAGACTGACAGCCGAGGGCTTTAATCCTGGCTGCCACGGTTTTGGCCCTAAGCCGCCTGTTAGTGGCGAGCGTCTCTTCCCTGACACCTTGATGTTTCCCTCTTTACTGACAGTTTGTGGCTCGCCGTCCGGGCAATAAAGTAGCGCTAGCGGCTTTGGAGGGCATTGCACACGCTATTTACGACGCCGCAAGACTATGTGATTCTTATTGGTTTAAAAAAACATTTTTTATTGATTCATTGACTTGAAATGACTCTCCTGAAATGAAAACACCGTGGATGTAAGAGCCGGACACCGGACTTCCAATAAGATTTTTTAAGGAGTGGCCACAATAGACCGCAATACAAAAACAAAGGCCTGTAAAATAGTAGACAGCATGCCTCCGACCAAAATCATTGCTCAAAATAAATCTTAAATTACGTAAATTTCTAAGTTTATGACAGAAGGACAACACTGGGTTGTTTTTGTAATTCCTCCAGCTATTATGGAAACTATAAAACACAAAGCTTATTTCTCAGCTCCAGTGGCAGTGGTGATACGTTCCCACATCTATCAATCTTACTTTGTATTTTCTTCTGTTTCTCTTTTTTACGCCCCCTATAAGGGAACTGTATCTCGCCCTATCAATCTGACTTCAGTTTAGTGCCAAAGCCAAATAATCAGTCCTGCTGAGACGCTTATATTTCTGCCCCACGGCAGGCTAGAAACACACAAGTAAGAGAAATGCACACAATTTCCCCGCAGTTTCAGATCTCCGCAATCACTCACTGCAGTTGTTAGACTTATTCTGGTCGAGGAAATGTCCTGCCTGCGGCCAAGCTCGGCAAAAAAGCGTCGGTATATGAACCAGGCTTGGAGTGCAGAGGAGAAGTGTTATTTCTTCGCCTGAACGTTCACAGGAAAGTGTGCGGTTTGTGACGGGGTTGCGTGTCCCAATTGCTCCGCTAGCATCTCTTCTGATCTGACCACATGCTGGGTCTCATTTACCGCTGCCGCGCTCTTCTCATCCTGATCAGACTCCCGCTTGGCTCTCCGGACGCAGTTTGGGCAGCGCTCGTCGGTGGAAATAAACAGGGATTTCCCAGGAGATGATTGGTCGGCAGGAACATGAAAATCATCTGCAGCCCCTTTCTCTCCATCCCCTGTGGGTTTTTACTCCGCACCGGGAGGGGGATGATGAGCTTAGAGGAGTCGGTGTCAGTGTGAGAACGTGAGAGAGTTGCGTTTTAATCGTCTTATTGGAAACACGGAAAAAAAACAAACAACGACAAATCATAGCTAATGAATAAAGCCGAAAGCTCGGTTCCTGTGAGAGTGAGCTACAGAGACTTGGATTTGGATTTTATTGTAAAACATCCAGTTGCAAAACACACCCACTTTATTTTGCCACTCTGAAGTGGGTGGGTTTAATGAGAGTTGCTTGCGCCTCTTCGCACACGCCTTATATGTACCACTCTAATTAGGAAGGCTACCAAGCTGCTTGCTTCTGCCTACATCAAACACGCTGAATCTCCGTTTTTTCCCACAAACATTAATCTTTCAAGCTTCCAGCGTGTCACACAGGCAAAGTCAACAACTCCCAGCACCAAAGAATGCCGGGGCTGCTTTGATGCTGCAGTCTTGCTCAAACAGCGGATCTGCCTCAGTAGGACTTTTGTGATTTTCTTGTGAGGCACCCAAGGAAAACTCAGAGCTAACAGCAGAAAGACTTCACTCAGGCAGGTGTGACACCAAAACAACCAATTATCCAATTGCTTTTCCATCAAGGCCGGCCCCGTTTATGGAGGTGTGATGCCTGCCGGTCCGGAGTGAAGGTCGGTGACACTACGTGGAAGTTGCTATTTTATCACAGGGTAAAGATGGATGGAAAACCTGGATCAGGATTTCTCTTTTTTTCCTCTGTATTTGGGCTGTTTGCATGCAGAGTGTGGAATCCCTTGCTGACTGTTGTCACATCCAACTGTGGCATTTTGTGGAGGCAAGTTGTGTCATCAGAGCGACTCAGGTATTCCCCGCGTATGCAACAGGCATGTTGTCAAACCCATCAGATCCCATCAGCTGGTTTTTCCCTCCGATTGTGCAAAGCGGTTTGGGATACTGTTGGATGTGATTTGAAGCTTTACAAGAAAAAAAATTATTGATTGATTGATTGATTGATTGATTGATTGAAACCCAACCGTTTTGCGTGTTGTCTACTATGTTCTAATTTCGAGTGTTGTTTCAAATTGAAAGTGCTGCGTACAGACGGGGTTTGAATCGCAGGATGGGCGGCTCACCTCTGACAAAGACGTAAATTTGGACGCCTGTGGTGCCGACGACGACGGTCTTGACATCCTTGTAGTAGCAGCTGTAGTATCCCGTGTCCCTGGCCTGAGCCCACAGCAGGGACAGCCTCTTGCAGTACGGCCTGCTGGACTGGCCAGGACACTCGCTGACCACTGCGACCCTCTGGTCCGGGCTGCTGGTGGACGCTAACTGGTGCTGACGGCTGGTTATCTCCTGTACCTCCAACGTCTCATCAGGCCAGGACCACGCCAGTGTGTGTTGTCCTCTGATGCGACAGACAGGAGGACATTAAAAAGAAAAATGGGTTTGCATTAACTATTCAACAGGAGTTGTGTTCGTCTAGACTGAATACTATGAAGTGCATTCAGACTGAATAGCAAAGGTAGTCAAATGGTGAGAGTGGAATGAAGGTTAAAAGATTTTTTTAATCTTCAACTACCTCACATTCAGAGGTGTTGTTGGTAGCATTAAACATTTTTATTTATATATATATTTTTTTGAGCTGAAGTACATTGAATGGTTAATGATAGCTGCGTCCCTTTCACATCATTACACCGGTGACCTAATGCCATCAACATGGTTGCGAACCTTGCTAACTGCCAACCAGCAAACGTACCCAGCTATGTCAGTTAGCGCTGTGACGTGCGTTTTTCGGCTATGTGATGGTGATTGAAATGTCATCTGTGCTGCTATTATCGCCTGTCTTGAATCTAACCGTTAAAAAAAAAGACGTAGGAAATCGTAACGTTTGTCAGATTCTCTGACCCCCTGCCTCCATCCGTCAACCGCAAGTACAGATGCCAACATGTGACAAGTGGAAATAACGACCGGAATGGAAATGGCAATCAGAAAGTGCTCCGGAGCGGATTAGCATTTTCATTTCTGTCTAGAAAACTGTACTCTGCGATGACTAAATTCCTAAAGTGGGGCTTACCTGAAAAGCACCTGTCACATGAGAACCTCGAGCAAACAACTTTTTAAAAATCAGGGGACGGTTCTTTCCCTGCGCCGCAGAAACAAAACGGCTAATGAAATGAAGACTTGGCAGCGGGCAGGGATTTAATACGGATAAAGGGATGGTTATTTCGAGGGATTTCATATCTCGCTACAACTCACTTTCAATTAGGGTTGGCGGCCAAGTGAAGGCTGAAAAAAACCAACGTCTCTGTGGATGTGAACGTATTTCCGTGTGTTTTTAACATTAGACGGGTGGATTTCAAATTGGAAGCAGAGGTCCGGCTGAAGAGGCAATTAGGTTTTTCGAAAATCTCACAGTCCCAAGAGGAATAAATTGCTTCTGAAGGCAATGTGTTGGTGATTTGACGTGACAGTTTTACGTCAGAAGTGCTAGTTTGTGTAAACTGGGTTGGACATATTTATTTCTTATCATCAGCAGAGGATGTTTTTTATATTCTAACACTCTCCTCATAAAACATGCAGAAAATCTATCTGTCTTTTGCAACATTCCGAACAACAATTTTTAGTGGTGGATGTGATTATTTTCTAGATTACAGAGTAGTTTTGACTGGAGTGACATTTCTTTTGCATTGCTGTGATTGGTATGGAAAATGAATGAATGCCTTGACTTTTGCCCTGCATATAACCCAAGGGAGGACTACTCTGTTTCTGGTGCCAGGCTGAGACAAATTATGACAAAAAAAACCAACAACAAGTTGGTTTTATTGACCCCTGCACCGTGGAAACAAAATTTGTGTTATTTTGTCGAGGCTTTGATTCCCCAGCCATAAAAGCAGGTAAGAAAGTGTCGTACTATGTTGCACTACGATGTACTGTATGTGTTGTTAGTGATAACCTATTTCAGTCATAAAGTTTGCAGTAAAAGGGGTTACTCTAAATGTAATTTAATTCGGTACTAACCCCCGGCGATAGACCTGCTCTGAAGTCAAAGCCGTTTGTTCTTTGTATGATTATTATTATCATTATTATCATTTTTATTTTTCTCGGCACCTGCGCTTCAAACCTCAATTTCATTTTTTTTTAAAGAATTTTACACACTTGCTCAATAGCGCCCCCCACATAGACCAAAAAACTAGAATGGCCATAGCGCCCGTTTTACCGGATTAAATGCACTCATTTTTAAAAGATTCACAACAATTCTGTAATTCAATGTGAAATTCATACACCCAGAGATCTTTTTTTTTTTTAATACACAGCAAGGACATGAAGTTAGCTGGCGCAAGAGAAGGGAGTGCAGAGAGCACGTAGGTTCAGATGGAGGCAGGTGACGAAGACAATCTCACAAACGGGGGACGCGCACATTTTACCTGCATGTGATGGTGAGCGTGGTGCGCACTGGAATCACGAGGTCCCCTTTGCCGCTGTCGAGGATGGGCGGAGTCATAGAAATGCCAATCACCAGACCTGGGGGAGCGAACGCAGGCGGGTTGCATGTGAGAATCATTTTCACACGAGTCGTTCGGGAACAAGTGAACGTGGCAGAGCTGCGGGCACGTTGTCCAATCTCGCGCCAGGAATATGACATCTGATAAGAGCCGCTCAGATGGAAACATCGCCGGTCCCATTTAGAGGCTGCGCAGCGCCGAGAGAAAGCCCGGCCCTTTCACGCGTCGGCCCCGCCGCTCCTCTGAAAAGCCACATGGGCCATTTTGCCTTGATTTACGACTAATGCGTCCCCCATGCGTCCCTGACTTGTGTTTGGTTAATGTGGCTGGTGGGGGATTTCATTATCACCCCTGCGTCCCTACAGGGTGCTATCAGCGCCGCAGACCTCCAATTCCTGCACACATGACGCCCACCCAACCTGGATATCATTAGAGCTGGAAACACGCACGGCGCAAGGGGGTGCGTTCTGTGGAGCCGAAGCCACAGCCATTTTTTCGTAGCAGTTGTTTGACGTGTGAGCAGCATGTGGCGCTTTGTACGGCCCGACAACCTCGAGCAGGGAGCAAACACTCAAGGGCAAACCGCAGCGACAGTTGAACAGTTTGGAGCCTCCATTCAGGCTGCTCAAAAACGCTAATCAATAATCTGCCCGGCGCACACAAAGAGGCACCGTGGCTGAATGGGCGCGAGTTTGTTAAATCAATGACCTGCGCTTCATCAAACAAGTAACACCGGCGGCAGGGAAAGGCGCGACATAACAGTCGCTCACGACCCGCAACCATCCCAGAAGTTCAGGTGCTTTTTCCCGTCCACTACGCAATTAGCATGTGTTGGCCGAAAAGGAGATACGCTAAGTGGTTCGCGCGGAGAGCGGTAAAATGAATACGGTGAAGGTCTATTAGAAGCTGTGATGCTGAAGGGTGCTTGAGGGGAGATAAACAGACACACACACACACACACATCAGATTCATGTTCCAATGAAGCTGAGTCTTCCTTACTGCACAGTGCAGGGAGTCACACCCATTTACAAAGTCACCTATTAAGCTTGCTATTGGGGATGTGTTAAATGTTGATATTTTGTGTTTGTTTTGTGCTGCGTTTATTTTGTGCATAAATGACAAATGAGAAATGACAAAATTATGGAAAAATATTCATTTGCAGACATAGTGGATTTTCTCTGCAGTCAAACACGCTCAAACTAAAAGTAACAACATTGAAGTGCGTCTCAGTCGAGACGATCAAAGTTTTCCTGCATGAAAAAGCACTCCTGTGTCTCCACCTTTCTGTCCATTTAACCCACAGCACAACAATCACAGACCACAACAATAGAATCCACAGAAAGGTGAACAAAAGTCCTGGCAGAGAAACAACAATAGCCACGTCGACATGCATTCAAACTCAAGGACTCGCTGAATTCAAAATTATTCGATTGATGGCAAGGAAAGACAAGAAGAAGGAGAAGAAGGACGAGAAGAAGAAAGAAACGATCAACACTTGTCCAAATGTATCCAAAAGCTGTTCCAAAGGAGGGAACGTAAACACCACCTCAGAGGAGCAACTACGTTCAATAAACCATCAGCGAGGACAAAAGCTAAACTTCAAGTTAATTTGTGGAAAAACTGTGGGGCTGAAATTAAAAGGTGCGCATCACTGAGCAAGCTCCAACAAAATCATTGAACTAAACATTTGACTGGGGCTGTTTTCTTTTCTTTTTTTAATTAATGAATCCCCTGGTGATGCATATGCTTGATTCCATACAGTGTTTGGATTAATGTTTTGCATTTAAGTTTTTCATTAGAAACCTACTGTGTATTCAAGTATGAGCTCTGTTTTCCTTCTTAACAGAAATCTTTTTAATTGCTCCTTGTTGCTGTCACTATTACATCCAGAAAGCTGCTTGTGTTGTTTGTGAAACAACCAAAAAAAAAAAAGTGAATCAATGAAACATTTTCTGCATTGCGCATTTTTCATTTTCTTGCTGGAATTCTGCACCAGAAGAGAAAACAATAAAACTTTATAAACTAACAAGGGCCTGAGCGGACTTTCCTAAGGCGGCAAATTCGATAAGAAATAAAGACTTCCTGCACCATTTTTCGACAGGTAGTTTTTCCTCAGCAGAAAAAGAAAAAAGAAAAAAGAAAAAAAAAGCTTCTTCTTCTATTCTCTGTTTCTCGTGTCTTTGTCTTTCTTATGCAGACTGTGCTTTCATTCGACCTTTCCCCTGCCATTGGATTTGAGACAAACAGCTTGGCTCAAGACCACAGAGGCTTGACAAAAGAACGTCTGAAAGAGACAGGACCTCCCTCCCCACCCCCTATGCATTCAAAACCTCTGGGCCTTTCAGTTCTGTGGTACAGCTGAATCTCTGTACTGTCAGATGCACCGCGGATAACGCACTAGAGTTTGATGAGAAACAGGAATGCAAGGAATGGAAATGATTGTATCTCCAGTTGTGTTGCATCGGAACGGTCGCCACGTCCGTCCCACCACCTGCCGGCAGCAGATTATCTACAGTACGGCAATGTGAGCATTATTAATCTCCGATGTGGAAAACAAAACGAGGAAAAACACGATTTATCCCGATGTGTGTCGTATATTACGGCTTCAAGTTAAACATCAGAGCAACGCTCGAATGACTGACACACGCAGCGCGGGATCACTGCCGAGGCATCAAAAGCGCCATCTCGCCTTCTGCCTTTTGCTCTGCTTTTAAAAGTCAATATCGTGCGCAGTTATGCCCTGCATGGCACGGCACGCATGTTAATTTCTTCCAGTAACGCTGACAGCAAACAAACGCCCAAGCGGGAAGTCAGTGAATCATTCCTAGCTCGGCTCCCTGCGGGATGTTCCTTCCTCGCTCTTTCAGAGATTTGTAACTCCAACCCCAGAGGAGAAGCTAAGTGTTCCGAACATATTGTCTCAGCTCAGATGTGAACATGCCGCTGAAAGCGGTCCCATCGCCGCTCACTCGGCAAAGACAACACCGCTTTGTCCGCTCCACCTGAAAAATGCCGTAAATCCAATCAGGGGGTCCGGGGCCACACAGGGAGCCTCCGAAGGCTCCACAGACATGGGCAGAGTGTGAAAGGAAATTCCTGTCAGCGCAGCTCACACCTTCACTATTTTAGGGAACGGTCCAGGCGTGTTCTTGACCTCCTGCAACAACAAACGCCTTCAGTCCGTGAAGTTAAAAATCAGGTGGACGGAATCTAGCTGCCTCGCGAGCTGTTTATTTTACGGAAAGTGTATCAGGCTTTGAAACAAATTCCTGGCAAACATCGTGCAATAACAGGGTTGTGCAATGAACTCCAGCCCAAAATGTGGATCAAAATGTGGTCGTGTGGATTTACAATGTGATCGCCTGGCACACCGGGATGGAACAAAGCAAAAGCCTCTGGCTTTATCGCACAAATACGTCTGTTTTAACCAGGTTGCAAAAATTGGAAAGCGATTGGATGACCTTTCTGTTTATCGCAGTCATGTTTTACAGCCAGTTTAGCCTGTTAGCTGCAGCTCGGGGATTTATGATGACTGAGTCGTGACATTAGCCCCCACGTTACCAGTGTGGCTAGCAGAGATTCACTACAGGGTTTAATTAAACTCTTGCCAAAGCCAGTCAAGGGTGAAAAGACAAAATGTCAACCAAGAAAAGCTTTCTGTCCTGTTCTTTGTTCTTCTTTCAGTGGAAACATGTCATTTAGTTCATTCACTTTGCTAATTCAATTAGCGGCAGCTACACTCACAGTCAATTCCTGTACTCCCTCGCCCCCTTCTTCTGCAGATCTTATGGGCAGCTCGGTCACAGTTGCTTCTTTGTTTTTGTCCAAAGCTAAAATGAAACGGTTGGTAATGGAATCCAATTCAGGTCAAAGACTGACTGACTGAAAACACCTTCTGCTGTTCTGAGGTTTCCCTGCGGTCAATGATTGAGATTTCATAACTTGGACTCTCGGTGCAAGTCGGTGAACACATTT
The DNA here is from genome assembly GCF_046127955.1 of Nelusetta ayraudi. Taxonomy (NCBI): domain Eukaryota; kingdom Metazoa; phylum Chordata; class Actinopteri; order Tetraodontiformes; family Monacanthidae; genus Nelusetta; species Nelusetta ayraudi. The sequence continues at coordinate 247,126 of NW_027466193.1, read as the reverse complement.
TTAGTGTAGATTTATAGAAGCTGGTTTCGACAGTGTATTAAAACAACCTATTAGTCAAAAATAAGAAAGAAATAACAACTTTCATGGTATTTCACATTAGATGAACAGAGATTGCATTGAAAAAAACCCAAAGAAAAACGAGTTTCCTGGCAGTGAGTTTATACATTCAGTCCAATCAGAACCACACAACTCAATCACTTTATTCCCTGGCCAGTGAGGAGCTCCAGCCAGAGCGCTGGCTCAGCAGGCCAAAGTCTGGTATCATCGTGGCCTCGTGCCAAGAATTTGCTACTTATTATATCCATATGCCGTAACCTATGCAAAGTGCCGGCTCAGCTCCAAACAACGGAAGTTAGACAAAAAGGTGGTGAACCGGGGAGCATTTAGCTGCTAATGAGAACGATATTTCACACAAGGCTTTGTAGATATTACACACAACTGCACTGAAGTCAAAAGCCTTTTTTCTTTTTCTGCCACCAGAAATTCTTCTCAAGGTGCTTCGCCACGACCGCTCGCTTCCGCCTTCAGCGGGATACCGGTTGGAAATGTTATTTAAAGCGCCTTGTTTTCCCTTCCCCCAATGAATTTAATTAATTCAAACATCAAAAAGGAATTTGGAGGTGAAAAAAAAAAAAAAAATAAAAAATGTGCGATTTACGCTTTCACCATCAAGAACTTCCTCAGGCGGTATGAATAACAGCCGGAAGGTCGAAACAAATGTGAGTATGTAAAAGTCGTACGACTCAGATGAAGGACAAGCTGTTTTCAGCGCTCTCTCCCCACCAGGGTTCGGAACCGCCGCTCCGCCGTCTCCTCAACTTGTCCATGATGGATTGCAACGGGGTTTTTCTTTCAGGGAGACACCCGGAATGAGAAATGAGCAACAACAAAAAAAAAATCCCAGCTGGGCCTTCATGATGGATGTTTCCCCTCACAATCAGTCAGGAGATCGCACGCTGACAGACAGGATGCAAATTGTGAATCTTTATGAAATGTCATGACTGGTCGGCACGCGCCGAGAGACGAGACGTGGCTTTTTGCCGGGGTGAAACCCGAAGCTGACAAGAAAGCGTTTGAAGCCCCTATTGTGTTGGGAGCGTCTTGTTAGTATCGCAAAGCTACTCCCCGTCTGCAGTATTTTACTTGAGCTCTAATTATTTTCGCACCGGTTGATGCGTTGGCAACGGGGGCTGGCGGATGATGACAGCCGACTCCAGTCTGCACCCCGTCAGACTAAACGCTGCCAAAATTCTGAGAGCTGCACAATTAAGCGATGGTACCTTAGCCACACACACAAAAAAAAACACAGTTTGGGGCTTTGCACAGTCTCGATAATCAACTGTCACGTTTACCTAACGGTGCATTTACGCAGCTAGGCAAAAAAAAAAAAAAAAGAGACGTCTGCGTCCTTCTTGGTTTACAGCCCATAGCGAAGAAGTGATAGCATCTGGATTGTCAGTCCACATCAGTCATCTTTAATGTGACTTATTCGGTGAGTTGTTGTGTTGCTCTGTGAAAAGAATCTTTGGAATTCAGGCTTCTTGCTCTGGAATGAAACAACTTGGCAACTTGAAAAACTGTCTTTTCAGGAGATCCAACTCCTAAATTATCTTCTTTTTTTCTATGCCTCACCGATTGCTCACCCCGCCAACCAGGACCACATGTGACGGGAGGCTTTTCCTCTCTTTATGAGGTCTGTGGTGACATAATTGCATCTGTCTCTCATATTAAGAGAGGGTGACCGGGGATTAAAAGAGCCCTCTTCCATGAGGTGACCATGTTGCCCCCACTGAACCTTCCAATGAGTTGATATTCAGCAGCTCTTCCCATAAAACCACGGTCGGTTAATCTCTACTTCTCTAACATTTATTCTTTTCATTTTTCATACTTTTCATACTATTTTTCATTACTTATATTAAAGATGTGGGGTGCTTCTCTTCAGCTCTTCAGTATCACCCTTTTGTAATTTCTGCCTTAAGTAAATACTGTGGGTGTCTTAAGCGCAATCGATCCGCTCGATTAAAGGCCTCAGAAAAGCACTGATTTGTTTCAACTTCATGTAGACGGCTCTTTTTTGTTCTTCGTGAGCACACAGGTCGATGAAAGGCTTCGTCGCCGGGCAGATTTCGTCAAAAACTTACCGAGAGACTGCTGCTGGCTTGACCGGAGGTAAAACCACAAACTTGTCCAATCAGCTCAAACTAAAACATCCCCAAAGTAACATGTTGAAAGTTTACCCAATTTGGACTCAAACACAATAAACTGAGTGTCAAGTTGCGGATTATGATTCTAACCCAAAGGACTGTTATTTGATCATCGGGCCAAAAATCGTCGAGCCCGCGTCTTGCGTCTCCGCACCGCGAGACACCAGACACTGAGGGGCCTGTCAATCTGTCGGCTGGGTAAATGGCTTGAAAAAATATATGCGTAATCCCATTAGTCACAGTTGACATTCTGTCAAAACATAATTAAGAGCACACAGCGCAGCAATGTACAGATATGCGGAGCGAGCGCCAGAGAAAAGCAAACACATCACATCATCCCGGCCCGTGCCCGATGGCGAACCTTGTGGCGACAATAAACACCATTTCCACGGTGTGACCTTTTCACGCTGGCTTTTATGACAGATTGTTATGACTACCGTCACTCTGTTAGCTCGTTTGTCTGAATACGGTTTGGACAGTGGAGCAAACAAAAAAAAAGGTGGACGTGGCTCGGAGCACTTGTGAGGGTTGTTCCGGCGGAGCGTGGAGAAGCGTGAGGAGGCCGCCGTACGGTGGCGGATAAAAAAGTTCTCGGGCACCTCGTGCATTTGTTATATACACCTCATGCATTTATTATGCGCTGCATGTACTGCATTATGCTGCAATTTCTTTTTAAAACCGTCACCCACGCAAACCCACGCGCTCCCCTTGTGCATGTGCAGAGTTCCATCCTGGTCAGAAATGGATTTATTTTTCTTTTTTTCGCAATATATAATGACTCCTGACACACATCCAGGGCAAGGAGTTTGATTTTTATTTTCTTGCTAACAAATAAGAAAAAAAAGTCATTTGGATTTGTTCATCCGTCTGATGCAGCCACACCTTTTGAAAAACAAAGATGAACTTCCTCTGAACATCTCATGATAATATTTGAGTTCCTGTAAATTGTTTTCAGATTATCCCAAAACTTTTATCCAACGCTGCGCTCTCTGAGGCTGCAGCCGAAATAAGACGACTCATTCGTGCCTGAACTGGATTGTTGAACTACTTGATTGCTGAGTTTGAGCTTCGATTCTACATTTTATATTATTTGCCATACGATTACCCGTAAGTTTTCCTTTTTCAAATTAATCATTTGTGCAAGGCAATCTTCCAATTTCACACAGTGCTGACTTCCAATTGTTTTGCTAATCTTTTGAGACTGAAGGTTTCCTACTGCAGCCATTAATAAAACAATCTTTGCTGAGTGTTGGCAGTAAATACATACATACATACATACATACATACGTACGTACATATGTATATACATACTTTATGTATATCTCACAGACAAAAAAGAGTGTGTGGTCACCTGTGACAAAGCCAAAAACCCTGTAGTGACAACTGCCAGTGATTTTGACATACACACTCTCGCTACTTTGTTAAGTTCCTTCCTTACCCATACATCCTTGGACCCACTTAAGTATCCAGAACCTTTGGCAGCAAACTACTAATATCAAGTCGATGTTCAATCTGAAATCCTTAAATATTTCAATTTCTCAGGGATATTTTGGTTTTTTATTTTATTTTTTAAAAAATACAGGCATAAGAACAAAGTTAAAGCAAATTGCCAGAGGCATGGCCAGTGAAGCTGCACCACAAATCCCACCACTGTCTCATTAAACATCACAAGCAGGTTTTAAAAGTCTCACATCTTCTTTTTTTCCCCCCAAGTTAATATTTAAGATAGCTGCTGGCTGTTTGTGAGGCCAGAGAAAAATGAAACACAACAGCACATCTGATTAGATAGAACGTCCAAAAACCACTGACGTAACATCCTTTTTTGGAGGACGTGTTGCAAACAATCTGCAACAAAAAAAAACTTTAATGACTGTCTGACCTGCAAACGTACTTGGATGCTGATTGGTTTACAGCAACCACTTTACAAAACAGAAAACTGAGAGCTAAGATAACTGCATTTGCGGTCGGCTTTCCCAAAAACATTTCGTCTGGTGGTGCCGAGATAAGGCGCCACGAACTGAAATAAAAATAACATAATAATAAAGAGAAATATATTTTTTATGAACAACAGTAAAGATATTTTGGACACATTTAGATGTATTAAATCCTTCATGCTTGTGGATGCTTTAAAATCTATTAATATGTTATGACACTAGAGCATCAGCTTGCAGCCAGGGTCTTGACATTCAGTTAATTGTGCTCTTAACATCGGAAACCTCAGCTCCCCCTGTCACCCACAATCCAACCAAAGGAAATATTATTGGCTGTCATTTGATACGGATTAATGTGAAAGCGCCGGTTCGTTGAACGCGTCCTTGGAACTTCACAGTTCGGTGCAAAATGTGATTTCCCTGAAAAACCCATTTGCGCTGTGAGAATGGCGCTGAAACGGGTCCAGACGTCCCTGCCAAGGCGACATGAATGTTTCAGTGAATTACTTTTCATTGGGCACGGACAAAAACAAAACAAAACAAAAAAAAAGCAACCAACTGGCCAACGGAAAAATTGGCTGTCCCGCCCTCAAACATGAACCTGCCAGCCGTGTGACAGTGATTGTGCAAAAGCATCATCCAGGTTGAAGAGGCACACAGGTGCCGTTGGCTCAGCTGGTGCTGTGTGTATCCGTCAGGGCTGACAAGCCAGACGTGCACCTGTGAGCGGCGCAAGTCTGAATTTTTCAAAGCGCTGTTGTATCCTGTCGGCATATCTTGTTGCGTTGCACCAGCCTTGACGTGCCTCGCTGACACGGAAGATCTTTAGGTCGGTTTAAGACGTTTCGTAGTTCTGTGCAGTGACTTGCTGAAGTTGTCATGGACTGTTTGACTACGAAGAAGTCATTCACTCATCATGACCAATGTCCAAAAGGAAACAAAAGTTCCTGTCTGCTTAAGATGATGTCTCAAATAAATTCTAAATAGTGTAGAAGAGTGTGAGGAAACATCTCACGACTCCGATTTGGCCTCGGACTTAACAACTCATAAAACTCACTTCTTGCAACCCCTGTTGACTTCCTCACAGAGTTCCGTTTGAAGAAATATCTAATTGTTTGACTGAGCAACCCTGCAAAGGGTTAAACAATCTGGCCACTTGCTCGCTTCTTCTCCAAAGAAGGGAGAGAGATGTTGCAACGGACCATTACTGAATTGAAACACAACATTACTCCGGTGTGGCCCTCATTTTCCCTGCAAGCGAGCGACAGCAAGTAATTAAAAAACATCCATCTCGCAGACCACCAGTAGGGATTCTTTCATGCCACGTGGGGCACTTTTTGTTTCCCTTTATTTTTGTATTTCTTTTTTGAGGAAGCTGCTCAACCGCTCGCCACATCTTTGAGCCATTTGAGCCCACTGACTCGTACTTGTCGGAGGGGGTTGGGGGCGACACTGCGCTGAAGCCTATGGACACCTGCTGACTAGAGATAAAAAGAGACACCGCGAGCTCCAGGAAGGAGGCCACGACGCCGCAATCTGAGCCTGTTAAAAATGTAAAGCTTCCCTGACGAGCGGACGCCACACAGCGGCATCAAAAAAAAAAAAAAAAAAAAAAGGTGTCGGCGCTGGAAACGAGGGCTCAGAAAAATCTGCACCTTGTGAAATCTGCGTGGAAAAGGCGCCACAGTGTTCCTCCGAGCGAGCACCGGGCGAATTTCCTGTTTTCTTTATCATGCCTTTGCGCTTCTCCCACTTCCCCTTTTCATGGACGGCGAATGAGATGTTGCCATTAGTGCTTCCTCGCTCCTCTGTAGTTTTGTCCCCGATGGGGGTCACGTGACGGGAAGCGGAAATGAGGAGCCTTGTGGAAACAAATAGGAGTTGTTTTTTTTTTTCTTTCTCAGAGACAGGTTGGCAACGGGCGATGCGACACGGTGGAGGGAGGAGCTTTCACACAGACGCACTCGGGAGGATTCGCGCGTCGCGGCTTTGTGGGGTTTTTTTTGCATGGGATCGTTTGGACTCGCGCACGTTTGTAGGAATGAAAAAAGACGCCTGACGCCAAAAATTCCAAGTCAACACTTTTACCTCTGTATCCGCACTGTGCTCACGCCCTGCGAACTCATCACACCTTTATCCAAAGTGCACGGATTCATTATTTTTTTAACATTACCCGTCTGAAATGAGGACTTGCGTGACCACACCCAGCTGTCGATTGAAGCCCGATTACGCCCAACGCGGCTGATTGTAGAAATATTTTTCTGAAAACGTTGCATTTGGCAAACCTTGTGTGGTCTGCGTTCAAAACCATGATTGCGAAACATTGAGAAAAAAATGTCTGGGTAGCTCTAATGGCGAGCTCGCCATCGCTGCTGCTGCTACTGCTGTTGGTGGAAACCAAGCTGACACAGCAGAGGATGGGAAATAAACAACTGAATACTCCATAATAAAGCTCCCACATTATCAGAAGTTGTAACCTGGGAGAGCCGTCTGTTCCCCTTGTCTCACAGCTTTTATGAAGAGTGCAGCCCAAAAACAAATCTCATGATGCATATGTCTGGACTTCCCGTTTTATTTTGATAGTCTTTGCATCCCTGTCCTACTTTCCGCTTTCTGGGATTGTGTCTGATTTTCACCTGCAGCTTCACCTGGGTCTTGTTGTCTACGCAGCCCCTGATTGGTCTCAGCTGTGTTCTCGTCTTGTAGAAATAGTCCTTCTCTCCCTTTGTCCGCTGTCTGGCTTTCGTCTTTCACGGTTAATCATGTTGTCTACTTTGGGAGTATTTATTTAACCTTTATTTTAACAGGAAAGTCCCATTGAGATTAGAAACCTCTTTTCCAAGGGAGTCCTGGCCAAGAGGCGGCAAAGCTTAAAATTGTCAGCAATTCACAATCAACAGTTACAGTAATATTATGAAGAAAAAGACGATAGAGAACATAGAAAACGCTGATAAACTGACTCTGAAGTTTAAAATCACTCTGTTTGCAACCCCACTTCTGGAAGAAGCTCAACTTTGGCTTTTCCTTGACTGTACTTTAAAAAAAACATGAAGGTTTTAAAGATACTTGCACAAGACAGTGGCTGCACTGGCAGGAAAAGGCTTTGGAGCTGTTCAGAGGATAAACAGCGACATTAAGGTGACAGCGCTGCCACATTTATGTCAGTGACACACAGCCTGGCAGAGATCCAAGGCTGAGAGACGCACTGAAATAGCCCTGCACGTCCGGTGAGGGGCCGGGGAGGCCACGCAGGCCACGGAGCAGACCTGCTCTCTGGATGTGGAGTCAGCCGGCCCTCGGGCCACCGCTCCCCACTTCCAGCCCCTTTCAGTCAGCCTGTCTGTCTGTCTGAGAGAAGTGCGGCGCACTTCCTCTGTCACGCCGGCACAAGGCTGAGCTGAAGCCAGGCGGCCGCCTGACTGGCAGCGCGGCTTTGATTTCATTGTTACGGGACGGAGGAGGAGGATGACATCCACTACGTCCCTGTCCCCGTTTGCAATTTAAGAGGGGGGGCAGTGAGGCCTTTCCAACATCCTGCCCCGTAGTGGAGGGGGGTGGCGCATCAGGGACACTGCGACAGGCCATCTGGGCCAGCTTCCTATGTTTAAAACCTCCGTCCCTGACTGAATCTTCCTGTACCTGACTCACAGGCACACCGGACAACACAACAGCTTCCTCTGTGGCACTCCATTTTTTTTTTTTTTTTTTTTTTCGGGTTGTGCGTGCCATCGTTTTTATGATGGAGAAATCCTTCCCCCTTCGATAACTGAAGGGCGCCAATCCTAATCTGGTACATACTGACGTGTAATTCTGAAAGATGATAAACACTGCTTAGAGTGTGTGTGTGTGTGCGGGGGGGGGGGAATCAAAGACGAGCACTGCCTAAACCCGCTGAGATATATACATATATTTTTAACAGGCCAACAATAGGCAATTACTGCACCTAAAGCCCAATTCCCAGTGCATTCAGCTTTCTTTTCCCCCTTGCCGTGTCCGATGTTGCCGTGCACTTAATAACCACCGTAGTTGCACAGGGCGCTTAAGAAATCAAGGTTAAAGTAAGAATCGCAGGGTCGACAATCACAGCGCTGAATGCCAAAGGGGAGGGAAGCGAGTGATTTCCTTGGGCTTTGCCAAAATACGTCTTCCCATGAACCCTTCAGCGACCTCCAATGACAAGGCCAGAGGTGCCTGGGACTGAGAAAGCGCTGCCACGGTGACTTGATGGACTTCCAAGTTGCGGCCTTGCACTTACAAAACCGCGAGGCAATTTAAAGCTAATAGCCGTGGTGGCGCTCCGTCGGCGGTTAACTTCTCCAAACGCTGCTCGTTTCCTGGCAACTGCACCACTTTGGAGCTTCTTGCGATATCCTCGGAGAAAAAAAAAAAAAAAAAAAACAGCCTTCATCTCCGAACTTCCTGTCAAACGGCTCTCAGTGTGTGTGCGCCAGCGGCCGCGCGATAACCATCAAGAAGCAATTTTTTTTTTTTTTTTCAGACGGTATCTGCCCGTCACCACAGGAGTGGGTCATTTCACTCTTGTGAATCCCCATTCACATGTCAAGATACAGTAGTTCTGTCGCAAAAACATTTGTGGAGACCCTTTTGTAAACGTCTCCGTTGCAGTATATTCAGTCACTTGCTGAGCAAAACTCACAGCTGTAATTTTCTGGCTGTTGCGCTGTTGTCACAGCATGAAGAAGAAGAAGAAACAGTTTTATAGTGTCAGTCGTTCAGGCTGCTCAGACATTAACATTGAGAGTCCTTTTGGATCTGAGAGTTGTTAAGTTGCATAATGAGGGGGCACTAATTGTGTTTTTCCTTAATTGTCCATCAAGCCTTCTCGTTTAGGGCAGGTCAACTACAGAGGGGACCTTGCTGGGAGTTCAGTCGTGAAGCTTCCGCTGTGTTTTAGCAAAGCTTGCGTCGGGCTACGCCACCTTTGATTGATGGAATGAGCACGCGAGGATTCGTACCGGGAACACACTGCTGTCAGGCATCTTAAAGGTTCCAGATTTTCCACATTTAACCTTCCATGTAAACCACAATAGCATGCTGAATTTGTGCGACTTTTGTGATATGTGTATTTCGCATATTCATTTTTTTTTCACCCAAGGCAAATTTTATTCCTCCCCCTACTTTGCCTTCCAATTTACATATCTATTGTGAATCAGGTGAAGACTTTAAGATTCTTGTTTTGCCGCCAAGAAAAAAAATAATTCTTCACAACAACCATTTAATTCTTTTTCAAAGATCGTTTCATTTGCATGAACAGCTGCGCTACGCAAATGCCTAATTCATAAATCGATTCCGACTCTATCCAGCTTGAAATCTTCTAAAACTAAGCACACGATGCGTGAAGGCTCGTATGAAAACAAAGATTGCCCTCAGATGGTTTCGATCAACCATCTAACACCAACTCAGACACATATTTGGCTTTTTCGACTCCTGCTGACAGAGCTTATCTCTCAGCCGGAGTCGTATTTGGCCCGTTCCTACTGCAGCACGATGAGAAAGTGAGTGACTAAACGTAGAAACGCCCAAGGGCCCTCGTTGCCCCACGCCAGTGACGAGTGAGGTACGGGACTCCCCATTTATTTAAACTCAAAGCCAAACAGCAGGAGCGACGGCAACATTCCTCCATCATCCGAGCCGCCCTCCAGCTGATAGAACAAGATACCGAGGGACAGACGCCTCGGGTCTGCTCCTCAGAGTCCCGAGTGTGAATCCTGAGATCAGCGCTGAGAATAAGGGGATATTGTTGGCTGAGACAGCTCGGCCTCTATAAGTGGACGACTAGAATAATACCCAGAGTTGAGAGTCGGATTTCGGGGGGATGATCTGATCAAGCGCTGGTATGCGTACAGAAAACACCCTGCGAAAAGCAATATCAACATTATGCACCGAGGACCAAAGAGTAAGCCAAAGATCATTTGGCTCGAGAGCTCAGACTCGGACAAAAGCTGATTCATTGTGCTAATATGTGGCCTATGGGACGGGGAACGTTTGTCAAATTACTGTTTTTGTTATTATTACTCAAACAAAGACGCAGAGCAGGGATGAATTCATCAGTGAAGGGCAGTTGGCCTTAATGACAATTCACATCAGCACTGGCCTAAAAAGCAGTTGATCCATTTTTTTCTCTTCAAGGCAGTCCAGGTAGTGACGGAAAACTCAATTATTGTTCCTGACTCGAGATTATCAAAGAAATTTGCTAATGAGAATTGGCTTTTGAGTTCTTTGATTCACTGAGTCACCTAGAGTGAGCAGGAATTGATAAACTTTCACTGTGACGAAGGTTGAGAATCACTTGTTCTCAAAGTGAAGATGCTGTAGCTAGCTCGCCATATACGCCGTGATACGAATCAATAGAGACAAGGAATTATAAGGAGTCAAAATAAGTCAATACAAGGACTCCTGAGTTTTGAACGACTCCTTCATGTCTTAAACCAGACTGAGAGGACCCTTGAACTTGAAGGACGGCACGTCTGCAGTCAGCTGGCCCTCAGTCTGGAAGCACGTCAAGCCGACTCTTTCATCATCGCACTATGAGGATTAATTTTTAAACCAGGAATTTTAGTTTTGCTAAAAAAAAATAAATTGGGGGTAACAAGGGTTAATAAGTTGTTGGAGAAGAAAGACATGTCAAAATATATTTAGATCAAGTTTTTAGAAAATTAGATCACTGCAGATGCAAAATTTTATTGGATTGCAATTTTTTTTCCAAGTCAGTCAGAGTCACTGAGCTTGACTGCTACATTTGAATTTTCAGTCTTGTCTATCTTGGAACTGCATCTGCATTAATCACACTGTTGGCTGATTAACTGTAAACCCAGAAGGTGTTTTGATGGAATCTGACCCGTTAAAATAGGCCACTGGCTACACAGCGACCACATGTCAGAGGCTCAACCGGAGATTCTTTACATCAAATTGAGTATTTCCTTATTAAATGTAAAAAAAAAAAAAATCTCCCATTGAGGGTTGTAATTACAATCTGGCAGGAAGCCTCAGTACTTTAATTATTTTAAATGTTTTTGGTGTGCAATAATACAAACATTTCTGATCATCTAAAGCTATGCAAAATATCAAGAGGTCATCTTACAGCATTTTTCTTGCTGATTAAATAATTATCTTTTAAGTGCGAAACATAATGTACAATAACATGGAACATATCTTTGGAAATCCATCATCAGCCATTTTCTCCAAATAACAGCCAAGACATCAGATGAACTTACTCTGACTATATTTAAAAATAAAAGTTTTGACATATTACATCATGAGAAGTGCTCCTTGGCGAGGAGCTGCTGTACACGTTGTTGGGACAAAACTCTCTCGCCAACATCTCCACCCTAATGTGGCTCGCCATCACACAGGCACACTCTGAAAGGCCATAATTGAAAAAATGTGTTTCTCTGATATGAAATTAATGCCTTTTCCCCCCTCCTGCCTCCCGGGTGGCTGTGAGATGGAGCGCCTCCGTGGGCAGCATCAACTGTGACAGCGGTGGGCCCTGCACGGTTGAGCTATTACAGGGCTGCAAATAGATATTTCGGCTGAAAACACCGCATTCGGGTGTCTGCGTGGCGGCAGAAGTGACAGAAGCTACATTTATTTGACTTTTCCATTCCGCGTGAAAAACTTTCAAGACTTTGCAGGGGGAACTATGAGAAGCAGTGATCAGCCACTGACCCGTGGCTTCAGAGCCGCTTCAGAGCTTGCGCGCTGCTGAGGTGCAGCAGATATGAGGATTTTTGAGGATTTTGAGGATTCCTCTATATCTCGCAGGCAGGACACATGAAACCATCTTTAATAAAAAAGAGCGACGTTGGAGACAACCCCCACGCGCCGGAAGAAAACCAAACAGAGAACTGACGCCGACTTCAACAGATATCAGACTTTCGAGGGCACAAGTACTGGAATAGATTAAATACAAACAGACATATTTGATGAAGCGTGTGTCCTGGCAGGGCCACAGGTGGGCCGTTGTGGTTGCATATAGCAGTGGTTTTGACTTTAAACATCTTTCTTATGACTCGTCACCTTTCAGCAGAAGGGACATGGGACATGAAAATGTCAAGTGCCAGTTTTCAGCCTTACACCTTTGGTCACACATTAGAAAATTGACTATGAACAAAGGTCTTTATGCTTCCCTGAAATGCCTTCTTTTCAGATGCCATTAGTCCTCATTCCATCCCTGCGAGTGAGAGTGTTTATCTGTTCCTCTCCAAATGTATACGTCCCCGATTGCGTAGTTTCCCCCTCTCGCCCCCGAATGTACGATAAGCCGTATGGGAGCACAGCTGACCCTGCCCCCCCGCCCCTGAGTTATCCTCAACAGCTGCTAAACACCTTTTCTGTGAAGAGCAGCCTGGAGAACAAATCCAGCTTTGGCTTCTCAACTGTAAATGACCTCAGCCCATCAGCCCAGATACAGTAGAGGGTCAGTCAGAGGGCCCCACATTAAACACTTGACGCTGCAAGCTTTAATGGGAAAAAAAAAAAATTAATAATGATAAAGATAGACAAAAAAAAAAAAAGTTTTATTTCTTAGTCCGCGCTCACTTTGGACCAAAGATATGAGGCCATCAACTTTTTCTAATGTTTTGGCAACATAAGCCTCTCAACATGAATGGACCACTTAGATATCTAAAAGGGGATGGAACACACACACACACACACACACACACGCAGACACACATCACCGCCCTCTGCCTCCTCAGCCTCCTCCACATGTCAGCCCTGTCGAGTTCTCCTCCTCCTCCTCCTCCTCCTCCACCTCTTCCTTATCTTTCCACTCTGCCTCCCCAAAATGTGACCTACATACTAAACACAAACCCCTGTGTTTTCTTTGCAGAAGAAAAAGAAATCCCCCCAAAATTGCGTCCCTTAACTCTGCCGCCGCGTTTGTCATCACCGATTAGCTGCTGCGACCTTAGCAAACACAGCTAATTGCATCGGATGCCTCTTCCTCCTACTACTGCTATAAGGTGCCTATCAACATGCCTGTCCGGGCGCCTCCCCGCTTCCATTACGGGAGAGGCAAACTTCAGGTGGTGCGGGGCCATGAGTGATGAATTAGCGTTCCATTTGCACTACATATATAAATAACGAAAGAAACAAGAGTGCAAAAAAATAAATAAAAATAGCACGTGGCTTGCCGAATTAAATGTCCTTTGCCTTTTCTGTCAGAATCGAACTTGGTCCACTTAAGTAGTGATGACGAGCCGAGCGCACGAGCGCAGCGCGTAAAGTTTCTCGCTCCAAACTTTTCTGCGAGCGAGCGCGCGCGCACGTGTGGGTGTGTGTGTGTGTGTGTGTGTGTGACCGCGCTGCGGGTCTGCTCACCTGAGGCGTACGCTATTCCGATCCAAGTCCGACAGATGAACGTCAAGTCTATCATCATCTCCAGATCCGCGGTCCAGAAGCGCATCGGCACTTCGCTCAGGGGTGAAGAAGACGCACTAGTTTGGGCTGCGGACGGAGAGTCACACCAGTCCGAGGAGTCTGAGGAGCTGGGATTGAAGGCTGTAGGGGGTGGTAAACGACAGCAACAATAACCATTAAAAAAAAAAAAAAAAAAAAATTATATATAAAAAAATAAAAATAAAAATAGAAGAGGCGGGAAGAAGAGCTCAGCTCAGGTGATCGTCCCGCCAATAGACGCCTGCTCTGAGTTTAGCACAGAGGAGAAGTGGAGGGGAAGTCTGTTGGAGAGAAGGGAGGCGTCCTTTTTTTTTTTCTCCACGTTTTGTCCCAGGGATGCACGAGGAACCGAGTGGGATTTACACCGATTTCCCTTTCCTCTGCTCGTGACTGAGGGGGCGCGTGCATGGCCGGCCGTCCTCTTCGTGCGTGTGTGCGTGCGTGTGGGAGGCGTCTGCCCAAAATTCGTACCCCCGAGCAATAATCCCTTTAAAATGATAAAATGCCCATTTACGTCAGATTAATCCAGGAGTGGGCAAACTTCTTGACTGGTGGGCCACAGTGGGTTCTAAAATTTGACAGAGGGGCTGGAGCAGGAGCAGATGGATGGAGTGTTTGGCTGACTCACCTAGGAGAATAAAGTATATTATGGAATAGGTAGAAAAACGTGCTTTAATAATGTGTTTCACTGTATTTAGTTTTTTATTGAAATGACTTTTAAACACTGAAAGAAATTGATGAAATACAGCTATTTTATTAATTACTTGCCGTCACTCTAAATTACTATTATTAAAAAACACTCCATCCATCTGCTCCTGCTCCGGCCCATCTATCAAATTTCAAAGCCCATTGTGGCCCACCAGTCAAAAAGTTTACCCACCCCTGCGCTAAATGGTGTTGTGTAGTGTGTGTGATCGTGTGTGTTGGATTTCCCTCCATTGCTCTCCCAGCTGCGTGACATTGATATTAAGGCGCTCCAACCGTCCTCTGACATCCAAACGGCTCGGCAGGTGATCCCAGCGCCATCAGAAACTCTTCGTGGGCCGCAGCGGGAGTGCAGCTGTCGCCACAGCACACGCCGGACCCAGCGCAGCCTCGGGGAGGAATATCTGGAGACCATCACATGATATTTTTGTCTATGTTTTTCTCAGCTGTGCCTAATTGCAGGAACGCTATCCGACCCTTTGCCCCCTTCTAACTCTCTAGGAAAATAAAGAGTGAGGTTTTATCTTTTTTTTTTTCCTGTTAGACGCACAAACTGGAGCTGAGCCGACGTGCCCTGGGAGTAGCCCGCGTGTTTGCGAGTCAGGCTGTAACTCTTCCAACGGGTCAGACGTAACAATGCCTCCTTTAAAAGAGAAGCATGCGGCTCTTCCAGCCTTGTCCAAGTCCTGTTAACCCCGTCCTTCTCCGCGCAGCGATCCTCCCCTGGGGAGCCCCTGGAGTGTGAACCAAAACGCTCGCGGGGGGGAGGGGGCGGCAGGCAAACAAACACCATCCCATCCCAGGGAGTTCTGTCAGCCAACTTGTGTTGTTAATGGAGGGATTTGGAGGGGGAAAATTGAAAGCCCGTGCACCGCGCACACTATTAAAATTGTCAGGGGTGTGCGCTTCATTACGCATCATTGAGCGGGCGCACACACCTAAAAAAAAAATCAATACGGTTCAGAGGGGTGAGCCGCAGTTTCATTTACTGGCAGAGCACTCCTGGATTTATCTCACGTAGCAATCTGCTAAAGAGCCCACAGACAGTTTGGAAAGGGGGAGGTCGTGCGGGGCAGAACTAGAAAGGTGACAGGCTGGACTTTCTGCCTTTCACATTCAGCCTGGTGGCAATTTCACACTGAGGAAAGCCTTTGCTGCCACTTTTTTTTGTTCTTTTAATGCGAAAAATAATAGCATAGCTTTAGCATTAGCTAGGCTCGCAGTCACTTCCTGTTTACTTTATGGTCCCGTTAGGGCAGCTTGCAGCAGCAGCTGCTCCCTTATTTTCCCTGACAGGATGGCAACTTGTTTCAACAATTTCCATTGGTGGCTTGCAGGAACCAGCAGCGAGATGTAAGAATTGGATTGTGAGCGATCCAGCTGCTGGGCGAGGTTACCGCGGTCCAGTTAGAACCCGTAAGAGAGAGGGAGGGGCCTCTTCCAGCCGGTAAGCCATAATCAGACAGGTCTGATTTCTCGCACCAGGCGCAAGCAGTATAATCAATAGCTGGCCCTTTCTACCCCTGGAAATCTATTACAGCAACTATGACTCCAGGTGACCGATGACCCCTGCAGAGACAATAGCCCACCCATCATTTTGGTTACGTCAGTCAGAGAGAGAGATATTTTATTCTCAGTACGGTCGTGTTAGCCTCAGTCGTTTCCACACTAATGGACGATCAAAATGTGATTGCTTGTTTTTGTGGGCAAGCGCTTTGCCCGCCTGTATCCCAAATGACGGGCCACCTGTTTGACCCGTTAAAAACACAACGTTGTGATTGAACGATTGTAATTACATTGTTCAGCCCGGTCCGGTCGGTTTGAGAAGAAAATAAACACACTAAATCATCCCGATGGTCCCAGGCCGAGCTCGGTCCGGGGGACTTGACCCAAATCTCATTACGACTATAAAACAGAAGCACGTCGTTAGTACGTGAATACGCCAGAGCGGCCAATAAAATAATAAAGTGCACACGCCTGGTGTTTGGAAAGGCCATTTACTCAGCAGCGATAACAAACAATAGCCCATCACGCAGGATAGCGCCCCCCCCCTAACGACCAGCCTCACACCCCCTGCTGCGCTGGATGAGCAGGCTTCAGCTCATAATCCTGCCGGTTCCGGAGAAAACAACCGAGGGCTCAAGGACCCGTCCTTGAAATGCCAGCACTCAAAAATTCAGGCCTCATCCGCAGGTCAGGAAACACATTACACTGCACATTAAACCACTATCATAGGAAGGATGTGGAGCACGCATGCGATCGCGCCCCATTCACCCGCTGAAGTGAGAGGAGACGCTCCGCTCCGACTGCCTGTCTTTGAAGTAGCCGTCGATGCTCCAGAGTTTTTTGTTCTTTTTGTCTTTCCTCTTTGTAAATGTTTAGACTAAAAAAACGGCAAAAGTTGTCATCAGTAGAGCGTTAATGTTCCCAATCAGTCAAAAGGCGACGACGGCCGTCCCTCGGAGCAGAAGAACAAAGACCGGTGGCCGCTGTGAACTTGCGCGTGAATTATTTATCAGCTAATTAGCCATAAAGCAAATACTTGCAGCTGGCGGACGAAAGCTCTTTCTGCGATGCTTCTTTTGCTTCTTCTTCTTCTTCTTCTTCTTCTTCTTCTTCTTCTTCTCCTCCTTTGTCGCAGGCTCAGAAGCTCCCAGTACCGAACAACAGGACAGCTTCATTCGACATCATCAAAACGAATTTTGACAGCGATGCGGGAAATGTTCAACCCCGGGGCTTTTTATTCCCTTTGTGTAATTATGAATGCAATTAGCCAGAGGTTTTTTTTGTTTTTGTTTTTTTAATTCCCTCATCTACAACCTGACAACACTGCGTGTGGGGTATGATAATCCCTCGCCGACAAAACATGGCATTTAATTACACCATTGATGGATTATAACCATATAGAGATTACGTGACAAATGTGTTCGCAACAACAACCCGCAGACGGGTTAAAAACGCTGCTATTTCACAGTGAGTCAGACTCATTACTCAGGCCAGCAGACAGGTTCTAATAGTCTCACCCTCCTCTAAATCACTCCTGCTGGGTCGTCCACCAACTCATAAATATCTGCTAAATATCAGTCTCGGCAATCTGCTCGACCTCATTGCTAACTTTTGCCTCTCGCGCTGTTTCACGCTGGACGTGTCCCACTCACAGAGTATACGAGTGCGAGTTCAAGAGTGGCGTGAAGAGAAATCAAAACAACAAATCTCTGCACTCGCAAAGAAAAACACGCTCCAAAAAAATGCTAAATAACTCGTGACACTGCAGGGCAACAGTTAAAATTTTCCCTGGATTTGTCAAAACATCCCTCTCACTTTATATTTGGCCTTTGTCCTTCACCGCGGAGGTCACGTTTTCATCTTTGTCCAAATGTGTCTGTTTTTTGGGCTTGCGCAAAATGCAAAAAAAACTGTCAAGACAAATTTCCGCGACACCTACAAAAGACGGGGGGCAGAGGCCAAGAAAGAAGCAATTTGTCCTTTTGTTAGCGAGTCGAGGCGAGGAGAAGGCATTTTGACTTCCACCTCTCGCATGCGTCGATGAATAAAACATCGGCAGCCTTTGTTTTCTCGAGTCGTGCCCGAGTTAAAAGTGTTGATGCGGGAGACCCTATAGGCTCTCAAAATTGCAGGTGTACGGCGAAATTGACAAGAAAATAAAATTCTCATTATGCCGCCGCATACAAATACCCCCCCCCCCCCCCAACTCGTCAACAACACTCACAGAACTACAAAATCACTTCTTGAACATGCTCGCGCAGAGCTCCCGCTATAATATATTCATGAGGCTGCTGCCATTTGATTCGTTTGCGGGACAAAGTCGGTGGATGTTGTGCAGCTACAGGACGCTGAACTGGCCCGTTCTGACCGCGCTGCTCCCCCTCTGGTCCAACGCTGCCTTGACAATATCTGCCGAGGAGGAAGTAGCTTCCTGCTTTAGCACGCCCCCTCCCAAGCGCCCCAGAGGCAACCCGACTGTCCCTCTTGTTTATCCGACCTTTCACCTGCCGGGGAGGAAACAGGACGCCGCTGCTCTTGTGTTTGCGGAGATAACCGCCGGTCCCCTCCACCCCCCCCGACCCCCTCTCCACCTCCCCCTGTCTGCCCTCACCAAGTGCAAGAGACGACTCGGCGATTCATAACGGCCTGCCGGTTGCGCGTTCGGCTTTGATGGCGCTTAATAACATCCTTGATTATTTGGACGGAGGTCGTGGAAGTGCGCCGTGGTCACAGCTGCGGGAGCAGGATCAAAAGGCCGCTGTTTATTTGAGAAAGCAAAAGTGCTTGTATTTGCATTAGCAGGTTTTACAGTTTGCCGCCAGGAAATGATTGGATGTGTACTAATTGACGGGCTGCGACAGAGAGGTACACAAAGCCAGAGAAAAGTACATTTCAGCTTCAATTTACTTGGTTAAAACATTAAAAATAATGTGTCCGTGTCGTAACAACAGGTTTCCAGTTTCAGGCGATACAATAATAATCATCACATTGCACAACAACAAATCAACAGGAGATCACCGTCTAAAGTTAATCAGTTATACTTGGTCCTATGCAATACTTCGGAGTAAAGTGCACAATTCGGTCTTACTGATTGGAATCAACATCGTGATCACACCACCTACTGGCTGACAGGCCCCACACCGTTAGTAATACAAGGAATCAATGCAAGCAGCGCGACAATTACAATCTAAAATGTTGACAAATTCCTCCGACAGTATTTTCTCTTTGGTTACAGCATTACAAAGTCGAAAGTGTGACCTTCTTCAAAAGCCAAAATTGAGGAATATTTGATGTGAACGTCTCACTTGATTTATGCTCCTGCAACAGTTGCAACATAATTACATATTTACGGCAAATGTTTCCTCCCTCCAGAGTTCAGAGGCTCTGGAGAAAGTGAAGCCTTACGTGCAAAGATCTGATCTGATCCTTGCCGCCGTCGGTCAATTGGATGCTCTTCTCACAATGACACATTTGTATTACTGCTGTCCCTGACCCCGCACCCCATCAGCAGGACAGGGCGACGGCCGGGTGGTGCAGCAGCCGGATGGGCTGGGCTCTCTGGCCGCTCTCGCCGATGCAGGGGCTGAAGAAGGGGAAGACCTTGCCCCGGGGGCCCTTGGCGAAGGAGTAGAGCAGGCTCATGTTGTCGGCGTCGTAGAAGGACACCCTCTTCTCCTCGCAGTCCAGGTAGACGCCCACCCGCTGGGGGGCGGAGCCCAGCCGCAGCCGGGTCCAGGGCTGCGTGCCGGCCGAGCACTCGTGGCCGTTGCGCATGCGCAGCGTCCAGTAGCCCGTGTCGGGGCTCAGCTTGATGCGGGCGCCACGGTCCACGGCCTCCGAGGCCACGCCCAGGTCCCACTTGGGCTTGGAGCCCACCTCCACCTCCCAGTAGTGGCGGCCCGACTGGAAGCCCTGGCACGCCAGGACGTTGACGCACTGGATGAAGCGCCGGCCGTGCTCAAGACCGGCCGGCAGCGGGGCGGCGTCGCACTCCACGGCGGCGGTCCCGTCCTGGGACAGGTGGATGCTCGGGTGCGCCGTGTCTGCGTCAAACGTCAAGGGGGAGGGGCCTGCGGGCGGGACGGAGGGAGATATGGAGGGAGGGAGGAAATTAAGCGAGCATCATCAGCCGCGATGCTTTTATTTCCGTAATGGAGCTTGTCACTAGCTGCATTTCCGTTGCAGTTTTTCGCAAAATAAAATCGATATTTCTAAAACTTCGACAAAGTAAAATTGCGATTTGCAGGCGTTTTCCTTGAATGGTGTGAAGCCATAATTCTCGTAAAATCTCGTCCCGCAAGACTTACGAGAGTGGTGTTTGCGACCGTTTTTTTGGGTTTGTTTGCTGTCAAGAATGGTTGCTACATTTTTCTCTTTGGTTACTTGTAAAAAATATTATGTCTCCTCCTCCGTCCCATCATAACGCGCCATTTTTACTTAAAGTGAACTGATCACGTGACCCCGTACGTCACGTCCGGTGACGTGTAAATGCGAAAAAAAAGTGTTTCCATGACACTTTTGCAATATACCTCTGTATCGATATGTCTGAAAAAAACACCTCATGAAAGCGACAAAACCTTTTAGCGAAATTTGAGAGGCTTTTCGAAATTTCAGACGTTTCCATTACCAGTATTTAATTGCAATTCCAGGGGTAATGGAAACGCAGCTAGTGTCGTACCTTGGCAACCCATCCATACGGAGGAACGCTGGTGCCATTAGCGGCTGCCATTTTTCTGTAATCGCCTCCGGGCTCAGCTTTTCAGAGGCGAAGCTTATTGTGTGCATCTAATGGCGCGCCATCAGAGCAGAGCGTTACCTGGCTTTAGATGCTTGAACATTTTCCTCCAGGCAATGTACTGTAACAGCGCCGTGTATCTGCTGCTGAAGGCGTCCACGTCGCAGCGCGGCGCCGCGTCCACCGGCCCGCACCGCCTGTACGGCGACAAGAGCGGAGAAGAGTTTTTTCTCAGGGATGTTCATGGAAAAAATGCGCGCCATAGGACGTGAATGTGACAGGTTACGAAAGCGGCAAAAGCCACCCATCAGCGCTAAGAGCCAAATAAATGCTTACCTGAGTTGTGGGAGCTGCGGAGAAAAGAAAGGAAAGGGGGCGACAGAGAAAAAAGAAAGTCATTACAAAAAAAAAAAAAAAAAAAAACTTTCTCAACATTAAACAGAAGTGGACAAACGTGAAGTGGGCAGGCAGAAAGTGTTATCGGTCAGAAAAACACTTGAGGTGGTGAAAAGTTTTCCAACTGTGTTTGCCTTTGAGGCTGTTGGCACTTTTTCTCAAGGACTCCACGAAAGCGTACCATGTTTGAACGAGGCCGCTCGCTGTGTGTTTCATTTATCTTATCTTGAAAGGCTGCGTAAGACGGCAATTAGACGCCACCTGCGCGGACCCGCAGCTTGATGTCCTCTCCGCCCCGGCTCACCTCGGTCAGCACGGCGCTCTCGGCGGTGGCGGCGGCCTTCTGCAGCACACGCATGTTCTCCTCCAACTCCCTGACGGCCGTCTCCACGGCCTCCAGGTGGCGCTGTACCTTGTCCAGCTCCTCCTGCTGCTCCGTCCTCAGCTGCTCCAGCAGGCAGCTCTCTTGGTCGTGCAGGATCTGGTGGAGAGCTCGGAACTCCCCTTTGATGCGCGCCTGCAGATCTTCCCCGACTTTCTGCGCGGCAAAAGGGAAAAAACGACTGACATCAATCTCAGAGCATAACGCATCAGTCAGCTTCTACTGATTTTTTTTTTTTCTTCCTCTCTCTGCATTGGCTACATTTTCATATCGTCACTAAGTGTCTTGGGCCGTTAAGGCTCAGCATAACGTCTGCCGTAACGAGCAGCTGGACCTGCATCACAAATGTAAGAAAGTGTGAATACATCAGCAGATCTTGAAGCCAGGAGGACCATTCTGCATATGTAAGCGGACGCAGCGCCATCTGCAAGACGGATCGCTGGAATGTCAAGGCGGCGACGCCAGCGCCAAGCACTCCAGCTGTGTCACCCATTCCTCATGCTTCATGCCAAGTAAAGTTAGGGAACGTGTCACTTTTGTGATGTCATTAAACCCTTGGAGTTGACATCTCAGATGTCCTTTGTCCATGGAATGGTTTTGTCTAAGGACAGCCGTTTTTTATTTGTTTGCCTGTTCTGCATCATCAGTAGCTGCGTTTCCAAAATAAAAGCATCATTTCAAAAAATTTCGACAAAGCACAATTGCGATTTGCAGGTGTTTCCATTGAATGGTGTGAAGCGCATAAACCGTAATTCTCGTAAAATCTGGTCCCTCGAGATTTACGAGAATTATGTTTGTGTTTGTTTGTTTATATTTGTTTCCTGTCCAGAATGGTTGTGATATTTTTCTCTTTGATTACTTCCTCCTCCGTCCAAACATAACACGCCATTTTCTAGTTGGATGAGGTGTTCATTTGAAAAAAGTGTTTCTCATGAGAGCGTCAAAACCTTTTAGCAATATTTGAGAGGTTTTTCAAAGTTTAGGGGTCTCCATTACCATTTTTTTTTTAATTGTGATATTTAGGTTTTGCACAATCCTAGAGGTAATGGAAATGCAGCTAGTAAGTCTCTGCCGCTCCTTGAATATTGATGGACGAGGAAGTTACATGTTGGACTTCACCTCCTGTGAATGAGGATGGATACTGATACTGAGTGTAAATTGCTTTAAAGGTGGACTTAGTCATTGTCTTGAATCAGAATTATTTTCAACATTGTAATAAACTAAGAGCTGATATTTTATAACTTCTGTTATGTTTTGTTATGTTATGTCCAGATTGGACTGTGTATCTTATTAACATCTCAAAATGTTCCTCTTTGAAGTGAAGTGAAAGGTCTGGAGTGCTGTTTGCGCAACCAAGTGTGAGACCATTATGTTTTACATATTAAAGCACAGTCACTTAACACATGCGCAAATACCACGAAACATGCACAGTGAGACACTGCAAACAACCATTAAGGAGGCCCAGGTGCGTTCTTATCTCCTAAGTGCACGGAACCCTCCAGTCGTACGCGTCGGTGTACCTTTATGGTTTCCATCTTGTCTTTGTCCCTGCGAATGCTGTTGATGAAATCCGCCTTCGCCAGCCGATGGCCGTCCAGGGTCTCTTGCAGCTCTTTCTATGCAGCAGAAAACAGATTGAATCAGAGCGTGGGCAGTTGGCACGGCTGCGACGGTGACTTTTTGAAAAGTAACACATAAAGCAGCTCTGTCCTCTTTTATTTACTTTCACATGCACACCAACTTGGCCGACTGTATTTTCATTTGATTTATTTTTTTTGCAATTTATGGCTGGACAGTCTATGAATCAAACGTAGCCTCACGTGGCATGTTAATCAGTGAGATGGGCCGGGCTAATTCAATCCTGGCTTGGGTTCCCCCTTTCTCCAGTCCAAGAGCTAAGCTAGTGTGCTAATGGCTGCAACAGGGATCCCCTTAAAGTGAGATTTGAAGATGTTTTTTTTTTTTTCCAGAGGATTCAAAAAAGGTAAATGCATAACTTGCAGTGCAGATATGACGGGTTACAAAAATCCTGCGAAAGATTCGAACTAAGTGGCCACTATGAACACTGGAGTGCATTAGAGCTCTCCCTCTCTCTCTCACACTGTGGGGAAGTCATGTGCCCTGTCAAGCAGCGGAGTACAAAAGAGAGCGAGGAGCTGTACTTTGCTCTGAGCCGTGCATGGCGGAACGAATCCAGGGTGGAGCGACGGCGAAATAAACACAGATGTGGAGTGAAAAATTCTATGAAATCGTACTTCACCTTACATAAGTCATATAATGTACCATTGTCATTTAAGACGGATCAGTTTGCTTTGGCACCAGATGCTGTTTGCTCGAGATTATCGACTCGCGGCGACGCCACCCAGATGACCAGGGCCTGAGGGCGTGGCAAGCAACCAACAGGATGAGGCCAACTCACCTCCAGGTTTTTGACGTGCGATTCGGAGAGCGAGGCCCTGATCTTCTCCACCAGGGCCGCCACCAGGTAGTTGGTCTGAAAGTGCTTGGAGTCGAACTCCTTGCGACACTGCGGGCAGCTGACGGGGCCCTGGGTTCCCCTCCAGTAGCGGGAGATGCAGGCTCTGCAGAAGTGGTGCATGCAGGCCAGCATGACGGGCTCCCGGAAGAGGTCGCAGCAGATGGCGCAGGTCAGGTCTTCTCTCAGGCTGCCTCGGGAGGACGTGGCAGCGGCCATGGTCAAGTGTGACAAACGCAGCCCTGGTGGTGCAAAACTGAGAAAGGCAAGCAGATGAAGAGGTCCGGTCAGGAAGCGGAACTAGAACAGCAAAAGTTACTTGTTACTCTTCCCCTCGACTGTCATATGATCCATCATTCCCTCACCAGACGACGAGGTTATCACCCCTTATTTATAGGATTAAAAAAACAACAACAACTCCTTCTTATCCCGAACAGACAATACAAGCTGCAGCCGTTCCGACTTTGTGTGCTTGTTCAGATTGTGCAAGGGGGGAGAGATCAGCTGACACATCAAAGGACTGCGGCTAAGCTACAGCAACAGCGAACCTCTCTTGGCTCTGATGTTTTTGTTTTGGTTTGACCTCCATGGCGGCCGCTAACGGTTAAACTTCGGTCTTACGGCGCATAAACGGCTTTTCAAAACGAGATCAAGTTAAACCGTCAGCAAACATCGACACGCTGACCGTGCCTGACTTTGTTTAAAGCCTTTTGTCCACCTACTTTATATTGTTGTTCGGCGAAACGCCGTGAGAACTTCCCCCCCCCCTGCTGCTGCCGCCGCTGCTGCTGCTGTCCGGGTACAGAACGTTCATCTGTTGTGCGCATGCGCGAACTACAAGCCCGCCTTTGATTGGTTTGTGTCAGGCACGAGCCGCCCACAGCCACTTCTTCCCTTGTCTCCAGTCAACACTCTTCACGGTGTCACGGTGATTCACAGGCCCCTGTCATCAAAAGCAACATTTAATTTGAGGTCTTCACGGCTGAGTCACCCACCAGCACTTACGACACTAACATTTTGCCGATGATTAATTTTCAAAATCCATTTACATGATACTTGAGGCCTCAGCAGGATATTTATTTTCTAGAACATGCTATAATTAAGGTAAATGTAGAGCTTATAGAAAGGTTAAATAAGTCTTTAAAGTCAGGGTTCTACACACACACACGTACACGTACATTTATTTTTATTCTATTATTTATTCTATTATCTAACATTTCTACTGCAGCAAGATGTTTTTTGTTGTTGTTTTGCTTTTTTTTTTCTCCAAATGGCAATAGTAGCAGTGATTTCTCATTTGCAGCTTAGAATAGGTCATCCAGGGGTTAGATCGAAATGAACATGCGGCCATGCATAAAATCAATGAAAACAGCTTTTGCAAAATAGCTATCCACTGACATTTTTACAGATCATGTATACAATCTTCCAGCTGTGCAAAGGGCAAAAAGTTAACATTTCATTAAAAAAACATTGCAAAGGGTTGTGACCTTAATACGAGCGGTATGGCAAATACATGTGCATCACAGACTATTACTTTTTCATTCTGTTTGGTTGCGCGAGAGGCAACAGCTCGAGCAGTGACGCAGGATCAGCCTTGTGTCAAGTCCTTTTTTCTTTTAAGCTTTGGCATATTCTTTAAAAATGAAGGAGAAATGCTGAAATTCAGGCTGAGCATCGCACACAGTGTTCACTCCATGCATCCTCTCGGTAGACTTTGCTCCAACCTGGATCAATATTTTAAATTGTTGCAGAATAAACTGCTCTTATCCGTAAAGTCAAGTCAAAATCAAAGTTAGAGCAACTGTATTGACCTGCGCAGGGAAAATTGGTTTTCCAGCCAGGAAGATGCACATACAAAGACAGACACACATGCTGTGCAAAACAGAAATACAAAAAACGCTGCAATGTACAAAGTGACATATGAGCGCAAGACAATTTACAGGCCACAATAAAGCTAAATTGCAGTTCAGGCACATCGGTACCTGTTAGTTATAAAGGCCAGTATCCAGACTGTTTAACCTCTCTGCTTTTCTGCAGATGTGAGTGAATTGTGTTGAAAGCAGAGTAAAAATCTAATTAAACAGCCCAAAGCTTTTGGTCCCTTAGGGTGGTGATACGGAAATTTTATAGTGTGAAAGTGGCATCCTCCACACCTCTACCAGGCCTGTCTGCACATTTTAGGGATCCAATAATTCAGCAATAAAATCTCCTTTTTAACAAACTTCTCCAAAGTCTTCATAATTAAGGAGGTCACCGCTACAGGCCTGAAATGATTGTGGAAACTTTATTATAACTTTTTAAAGTTATTATAAGTGTTGAATATTTTTTTTTTGTCTTGGGGACAGGGACAATAATGGAATATTTCTATAACTTTGTTGCTGGAGGGATAGTATAGAACATAATATGGAAAATTCTGCACACCTGTTCAGCGCGAGCTATGTGAACATGACCACAACTATTATCAGGTCCTAGCTCTAACTAATTTCAGTGTATCTTTTGTGTCATTATTCAACACTTTTGACATCAAAAGAAAAAGCAAGAGGAAATCTAACAATGTCCGTTAGTGTGTTCACTATGTCAGTAAGGATATAATTTTGAAATCTTAACACGCTCATCCACCAATTGCTTGTCAGAATTAAACCCAGTCAAGGCAATATACTTATTACCTACGCCCATTTAATGCCATACTTCCTTTAAGCTATTGCACAGCTTCAATTTGAAATAAAAGCATTTCTCCTTTCATGAATCACACCGTGGCCCAAAGTCTATTACCGGGGGGAAACTTTGGAAGGGCAGTGGGAAAAACATTGTGTTTGCCAAATAACATAGAGCTGCAGACAGGATCTCACGGTGATGTCAGTACAATCACGCCACCCCTGCAGGACCAGAGAGGACTCCTCATTCCAGGGCTTCACCTGCCTTCTGTGCACCATCTTCCTCCTCCACACAGCTTTATAGACAGGTTGAAGATGCATTCTATTGCCATGAGAGGACCCAAGGGCAGCACCCGCTAAACAGGCTTCCATTATGGAACCATGACACGTAAGACAGTCAACACACTGATAAAAAACTGTTCAGATTCTGATCAGCTACAGTGATTAAAATCCCCCCAAATTATATTGGGAGCATCGGGAGAGTTGGATTGAAGAGATTGAATCTTTTTGAAGATAGTGTTTTCTGTGGCTGTCGGGTTTGTCTTGGAAAGGATGCAAAAAACAGTGGCGTACACCTTTGGAAGATAAAAGGGTCTAAACAGGACAGGAGCTCAGTGTCTGGCAAGGACAACAGCTCAGACACAGTGCGGTTATTACACCATGTCCGGTTTATGTACTAGCACACGCGGCCACTCCTTGTTCTTTGTGTGTGTTATCTCACTGTCATGACCCAATCGAGTGACACCATTCCCATGTCATTCATCAACGTCATTCCTAATTGATTGGACGTTTGCAAGAATCATAGAGGGCAGGGGAAAGCAGAATCCGAAAACTTTTATCTGTGATAGAAAACTGTCTTTGACATGGCCCACATAAAACCAGAGAGACATCAATTTCTGTGGAAAAAACACAAGTATAAGATTTAAATGCTGTAATTTCAAGACTCTAAAAGAATAAAAAAATGGAATATTCCTTGCAGTTCACAGGATCGCTGCATATCCCCAGACTTAAATTAGAGATGTGTGTTGCAGAACAAGTCAGATCCAGGGTCTGGTCAGTCTGTTGTAGATTTAAAAGAAAGTTGTGTGCGAGCTGAAATGTTTGCAAGTGCATGTGACTCTAAAAGAAAGAACATTTCCATCTCTGCGCCAGTTCAGACAACAATTCAGACTTGAAAATGCTTTGAAACTAGTCCACAAAGACGAGACAATACATGAGCAGCCCATGGTCTCTGCCTGCCAAGTTTAACCTTTAGGATCAACAGTTCCAGAGCCAAGGAGAAACAGAGGCATGAATGGGATGTCTCTATTTTTTTACCCTCCATCTCTCACATTCATTAATATGCACAGCCCACACACAGAGACAGACAGACACGCATGGCCATCCTCCCAGTATGTATGCGTGCTGCTGTGAGCTCTGGACACCGCAGCCTGTCATCATGTCATCAGGTCAGCGGCACCAGAGCTTGTGCAGAGGCCTGGCAGAGAAGACAATCAGATGGAGACTGATCCTGGGAAATTGTACACATTGCTGACTGACTGCAAACAGATGTTCTTTGAGTTGCAATGCCGTTCCATAGGTTCCTTTACAGATCTCCAGACAACACAATCATTTACCCTCTGTTGACAACCTCACTCCTGCTAACTTATTAGATCTTATCTATTTGAAACTCAAGGCGTATCAGGCTGTGGTTGGTCACCAAAAGAGGTATTAGCGTGTTTTTGACAACATTTTCTTTTTTACAAAACAAGCAAAAGGAGTCACAGACTGACTGTTCTCACTTCATGCAAGTCCACTAACAGACAAGAGAGGCACATTTTGTTGCTCGAAAAACTCATGTCAAGGTCGGGACTTTAGAGTTAACTCCAGCAGTAGAGCAGAGATTTCTCCACTATCACAACGTAAATACTTCAGAACTTTTCAGGGACCTATGAGGGCAATAAGCAAACTTTGTGAGAAGGACAAGAAGCTGTTATCATGCATGTCAGTTGAACATCAACCTTGACTGTGAAGTGCGCCCATGCAGGAGGAGGGGGGCGGCAAATTGTGGCACACAGGCAGCTTGCTAAAAATCAATGGGTGTAATCTCTGTTGCTGAGTCAATCAGCATCCCAATCATTGCAACACCAAATTCGATCCTCCACAAGTTGACAAATGCTGTCCGGTTGCAGGAAGAAAAGCAACTCCTAATAGCGCTGGGGTGATACCGAAAATGAGACAACAGGGAAACATAATCCCTGCTACTCTATTATACAAATGTGTGTTCATGTCTCTCTGGTCCTGCATCATATGAACTTTGGATAAATAAATAATAGACATTTTGTTATTAGCACACTCTACATGTAGTAATGAATCTCAAAGCATAACAAGATTAAACCATTTTGGGATCGCTGCCTTTAATCTGGGACTCCAGCGGAGCAGCTTTGCATCGTTAATTACCTAAAGACGGCCACAAATCTCCAGAAAACAGCATTGTTAGCCTCCCCCGAAGGCGATCATATTTTTCAGCTTCATAGCCAGATCCTTTGTTCTGGCTTCCACGGCTTTGAAAGGCGATGAAAGCAAGGCTGCCACGAGGTTGGAAGGAACTCCTGCTGTCACTAACCTACGAGAGATAGCAGGAACTGTACGTGATGTCACCGAGAGTCGCCTTACAGGAGTGTGCGCAAACTTTCTGAGAAGTGGAACGAGAAAAACAAACAAACTGAAGTAACATTTGTGGCGCTAGCTCACAGGCTAAAGACGTATGTTGTTCACACAAATCGGTGAGGAGTATTTTGTATAGTACCGGCTTTTTCTGATCATATATCACATCCCAAGTGACCCCCCGGCACTAATTCCAGAACTCACGAGATGCCCCTACAGGTCAACTCTCTCATAGAATTGTTTATCTTCATTTATATTCCCAGTCTGTATCGCTAGGGCTCTCAATTTAACCCTTTTCTAGTGTGCCGTGGGCAATGGCGCAGTCATTTGGGAGAGCTGTCATTGACATCTCCAAACTAATTTTCTGAACCTTCCAGAACCCCGCTCCATCATTTGAAGTATGAAAGCCGCAGGCCCGCAGCATTATGTAGTCATCCGTTTTAAAAACTCGACAGGGGAGGAAGCGCAGGTGAACGACAGGGAAGGAGCACCGAAAAACATGAATTTTAATTAGCAGCCCAGGCTTTTTTTAATTTTTATTTTTTTGAACGTCCAAACGGTCTGTCACCCAAAGAGCCCCTTGCGGTTCCCGCAGCTTAACAACCCTCTCACCAAGGGCTTAATCTATTTTGGGAAGAAATGGGATCTCACATAGAGGCGCTCTGGGGAGATTTGTCTCCTCATTGTCTTGCCTGGAAATCAATTATATCTGACAGCTGCTCCAAATAATATCGTCTCATGGCACAACAATATAAAATCTCTGTGACGGGCTGTAATTTGATCAATGTTGTCACCAGAGTTGCGTGCCAATCAAAGAGCCAACAGGTAATTAAAAACAAACAAACAAAAAAAGTTGTTTAGCAATGTTCTACACCGCTCCACAACAGGGGATGAGTGGGGAGAATCATTAATGAATCATCAGAATCAGTGAATCATCAATGCAGATCAAACAAAAACATCTGCGCCCTGACCCAAACGACAACCTGGGTTCTGTTCGCTCGAGTGGCAGTGCCGCGAGAGAGAAACGATAAAGACGCCACGCTGGAAGATGCCGTCTGCAGAGCGCAGCCAGTGGCTGCTGCGCACATCTCCAGTGGGAGGGAGCGAGGGAGCGAGGGAGGGAGGTCGCTATAGCTGCTGCTGCTGGAGCTGCTGCTGCTGGCACTGATGAGGACGCTCGTTTAGGATCCGGTGGAGCTGATCCCGGGGACGCACGCTCCAGCTGTAAGATGCGCACTACACGCGCCGCAGCCTGGGAGGAGCTTCGGGATCCCCCACTACTGTCGGCTCAAGTCAATTCGCCTGCACAACAAGATTCAGGAAGAAAAGGTGGGTGAATGACTGTTTGGTTCATTCATACATTTATTTTTATTTTAATTATTTTTCAAAGACTCCAAAGGATCCCTGCAGTCTTTGATTTCCTGATGTTATCTGGAAGCGATGGCTCTTGATTTCCTTTCTTTTTTCCCCCCCTGTGACTGCGCAACTTGGTGCTGGGACTGTGACATGTGCGTAATTTGGATGCGAGGGGGTCGTTTTTAATAACACGGAAGAAGAAGTAAAGGAAGGGATCTGAACGAACAAGTGTCTAAATAACGCAGCGTGTTGTGCCTGAACGGGGTTGTGGATGAGCCGTGGAGTTTGTTTGTGTGCAGGGCGGATGCGCAACCATCACCAAGTTGAAGAAACCATCTCGGAGTTACGCACAATGAGGGTGCTATTGAGTGGGGGTGCATTTTGTGCACCTTCATTCTGATTCAATAGCTTTGAGAAGAAGTTGTAGCTTCCCCTCCATCCGTCTCGGCTCCGGCAGGTGTATGTTTACAGTTTCCAGCTCGCCTCAAGTCACTGGCTGCCATCTCCGATGAGAAAGAGGCTGCTTTGACAAATTTACTGACGCCTCGTAAAGTGCGCACGTCGCCCGGAGTCCACTTGATGGATCTCCAACATGTGGTGACAGCTTCCCACAGGCGGGCTGCACTCCCGGCCGGCCAGATCTGGAGCAGCCAGCCAGCCAGCCAGCCGGCGAAGTCAGCCAGCCGCCTTCGGTCACAGAACTGTTATGCGTGTTATTATGTGATCTATCTTCTTTACTCACTTCTCTTGTGCACCCCTGATCCTTTTATGTTTTATTTCTGGGGGCGTCGTGGAGGGTAGGAGGAATTCACCCACTTGTTGTCCAGACCTCTGTTAGTCTGTTGCAGAGACAACATTATGTCTGATGATTCATATAGAATCACCCCGAGAAAAGAGCGTGTTAAATAAGCGTCAAAACGGTGGAGCAAAAAATAGAATTTGTATTGTTCCCACCACGGTAAATGGAGGCACCTGTGCACAACATGAGAAGAAGGCAAAGACCTGTGTGAACCTTAAAGTGTGGGCAATGGCTGAAAAAGAAAATTGGGCCGAATGCTCCCCAGAGAGTCCAGAGTGTCTGTCGCCAAAGTGATGCCCTCTCACTAACCAATGTCCTCTTTGCCTCAGTAATTCCATAAAGAGATCTGAGGAAGTGGCAGCGCTCAAGCATGAATGCACACTCTGGTCTTGTTTTTAAATCTCAGGGATTGTGAAAAAGAAATCTCATATACAAATGTTTTTCACAGTCTTTGGACTGTTTTCAGTTAATTTAATCAGCACTTTTCTTGAGCTGCAGACGGGACATAAAAAGCCTGTATTGTTGTTAGCTGATCCCTCTGTAGTCAACAGAAGATTTAGGGTAAAATGATTAAGAATAACTATCAATTTATAAGTATCCTAACAGTAGTATTTACGTAAAAACAATGCGTGTCCCAGGCAGAATTTAAGCATAATACGCAACATTGACTTAATGAGATGCACACTGCAAACAAGCCGTCTGCCTCCTTCACCGTAGCTTTGGATCAGCCGTCTTCCTTTTTTTTTCAGCCTTTAAAGCATCCAGCTCCTTTGGAAACCAATCTAGGCTTTGCCCAGGTTGCCTGTAACAAGGCTGCCGGCAAGGACATTTTCAGTGTAAATGTTTGTCAGCGGTAATAAGGTCTGTTTCAGGAGGGAACATTCTGGAACAAGAGGGCTGATTTTACACTTGTAGCAAATTCCATTTTTCATTTTTTTTTCTCCCCCCAAGAACATCCACTTTCCCAAACCAATCAGCGGTAATTATTCTTTTAATCAGGCAGCATTCATTACAGCATTATCTCATGCTTCAGACTGCGATCTTATATTTCCCTCATTTAAGAAAAATTAAATTTCCTCTATATCAGTATGGTATTTTAAAATCCCAACCACTCTTTGGATTATGCTTCGGAGACGATAATGAAATAATTAATTATTATTTAAAAATTAAATGCCAAGCGGTGTGTTTCATCAAAAGTTGAATTGAGTCTGAGCTTTTGCAATTCATTCCGTGCTTGAAAAGGGGGAAAGGTCAATGTCACCTGCATGTGTTTTCTACTCCCTACTTTACTGCGAAGAGCCAGAGTGACTCGCCGGATCATCCGCTGCTCATACACAGTCCCACTGCGGGGGTACTGCTACCTATTTATCAATTTCTGGGAGCTCTTCCTTTAACCTGGTGAGGCGTTCATGTGGGGAAGGTGGCCGTCTCTGCCTGTGGAGCCGGCGAGGGATGGATGGCGCTCTTATCTCGGTATTAGAAAGTACTTTGGTTGTTGGGGGAACCTGCAGAGGATGGGCCACAGTGGAGCTGGCACTGGCGAGAAACCAAGGCTGCGGGTAGTAAAGAGCCATACTTGAAAAGCCTCAGAACTGTTGTATTGACTTATGTGTCTCCCCCTCTTCTCTGCCACCTGTTTGGCCCATCAGTCAAATCATTTTCCTTCTCTCTCCAGGTGTCTGTAAAGTCTCACTCTCGATCGAGGTAAAATGAGCCCCCCCGACAGCACCAACGGCTCGAGCGAAGCCGAGGCCCCCGACGCCGACTCCTTGATCCTGCCCAACGACAGCATGGGTCTGTACCCGCCCGGTTTCCACACTGACATCACCAAGCACCTGGGGGTCCAGATCACGCTGATCACCGCCTACTCCCTCATCATCCTGCTGGGCCTGCTGGGGAACGCGCTGGTCATCTACATGATCATCCGCTACAGGACCATGCGGACCGTGACCAACTTCTTCATCGCCAACCTGGCTCTGGCGGACCTCCTGGTGGACACCCTCTGCCTGCCCTTCACTCTGGTCTACACGCTGCTGGACGAGTGGAAGTTCGGGGCCGTGCTGTGCCACATGGTGCCCTTCGCCCAGGCCCTCAGCGTGCACGTGTCCATCCTGACCCTGACGGTCATCGCCCTGGAGCGTTACCGCTGCATCGTCTTTCACCTGGGCAGGCGCCTCACCTGGCACTCCAGCTTCCTCATCATGGCCGTCACCTGGACCATGTCCGCCGTCCTGGCCGCGCCACTGGCCATCTTTCGAGAGTACCGCCACGAGGAGATCCCGTCCATCAACCTGCACATCGCCGTGTGCTCGGAGAACTGGCCCAACGGCACCAGCAGGGACGGCGTCATCTACAGCCTCACCATGCTGCTCCTGCAGTACATTATCCCGTTAGCCATCATCAGTTATGCTTACATCTGCATCTGGGTCAAGCTGAAGAACCACGTCAGCCCGTCCAGCCGCAACGATGGCATCAACCGCCGCAAGAAGACCACCAAGATGCTGGCACTGGTGGTGGTGGTGTTCGCCATCTGCTGGCTGCCGTTCCACGTCATCCAGCTGGCCAGCGACCTTGACCTCGCGCTCAGGCTGAAGGAGTACAAACTGATCTACACGGTGTTCCACATCGTGGCCATGTGCTCGACTTTCACCAACCCGCTGCTGTACGGCTGGATGAATAAAAACTACAGGAACGGTTTCCTCATGGTGCTGCGTTGCGAAGACAAGCCGGACTCATTCCACCCGGAGGGCTCGTTCAGGACGCGCTCCCTGCGAGGGTTGACGCTGAACGGCCGCTACAGCGGACACCCCCCGACCGCCGTTTGAGTTTGAGGCCGGTGAATCCGACTGATTAAAGACGAACGCAACTTGGGCTTGTCACACATGTGGTTCAAGAGCAGTCAAGAGCTTCAGCCTGTCGATGCCACTCAAGAGGGCTCAAGACTGTGCATGCTAATTGCTTTATTCAAGGCTCTGTCTCCTACGTGATTGGTTCCAATGGGGGAGGAAAAAAAAACGAAATAAAAAATATTTGTCGTTCCTATTTAAGTATCTATTCTGGATGTTTTCTTGGGTGTCAATTATCTGTAAAGTGTAAAGTACGTAAATGCAGAACTGTTATTGTCCAGTGTCAAATGAATTCTGCACAGCATTCTCTCCATCAATGGCCTATGTTGTCTAATGCGCAGTGTAGGAATTGGCATGACATGGCAGGACTGTTCATTTCACTGGCTCTTCAAAAGCATTTGCGTGATTTCACATTTTCACTCCAACCGCTAATCTAATTTCCAGCAGTCTTACCGGATAACATTTGCTCCACTTACCAAGAATACAATGGATGCTGTTGCTAATTTTCTGTCCAACCGGGGAGTTAATTGTATTCACCTGGAAAAGGTTCTGTGCTGCCAGCCTCCATGCTTTTGATGAATGGGGGGAAAAAATGTGCGAAGCTCCAAGAAGAAGTCCTTGGTACCCATGTTCAGGGAACGAAGGAATGTGTGCAGCTGCTAAGAGGGTGCCAAAGGATTCTTGAGAAGAAGTCACATTCCCAAATGACAAAATACATGCGGCTGCTAAAATATCCGTTGTGCTTTTCTCACTGTGAATACAGGTACAAGGCTCAACTAGAAGCCACGCATAGCAGACTTCTGTAAGGTGATTTATCCATTAGGTGGAATTTGGTCTTCTGCCATTATTTCAAATGATGATGATGATGATGAAGGATACAATTAAGATGTGAATATCGTTAATGTTTGCCAGATGGTCTCAAAACCAAAATGACAGCATTATAAAAATTAAAGAATGTGTGCAATACTGTATATTGCTAAACTATCCAAACCCTTTGGGGAAAGACCGCCTCTGAACTGGTGCATGTGTCTTTTGTTTTTTAATAAAATCAAAATGTTAACTACTATTTTTGCTGCTAAACACATCTCTGTGTTTGTGGAAAGACTACAGAGTGAAATAAAACAGCTACCTAAAGTTCTTACATATAAACCTGATTCTTCTCTTTTAAATTGAGAATAAACACAGCAGGTTGTCCAATAAAGCATTTAATGAACAAGTGTACATTGCGGTGGTGTGATTTATTATTAATAATTATGTGTTTCTTGTTTTGACTCACAATACTTGCTGTATGCCTCACTGCTTTGTTTCCTCTTCATTATTGAAAGAGAGACCCTTATATACATTACACACTGATATACCTTATACATTTTTTGTACCTGTTCTTTCAAGGTCAAAGGCCTGCGGGGGTTTTTTCTTAAGATAAATCAAAGTTCATAAATTCTTTGAATACATCATAATCTGGCTTTAAAAATATTGCTTAAATTAATTTGCTTTAAAGGTGAGATCCAGGAGGCAACGCCTCTACCTCCTGGATCTCTTGGGGGGGTAACTACAAGAACCACTTAACGAAGAGAAACATGTAAACCTGTGCCCTTACGTTGTCGCTTCCTTCTCTATTCGTTAAAAACTTGATATGAAATCAATAAATGTTGGGATTCAAAAACCAACGTTAACGATATACATTCAGTCCCCCCACTCCCATCAAGTGCTACAAGGCTGCGCTCAGTCACATGCTGCCCTCTAGCGTTGTCAGAGAGTATCATACGCGCCGACCAACCGGATGTGACTCAAACGTTTGACCTTCTCTTCGTCACTTTCCCAGTCAGCCGCACGTTTGACATGAGCTGTCGGTGGAGCTCAGCGCGACAGGAGTATAAGATGTATATACTTCTCCTTTGAATGTTCACGTCATACAGGTAAATGGTTTTGACTGTGATACGCGATGGAAAAGGAATGGACTTTCTATCGCAAGCATAGCCGCCCCATTCATTCATAGTTGAGGTTCGCATCGTGCCAATGCTAATGCTAATGCTAAAAGAGGAAGCGGAGGAGTGCGGACGTGACAGTTGATCGCAACGTCTTATTTGATGATATTCGTTTTCAGAATAGCTGTTCCGGGTCTTAAAAACATTATTAGGTAGAGGCGAAGATAGAGACAGTGTCTCTGCGTGGTTATTTCGTGAATTGACCCACTGACAGACATTCGTTCGGAAAAGTGTGCCTTGTACTACTGACGGTTGTGTCGCATGAAATGAAGATAAGATCATGTAAATGGTGATTATCATTTTTGTCACTCCGGTGTTTTTACATACTGGCCTTACTTGAGCCGTGCTAACGCGTATGATCAGAAAACTAGTTTAACTTATTTGCATGTATGCCTGTCTACAGGGTATTGTCTTGTGTAAACACACGGAACAATGGTGAAATATTTTTGCTGCATGGGCTTGCTGAAAAGCTCATGGGACCAAGTTTGCATCGCTTTCTGGCAACGTTATCCCAACCCGTTCAGGTGAGTAGTATTGGCTCTGGCCACCTTGACCCTTCCTCTCGTGAACTTATCTGTTCCAACAGTGTTACATAATATATGGGATCACCTCCCCGTACACTAATCCCAGCACGCCTCTGCACAGAGTCACTGCATCCAGACAGTAAACTGTAACCAAACTAGAATTTGGATCCTTTTATCAATGATGTCACCAAACACACACATCTGATTAAAGGATTGTTTTGTAGTGTATTCCTGAATACACTACAAAACAGTAGTATCCATTGCAGTGAAACACACTATAAAGACGCTAATGACACTAAACTGCTATACAGAGCAATTCTCTGCATTTTAGTGAATTAAATTCTTTGCGTCCACAACTTCATTTGGACTTAGTGTGGAGCAACCTGTGAGTTATCACAAACAGAAAATACGTGCTGAAAATCAACAACGTTTTCCTGTTTTGCAGTAATAGCGGAATCTGCTATTTTTTTCCCCTTCGTACTATAAAGTTTACAAAGAGAATATGCTTTTACTCTGAAAAGTAACATTCATGAATCGGCAGAGATAGGAGAAACATTCAGTGTCATAGTTTAAATCTAAATATGTTCTGCAATAAAACACTGTACTTATTCTTTGATCTTCCCCTCTGTGCCCACAGTAACCATGTGTTGACGGAGGACATTGTTTTCCGAGAAGTTACCCCAACAAACTGCCTCATTTCCAGACGCCTGTTGACCAAAACGAGTCGAGCGCCTCGCTGGATGGAGCGCTACCTCCCAAAGCACATGGCCAGCTCAGCATACATCATTGAGGACTCCATTGTAGACCCTCAGAAAAGGACCATGACCACATTCACATGGAACATCAGCCACGCTCGCCTCATGGTACCACAGCGATAGGCGCGTTGCAACGCATAGACCCTAAAGCATGACTTCACAATGCCTGTGTTTGTTTTGCCTCTGTCCCGCAGTCGGTAGAGGAGCGGTGCAAGTACGGAATTAATCCTGAGAATGGTAGCTGGACCGATATAAAAAGAGAAGCTTGGATCTCTTCCAATGTCTACGGGCTCACTCGGGGTATTCAGGTCAGTAGAGTAAAGTGGAAAACACTTATTAGTCTGGAGAGAGTGGACCACCTTTTTTTTCTCCTCCAAAGGCAGGGCTTGATGATCTGTCATCCACTAACTGGTAACATAATACGACGTGAAAATACAGCAGCTGGTTCAAGTTCAGGTCGTCTGCAAAGACTGCCAAGACTTCAGCTGTCAAATGATTGCTGGCACACTGGTTGTCTGGTGTGGACGAGCTAGTGGTGGCTTTCTTTCTTTTTTTTTGGGGGGCGAATGTCAGTGGACATCACAGTTGATTTACATATTTGTTGCCCCTGTCACTTTGTCTTCTCAGGAATTTGGTCTCGCAAGGTTCAAAAACAGTATTACAAAGACCATGAAGGGCTTCGAATTTGTTCTGGCCAAAATGCAAGGTAGGTTTTTTTTTAAGCAACACTCGAGTTAACAGCACAGGGTGAAAGATTTAGTAGTATGTCAAAGTTAGCAGGTTAAACCCTAATTTTGAGTGTCCAGCTTGATCTCACACCGTTGCTGTGTCTCAATTCAGGGTCTGCATCCTTGAAGTACGCATTTTGAAAGGAAGTTGCGTCATCGCACTGCGCGAAGGCTGTTCCCAATTCCCAAGGGTGCTTAGGACGCTCAAAATGCGTACTCGGAAATACGCACTCGTTTTAGCCGATTCCAAGGATGCACCGCTACTATCCTTCGCGTACTTATGTATCCCATGATGCTTTGCGTGCTGCTGCAAAGCATCGTGAGATCCTGGGAAGTCAGCTGAAATTAGCGGCATGTACTGGTTAAGACACAACATATAAATTTAAATATTGAAGTTTCACATAAAGTATCCAGTTTTTAACGTGGGATTTTACTTATTTGATCATCCAACGGCATCGTTAGATGGCAAACCAATGGTTAGCTTGATACTATAAAAACATCACCAGCCAGAGGGAACGGCGGTGACGAAACGAGGAAATACGCCGAAGGCTAGACCGTCCCGAGTGGTTACGAGGAGGCGGGGTTTGGTCCGTCCTTCTAGGCTGGGTACTCGAAGAACGCTTCCTTCAGACGGAGGACACTCGGTGTGAAGGGTGCAGACCCTGAATTGAGACACAGCACTTTTCTCTACGCAAGCTGTGAGATCAGGGTAAAATCTACAAGCCCTGAGCAGGTCTGTTCTTGCCTGCTGTGGGTGGCTCCCTATGAGTGGACATGCTCTGTATGTTTTTATTACCTCATTTAAGTACAAGGCTTTTATCTTTTCTCGACTTTATCCAAATAAAAATAAAAATGTATATTCTATTATGTAATGATACTATATAATACTCTATTGATGTTTGTGCTTCCTTTATATGCAAAAAAAAAGCAGTTGACATATATACAAGATATTGAGTTTGCAAGTGTTAAGGACACATATTTTTGTTTCTTGTTGTTGATTTTTTTGCACTTCACGTCTCTTCAACCGCAACTGCAACTGTTTCCCCCTCAGGTGAAACTCGGTCAAGGACATTAGCCGAAACGGCCACGGAGCGAGCGAGAGAGACGGCGCTGGCAGCTAAAGAGAAGGCCAAAGACCTGGCTTCACACGCGCAGAAGAAACAATACGTGTGAAGAACAACCATAACTTCCTTTGCTGCCGTCAGTGGGACAGATTTATTGTTGCGCCCATCTCTCATCGTTTTTGCTCGGGTACAACTAGCTGATC
Organism: Nelusetta ayraudi; assembly: GCF_046127955.1. Classification (NCBI taxonomy): domain Eukaryota; kingdom Metazoa; phylum Chordata; class Actinopteri; order Tetraodontiformes; family Monacanthidae; genus Nelusetta; species Nelusetta ayraudi. Next base: position 207,808 of record NW_027466193.1, on the reverse strand, counting down.
CCAGTCTAGCCTCTATGAGGAAGACTCTCGCCGAACTGTTGGGTGGACCATGAAAGGCCTGAGCTGGCTTCAAAAAGCCTGTTTCAGCCTCACTGTTTGCATTACACTGAATCACTTGCAAGACAGACTGTCTCAGTAATTGCAGCAGGTAGAGACTGTAGGAAAAGCTTCATATGGCTGTCAGTGTCAACTTGCCAACCCTGCTACTGCTCCTCAGACCTGTGCTCGCCCTCTGTGCCCATTGTTTTCTGCTCCTTTCAGTATGTCTAATTATTTCAACTAAGTTATGATCCAAATACTGCATAGCGTTTAATACAAATCCACATATGATTTACCTCAGATGTATGTATGTTCTTTTGCTATTGTGTTTTTTTAATTATTAATTTCACCTAATCACACCTTAATCATCCTGCAGAGAATGACTGAAAGTGGAATTAAGTAATGGAAGGAGGGACTGTTGTTGCCAATCAGAAAAAAAGCACCTGGACCCTTTGATATTGTAACATGGTTGCAGTACCTTATGTTTTTGTCTACAATATAAAACCCTTGTAAGTTTAGAAATGACATCTCGTATTGTACAATCAGCGTAGGTCTGACGATGCAACTAAAGCAACAATGTGCTCTTTATCAAATAACATCTCGTCAATAAATAGTTTCTTTGTAACCCTGGTGCTTGTGATGTTTTTGTATCAGAATGTGCTGGACGACACTTATGTAAGCACTTATAATATTTTGAAAATAATAGCAGGAACATCCATCCATCCATCCAGCCGCTTTATCTGGAGTCGGGTTGCGGGGGCAGCAGCCTCAGAAGAGATGTCCAGACTTCCATGGCCGTAGTCACCTCCTCCAGCTCATATGGCAGGCCCTCAAGGCGTTCCCAGGCCAGCAGAGAGACGTAGTCCCTCCAGTATCAGTCAGTCTCACTCGTTTGTTTTAGCAATCTTGTTCTTTTGGTCATTACCCAAAGCTCGTGACCATAGGTCAGGGTAGGAACATAGATTGAGAGCTTCGTCTTTCGGCTTAGCTCCTTCTTCACCACGACAGATCGGTACAGTGACCGCGTCGCTGCAGACGCCTCCATCTTTTCCCTCACTTGTGAACGAGACCCTGAGATACTTGAACTCCTCCACCTGAGGCAGGGTCTCTCCACCGATCCGGAAAGGGCAAACCATCTTTTCCGGTCGAGAACCACAGCCCTCGGACCCCCTCAGAGTTGGAGGTGCTGATTCTCATCCTCAGATTCTCAGAACCGGTGACAGAGGGCAGCCCTGCCGGAGTCCAACACGCACTGGGAACAAGGCTGACTTACTGCCGGCAATGTGAACCAGAGTCCTGCTTCGAACCAGACTCCGGCTCCGAGTAGCAGGAACAATAGTGCAATAGTATTGAATGTTTTCATTCCTAGATTCCTCAAATGAATCCCTCACAAAAACATGTAAATATAGAAAATATTTATTCATTAAAAAAAAAAGAAAAAAAAAGAGCTTACACCAGTATAAAAATGCTACATAATATTACTGGGCGGAAAGACAGATGAATGCATACGTAAAAAATAAAAGATAAGGCATCTTGCATATACAAAAGTGAAGGAGGGGAAAAAAGCACCTTCAGTCATTAAATACATAGCAATGAATATAATACACTCTTGTAAATGCAGCATAAATCCCCAAATTATTAGACACGACCTGCCCGAATGGTGACATGCATCATTATCATTCAAAATGACAAATGCAGAAGCACACAAGTGCACAGTGATAAAGAATACTTAGCAGAAATATGCTGCATGGAGATGGCAGTGAAGTGTAACTGTCTTTTGCATCAGCCCATGATCAAGTGCAGACTGAGTATTTGTCAGTTACCGAGTTTCTATGTGTGAATGCTGAGACGCGGTCAGTTAGCTCTGATTTACCCATGATCTTTCTCAAACCAAACAAGTGCAATGTGAGGTTTTGTGCAACAGATGAGTTGGGGGGAAAAAAGAAGAAGAAATCGGTACATACGACTGAGTTCGTGTAGCAATGACAGGAACAGGAAAAAAAAGAAAGAAAAAAAAAGAGCAGATTCGTGTTTAAGTGCGTGCTGGTCAAAGCAGTTTAGACTGAGCTGCTACTGGATTCCACCACCATCACCCATGCTTTTGGTTAGCTGTCGCTTCCTGCCATTCGATGTGAAAGTACTTGCGCCTTTTCACTTCGACTCGCACGAGGCTGTTCCATCGATACATTTCGAAAGTCTTCACATCTCTGCCGCGGAGCAACGATGCCGAGTCGACAGACGGAGAGAGCGCCCCTCCCTGACAAGCATAGTAGTGATTTTTTTTCTTCCCCAAAGTAACCCGTCACTGTAATTACTTATTTGTTTCATTTGACATTCTTGCGTTTGTGAGTCGGCAGTGCAATTGCCTTCGACACCCACTAGAGGGCTGATTCACAGCAGCTGCTACAGTTTGAAGAAAATGAAAATAAATAGAGAGTTAGTGCCTGTAAAGTGTAAAGAATGTTAGGAGGAGTTTGATTCAAGCCAGGACCCTTTAAAGATACTCTGTGATAAACAATACATTAGGCCCCGTTTTGGGATTCTAACAAGCTGTTATAGACAAATAATTGAAAAAGGGTTTGGGGGGGGGGGAAGAACTGCAACACAAGGATGATGCCAGAAAACAATTGATGTGAAGATTTGTCTGTCTCATCCCAGTGAATTTTCTTACTGCTATTCAGTGCAAATGGACAAAATTCACTGGTAAAAAATATTATTTGATTTTTTTGACATGATTTTGAAAAAAAAAAAAGAAAAGAAAAAGTATCTCCTGTAAAAAATAAAAAAAAAATAAATGTGCTCAGTTGTACAGTAAAATGACTGTCCATTCTCCCTGTTCCTCAATCTTGTTGCTGTTATTGTTTTGGAATGTTTTCTCCTCTTCCGTGCCGTCGCCCGACAGTGAACTAGTTACCGTGCGGCCGTCATAGCCAGGCTTTGTCCATGCTGGAGTAACAGTGGTCGGCCTCGTGCGTGATGCCCAGTCCATCAGAGTCCACGCACTCAAACACAATGCTCTCCACGTCAACCTCCACGTCCTCTGTTAGGGAAACAGCCAAACATGTACGTTTGAGTCAAAGTGAATGCTGTTATTATAAAGCAACCACATAAATATAACATAGGCCTAAATAGGTCAAGAAACATGATTCATAAAAAGGCAGTAATCCCAGGAATTCAATTATAATTGTCATTTTTTCAAAGCCTCTTTGACCGCTGTGTCAAAGAGATCTTGACTATTAGACCATCCTGGAACATCTCTTAAGTCAAGCATTTGTAGAGATTTTAACCACAGACTTTTTTTTGTTCTTCAGGGGCATGGGGGTTCCTTTGACTGGTTTGTACACACTGGATATATAAAAACTGAATATAACATAGTCCAAAAAAAGCCCTTGACTAGTAACAACTAGTAATAACTAAGTATTTTCCAGAGCTGCTTGTTTAATTTCAAGTTCACTGCACAATATGCGAGCTCTTTCAGGCACCTTCAGCTCTTCATTTGATTTGCATTAAACTACACCTCAAAATGATCTTTTCATTACTTTCCTTCAAACATCTAGCCATAAAAATATAGTAGTGGAAACCTCCGGAATGCTTCCAGCTTGTCTCTGAGGTCAATTAGCTTTAAAAGAAATGGGAAAAAGGAGGTTAAAATGACTGTCATTTGTTCACTGATAAGCATTGTTCCCTAATGCCTTGTTTATGACTTTATATGCTGCCCAATCAACTGCCACTGACGGGTGTGGAACTCCGCACGGTAGCGCCTCGCCCTGCTGTTCTCTTCCTTAAACTGCACTACACTTTCCCAATTGTAAATCATAATAGTAAAATATGGGCCCTCTTAAATTTGAAAGAATTATGAACTTGACAGTAAGCTCCCACTGAAATCCTGCCATCATGCAGACCGTTCTCTATTCAAATAAAAGCTTGATTTAGAAAACAATGAGGACAGTTTGAGTATGCCTTGATGAAGTTTTATGGGAGCATCATCCCGAGTCTTGCTAACTGAAGCGGTCCGAGTCTGAACAAACCCTAACTAGTACATTGTTGCGACTGGAGTCAGGAGTCACAACTTGGGATGTAACGATTACCGGTAAAATGATAAACCGCGGTAAAAAGTCAGACGGTTAGTATTACTGTTTCAAGTTTTAACGATCATTAAAACCGTGTTTGAAAACCTACAGCTCATTGCTCAGAAAAGCAGGAGCAATCCCTCAGACACAGGCGCACATTCGCAGTGTACAATCTTTGGTTGTAAACATGGCGGAAGGCAGTTCAGTGCACAAGATTTTGAAGTCCAAAGTTTGCTGAGATTTTTAAGTCCGAAGTTCCAAAGCCGTATTTTGGAAACCTGTCAACCTGTCAGCAGAAAATGCCATAAAAAAAAAAGTCCCTGCGAAGGGTGGAAACACTTCCAGTTTGATGAGCCATCTCCGTAAACATCACCCACCACTGTACAGCCAGTTTAAGCTAACCTTTATCTGAACGCATGATGTGGGGACTTAGAGGGGAATAGTGGAAATGTCTAGTTTGTCTGTTAAACTTTCCTACAGTTTGTCAATAAAGTAAACTGAAGTGTTACCTAACGTTAAAAAATAAAAAATGTTGGATAAAAATACAACATATTATTTGTGCGATTGGCAGGTCGCGCCTGCAGGTCTCTGCGCACGCAAAACCGCATCTTGTGTTTTGGTTCGGTCGCTGCTACTTATTTATTGCCAACACTGCTTCATAATTGTTCTTGTTTTTTTTTTATTTGTGTTTTCAAAATAAGACTCAGTTAAATGATTTCAGTGTGTGTATAAGTACTTCCCCCCCCCACACATTTTGAGCACATTTCAACAATACTGTGATAATAACGATAATCGTGATTATTTTGGACACAATGACCGTGATGTGAAATTTTCATACCGTTACATCTCTAGCCAGAACCACTCACCTCTGTCAGAGTCAGACCTCTCCGACGACATGACCGAGCCCTGGCTGTTATTGCGCATCCTCTCCGAGCCTCTCTGCAGCTGCTCCAGCCGGACCCTTAGCTCCCTCTGCTCCCAGCGAAGGCGGCCCTTCAGCTGCTCTGCTCGCTCGTCCTGCTCCTGCAGCTTCTGAAGAAAGAGGAAAGAGAAACCAAAACCTAAGACGCAATGTTCACGCCTTACGGTCGCAGGAGCAGCTTGATGCTGGGGAGAAGCGTCTTGCCTTTATGTGCAGCTGCGCCCGCCTCAAGAGGTTGAGGGTGGTGTTCCTCATCGAGTCGGACGACAGCGGGATTTGCTCCTTGAGCTGCTCCAGGCAGTGCCTGAGCTGAGCTCGTCTGCAAGGCAAAAAAACAAACATAACCACTTTTTTTCTTGCACATATGTTCCCACAACATTCACTCATGACTGAGAAACCTGTTGTATTTATTGTTTACCCCCCCCACCGTCCCTTAAAAATAAAACAATAATAATTACCTGTTTTTCTCCAGCTCGTTGTGAACTGACCTGAGGACACAGAAACAGACAGTCTTTAACATCCAACGCTAATGGCAGCGCTATTAAACCGAGTAGTCAGACCTCTGCAGCCACACCCGGTGACAGTTATCACCAGTTACATGGACTCACCTATTCCCACCTGCAGCCATCTTCCTGTTCTTGTGTTTGCTTCTCTTGTCAGGGTGGTCTGGACTCAGAGGCAGGACTGAGGCATAGCCGTGTTCCGCCTCTGTGCAGGGAGGGGAGGAACATTACATGTGAGGATGGAATGCACAAAAAGCTAATAATTCTGATTGTAAAGCTGTTTCTCTGGAAGCAATTCAAGTAGGTGTACTATTAAATAGTGACGACTATTATTATTCAAAAATATATTTTTTAAATGTTGCCTCTTGGGCGTGGTACCATATGATCTAGAGAGCAAATTAAAAATAGAGGCTTGCTTTGACAGATTTAGGGGAAACATTAATAAACTGCCGTTAGAAACTGCACCGCGGTTCTCTTTCTCGCGAGTCGGCGCTGTCCCATTTTATTTTGTCGCAAAAGTTTGGATATTGTTGTTTGTGCTTTTCTTTGTTGTTGCTTTCCTTGGTAAGAGTCATATTACGTCTCATTTGGGTTTCCAGTTTAAATGAAAGGTGAAAGGGATCGTAGGCAAATCGTTTGCTTATAATCAGAACACAATGCGATGTTCCTGCACTTGGGGCAGGAGAACAAAACAGGGCTGCGGTCTGCGTCACAATCAGCTGGACGTTGTTTTCTGGGGGGTTTTGGCGCCATCATACGTAACCATTCACGACTATACAATTCCCCTTCGGCGCCCAATTTGACAGAAATTTCAAATCCAGACGGCACAGTGTGCACAATGCTAGCCGGATCTTGAAACTGGAGCTTTTATCTGCCTCGCTTTCGTTGCGAGTGAAAGCGCCAGCGCGGCCGGTTCATTTTCAAACTGGACCGGATTGGCGCCATTGAGTACAATGATAGGAGCGATATGTAGGTCACTGAGTCAAAGGGAGAAAACAGACCAAAAAAAATAACCTTTCGGTGAGAACAACCGGGATTGAACGATCGCAAAACACTCAACGGGGGCGACGGCTCATTCATTTGCACGCGCGATATAAGCTTCTTTTCAGAACCCCGTTCGCAGTGCATTTTGTTGTTTTAACAATAACCAACTTCTTCCCCCTTTGAGAAGGCAGATGTCATGAAACACTCACCTCGCTCTCTTCTTTCCAAAAACTCCGCAGCCCGGAGAAGCACCTGGATGTTGCAGAAACCTCCTTCCATTGTAGTTTATTTATTTATTTATTTTGGTATAAAATAACCTGCGTAAACAAGCGGCAGCAGTGCAAACGTCAGCCCGAAGTAGACGAAGCTCTGTCTGAGGGTTGTGGACACGGCACCCTGCGCCCACACGGGGTGCCTTCACGGGCATCGGTGATTCGAGTTTCGTACTTTCGAGGGCTGAATAGAATGCCAGATGGGCATACATGTTGTCTGCTGATTGTTTATTTTTTTTATTCATTTACTTTTAAACAATATTTCAAATTGCTTATGCATTAGATTAGATTAAATAGATACAGTTAAGATGCAACTTGGTTTATGTACAGGGGTTTTAGTTACACGCCAATGTATAATAATAAAAATGTATAAAGTATAGAAACATCTTTTCTTACCTCGCAGGATGTCGAACGCATAGATTTTGTTGATTTGTAGATTATTGCATTGAGAGTGATGGTCCCCATCGGGGTATGTGGACGCAGCCTCGGTTCTATTATAGCCGAGCATACTTGGGGACAAGAAAGGCAACGTGAGACGTCATCGACAATCCATGACCAAGCCCCTTTCCTCTCCCTCTCAATTGACAATAGTTTAAATGTTGCATAATATGTACTATAATACCAATAATAATACTAAAATAAAAAATAAACAAATGGACTAAAAACTTTTTAGTTTTCTGTGGACTAGAGTTACAACGATATATATCAGTCTGATTCATTGTGTTTTTTCCCCCCTGACAAATGTTTTTTGAATAAATAAATGAATGTACTTCAGGCAAAGGCATCATTCAAGACTATTTTCGTTTAGTGAGTATGTTGTAAATCTGTTCTGTGGAGTATGCATTATATTTGTGTTTCCTCAATTATCCGCTAAATTCGTATTTAACTTGAGTTATGAGGCTCTAACGTCCATTCTTTTCCCAAAAATTAAAACAATTTAGAACTGTATCATTTTGTGCTGCTTAAAAGACTAAAGGAATAATAGCCCAGAAATTCACATCTCATATTTGGACGACACAGGGAAATTATTAGAATTTGTCATGCAAAAGCATTTTTCTCTGTAAACCCCAATTAGCAGGAAATACGTTTGTTTCTATTTTACACGCAGAAGGTGGGAGGAGAAGATTGTCCTCACTAAACATGGCGCTTACTGGCGTCAAAGCCCGTATCACGTTTCAATTGTATTGTCCTTGCAGGAGTGAAGCCGCGTTGCCAGCAGTATCTTTAACCTATGAACTCCCGAGTGTGCCAGTCCTCCGCCATATTGACTGTTGTCTTGACTGGAGAAGATAGAGAACGTTTTGAGGTCCGAGAGGAACCGAAAGTGTGCTCTGCGAATCATCAAAACTGTTGCAAACTTGGCCAAAGCGCATCGTAAACACTGCTGTAATGGCGAGGAAGAAAAGCAAGCAGCAAGGGGTCGGCCAGAAGGAGCTTGTGCCTGGACAGCAGACTGTACCGAAGAACCCAGTCTCTCCCGGCGATGCAGCTGGCGGTGGCGGTGGAGATGCTGGGCTGGATAGGCTGCCCACAACCAGGGCGAACCAGGTAGGTTAGCTAGCTGCGAGCCAATCACTGTTTTTAAAACAGGCTGCTCGCCTGCGTCCGGGCTAGCAACCGTTCTGCGAATCCAAGCACCCTCTTATTGCTTTTGTTCAATTATAACCAATTTAAAGTCTGCAGATGTGAACTTGATGTATATTATGCAATCACTTGCTACTCGAAAGCTATTGTAATGTGTGCATTAACGTAACCAGTGTAGCGGTGGATGTGTTCCTCTGTTGTCGTTTGATTTGTAATTAAATAAATAATCTGATCATTTCCGCAACGTACACCAAGCGGGGTTTTAGTCAGTGTCTCAGCGACTCTTGCCCGTCGCCTCTGTGGGACAGCTGACATTGTGTCCTGGACAGGTCGTCACATTTCTTGGGTCCACAACTCCTCATCCATTCAGCTACCCTTAGCCAAGGGGCTAGCCGGGGCTACCGTCACTAGCTAGCGTGCTGCAAACGTGCTTTCTGCTCAGCGTTGCATTTGAATGCATCGACAGGAACCCACTCACTCACAGACAGCAGCGGCTAAGTAGCTACTAGCTCATTAGCTCACTTGGCTAAAAGACATAACGGGCTTGTTGTTATGGTATAAATGACTCTTGGACACGCTTGGAGTTGTTCGCCCTGCACCATCAGTGCGTTTGCGCAAGTTTTTATGCCAGATTTATCCTCCAATCTTGAAGAGCACACTATAAAAGTTTCAATACATCCCGTCATCAGTCGCTGATGCCTTGTGAACTGTTACCAATTGCAGCAGCACCGCATTCGTCCAGGGATATCGCTTAAGAAAAGTGATTTATTTTCTGCATTTGACCCGAAAATGCGGACGTCGCACCATTTCCAGTGTTAGTGTTGCTCTTTTTTTATCAGACCAAGTCTATAAAGCAGCTTTCTGTACAGTTTTAACAAGTCACAAAATACCTTGGCTATTATAGTATTCTGTCGGTGAATTATTTTGAGTATGAATTAAAAAACAAAACGTTTTTTCCACGACATTGCAGTTAAAGCTTCACAGTGTGTTATTGATTGAATGCATTGCTGACAAAATAAAACGTACGACCCTAAATAAATCTTTTACTTGTAAAAAAAAAAAAAAAAAACAAAACAAAAAAAACAACTTTCAAAACATTTACTTTAGTTGAATGCAAAATTATGATAATTAAGTAAATTCCAAATACAGTTTTACTTTATGTTGTGAATGTCTTGAAGTATTCCTGCTCTTTCTGGGTTGTTGCTTACGCTACAGGAAGGGGGTTACAGAGTACTAATGCTTTAAAACCGATTTTTCAAACCGATATATAGTATACCTTGAAGGCAACAACTTGGTCATGACTGGTCACATGGTACTTCTATAGCCTGATCACTGTCTCGCACTGTTGTCTCCTTCTCTACCAAGCCCATGCACACATGCTGCCTCCTGTGTCACCGTGAATTCAAGGACTGGGGCCCAAACTCGGCGAATGGGCTCCCGGGGGGCCACGCGACAAAGTTGGCTGACGCCGTACCCGCACTCTCCCAGGCCTTATTGCGAGAGGCGCCTGGCCGTAAGCTCGCCGACGCTGTGCCCTCGCTGTCCCAGTCACTGCTGGGAGAAGTGCCCCTGTGGATCTGTCAGAGCTGCTGCAAGAGTGTGGAAGAGGAGGAGAGGCGGAGCAGCCAGGAACAGACGACTCCGGTAAATACAAAAGGGTGGATGTGGGTCATTAGTCTTTGCAATGTCACCTTTCTTTGTTTTGTTTTTTTAATGAATTTGTCATTAAAACTTTGGTGCTTTTCATCACCTGAGGTAGCGAAGCGTGAGGCATTAGGACAGTGCTCAAAACTTTCTTGTCTGACATTGTACGATTGGGTTCTAGATGTTTTTAAAAAATGGGAGGAGAGAATATGTCTTGAAACTTAGTAGGGAGGAAAATATAAAGTATGACACTCTAGTAAACATCTGTTAAAGAAAAAATACCAGACAGCATCATCAGCAATAATGGCACCATCAAGAACACCATCAAAACAACAAAGCTGTATGTGTGATCATTAGAGTTCAGCCACAGAGATTTCTTCTCAGTGTGTGTAGCATTGTAAAGAAATGTGTGTGGAGCTTCAGTATAGTAGAGACCTCAGTGAATGGTGCATGAACCAATCATCAAAGAGGCTCACTTTAAGAAACTCAAAGTCTGCGTTTAATATTCTGCCTGAATAGTTTGATGTTTAAAGCGTTTTCATCAGGGAGTGCAATAAATCACAATACTTGCTTGCACAAAATAACAAGTCTTAGGACCTGTATCTGTTTTTGTCTTCACATAAATACAGGCCCTGTTGTTTGGGTCAGCAGCTTTCTTTCTTTTCCTTTTTTTTTTTTTTTTTTTAACTTTTTATTTCATTATTTGTACATAACAGTTCAAAACAGTTTCAGACACAGGACCCTCACACAACAGCTTCACAGACATAAAAGAAAAACAAACAAAAAACACACGCAGACAACAAACCGTCATCTTTTTTGACAGCAGGTGTGACATTATTTTTCTTCTCTTGAAATGTGTGCTGTGGATGTTTTAAATCAGAAACTCTCTAAACGCCCTTTCTTTACACCTACTGCTCATGTTAGTCAGCGTCCCTGTAAGCAAAGTATGCCAGAAGACCAACAATCCCTCATGTTAATCTCCTTTTCTTACTCTCTTTTTTTTTTTTTTTTCTTCAACCCAGGTACCATTGTCGCACTCTTCCTCCTGTAAGTCTCAGAGCTGTGGAAACGGTTACCCAGAGCAAAGTACTGTGGATTGGGACCCCAGTTCCTTCCTGTCAGCCCACAAACTGTCAGGTCTCTGGAACTCTGCCCATACCAACGGAGGAGAACACTGTAACCACAACCCTCCTTCACACTCGCAGCAGCAAGGTCTGTCGCTGCATTGTATGGGTGGAGGTAATCTGTGAAGATTGCAGCAAATTCTGAATAGTCAGAAACCTAAGTGTTGGTTTAGAGGTTAACGGTTGGCTCCTTCGCTCAGTGCTAAATGCGTGTTGCATTGTTTTGGTTCCGTCATCAGATGCTGTTTTTGAGAAGACTGATTAACGGCGCTCTAAATGAATGGTTGACAATAATGTGTCAACACAGTCGTAATATTAATTAATTGTAGTCATGTGTTTAAGCTACTCTGATACTTTTAAATCAAATTTTCTTACCGTACATACATACGTATACATATATATTCATATAGTATATTATAAACTTCATTGAGCAACGCTTATCTCTTCTGTTCTGTTTGAGTTAAGAACCAAATAGTTCCACACACCTCTAATCATCCCACAAAGTATGAACTCTTTTGCTACATTCACACCAAGTCATATACAGTAGCTTGTAAACTGCAGGTCTGACTTTAATCAGGACTGGCCATCTTTCGGCTGCTGCACTTGGAGCAGCCAAGGATGCCTGGGGGAGGTTATTGTGGCTGACTGCTGCAAAGTAAACTCGGCTAAACTCATGGAATAAAAAAAAAACGGTCTATAGTAGCTGAACCTTGACATCTGGCCATCTGTCTTACCATCCGCTCACTGTTCATGTCCGCATTTTACCGTTCCACGCTCTCACCAACATCAGCTGTTCAAAAGCATTCTCAACCTCCAGATCAAATGCATCAGCTGCACTGTAATTATCAAAGTAGTATTATTGTTAATACGTTGTATAGGTGACCTCAGTATGATGCAGTTTGCTGTTAATTCACCTGCGCCACGTCCTCTGAAGTAGGCACGTGAAAGCATCGTTAAGCCTTTGCCTGGCTGTCAGACCCGGCCAGTGCGTCTGTTGCTCTGCCTCTGCCGCAACACCTTCATGCCTGACAAACATTAACTTGAAATAAAAGTATTTATAGCGCTTGCCGACAGCCAGAATTGCAGCGCAGAAAAGCGCGTTGCACCACACTTAGTTTGGGAAGTATCCCCTGCGGACTGGGAAGCGGAGACAAGTGAAGGCTCCCCTCACTTCGCTGTAACTGTACGGCAGCTGTCTCGCTTACGTTTGCTCCCGGCTCTAGATGAGTGCACATTTGGAAAGCCGTAGCTGGCAGTGATTGTCAGTTGGGTACGCTTTGTGGATCACGCTGATCAAATTAAGCAGTGCAAATTTATCAGATGACTCATAAAAACACACATAAATCTACAAAATGAGGTGCCCCTTTAAATTAAGTGGAGGTTATTGCAGCCTAAGAATGAACATCTTACCAAAGTTGTTACTTCTCGTTCATTTGTTGTGTCTTTATTTTGATTCAGACTAGAACCTTGTCAAAAGGGAAGTGTATTTATTACGACGTGCTCAAGTTGATTCTCTTCCCTGTTCCCTGGTGCAGGTTTAGCAGCTTGCCACGAGAAGCGGGGACCTCACGAAGCACCTGGGAAATCTGTTAAAACATCGGGCAACAAGATGTGCCCCTACAGTCATCCGTCATCCCAAAACACCAACGGGTCTTCTGCTGGGAACTCCCTGTCTACCTCAGCTGACATCTGCAAGACCACTTCCAAGCACTACAAGACCATGTGCCGGCGACCAACGCCACCAGGTAGCACGACCTCAGCTCAACCTTTAACTCGCAGCACAAATGGGAATCTATCAGCTTTTATGTTCTTATTTTTATCATAATTTTTGTTCCTATAATCACTGGGTTTTTGACTGTGCATTTGGTTGTTTTCTTTGAATATTTTATTTTAAGACTCCATTGCATTTCAGCTAGAGGTGGAAGGAGTTCCCACATCTGGCAGCAAATCAATGAATATACAGGGTGTCCCAAAAAATTTGACATCATTTCGCAGGCCAATAATTTTGGCAATTCTTGTTGAAATAACCTCCAATTTTCACAGAATGTATAGAAACAGATCAAGATTTTATATTCACCGTTTTCAGCTTGAGCCATGCTGTTCACTCCTAAAGAGAAGAAATTTTGCGTCTTGGAATATGCTCGCACACAGTCACCCAGTTGACGTGTCACAGTGTGTTCTTTGTTTCCATCCAAGTCATTATAATATCTCTGGAGAAGCTCCCAGAATGATAAATGTCAGACGTTGAAGGAGATTTTGTGGTCTGGAAGAGATAACAGGCTTGTTTTTCTGATCAATTTTCACTTATTTATCTACCTATTTATGTTTAACCACACAGGTGAGGCCTTCCATCCCAGTGACCACCAACACACAGACTTGTCGGTACCCCCCAACAGTCCAACTGGCCTGTCCTCCCAGCATTCCTCACTCGTACCCCCCAAGCCCAGCTGCGGACAGCACAGCCACGCTGCCTCGCTGTCGTCCGGCGGCACCGCAGCAGCAGCAGCAGCCGCCCACACGTCCTTCTCACCGCTGGTACCAAACCTTCACAACCCTTCGGCCAAACTGGGCTCCCCCAGCCCGGACAGTCCCACGTCGGTTCACAAGCCCAGCCCGTGCAAAAACTCCCACATTCCCGCCGTGAACATGCCGCACAGCAAACTGGGCACATCCATCATGGGCTGTAACCACCCGTGTAACGGACACAGCGCAGCGACGGTGGCCACTTCCAACGTCAGCCACTTGACAACAGGGACCTGCAGGTCAGTGCCACGGCGTCTGATTTCCTTTCAAATTTGGAAATGATTCCGGCAGCTTCTGCCGATTAAAAACATTTAAAAATCTCTATTGAATTCTTGTCTCTTTCTTCACCTCTCTGACAGGGATCAGGCGTGTAAGGGGCACAAGATGACCAACGGGACGCTGTGTCACCCCTCGTCTGAGCTGGAGGAGGGGGAGGACGAGGACAGCAGCTCTGAGAGGAGCTCCTGCGCCTCCTCCTCCACCAACCAGAAGGACGGGAAGTACTGCGACTGCTGCTACTGCGAGTTCTTTGGCCACAACGCGGTACTTGGCAACGTCTTTTTTTAAATAAATTCTTACATCTGATTGATTATTCAGAATGGTCTGATTTGGGTCTGTGGGGTTTATCACTAGGGGTGGGAATCGATAGGTACCCGACGATTCCATTTGATTCGGATTCAGAGGGCTATGATGCAATTAATCGCAATTAATCGAGGTGTGTGTGTGTGTGTGTGTGTGTGTGTGTGTGTGTGTGTGTGTGTGTGTGTGTGTGTGTGTGTGTGTGTGTGTGTGTGTGTGTGATTTAGTGATTTGATACTAATATAGAGAGCCACATTTCAATGAGATGTCAAACATGGAGTCTTTAAAGATTTATTACATAGGGAACCTTCCACTGTAGGCTGTTTGGTTCTGTCACAGTGTTGGCTTTGCTGTGAAGGCAGCCAAACACCAACTTAAATACTATAACTGCTTGATAATGCTGAAGACTTGGTGTCCTAAAGTAGCTCAGACTGCCAGCAAAGTAAAATGAATGGCTTTTAACAATGAGAAGAACAACGCTAATGCATTAGCCACCAGCTCATCACCGGTTACTAAATAGAAAATTGACTAATGTATTATTTAATATTAAGAATATGTAGAGCCAGCTTGATCAGAGATTCTCTAATAATTCTGTTTTCATAACATATAATGTTGGCCATGTGTCCTCAGCCTCCCGCAGCACCAACGAGCCGGAACTACGCCGAGATCCGTGAGAAACTCCGTTCTCGGCTGACCAGGCGTAAGGAAGGCCTACCTCAGCGTCAGGACTCGGAGCTGACGGTGGCTGGAGCCATCGACAACCGAGACGTTGATGAGTTGCTGGACTTCATCAACAGCTCCGAGCCCAAACCTGTCAACAGTGCCAAGGCTGCCAAGAGGGCGCGACACAAACAAAAGAAGAAGGTGAGTTTTTTCACAAGGGCTGTCAGCGTTAACGCATTAATCGCGATTAATTAAATGCAATCCATAATGCAATACTTTTTTTTTTAATCGCATTTCAAACGTGAGTAGTAAAGTTTCAAAATAAAAGCCATTTCCCCGCGATTGACAAATGCGATCATATTTGTGTACATTATATTTGTCAGTATCTAAACAGTGCGAGAGACCTTGAAAACAAACAAACACACACACACACACACACACACGAAAGAGAGCAAAAGAGTGGCTGGCTATGCCTCTTCGGTGTCTGGTGTGAAGCCGGCGTAAGCCTTTTTGTCCCTTTTACTAACCCGTAGTTGGCCCCTCTCGCTGATTTCTGGCAAGCAATACGTTACTTTACTTTAAACTTACGGAAGCGTATTGCATTCACTTGGCAAATAAAAAAAAATCTCTGTTTTTCAGTGTAATCATTTCGGTTTTTCATGCTAATTTTTTTCCGCCCTATTTTCCCGAGTTTAGAGAGCATCGGAAACAATCGCATCCATTCTTTCATTGAGAGCTAGATATAATGGAATAAACATGGCCAGCTTGTTCAGGTCAATCAAATTCTATTTTGACATGGGCTTAAGACACTGTCCTGTCTTGAAGTGACATAGATGGCATTACAATCAGTTTATCAACTTTACGTAGGCATCTGAGGACTTTGCGGTTGTTTTGAAGGAAAGCCCATTCAGATATTCTCCACATGTTTCTCCGGGATCAGTTGGATAAATATGGCATGCTCCATGTATACAAAATGATGCATTTGAAGTGCATTCAGACTGGTTACGTGGTGACATGTGTCACCACCTAGAGCACATCCATGCCGTAGAGTCACCTGTCTACTGTTTTCTCGCGGGATTTCAAAATAAAAAAAAACATGGCGGAAAAAATTTACACAAACAACAGGGTGGAAAAAAATTAGCACGAAAAACTGGGCTGGAAAAATAAAATAGCAGGAAAACCGAAATAATTACACTAAAAAATAGATATTTGTTATTTGCCAAGTGAATGCAATACGCTTCCGTAAAAACTGCCTTGTGCTGTAAAATAACAGAATTTTACTCATGCAATTCACATCACGATTAATCGCAGAATCTTCATAGTTAACTGTGATTAATTGCGATTAAAAAAATGTTTTAGTGTTTGACAGCCCTAGGTCTAACACTTCCTTGCCCCACTTCATTATCTGATTCATTTATATGGTGAGATATTTTTTTACTTAATGTGCAAAGAAGAGCATCATCTGATCAAAATGCTGCTAATAATTAAGCAATCAGTTATTCTAAAGACGTTTTAGATGCTGCATCCTTAATACTTCTCAGTGGTTTTATGAATGCAGACTACAAAACAACACAAAGCTCTGTTTGTGTCTCATCCATAAGGCTTGTACTGTGTCTGTTTTTAGGAAAAAGCTCAGCAGGGCACCACGGGCGCTGCTGGCGGTGACCCCCACTCCAGCCCACCTGAGCCTGCCGACGAGCCGCTCCCCGACGGCTCGGAAGCTAGTCGGTTGCTCGACTGGCCTCAGCTAGAGCTCGAGCGCGTCAACAGCTTCCTCACCAGTCGGCTGGAAGAGATTAAGAACACTATCAAAGACTCGATCCGGGCCTCTTTTAGCATGTACGACCTCAACCTGGACGTCAACGACTTCCCAAAGAAGGCGGCCACGTTGGAGGGAAACCACTTGCTGTCCCACCTTAACGGTTCCTCGGACCTGCAGCAGATAGACCTCGACCTGGCCCCGCTCTCTTTGGGGAGTTTCAAGAACCAGCTGGACCTGGCTAACGGATGGGAGGACCCGAACCACGCCGTCTCTCCTGCTAACTCGACGACCCCGACTTCGGCGCTGCCTCCAGCGACCAAGGATATCTTGCGGTTGAACACCACTCCGACTTTGTCAAAGCTCATTAACGTTCGGTCTCCAGAGAGATGCTCCTCCACCGTATGTGACCAGGCCACGGCAAAGTCAAAGGAGGATGTCTCCGATCCCAAGTCGACGGTTCAAAGCGCTCCGAAGTCGAAGAAGAATAAGAAGCAGCAGAAGCAGGAAGCGTCCTTGTCTGAACAAAATTCCAACAAACCAACCAAAACCGCTCCCTTGAATGAAACGCCGAAAACCAACGACTGCAAAGAGATGACGTCAAGTTGCTCCAAACCTGGTGGCAAGCAGCCGCTGCACTGTCCGGAGAACCTGAGGAACGGGCCCAGGAAAGCCGAGGATTGCAGATCGACCAAACATCCCGCAAACGGTGCCGTCTTGAACATGCAGAGGGT
Source organism: Nelusetta ayraudi (assembly GCF_046127955.1). Taxonomy (NCBI): domain Eukaryota; kingdom Metazoa; phylum Chordata; class Actinopteri; order Tetraodontiformes; family Monacanthidae; genus Nelusetta; species Nelusetta ayraudi. The sequence continues at coordinate 190,408 of NW_027466193.1, read as the reverse complement.
CAGAGGTGACGCGGAAACACGGGGTCGTGCCGAGCAGGAATCGGAAAACAAAGCTAATCACTCCGTTGCAGCAAACGGCCATCAGCAGCAGCAGCAGCAGCAGCAGCAGCAATCCAAGGGGAAGAATAAGAAGAACAAAAACAAGGGTGAAAAATCCAGCAGTACTATTGGTAAACTAATCTATCTGTTACTCCAGTTTTAAATAGTAATTTGTAACCGTTGTGGCAAAGACTAATGTTGAGGTCTTTATTGTTGTTCCCGCAGATGACGTATTTCTGCCAAAAGATGTGGATCCAACAGAAATGGATGAGACCGATCGAGAAGTGGAGTACTTCAAAAGGTAGGCTGAGATGGCAGCGTCAAGAAAATGGGGAAAGCAGTCATTGGTTATATTGACGTTATAGAACACTTGCTGGGTTTCCAGTCTTATGCGAAAGAAAGAATGGAACTGTGGAAATGTCACCAAATGAAATGGCATTTTGAAAAAAATAATTTAATTCAAGTGTTCACGCTTGCTTGTTTTTTTTTTTTTGTTTGACTCCTGTGTTGCATATTGGCAAATTAAAAACACATTTGCGGAATAAGTTGCGGCGTGTCAAAATTGAACTCGCCTGACGTCGGTTTACACTGACAGAGTCTCAAGAGGTTCCTCATAACGTGCAGCTACATGACAGATGGCAAAACGAGAACAAAAAATGTGTGGGCCAGCAATGAGAGAAAATATTCTGTGGTCTCTTCCGTGACAAGAAAAATATAATTTTGTATTACATAATGTGTACGGACCATCCATTAAAAAAATAGGTTTGAAATTGATTTCAGCTTCTTAATTGTTTCGTTTTGTTGCACTGTTATTGTGGTTCATTCTCCTCTCGTCTCTCTGCTTGTACTTCCCTTTTAGGTTTTGCCTTGATTCTGCAAAACAGACTCGCCAGAAGGTAGCAGTGAATTGGACGAACTTCAGCCTCAAGAAGGTTCCTTCTAGTGCAGCTCAATAACTCGGACGGGGAGCCAGTCCAAAAAAAAAAAGAACTCCACACCACAAACTCTTCCAGTCCAGCCCAGTTTGGCCTGAGGCCTTCTCTCATTCCCTCTGTTCCTCACTTCCTTATTAAGCCAAGGGACCTTGATTCAAAATGTACTCTTCTTCCAGAAGACTGATGACAAAACGTGTGGCTAAAAGCCTGCACGCATTTTTTTTTAAAGGCCACCTCTACCATTTGCTATTACTGCAATGTTCACTAAACGAGAGATGCAAAAAAAAAAAAAAGAAATGGGGAAAAAAATAAATCTGTTGTCCACTGCATCCATGTGCTCAAGTATGTAGTATGTAAACAATTACCTTACATGAAATAAATGTTTTTATCACAAAGCTGAGACATGTAACGTTGTTAGACGTCTGAATTCCGATCAGTTTGGTTTGGTGCTAATCGTGGATCACATTTTGCACTGCTGGTCCACTCCTGGTGACACTGGGTCGCAAATTTTTTCGCTGTGCAACTGTTGAAAGGGATCACAAGCAGATATTTTTGGGGGTTCAGATTCATTCAAAGAAAAACACCCACAACTCCTGAAATCACCAATAAATTGCATTGATTTTACTGACAGGCAAGCTGCAGTGCACGTGTGAGCTGCGATGCCGGTATATGAATTTTGTCTTTAATTTAAATACTTTTATTTATGCTTAATTATGAACTCATTTGACCTCCAAAGCGGTTGACACTTGATCCACTTGCCACACACACACACACACACACACACACACACACGTTTGTAGCTTGTGCAGTGACATTCCAATGCACAGACTCTTGCTGTTCTCCGGTTCTCTAAATGTTCCGCTCCTTCTGCTTCGGTGTCTGTTGTCCCTCGTTTCTAATTTGATAAGCAGGCACACGTTTTGCCTTTCATAGTGCAAAAGAGTCTTGACCAGATTTCTCACTGCTTGACTGAATCCCAACGGTCACACAGTCACACTGCTGCATTCACCACAGTGAGACTGTCACACACTGTTATATGCATTATATGTCAATTCCTCTGCATTCTCAGCATTTATTTTTTTTTGGTCTTATTCTTTTTAAGTTCCCGTCATGCATTTCTGGAGATTGTGTGTTTTAAATACTTTTCTTCATCCATACTGCTATTCTTCCCTGTACTGTGACCATGGTGGAACCTTGTACTCCAACCTGCATATTCCGATTCCAAACCTGAATAATCTGTTGGGAAATGTCCCTGGGAATTTGATGGCTCTTGGTACAAAGGCCCACACCAGTAACCAACGGCTACCATTGAAATGGATCATTTAATTTTATTGTGCTGGGATTTTGTTTCTTACACCATCTCTGATGTTTCCAGGTTATATTCAATTAGTATTACCGTAATGTTTGGAATGTAGATTTATACTATATCACAATAGCCAAGTGTATGTTGGCTTGTTTCTTAAAAAAAACGAAAAGAAAAGAAAGAAAATCTCTTTTGATACTGTGAAAATCTTTCATCCAGAAAGATTAAAAACAATACCGTTTTGGAATAAAAAGAGAGTGTGGCGTTTGTTTGTAAAAGAAAACACCGAATTTTCCTGAATCGCGACATTTTCTTATTTAGGCATGTAGGTTGTAATTTTGGCCTTCGCGCTCTTCCGTTCCTGTGCCGGCTACGTCATTTGTGTCGTAAATAGTGTGTCGATGCTAGCTGCAGTTATTTAACTGTCTGTGTCTGTAATTGGCAGTTGTGCGGCGTTCCAAAACACATCCCGTCGTGTATTCTAAAATAAAATGGAGACAGAAAACCGAACAAAAAAGGTAAGTCTTTTGTTTTTCTTTTCAAATAGTTCGCGTTATGAAGTCGTGTCGCTAGCTACTCGAACTGGAGTTAGCTAGCTAGTTGAGCCTGAATATAACTCACATCGTTTTAACTCTAAGCTTGAACATCTCAAAATAAAAATTTAAACCAAGGTCTTAAATATTGCGGACTACTTACTGGTCTTTATTCGAGTACATAGTTCAATGGCGCTGGCCTAATAATTTGATAAAATGCAGCATCCGTCCTAATGCGTATACTTGTTTACAACAGGTGAGCTACAGGATAGGACAAGAGCGGTTAAAGCTATATATCCGTATCAATTAGCTCGGGAATCGAATAAGAGCACTATTCCTTTTACAGTTGTCTTTTCACTTAACTGTACAAACCTTTTTTTTTTTTTAGATCCCAGTACTCGCAAAGCAGTTTGTTTTCCATGTTGGCTAACCAGGCTCAATATGGAAAACACAATCAGAGTTTAATCATAAATTTTATCACTTGTGGTTCATGATACGATTGCACAAAATCCTCAATCACAAAACCCCAGCAGTGCTAACAAAAATAAAAGTCAGAATAATACTATTGTTTTCTTTGTTCAGAGGTCCCATGGGGACGAGAAACGATCCGGCTCAGAAGGATCAGAGGAAGATGATGACTATGTTCCATATGTTCCAGTCAAGATAAGAAAGCATCAAATAGTAAGTCTTTGTCTAGATTGAGCATTTCACTGAATTTATTTTATTATTGCTATGTCAGACTGATGTAAAAGATGTTTCGCCTGTTATTGCAGCACATTGCCTCTCCTACCGAGTAAACCCACCTCATAGGTCACATATTATATCCCATTTAAGATCATTATTTTTCATCAGGGACACAGCAGAGCAGCTTCTCTCAATTTGACTAGCCTGCCATATTTAGCCCTCTGTTTACTGTCTTCTGCAAATCAGCGATAATTTTCTCATTTGTTGAATTGACTGATGGACTAAACACTTGTCATAAACTTAACAAACATTTTGCATATTATTGGACCATTAACATTTTCATTTATTACAGATTAAAGTTCAGGAAACTTTCATGTGAGCCATTAGATGTAAATTGATGTTGATGTACCCATTTCACTACATTTTCTTTGAACGTATGTGCCAAACAGATGCAGAAGATGTTGCGTCTGCGAGGAAAGGCAGTGGATGAGGAACAGAAAGACAGCGGGGGGGAGCAGAGGGATGAGGATGAGGGTCTTGGCCCTCGCTCCAATGTTAGTCTGCTGGACCAGCATCAGCATCTGAAAGAAAAAGCAGAAGGTGTGTGTTAAAGCAGTCTATTTCTTATATACCATACACTAAACTTAGGTTCTGTAAAAGCTCACCTGCTTTTGTTTTTTGTATCTACAGCGCGTAAGGAGTCGGCGAAGGAGAAGCAGCTCAAAGAGGAAGAGAAGATTCTTGAGAGTGTTGCAGAGGGACGAGGTAACAATAGAATTCTTTAAAGAGGACCTGATTACATGTATCAATCATTTTATCAGGCACACCATGACAGTCGCAGGGGCGTATATCCAGTGTTTTCTAGATATGCAGCTGAACAAGTGTACCATCTAAACGGTTCCAAACATTTCAGCAGCTCAGTGTTTCTCCATTGTCCTTGTTTCCAGCTCTGATGTCTGTGAAAGAAATGGCCAAAGGTATCATATATGACGATCCTATAAAAACAAGGTAGGTACTTCATCTGCTTCTCACTTTTGTTGCCTCCTTTATTCTTGTGGTTGTTACTCATACATTTTTCATAAATCCTCCGTAAAGCTGGAATGCCCCTCGCTACATCCTGAATATGCCAGGAACCCGGCACGATCGCGTCAGAAAGAAGTTTCACATCCTGGTGGACGGAGACATAATCCCTTTCCCCATCAAAAGCTTCAGAGAGATGAAGTTTCCGCCAGGTTACATCACTCTTCCTTCTCTGCACTTCACAAGCATGCGGAGAGGTCCAAAATGTTGGAGCCACTCACGACAAATCTGTTCCTTTTTTTTTTTTTTTCTCCTGTCTGCAGCGATTCTGAAAGGCTTGAAAAAGAAGGGCATTGTTCATCCCACACCAATTCAAATTCAGGGAATCCCCACAGTGTAAGTAACAGTTTATAGACTGTTCCCATTGTTTGACAGTAGTGTGCGCGCAAGGTTGGATGTTTTATATTTTACACGCCATGAGACATTTTTCAAACCAGCTGTAAAGTGATAGATGGCAAAGGAAATTACTGTCAGCTCGTTCTCAGGTAGGGAACACTTACTATACTACTGGCATCGGATGAACTGATCCCATCTTCATCCTCTAAAAAATAACATTAAGAATTATAAATAAAACTACCTACAGACAATCAAAAAAAAAAATCTGGTATTAGTTAAACTAAGAGCACTCAAATTGAATGGACCTGGTTGGCTTCAAAACTATCATGTACAGTGCAAAAAAACAAGAGCATAACCAAATATAAACTGAAACAACAGGGAGGTGAAGTATTTTGCTGAATACATCAACACTGCTGTTGACATTGTTTTTATGTGTTCAGTCTTTCAGGCCGGGACATGATTGGCATCGCCTTCACCGGTTCTGGAAAGACTCTCGTCTTCACTTTGCCCATCATCATGTTCTCCCTGGAGCAGGAGAAGCGGCTGCCCTTCTACAAGAGGGAGGGGCCCTACGGCCTCATCATCTGCCCCTCGGTAAGACATGCAAGACAAAATGATAAAATGCTCAAATTCTAATCTGTGGTTACCAGAAAATGGTCTCAAGAATTGAAGAGCTTCAAGCTGCAGCTCCGTTATTTGTCTTGTTTAGTTTTTTCTTTGCACATATTTCAGATCCTAAAGTAGCTCGGTTCTGTAATCAAACAGATGGCATTAACTGTTAGCAATACTGTTCTTTTATTCAAGTGTTTTTTTGGGGGGTTTTCTTTTGCGTCTGAGCATATCACTATCTCCTTTACTCCAGCGAGAGTTGGCGAGGCAGACGCACAGCATTATCGAGTACTACTGCAAGCTGCTGGAGGAGGAGGGAGCGCCTCAGCTGCGCTGTGCACTCTGTATCGGAGGAATGTCAGTCAAGGACCAGATGGAGGTCGTTAAACAGTGAGTGAAAGTGAAGCTGTGCACAAAAATAATTCATTTTTTCTTTCCTTGATTTATTTATATGTATAACCCTTAACTTGCATAAGCAAGTTCAGAAGACAAGCTGCCGTAGATTTGGCAGTTAATTATCTTCAGAAAATACTCTTACTGCATAGTTATTGATATATCGCTGAAGTGTTGCTGCCGATTCTCAGTCTGAATCTGCTTCTTTCCTCTGCCGACTTTAGCGGCGTCCACATGATGGTAGCCACCCCTGGCAGGCTGATGGATCTGCTCCAGAAGAAGATGGTGAGCCTGGACATCTGCCGCTACTTGGCCCTGGATGAGGCCGACAGGATGATTGACATGGGCTTTGAAGAAGACATCAGAACTATTTTCTCCTATTTCAAGGTGAGCTGCCGCAGCAGCATCCACCCGCTGGACGGAGCTCGTCGTCCTCACATTGTCTGACGATCACAGTTGTTTTTCCAAACTTGTCAGCAAACAGCAAATGCATTTTTTAAATCCAACTGGACAGATTTAAATTTCTTTGTCTGACTTAAATCTGCTGCCCAGAACATTTACCTCTTTTTTTTTCACACCCAGCAAATTCAATCATCTTTCTGATTATTCTCATATTTACTTCATTTCTTTCCCGAAACTCACGTCCTGTCAATGAATGAGTTTCGTTAACTGGGCTTTAACTTTTTCAGTTGAACGATCTTTCACTCGTTTTTGTATCTTTGGGTTTCCTTATTTTAGGGACAAAGACAAACTCTCCTCTTCAGTGCTACCATGCCCAAGAAAATCCAAAACTTTGCCAAGAGTGCACTGGTGAAACCCATCACCATCAATGTGGGTCGGGCTGGTGCGGCCAGCTTGGATGTCATCCAGGTGTGTTTACTTTTCATTTCATTTCTCAGAGAAATTCATTGTATTCAGTTCTAAACGTCATTGCGGAAGACCGTGCACAGTGAATAATTCACGTGCGTTTGTGTCTCCAGGAAGTGGAATATGTGAAAGAGGAAGCGAAGATGGTGTACTTGCTCGAGTGTCTCCAGAAAACATCCCCTCCCGTCAGTGCACTCCCATTTTATGATGAACAGCCTTCAAAGAAAAATATTTATGCGCATCAGATGTTTAAATATTGTTTCTTGTTGTTGTTGTTTTTTTTTGCGACCAGGTGCTTATGTTTGCCGAGAAGAAGGCCGACGTGGACGCCATCCATGAGTATCTGCTGCTCAAGGGAGTGGAGGCGGTGGCCATCCACGGAGGAAAAGGTAAACGGCTCAAAACCGCTTAGTCATGCAAACAGCCTCCGAGCTTCCTCAGGGGCGAGCTTTACCAACCTTACCAGCAGATGTCACCTCTGCTCCGTCTTATCTCGGCCCGGCTGTCTTCCAGATCAGGAGGAGCGAACCAAAGCAATCGAGGCGTTTAAAGAAGGGAAGAAGGATGTGTTAGTGGCCACGGACGTCGCCTCCAAGGGTCTGGATTTCCCTGCAATTCAGCACGTGGTGAACTACGACATGCCCGAGGAGATAGAAAATTATGGCAAGGCTGATCGTGTTGGTTCTGTTGGAGAAGCCGAGGCTCGTTAAAACGCTAAATGCTAAAATTCCTTTTTTTTCTTCCTCTAGTCCACAGGATTGGAAGAACTGGACGATCGGGCAAGACTGGTATTGCCACGACGTTCATCAATAAAGGCTGCGGTAAGGAAAAGTGAAAGATATACAAAAGTGAAAACGTAGCCACAAGCGTACTCGGGCTGGTTTCTGAGCACAAGATGACGCCAACTCCCACACGCTGTCTCGGTCTTTACATGAACTTCACACGTTTATTTTAAAGTTGACGTTAAAAGACGTGTGTCCCCTCCCCCGCGCAGATGAGTCGGTGCTGATGGACCTTAAAGCCCTGCTGATCGAGGCCAAACAGAAGGTTCCTCCAGTGCTCCAGGTGCTCCAGAGCGGAGACGAGACCATGCTCGACATCGGAGGTGAGTTGTTTCACCAAAAAAAAAGGGCTTTTCGTCTCCATCTTTGCCTGCGGCCTTTTATTTTTCTCTCTATTTTTGCTAATTTTTTTCTTTTTTGAACATCCACAGGAGAGAGGGGCTGCACATTTTGCGGTGGTCTGGGTCATCGTATCACCGACTGTCCAAAGCTGGAGGCCATGCAGACCAAACAGGTCACCAACATCGGACGGAAAGACTACCTGGCTCATAGTTCAATGGACTTCTAAAGTGTTTTTCTACTGTGGAGGAAGAGCCATCCTTGCTCTGTGGCTCAGCCACGCTACCTGCACCTCCAGGTCACAGAGAGCGGCTGGAGCCTATTTTAGGGAGATCCTCAAATGTTGAGCAAATCCGAGAACCTTCTTAGGAAACTGTAAATGTCACCGAACAAAGGAAGTATATTTTTACTGTCAGCTACGTACAATGGACAACTGTTTCAAAAAGAAAATTCGTTTTGCTTCCCATTTGTCATTTGTCTGTTTGGCCTTTTGTAACATTTTGATACTGACTGTAAATAAAACCTCAGGATGTGAAACCTTTTTTTTTCCCCTAGGGAAGGGCGTTTGTCAAAACCTTTGGTTCAGAGCAGAGGTACGGAAGGCGGAGACAGTACTTGTGTTTTAGTTTCACATAGAAAACTTTTAGTCTTTGGACGTGAGAGACTGCAGAATGAAAGCTGCTTATGACGTAAAGGAAATAGTTATTATTTTTGCCACTTAGCAGGGGCTGTATGGTCTAGCCTGAGAACTGAGCGTTGAACCACAGTGAGGGTTTGACCTGAGCGAGCTGTGCACATGGATGTCATCCTCAAGGAAGGGTTGCTCTATCTTCAGGGTGTCAAGTTTTTTAAGGTATGTTGACGAGAGGAAATTAAGGTCATTGTGCCCTAAAATATTTAGAAAATTCATTGATCTAAATCTAACAATCCTGTTTTTTGAAACGTTTCTCGCTTCTTTTTTTTTTGTTATCGGTAGGCTTGCAAAATAGAGGAAGTACAGTGGTGGAAAAAGGTTTTTGGGCACCTCATTCCTTTGACATGTACTGTGTTGCAATAAGAATCAGTCTAAAGCTTTTTAAGGTACCGAGGACGACACGAGTAGCCCGGAGGCCCATTTGAAAAATTGCACAACTCGTCGAGCTGCGTCTAAAATTCAGTTTTATCCAACACTGTTAAGTCATTGTTGATAATTATTGAAAACCAATTTATTTATTTATTTTGAACAGGTAAACAACAATGATAATTAAAAATTAAAAATAGACTAAATAAACAGAAAATTCGAAAGGGGGGTGGGAAGAACTAACTTGATAAGTATCCTCACATAGATGAGTATCAATAAGAATATATAACTCAGACAGTTTGTTATTTCTGGAGAGTCTACCACACTGGTAGCCCTTCATATGACTCAGGACCCATGAAGTAGCTATCAGTGCTAAAAACAAAAAACAAAACAATGGTTAGTCCTGGTCTAAAGTCTCTGAGTGCAGTTTATTTTATTGCAGCCAAACATTGGTTGACACGCTACACACGTGCTATTCCGTCCAGCTCAGAACTGCATGTTTCCGCAAGAAGACGTCAGTTGCGACGCATCGGGTACGCAGTAAACAAAATGCTATTTGTTTGTCTACCTCTGATGCAGTCAAACCTTTGGAAACGCACACAAAAAATCTATTGCAAATATTTAATGACTGCAATAGGAATTGAGTACGAATTTTAAGCCGTTCGAAAACTTTGGCCATAAATATTATGATGGGTAAAACTTGAATTTTCCTTCCTAATCCAATCCGACATTCCAGTGAAAATGCTTTAGGATTGTTTAATAGTTTTACTGATATTACCACAACATAGGCCCTACTTTCAATTTCTAGGCCATAACGCGATCTGCGGCCAATCTTCCATAGCGGAATGTGAAAGAAAAATCCAGCCAAGATGCTGTTCTGCCTCACAAAGGTCTTAAAATACAGCCTCTTGGAGTGTGCGTGGATCCAAAGTGTGACTAATCGCATTCTGGATCAATTGGACATGGTCTGAAAATCCTGTGTGGTTTGTGCCGCCACCCTCGCACGCTGTAAATTTAGCTGCAGACTTGGTGCAGGGCTGCTGGATGGCTCAACGAGACAATGCAGCTCCTAATTGGTCCGAAGCGTCAAAATTAATGCAGCGAGACAACTGAGCAGACGAGCTCATATACTTACAAGTTGTACAGAAACATAAAAAAAAAAATTTAAAAAACGCTTTTAGAGTTCAAATTGATTTCTATATTGCTTGGCATCGGAGCGAGATGAAGTCTAAGGGAGCGCTGTGACATTTTAAATGAAAAACATTGAGAACAGGCAATTTACGAAGCGTCTTTCAGCCATTTTCCTGAATTTCCATGCGACAAATCTTAAGATCATCTACATCAGAGCGATCCAGACGGACAATTGGCGCTTTAAGATGTTTCCGTCTCGAGAGATAAGTTGTGTTGACTAACATTCACAGGCTGTGCAGCCGGGTTTCAGGGAAAAGAAAACATTAAAATGAATGATGTTTGCCTTTGCAAGTGCCGCAGAGCCATCTGATCACATTAGAAAACAGATGCCGCGCGCGCTCGTAATGGAGTCTTTACATAACAACATAAGAACCCCCCCCCACACACACACACACACACATGCACGCACGCCCCAACACCCCTCATGTGGAAATGTTCCACGGAAGCCACTCATCTGAAAGCACTTATCCCACCCGCCGCCTCTCTTTCTTGTCTTCTGCAGCAGAAGACGTGGAGGAAAATGTGGATGGTGCTCTTCAAACCCACTTTCTCCGGGGTCGGCCGCCTGGAGCTGCACTCCTTGCTGGACACGGACGCCTCCCACAGAAAGAGGCGAGTGATGGAGGCGAAGGCACTGGAGAAGATTGTGGTGCGCCTCCGGGACTGCCTCAGCGCCGCCACGGACCCCGAGGAGCCTTGCCCTGACGGCTGCACAGCCTTCTACCTCAACACCCTCACCTGCAACTACATCATGGCCTCCGCCGACACCCAGCAGTGGCTCAGTGCCATCTGGCTCAATGCCTTCCAGGTGCCAGTCTTTCCCACCTCTACTACTTCTTCTTCTCCAGCTTCTTGTTCCCCTTCTTCTTCTTTTCCTGCCCGAAATAAACGGTCTTATCGTTTGGGAAAGGTACATTCAAAAGTTTTCCATGATAGCGCAATGGGGAAGTCAATCCCGTATCTGTAACTTCTGCCACTTGACTTCTCCAATTTGTCTGCTTGCACAAGCTCTGTCCCTTTCTTGCGTCTTGTCCCTCTGAGGTCGTAAAACAGCGATAAGAGGGGACCGGCGCGCACTCCGGCCCGCTGTGTACTTATCAATGCCGCCGTGTTTACAGAAGGATCCTGGAGAGGAGGAAGCAGGGGGTTTCACAGGAGGAAACAACAAGCCCATGATGGCTAATGACATTTACGCGCCTTGGAATATGGGTAACGACCGTCAAACTATCAGTGGCACCTCGACGCATGTGGGAATTTATCCTGTGAAATTAAAAAGATAATGCTCCATCTTTAGCAATTTGGCTCGAGCCAATGTGAATTATGAGCTTTTGTCACCTTAGAATAAGCCTTGTATACCTGCGTCACATCTTTTTATATTGTGCTTTGCGAAACAGTACTTTTAAATAACAGTATTTAAAAATCATAGGTGACCTTAATAATTCCATTTATTGCAGTTATGTTACAGTTAAAGAGCTTCTACATCCAAGATTTAATTGATACTGGTGTGTTAAATATTACAGAAACATAAAGAAGTATTTTGTTAATTACCAGTGCTGTTAATTTAGGCCTGGCCGCCTCGGGCCGGGGGGAAGGCGATCAAATATCTGCATTGCAGCTGCATTTGCTTTTGCCCAGATTGATAAAGTGGCACCATGATTTATGGAAATGGTCCATATCTAGAGTGTAAAGAGAAGCGAACGCTGGTGGATGTTTTATGATTTGGCCGAGGGGAACATGAAAAGAGCAAACAGGTTTAAAGTACATACAAGCCTCCCAGACTTTTTCAACCCTGAACAATGGAATGCATTAGTGTCAGCGAGCCCTGCTGCAGACAAATTTGTCCCTTCGCTAATGACTCTCATTCCTGCTGAAAGTTCGCAGTGAGGGATGAATGGAACGCTGAACACGAGACATTCCCGCTTCCAGATTCGGCTCTGACTTCGTATTAGAAATGCAAATGACACGGTGGTTATGGCTGCTCTCGTTGCTCTGCCATGATTTAAGTGCTGCACATTTCCCCCTGTCTTCCCATGGCCAGAACGTGCCCTTCCTTTGAACCAGTACAAAGTGAGCATCCTGACCACCAAGGCGTCCCTGCGGTGTCAGTTGGTTGGAGAATATCTGCTCTCCGTCAATGAAACGGATTTGGTGCTGCTGGAATTAAATGCTGGAACCACCGTCTACAAGTGGCCCTACACCTGCATACGTAAATTTGGAGTCGTTCAGGTAAATATGTACTTTTAACAGAATGGTGGTTTTCCCATCTCGTGTCATTTGCCTTTCTTAAAAGGGCCGTTATGTAAGATTTGCTAGCATCTAACAAATCATATGCAAAAAGTGTTAATGTTAATTCTTTTTGTCTAATTTCTTACTATCAAACCTTTTTTTTTGGTGTGGCTATTTCCATTCCTGGGCTATGTGATCGCACTCTTCATGTCGTTGAAAACACAACAGTGATTTATTCTTAGTAACTCTATCTGTCGTATGCGTTGTTTCTCGACAAAAGACGATTTGCGCGCAGGCTTGTTGCTGCGCTAGAAAATAGATGCCTCGCTCGTGACGTAACAGCCAGCATGTCACTAGCTTGATTTAACACGCGTACCAGGCAGCAAGCGGTGTGGCTTTGCCCACAGCCACTAATAACACTACAACAACGACTGACAGGTAAATATAATATGCCGTCTTTATGATTTTACCAAGTATATTTCCTGCTGCGACAGGGTTTGCGTGTACTGCGCACGTGTCTTTCCGGCCATGTACCCTGCAGAAATGTCATTTTTATAGAGATTTCTTTTCTTATTTTGCACTTAAGCATTAATTCGGATATCGCCGACTGTTTTGCATTTGATACGTTTTTGATGCCGCTGAATTAGCTGTTCACTCTTCACAGTCGCCACTGTGATCTAAGAAGACAAGACCATGTAATAACTGAAATAACGTAGGCCACTGAGGTTTCAGCCTCAGAATAGCCTCTGAAACTAATGCGCCGAGGCGTTGTTTTTGGCTGTGGTTGCAGGCAGGATTCAGCATTGAAGCGGGCCGCCGCTGTGAGTCAGGCGAAGGATTCTTTATCTTCGAGTCCCCGTGCGACAAGGAGATATACCGGTCCATCATCGACAACTGCAGCTCGGACAGGAAGTCTTCCTCTGAGCCGCCCGGCCTCCACGCCGACCAATCTCCTGCCCCGGCGACCAGGAGGCACACCGGTCCGTCTTCCTGCAGGCCTGCCGAGGCCTCCGACAGCACAAAGGTCTTCGCCGAGTACGCCACCGTCGCCTTCAGAGGGAGGCTGCCGTCCTCAGCCGTCCAGAATTCTACGGTGAGCAAGGAGGTTTTGGAGTGGGACGGTAAAGAAGAGGATCAACTGTGCCATTCCCTGGGGGCCGTAAACCTGGAGAGCACCGCGGACGGCGGCATTTATCACAACTGGCAGAAATCCAAATGTCCCAATCCGCCTCTGGCGTCTGCCCCCCATTCCCCTGCCGATGCCCAGTACCAGCCCCCTGCAGGCAACGGCTACGGCATTCACGAGTGGGTCAATGGAGAGCTGGAGGGGAGCAGCGGCCTCTCAATCCGTGCCCCTTCACAGAGTGTTAAAAACAGGCTGACAAAGTTGATTTTCAAGGGCCAGCAGGAGCGCCAGTTTCACAGCTCTGCAGGTCTTAGTGAAATGCGAGCTAACAAGAATAGCGGGAGCAAATCCGAACTGTGATAGAGTGCCATGAACGCCTAATTGGGTTTTATTTCTTTGAACTGCCCTCTGGGAGCTGGAAGCATCAAATCTTGGCTTGCAAATGTGCGCTGGAAATGGATTTCGAGCAGAATGTGCATCAGCATTCTGTTTATGTTGTTTCATAATTCATAACTGTGATATTATTTGTGATATTGTGGATTCTGCCCCCCTGCGCGCACACACACACACACACACACACACACACACATGAATTCATAAGCGTTGCGCCATTGTTCATTATGAATACATCTCATCTCGATGCTAATGTTCCACAGAGTTTAAATAAAAGACTTTTCCCTTTGACTTATGGTGACGGTGCAGTTTATCCCCTGAAACAGTTGTTTCTAAAATATCAGATGAAAAGACATCTAACTCTGTCTTTCATCAACGGAATAGCTTACAATTTTGTTTTAAAAGCGGCCTCATTGACCTCATTCAGATTTTCTCTCCATCTTTAATCTCTTATCTCTCTCTAATCTTTACTCACATTTTTTTTTATTCTTCACAGGAGTAACGATGGCTTTTCATTTTTTCTGTCAAAGCCGGCAGTTCCTGCACTTAATGTTGTTTTTCGACCTTTTAGATTTATTTCCCTTTTGAGACATAAAAAAAACAGCATGAAGGCAAAAAAAAAAAAAAAAAATGGGGAACACAAAAACAAATTGTATATGTGTTTTTAACCATTTATTATAGCGAAACTAGCCTCTTAAAATAGCTATGCATAAATAAGAAAATATTTGTTTTAATTTTTGAACACAACTTTTTTTTAACACAGAAAGGACACTACATGTCTTTCATGGTGCTTTTAGGCCATAAAGTGCATTTTTTTAAAAAAAACAAAAACAAAAAAACAACAACAACCTTCTCTGTCCTGGCTCGAGGGAGAAAAATAAATTATTAGCCAGCATTTTGTCATTGTTGTTGTTGTTGTTGTTGTTGTTGTTGTTAAAAGTTTTTCAGCTTTTTCATGAACAGTCCAAGAACAACAGGTTATTTACAGTGTCAAGAGAGTATTTGGTTCCACTGGCCCATCCTGAGGAGAAAAGTCACTCGTGCATTTCTGTCACTTTCTTGCGCTCTGACACTCCTCTATGTCACTGAAGTGTGAGGATTCTTCGTCGCTGCCGCTGCTGCAAGAACTTGCGGATTTATTCGATGCCATCTCAGGCGACGGTCCGAGGATGATGAGGTGGCCGACGGAGGTGCACGTTTGCGGCTGCTCCCCGTGGTGCATCAGCCCCCTCCTGTCTGCAGCCTGGCCCGGCAGGGGACTCCTGCACTCCGGGCGGACCACGCCGGCCAGCAGCTCCGACAGTTCGGTGATGTAAATCTGAGCCATTTGCAGGGTGTCAAACTTGGACAGCTTCCGCTCGTTCTCCAGCGAGGGGATGACGCTGCGCAGCTCGTCGAAGGCTTTGTTCAGCCCGTGCATCCTCCTCCTCTCCCGGGCGTTGGCTGCGACGCGCCGGTGTTTCTGGGGCCCAAAGTGACTCCCCTTGCCTCCGTCTGCAGCCTGCGTGTGATCCGCCTCCGCCTCGGACAGGCACTCGGGAAGTTCGCTCGCCGGCAAAAGTTTGTCGATGCTCGCTTCTGTGTGCACGTCGCTCCTGCAGCACGCGTGCAGGGAACCCGGGGAGATCCACGCCTTGGCGTTGATGAAGGCCATATTGCGCTGCTGCAGCTGGCCGAAGTCCTCCGGGTACTCCGGCCAGCTGGAGAGCTCTGCCTTGGCGGTCATGGCTGGGAGCGATGGGGAGGGAAACCTGCTCGGTGGCGCGCGCACAGCGAAGGTACTGAATCCTGGTGGCCAGAGAAGCTGTGACTGGTGGTTTGAAGTTGCAGCGGCCAGCATTTTATAGGCGGCCCCCGGTCACCTTGTTGACGCTCCCTGCAGCCTCAGGACACACACACACACACACACACACACACACACACACACACACACACACACACACACACACCCTGTCAAGGAACAATTAGACAAAGATCAAGTCTTTTTTTTTCTTACTTCTCCTATTGTCCATTGTAACTCAATCACAACTCTGTTATTATTGTCGCACGGGGAGGAGACTGGCATATTAATCATTCAGGAGCGTGGCTTGTATTATTTGTGAAGAAGGGTTTGATCTTGTGAACCTTTGCGGTTGTTGCGCTTGGGCTGCGTGTCTGCTGCTCTGTAATTAATGCCTTCAATTTGTACTGTTATTTATTTTGGCAATTAATTGGGGATTTCCAGTCTGAGCTGACAGGCTGTGAAGTTAAAAAAGTTTTAAACTGAAAATGTCACGATGAATTTACACAGTGCAGATGATGCACAGAAGAAGAAGAAGAAGAAGAAGAAGAAGAAGAAGAAGAAGAAGATAATTGCTGCTCAGCCATCATCCTCACGGTCCAATCTGAAAACCATTTCGAACATTTTAACAAACAACAAGCCTCATTGGTCGGTCCCTCCTGCAGGGTCTTGCTGGCAATGAGGTTTGCTCTCAAACAAACAGGGGGGAGGGGGAAAAATGGCGAGCAAATTATTTGCTCAAGAATAATAAAAAGAACAGGTGGAAGGCAAGACATGAGACACACCTGTCTACAGCGGAGACATGATAACTGATAAGTCTGCCAGGCATTTATGAATCTTTTAGTGGGAGCCAGGGATCAAAACATCATCGGCTGTAACCCAGTCAAGATGTCTGCAAACCGAGCCTATAATGTTCTGAAGTGTGATGATAATGGCTGTTGTTTTTTTTTAGTTTTTTTTTTTTTTTATCATTATTCCTTCTATTATTACAGGGCCGACATGGGGGGGGACAAAATTAAGTCAGAACTAGTAACCTAATTGTGATTGGTCACGTGGCCCCTGTGCCTATCAGCTGTTGTCCCCTGGCACATCGCACAGGCTCCAGGCCCCGCACCTCTGTCACGAGCAGTGTCATCCACGTCTCCCATATGCCGGCGACAACTTTTCCACGCTGACGCCGACTCCTCCCGACACAAAAGCTAATCACTCATTAGGTCATCAATTACCGCGGAGGAGCCGCTTCTCCTTCAGAGGCTGCATCAGCGCAGCCGTCCGGTGGGAGATCTGACATGTTGTCGGCTCGGATCTGGCATTCTGTGAGTGTCTGTGCGTGTGTGTGTGTGTGTGTGTGTGTGTGTGAGCAGAGCGGCACCAGCAAGTCATGGTCTGGTAAAGAAAATCAGCGTGACTTGCCTCGCCGTCAGCAGTTTAATGAGGCCTGCTCCTAGTTAAATAAATCGGCACGCTCTCCATCGCGGGGTGTCCATTCATTCATTCATTCTTCTTTTCTTTCCTTTTCTTTTTTTTCTTTTAGGAGGGTGCTACATGAATATTTCATTCCTTCGGCACCACTGCCAGCGCAACAGCCTGTAACCCTGCGAGCAGGCTCTCAAAATGCGGCCACACTTCCCATCTGGTGCGGGGGAGTGGCCGAGGAGGGACGAGGAGGTGTGAGGAACATTTCTGAGGTCAACTTTTGGTGACCCCCCCGGGGTGAAGGAGACAGGCAGGAAGGAGGAGGAGGTGGTGGCGGCGAGGGGGCAGGGGACTGATGTGTCCCGACAGGGCGACAACAAGAGTGTCAAGTGGAGAATGATGACAACTCTGAGTTGGGTTGTACAATGAACTCAAGTTTAGGGGTGAGCGTCCAAGCTTTGGCTTAAATAACCTTAAATCATTATAATATGGTCGAGGGCTTACATTATGAATGAAAGTTCCCATATTATGCAAATTCACTTTCTAAGAAGAATACAGCTGTAGAGACACTTTTTAAGGCCTAAAGTAAAATGTCCCCCCTCTAATGTTCTACATAAATATTTTAGCAGCGTTGTATGTTTTCTGTTTTTTCCCTCAATTTTACTTTGAGTTTGCAAAGTACCATTAATTACAGCACGGCAGCTTTATCAGCATATGATCAGTGGTTCCATAAATTTAGCCTTTTGTTCTAATTGTGCTCACAGACCCGAACCATTGAAAAATGATCGGCTGCCAGCTGCTCATGACTCTCTGGTCTGAACTCAACGTTAGCTTTCTTTTTTCCAAACCTCATATGTGCATCGGTATAGCAAAACCTTCGGAATAATGTTACATTTCCCCAAAGGTTTTGCAACTGTCAGGTGTTTTTTTTTCAATCAGTGGACCAGTTTACCTCAGCCTGAACTAATGCAGACAGCATTTAGAGGCTCATCAAGTGGAATTACACATTAACACACCAGTTAGTGAGACACAAACTAAAACATTTCTTAACGGGCTCTGCTTTCATCAATATAACCATTTAGTGTGCTTCTCCCCGAGACTGTAAGGAGGACCGCGATATCAAAAATAACATCACCGTGTCACAAAATGGCGAACATGATGGCAGCAAACACGGAACACCTCGTAAACATCTCATAAAATCTGTGCTACTGGACAACTCGTAGCTGCCAGATGACGCTGGGTGATGGAATCTGGCTCTGGTCCCAACAGCTTATCCTCATCCTCAACCATCCCAACCCTAAACTCAGTCAGCCGACCGCAGCGGTGCCCACTTGTGTCAACACATGTTCCGCGGTTGCTACTGAGCCATTTAAACAGTGACATTGCGCGGCACTCGTCCTGCACGGTGCACACTGACTAGCGTCTGGCTGTAGCATTGGGGATGGGCCCGGGTTATTCTGAGACTGACAATAGTAAGGCAGTTTTAATAATACCTCATTGTTCTAATTTCCAGTAAATGAAGCAGACCTAATAGTGGAATTAAACTGGTCCTCATTTCACTGGGGACATCTTAAAACCTCCTCGATTTCTTCCCTGGGGAACCACAGTTGGGAAGCCACGGCCCTAAGCAATCTATGATTAATTCAATTCTATTTCTGAGGCTCCGCCATGCATGGTGCTTTATCGTGCACCTGTTTAAAGAAGCACCTTCCAAGAGAGACACAGAGGCTCTTACGACTTCATGTACACATTGTGCGACAGGGACACAGTGTAATTATGGTTACAGACTTTGGCAAATCTATTATTTTTTTGAAATGACTGTAAGAAAATGTTAATTTCTGTGGTAATTAGGGTCTATTCGTCTTTCAGCAATTTAACCTTAATTTCAAATAACGGGTTTGCCAGTTGAAAGAAAATTAAAGCCTTACTCCTGGTTTAATTTCATTGTACCTGCTGATTCTGTTGACATTTGGAATTAATTGTCCCAAAACTATTGCCCAATCAGGTTGGCACTGTTGTTGGATAAACTTAAAAAAAAAAAAAAAAAAAAGTGAACCAAGAATTACAACGTTTGCACTCTGCAGAAAAAAAAAAAACAACATCAAAATTAATCCACTCAAAAGTAAGGTGTCTTTATAATTTATTGTGCAGTAACATACCGTAGAACTTAATACAGCTGCATATGCAAGCTGTCCTCCGTTGTCCTCTAACCCTTTTGCCGGACAATAGTTTCCACGAAGTGACCACTGTTTCGCTACGTCGCTCTTTAAACGTCCTAATGACAGACTTGTTTAATTCACGACAACAGGTCGTTTCCATGTGTTTTATGGTCGACGGAACGATTCGCCGAGAACAGTGAACCTGTTGACGCCTTCCCTGTAATTAGACGCATTCACCCGCGTCTACCGGAGGTGGGCGAAGAAGAGACGTGAATTCAAACGTAAATTAGGACAATTAGTAGCCTCATTAATTTGGAAAAGAGGAAGTAATACGCTGGTTAAAGAGACGGCTCATTAAGTTAATGTTATCTGCGGTGGGCGGCTGAATGACGGCCTCTTGGAGAGAAGGGCGGTGACTCTTTGCGGTGACTTTTCGGCTACGGTGGACAGAACTCGGCAAGGTTAAGGTAACGGCGCGGCGTAAACGCAGCACTACGGCACGCGCGCAAGGACCTGTTATCGCGAGAATAGCGGTACTCGTCAGATGGGAACCAACGCGTCGCTGGGTCAAATCTCGTCTCGGCGGGGTGCCGCCCTTCTTTCTTTCTTTCTTTCTTTCTTTCTTTCTTTCTTTCTTTCTTTTTTTTAAACAAGCGTTCCAGTGGGTAGACGGAGCCGCGGGGCGGCGAGGAGTGTAGTCAGCGTGACGGAGACAACAAAGCAGCTATTAAAACAAAAGCCGTGCACCGGTGATCACAGGTCAGAGCCGAGACAAGGCACACGCCTCGGACCCCAGACACACGGCTCAGGACATGTAGGTCGGAAAATAACACGAGGACAGGGGCTGATTTACACACCCGGTGCAGTCCAAGTTGTGTTGTTTACTTTTGTAGGTCATATTGTTCAACAAACTGGTTATCAATGTTTTTTTGTTTAAAAAAAAAAAAAAAAAATAAAATAAATATTAGGAATGTTAAACAAACAGTATCATCTATTTTTTTTTAAATAATTGAGCCCAAGGGATTTGCAGAAAATTGGCATTGTTGTCCCTGATCGTCAGCATTTTTTCTTTCTGTTCACTGTACTTTGGCGTAGTAGGCGACTCATCTCTGCTCTAGTTAACAAACTGTTTGTTGAACTGCCTAATCAAGAACAAGACTTGGCTTTAATGAGCCATTTGTGTCCCCCCCTCCCCTCACATGACAGGCTAAAAATGCTGTTCCCAGAGATTGTTTTTTTTTTTTTTTGTACCAGCACACCATATGGCAGATAGGGAAAATGTGTGCTGTATAGATCCCGTCCATCAAAAGGAGAAGAAAGGCTCCTCGACACTTGAGCATTGGGGACTCTGAAAGCTGTCGGCGGTGGATGAGCACTTACATTGTGCAACGGACGCTCGAGCTATTGTGCCCCATTATTTTGTGCTTGCATGATGTTTTTGAAGCACATTAAAAATAACTACAATAGAAGTCCATATTAATTATGGAGGGCTATTTTGCAGTTGCCAGTAATGAAAACCTTTGGGGAATCACAGATAATACACTTTATTTACAACAACAGTTAAATACCTTTTAATTATTGTTTTATCACCATTTTATAAGATTCATAAAATGCACTATTTCTAACCAGATGAATTTAATTTGACCTTTTTAAACTATAAATTGCATATGCTTTCAGGGTTCCAGTATGTTTTCTAACTCGGCGATTTACCACAATCACAAACTCAAGTGTGGTATCACGAGAGCAATACGACACTGACTTGTTAATGTGGTTGTGGTTAACTTTCATGCAATGGCCAGAAGTGTTTTAAAAGTGAAATTTAAAGTTGAATGGGTGCCAAATAGGATGGAGGGTCACTTTATTTTAAATCACCATATTTAAATACTAAAGCAAGTAATTTGAAAACTGTCTGGGGTGTTCGCACGAGCCCAAGTAAATGTGAACGTTCGCCAACAAGTGTTAGAAGTGACAGTGAATTATCCATTTAAATTACCTACTTTCATTATATAATATGACTGTGAGCTTTTTACATTTTCCAGAAATTTCATTCAGAAGCCTGGTATCCCTAACTTTTTATGAGTCGTGAAATCTAATTCAATGACACAGAATAGCTAAACAGACGTCTTGGTGGTAAAGCTGCTGATATTTATGTCGTATTGTCAAATTAAAACTAAATTAAAGAGATCTGTTTAACTTCAAACTGGAAACTAAAAGGTTTGGGCAAATTTAATTTGTAAAAAAATAAATTTTCAAATAACCTCTTATGACGCTCATGGGCCAAAGAAGCCGACCATGCAATTTCAACAGCAACCACTAGATGGAGATAATGCAACATCACAGCTGCTATCTTGCCCTGTAAAAAATAAAAGAGTTATCTTGTATCCTGATCTGGCTGGAAATCACAATTAAATACCATCTCACAGTCCAATCGGCTAAATGACCCTGTCAGAGCTGACGAGGTTATTTTTGTCATCGCTGTACCAGACAGGAACCCTGTGATGGAGATATATCTGAGGAGGAGGAGGAGGAGGAGGAGGAGGAGGAGGAGGAGGAAGAGGAAGAGGAAGATATCTCCGGAGGCTTTGGCTACGGCCAGCAATCAGGAAGCTATTTACTTGCCAGGATAAAGATGTGTATCTTATCATAATAAGGGCCACGCTAAGTTCACTTGGGATTACATCCTTCTTGATAGCAGCCTGGATGTGATTGTGCACTGAGCGACGCGCCGGCCTGTAACCTTCTCTGGGGACAAAGAAGCTGATAGTCCGAAAAGTGATGGCGTGAAACATATCACTGTTCATTTTAAAGGACCTGTATCCTGCTGACCTTTTTTTTTTTTTTTTTTATCTCTTTGATAGAGTGGTGCAGCATTGCACAATTAATCATTCCCAGAATTGTATGGATCTCTAAGAGGACAGCATTTTGAGCCCTTTGTTTTACTGCAAGAAAAAGCATTCTTATCTTCTTGCTTAAATATATGCTTTGTTTTACCTGCAGTGTGTTTTCAAGGGGAAAAAAAAAACAATGTGGTCTCAGAGGGTGGAGCAGAGCAAACACTGGGTTGGTTTGGTTGCTTACCTGGCTGAGGTATTATTGCCCTTTGTGACATCACAAAAAAGAGCAGCAAGGAAAAAAAACTTACTCAAATTGGTGCTTTATATCTTTACCATTATGACACATTAAATAGAGATGTTACAATGTGGTTCACGTTGACCTTTTTCTTTTTTTTTTTTTAGAGGTATCCATGCCCTTTGTGACATCATAAACAAAATTTTTTTTTTCAGAACTATGTATTTTAGCAGACGTTTTCTGGAAACAGACTGGAGTCCCATTCTATTGCTAGGAAACACTTGTAAATTACATTTAGCATAATTTTGAAGATTTTTCAAGGAGTGCACGCTTTTCACAAAGAATCAGCGACAACAGTGGGCGCTTCAGCCAGGGCGTCATGCAGCCTGCGGTCAATAGAGAGCAGTAGTGCTCCGTGTTTCCAGGCTTTGCGTGCGTGTGGAGCAGCATGTGGCAGATCAGTAGAGATGAGCAACACTTTGTCCACTGACCTCTCTGACCTTGCGGACTGAATTAAAGTGGCTGCACAGCCCGAGACGCCGCAAAGTTACGCGGGACATCACGGAATCATGCAAGGCTGCCTTCAATGAGCATTCCTTTGAAAGCACATGACCTTCAATGTCTTCGGTGTCAGTGAAGCTGCCTTAGAAAAAGGAGCTGTGGTCCCCCTCACATCTCTGCCTTGTTATTCTCCCCGACCTGCTCTCTCCCCGCCGCGTTCGACACAGACGTAATTAGCCAGTTTACACCACCGAACCGAGGCCTGCCAACAAAACGTTTTGGACGGCAAGCACAACAACAACAAAAAAAAAGAGGGAGCGACAGTCATTGAGCGGCTGTCATGATCGCAGTCAGAGGGTTAGCTTGGCAAGATTATTTCATTAGACCCGTAGCGACAGCCACATCCGACTTCAATTATGATTGGCCGATCTTTGTAATTTGGCAGTAAAAAATTGTTCATCAACGTTCAGCGCGGGATTTTACGGTTGATTAATGTAATTGGATTGAGAATGGCTGATGTCTCAGTCTGATCCCACATCTGAGACGCTGTCACATCTCTTCAGCAGTGTTCTCCACTGGTGTCTTTTTTTCTCCTTCTCTCACTATTATTATTTTTTTTCAATGCTTTGAGTTACAGGTGTGAGATCTGTAATCGGAGCATTGCCGGTGCGAGCGCGAGGTGTGTTAAAGAGCCTTGAGGGTTTACTAGGTGACAACGACCCAGCCTGTCCGCAGGGCACATATAAATAGCCTTGATTATGAAAGGAGCAATCCTCCACACCTTCCCGCTAATCATTTCCGCGCTGGCACTTTGAATTGGTGCGATCGCTCCTTTACGAGGCACTAAATTCAGGTGAAGCGGGGGTGGAGAGGGGGTGCGGGGGCGGTGTCATGCAAGGGCGGCGTGGAGAGGTGTGATGGCGGGGAATGCTGATGGCGGCGGCAGGCGGCGGCGGCGGCTGACTGCTGCTCTAATCCCTACACTGATTTCCATCTGTAATGTGGGCTGGTAGGGATGCTAAAGGATTAGCGCAGGTAGTCATGGCTCCTGCATGGCGATCCCCCTGTCCATCCCTTGCCCCAGACACACACACACACACAAAGGAAGATATGAAAATGTTGGCGTGAAAAAAATGTAAAAAAAATCTTGGGATTCATTTGGCGGCTGCGGGTGAAATATGTTTACAGAAATGATCGGCACCTTTCGTCGGTGCGATATTCAGTCTGCAGGTGAGGCTCTTGGTGCGTAGGGGTGGGAGAGAGGGAGGAGGCAGGAGCTATAGGTGAGCACCCCAGCTTTGGGAGGCAGCAAACAAAGATGGATGAGTGCGGCAAGACAAAGGTGAGGGGTGAGGAAGAAAATAAGGGGAAGCTGAAGGAGCAGGAGCGTGTTGTGAGGGCAGTTTTTTTCTATAAAGGCTTTCAAAGGCTTTTATTGTTGTGATGATTGCTCAATCATTTCGAAAACAGAAGTGGAACACACCTGCACCTTGCATGCCGCGTCCTTGCGACAGCATCAGGCTAGCTTGTTCTCCTTGTCCCCCGTCGGTACACGGTGCGAGTCAGTGCGTGAGGTGGCTGTTAGCTGCAGCTGCAGCTGCAGCGCCAGCCGGTCGCACTCTGCGCCGTGATCTTGAATTGCGCGTCGGCCTAAATTCTCTCTATAGATGAAATCTGTTCCAACAAGGAACCTGTGTTCTTTTCAATGTTCAACACAAAAGTTGAATCGCAGCCAGGTTATTTATTTTTTTGTCAAGTGGTTGTTAGACATGTGCCAATGTATGCTAAATAGGTACAACAGTGTATCCATCCATTATTTTAATTAGGTATTTTTTTCCTGTGTATATTTTAAAAGCAGTATCATAGTGTCTGTGTATGTCATCAAATCCTGTGTGTATTGTTTGTCTCTCTCTAAGTGGTGCAGCTGCAGCTAGTTGGAAAATATGTTTCCTGTTTCTTAGCTAAGCTAAGTGCTTGTGCTAAATAAGGTGACTTGTTGAAGGTCAATTCATTAAAAAAAACAAAAAACAAACATAATAATAAACTTGACTTGACAACTAACTAGCAAATAATTCCCAATGTTTGTTTTTTCCCAACAGAGTTTTTTTTTAAAGCACTAGTTTTCAAATAGAATTATGACTCAGAGGAGCTGTTTTGTCGCTCGCACAAAAGACTCAATTTAACTTTTTTTTTTGGCAGAGAGCTTTCACTGTTTCATAGCCTCCAACAACCAAACTGGGCTGTGCTTGTAAGTGGGGGGGAAAATAAAAGATTTTATTTTCAATTACTTGACGCTAAGTGCAGGAGAAAACTGCCAGGGAGAAGCCTGTCAGCCGATGTGACGGATAACATGCAGGGTTTCAATCACAACAACAGAAAGCGCGTGTGCGGGGAAAAAAAAATCGAAACGGCGCGTGAGGTGCGTGAGACGTGGAGATGTGGAGGTGTGGAGGTGTGGAGACGTGGAGGTGTGGCCGTGGACGTCTGCAGGGCAGCACAGAGCCGGCGGGCACGATCACACACCTGCCTCGTTGCTCTTCTCTCGCTTTGGGCGGGACCTTGTTCCCCCCCCCCACACACACTCACTCCATAAGTCATTCCCCGGCACACTTGCTCTGGCGCGTCCACGATAAATAGCGCACCATCAGAAAGTGTACGCTACGTGCATTCTGAGTGACAAGAAATGTTTGTTTTTTTTGCTTGGCTTTGTTTTTTTGTTTTTTTGACAGTCAGCTTCAAGCCGCAAGCTTAAAGCAGAGCGGGCGTCCCTGTGAAACAAAACACGGGGAGAGGTTAGCGAGGAACACGGCCACAGAGGTGTTGCGGCGAAGAATGCGAGGTGCCCCTGCACGCCTGGCATCACAAGGTCAGATATAATGTCCTCTGGCAGGAGGCGCCGTGAGGAATGGCAATGTCAGTCAGAGAAGCTCCCTCCCTCCTCTGGAGCCGTCCGTTCACCAGCCATAATTAATCTCTCTCTGGTTAAATATAAAGATTGTAAATCACAGCGTGATCCCGCGCCATTAGGAGGGCCTTCAGCCTGTCAGTCGCAGACCTTGGATAATAGCCCCCTTTTGTAAGAGGAGCGCCGGCCACCTACCGGCGATGCTCATCACTCGTTCTCCGGTGGAGGCGTCCATTCCTGAGCGCGGCGAAGGTGAAGGTCCTCACATTGATGGAGACTCTCGAGGAGAAACTTTCAGGGTTGCCATTAGCGACCGGCGTATCGGTCTGAATATCGACAGTATCGATATCGAGGTGAGTTCTTTTTCACATTTACGGGTCTCCGGGTGTGACCTACGGGGTCACGTGACCAGTTCACCACGAGCATTTTTTTTTTTAAACGAGAATTAAGGCTTATGCGCTTCACACCGTTCGAGGAAAACACTAGCAACTCACAAATGTACTTTGTCAAAATCTTAGAAATATCGCTTTCATTTTACGAAAAACTGTAATGGGAACGCAGCTATTGCTGCTTATTTTGCACTAGTGACTTTTTTTTTTCTTGAACAGTTGTGTGTTGTGAATAGGGAATAATTATTGTTATTATTTTAAGAACAATTAAAACTCAAATGAAAACTCAAAACGGATTGCACAGAGTTCACAGTCAACGAAGTTCATGTGGCAAAGTATCGCACTCAAGGTCTGGCTGTTACACTGAAGTGCACTGCAATTAAGCTGAACAGCAGTCAGGACCTTGTTTGTTATATTATATCCAACAACATCCAACTTCATTTTGGTCCAGATGACCGTCATAACAAGATATTATGATTTTTTTTCTGCTTGTTTATGCAGTAATAATTTGTATTTGCCTGCGCTAACAAAAAATAGCCCTGCAGCTGCGTTGGTCTGACCATAAACAGTGATTAACAAGCCGTTAAATCGGGCGTCACGGTGAAAATGCAGCCTTTCTGACTCTCTCGAATTGAGACGGTCCCATCGTACAACAGCTGCTGCGTTGTCAGCGTAGCTGGTGTAGAAAATTCAAAACATTTCACTACGACCGCCAATCGATGGCGGTGAGTCCTCGTTTGATTACAACACCTGTGAAACTCGGTCAGAACTAGCTTTGACTAGCTAAACAGGATGTGAAACTGTTGATTTACGGCGACAGTTTTGTTGCAGATGCAGATTGACTTTGGTTGAGATGTGTGTTTTGGATCTGAATGGCGCAGTGTTAATTTTGACAGCAAATTCTAATTTAGTCTTAGTCTTAGTCTTTTGAATAACACACCATTTAGTTTTAGTCATATTTTAGTCATCTGAAATCTTTTAGTCTTAGTCTAGTTTTAGTCGACTAAATATCATAAGAGTTTTAGTCTTAGTCTTTTAGTCTTTGTCTACCGTAAATTCCGGACTATAAACCGCTACTTTTTTTTTTAATTTTTTTTTTTATTTACCATGCTTTGAACCCTGCGGTTTATACAACGGTGCAGCTAATCTATGTTTTTTTTGTTTTTTTGTTTTTTTTACAGCTAACGGCCACTAGGGGACCTTCTCCACTATGGATTTTTGGGTGGGCTCGGGAAAGAGTGAGACAGGCAGTTTGCGCAAACAACGAAAGCAAAAATGGAACCAAATACAGAACGAGAGCAAGACAGTTTGCGCAAAGGAAGTTTTCATGCACAAACCCTCATTGTGGAAAACAAACGAAGAATTGCATATGATGCAGCTTTTGAGTTAAAGGCAGTCGATCTGGCGGTCAAAGAAGGAAATGGAGAAATACTGATCATTCTATATCACAAGAAAAGGGTGAACACAGAACAAGTCAATCAAATAATGTTTCTGAGCACGGCGCGCTTGCGCTCTCGTCTGTATGTTCTTTTGTCTTTATGCGCTCTGTCTTTGTGAGCTCCGGTGCGTTTTTTAATTGGCTCTGCTGCTTCCGCATAAATCAACCTACCCTCAAAATGAGATTCGCTCTGATTGGATTTCTTCCCAACTTGTCCCACAAAAGAGTAGTCCTGATTGGATCTCTTTTCCATTCGTCCCGCCCAACACTTTTATTTGTTGACTAAAGTCTTCGTCGTCTATCTGACTTTTTATCTAGTTTTTATTTAGTTTTCGTCCGTGAAAAAGGTTCGTTGACGAATATTTTTCGTCATAGTCTTCGTCAACGAAATTAACACTGGAATGGCGGTCTGAAGTTAAGCGGTTTTGTTCAGTCTTTCCCTTCTGACCGTGTGCAGAGATGCTGCCCTGATGCTCTTGAAAGCCAGCCCTCCATCTCCCTTTCCTTGATTTTTTTTTTATTTGGCCTTGCTTGAAAAACACAAGGTGTCCTATTCTTAAGTTCGATGTTGAGTTGACCCTCTTGAGCCTGGTGTTTTTGAGCTCAGACACATCTAAAACCCACAGGCGTCTAAAAGAGACGCAACCCTGCTCCCCTCAGGGGTCAAACGCAGAACCTGAGGTGTGTTTTCACACACCACCTGCCTTTTTTTGTTTTGTTCAGCCCACTGGAATCTGAGTTTGTTTCACCCTTTGATGGAGTTGTGAGCGGTGTGGCTGCAGCACTGGCTTGTTTATCAAGTTGACTGAGACCCTGTTAAAGAAGTGGCCTTGGCCTTGAGTCTAGAAGATTTTGAACACCTAATGACAAGAAAACATTTTGCAAACAGTTTTTATGCTGCTCTTTGTATTCCTGTCCTTCACAGCAATTAAATAAGGAGAAAAATGCATCAATCTAGTATTTAACATGAACGCTACAAACTAAGGATTTAGTTAAAGGTAACACAGTGCAAGATTTAGTGGCATCGACTGGTCAGAAAGCATATTACAAGCAGTGTTGATCTCTGTGAACGTTTCAAATGACTGCAGTGCTAGCTAGTTCTAGCAGCTAGCCAGCGGTACCTGGCAGGTACGAAAGCAATACCACACAATGGCTCTCATGCTATGGATATTATGGTAGGTGCGCTGAGACACTGTAACACATCATTTAACAACAACAACTCCGAGGCTGCCTAACTGCAGTAAATGTTGTGTATAGTCGGTTACTAAACGTTAGCATTAACGAATAAAAACCACAACAGATAAAGTCTGTTCTGCTTTTCATGGTGGCCGGTTCCTTTGAAACGTTACACACTGGGCCTTTAATGCGGCGCCTTCAATTTCTAAACTGCGGCTGCAAGCGGTGAAGGCGTTCGTCAGAGACGTCGCGGGGACGCTCGGCGAGCAAACGGTGTCGCCGAACAAAGGCCATTAGCGGCCTAATAGCGCCCATAAACAGCGTATATAACAGATCAAATGAGCGAAGCGGCGCGTGCGTTCCAACGTCTTCGCACCACTAAAAATAGCGATGGCCGTCAGGTTTAAAAGAAGAATAAAAAAATTTAAAAAACAAGCAAACGCTAACGCATTTTTAGGCTTTAATTAGTTGTACGCAGCCCTTTTGATCCCGTGACTCCTCACGTCTGCTTTTATTTATTTGTTTATTTATTTATTTTGAGGGGGGATAAAAAAAATAATAGGAAAACATGTCGTCTCCCATTGGATGTCAACCACGATAAAGTTGTTTTTTAGTGTGTCTGCCTGTGTAGTGTGTGTGTGTGTGTGTTGTGGGTGGAGGGGGAGGAGCAGGGCAAACCCTTTTTCAGCCGCGCTTGTTAAATGCCGCGTTGGAAGTTTGACACTCGCGCTGCACGACGGTACCCTGAAGTCACGAGGCTGTTTCATGCCGGGGCTCCCGGGGGTGAAGGAGCGAAGGAGGGAGGGAAGGAGGGATGACGGGCTAGAAAATGGAGGCGAACGTCGACGACGACGACAACAACAACAAGTGGGCGCGCTCGCGCGCGCGCGCACGTACACACACACACACACACACACACACACACACACACACACACACACACACACACACACACCCGGAGTCACCTCTAAAAGTGTGCGCGAGCTCCCTGACGCCACAGCGCCTGACTAATGCAGCCCCGCAAGTCACTGTCTCCCCTCACCGGGTGCCCACGAGTTGAATTAATTGGCTGTCATCACGGCGGTGCTCGCTCGCTCGTGAGCGCGCACGTACACACGCACACACACACACACACGGACACGGACGGGATGATCACGATATAAATACACCGAGCTCGCATGGCATTTAAGTGGCAGGCAGGCGTAAACACTTTTTTGCAACATTTACCAGGTTCCTGCTCGGGCGGAGGGGTTTCCATCAGCGCATGGCTCATCTCCTTGAAATGCACATAATCACCCAAAAACGCAGCTCCTCCGCAAGGACGAGTTCAAGGAAGTGGTTTGACATCGCTCGTGCATGTTTGTGTCAGATTATTATTTTTTTTTTAAACAGAATATTCAGGTTTATTTTTTTGTACCTGCTGTGACACAAAAATAAGAGAAAAGTAAAAGGAAGAAACCCTTCCAAACATATGGCCGGCTCCTGTACGTTTGCAATCAATGAATGCAGTTCACGTCAAGGTTTTTATTTGTAGAGTAAGTCAGCCAGAGTTGGTAGTGAATATATATTTTTACTTTCTTTCTTTTGGCACCTGTCGTAGGAACACTGACTGGACTTTCTGTCAGCTGTGTGTGTGTGAGGACTCCTGTTTTTTTTTTTTCTTTTTTTTTTTTTAAAACATGATTAAGTATTCACCCCCCAAAAAACCCAATAAAGATAAATAGCTGTCCAGGATGTTTAGCCCTCTGTTTACAGAATCCAGCTGAACGGCCTCAGTTTCAGCTTCCTGTTAGAACGTAGGTTTTGTCTGTTGGACATTCTGCGTGTTTGGAAGGTGACAAAAACTCGGCATAAGCAACAACTTCCTGGATCTGTGCCAGTGATCTTGCAAATGTCTTATTCAGGTAATGCCCTTTGTGACATCATCAGACAGGGCTAATGTCCAGAGCTTTCTCAGAGGGTTTGAATCACAGAAGGAACTACAGATTGCACCGCCCATCTTAGAGAGAAGATGGTCACAAAACCCTTGCAAAGGTGCATCTGAAGCTGCCGTGCCAGCAGTGCTATTTGCCCATATTTAAATGAGATTTACTGCAAACTGAAAACAGCCCAACCGTACGAAGTCGCCTGAAATGAAAAAGTGGCTTTTTGCCACATGCAGTTTAAGTAATATATTTGTTTGTCCTCAGAATTAATGATTCATATCATGTCTTGCCTCTCTTACAATCTGCACGGCAGTATTTCTGGACATATACAGGTCCTGTAGTACAGTGTTTTTGTACCTTTTTTGAGCCATGGCACATTGACAAAAAAACCCATGGCACACCACCAAACAAAAAATATTTAAAAATGACTCTTTTCAGCCTAATAATGACAATATAGTCTCATAATTAATTTATACTCACTCAGTGTGAAACCTGGGCCTGTTTAGATGCACACAAAGCTGGTATCCTGGGAGGAAAATAGGCTTACATTTCTTTTAAGGCACATTTTTTAGAACATTATGTGAAATTTGATATGATTTTTCATGGCACACTAGTGTGCCGCCGCGGCACAGTGGTTGAAAAAGGTTGGTTGGATGGTGATTGGATGGTTCATCCAATCACCTTCAAATGTTTTCATCCACTTTAGAAACACTTCCCATGGACTCTTGTGTTGCGGGTTAAGCCTCTGTTCCACTAAAATTAGCGGGATGACACCATGTTTTTGGACGCGGGACGTCGCGGAAGCGATCGGCATTGAGTCCCGTGTCCACGCACCAAACCCAGCGGGGTGTCGCCCCCGCCGGCAAGCTGCACCCCCTCCGCTTTCACCGCTGCGCGTCTGCTGACGTCATCGTGCTGAGATCGCATGATTGAAGTTCTACAGAATTCAAGAGTCCGGCGGTGGCCAGTGTTCTTAGTTGTTGATCACTTTTGGCTGGAGTGGAACGATGACGTCGTTGCCGACCAGACTTGAAGCGGCGCTGCACGGCCGCTTCCCGCCGTGCAGCGATTGTTTCGGCGTCTGGTCCACTTTGTGCCCGAGCAGCGGGCGAAACAGCCAGAGGACAATGAACAATTATCCAGCGCTGATGGAACGTGATCGAAAACTTTTGCATCAGTGCTTGATATACGCTGCGACTGGCGCGATGTTATGATTTAGTGCACGTTACACTCAACGTCACCCCGTGCGGCAGGTAAAAAAGGTGGTGTTGTCCCGGGTTTACAGATTCCACCGCAAGCCGATTAGTGCGGAGCCGATCGGAGCCGATTTTGACCCGGGTCGTTTGGCGGGTCGGTGAGCAGATTCCACCGCCACCAAATGCCGATTATTTAAAAAAAAACAACATTTTTTTGGGCAGTGGAATTGGGGCTTTAGACTCAATTGGGTTTTTGACATGAAGGCATCAACTTACAGTTTAAGTAACGTTTCGAGTTCAGAGTTGATGGCTGGCGTGCAACTCCACCTTTGGGCCCAATGTCGGCTGAGACAAGCTTCAGCACAACTACCAGAGCTCTGACTGCTGCAGATGCAGTGCTTGACGGTGGATGGGTGGGTGACTAGGTCGGCTTTCCTCAGCGCTGCTCTTCACATCATGTCAGCCTCTCTCGCAGTCTGTACGCCAGTATTTCTGAACGCCTACAGGACATCCTGAGCGAGACCTGCCATCCCAGATGTGACTCTTCTCTAATACAGTGGGATGTCGCTCTGCACCTCATCTGTTAGTACCTGGAGCTGGCTGTCCATCAGAGAGAACACCTGCTGAGTTTGTGGCAGAAAGCCGTATTTAGCCGGCAGTTCTGCAGTCTGACGCAACGAGGATGCAAACGGATTGTATCTTCCAGAACCTAACGGGAGCGTTGGCGCCGTCATGTTGTTAGTGCAGTGCACTTTGGGACACTGGGATGGAGACGGAGAGCAGTGGCAAATGAGGCTCCATATTTGGTGCTTCAAGAAGCTGCAGAGCAATATTTTGGAAATTAGGCCCTGAGAGTTTTAACAAACACACCAAAACAAACTAATCACAAAAGAATCTTATAATTCTTATTTCTGTGGAGCATCGCGATGGACAGAAAGACATGTTCGAAAAACTTTGTGAATATTCCAAAGTATTCCAAAGATCTTTGTGGTTAGATGGATGGATAGATGGATAAATAGATGGCTGTATATATGTATATATATATATATATATATATATATATATATATATATATATACATATATATTTAGATGGATAGATGATAGACAGATGATAAATGGATGGATGATAGGATGTATAGATATAATGCTAGATGACATAAATTAAGAATGTCTACAAGAGATCGTTAAACAACAACATCATAAATAACACCTCTCGGCACCAGACTGCTGTTTAAAACCCAGCAGATGGATGCAGCACGATGTTTAAAACCGATTCGCCTTGCAGACCTCACCTTCCTTTCCATCATACTCCTCTCTGTTCTGCGGCTTTATTTGCACCCCGACTCTGTTCCCCTCACAGAGCGATTGAAGCGCTCTGAGCCAGTGAATGAGCCCATTCGGTAATCGTGGCATTTTAGAAGGCCCTGGCTTTTACCCTCAGTGAACAAAGCACTAAATTATGCTATTTAGGTTTACTTTAGGAATTAAAGCAGCGAGCACGTGGCAGAGTTTTATCTGGGGGACTTTAGTCATTGTTCCAAGAACTTAGATTTCAGAATCATATCGGTAATTTAGTTAAAATGTTATTTATTTCTTTCCCCTCTTCTTCTTCTTCTACCGCTTCATCCGGGGTCGGGTCGCGGATTTTTCTTTCCCCTTTTCCATAAAATTCCTTTGTAGCACAAATAATCCACAGATCCTTTCAAAAATGCTTTAAAACTAAATTCATAATGACATAAAATGTCCCTCAACCTCCCAACGTACGAGTGTGGAAAAGAACCTAAAAACGAAAATCCTTGGCGGGAAACTCTTTGAATGTCTGTGACAGTTTTTGAATAGGGCACCGCCGGGCTATTGTTTCTTCCTTTTGCACAAGTTTATAAAACGTTTAAACCAAAACCCCACCACAGCAAGCGGCGGGTCCAACATCTTTTTCCTGCATAGACTTGTTAAAAAAGACAGAGTGAATACTGTGGATGTGATTTTGGCAGTCGGAGGGGCAGAAAGAGTTGAGTTCCTTAGTTAAATCTGCTGTAAAATCATTAGTCCCAGGCCTCAAATTAAAGTGAGATCATCAGTTATCTTCCTGTCATCTCAAGTGACTCACTGCTGTAACTGGGTTGGTAATGGGACAAATTTCCTCTAAAATAGCCAGCTATAAACTCCGCAAAAACCCTAATGCTAGATGATTCCGAACTGCCAAGGTAATTACTTTTCTCTCTGGTTCATCTGATTATTATGATTATTTTGACAGGTTGCGTATTTGAACAACTTTATCTTAAGTTCTCAGTGTTTTATGATTTCAAATAGAGAAGAGAGAAAAAAACACATCATCACTGTCTTAATTGGCATTTATTTTTATTTTTAGAACCCATCATCACTGTTTCTTCATAAATGTTTATTCCTAAGCATTAAACATAGAAATGAAGTTGCTGTAACCAGAAGCTAAATATGAGCCTGACTGACACTTACTTCCTGCAATACCAAGTATCACATTAAATACACAATGTTGTGCGACCACTTGGTGCACATCCATTATCCATCTCTGTGTTAAATACTGTAATGTTGACCGCATTCACAAAGTAGTAATGACTTAGGAAATGTTTCACCTTGTGTTGCAGGTTAAACTCTACTAACGCATCAACCAACATGTGCCGTTGTCAGAATTTGACTGTTAAAAAATTAAATGGGGCTAGGTCAGTTGCCGTTTGTGCTAAGCTAGGCTAAACTTATTGCTTCACCACTTGTGAAGCCTGTGTGATTTTGGTTATTGCTGAACAAATAATGCTATTTCCTGGAAGTCTACCGAGACTGTTGAGTTGACTGCCTGTCTTGTTGTCACAGCGTCAACAACTGTCATCTGAGTATGTTTTTGTCGTTGTTTTTTTTTTGGAAACCAAAAGGGAGATAATGCGAGTTGTTCGAAAAACTCCGATATCTCCAAGGTTGTTTGCGTTAAT
This sequence comes from Nelusetta ayraudi, assembly GCF_046127955.1. NCBI lineage: Eukaryota > Metazoa > Chordata > Actinopteri > Tetraodontiformes > Monacanthidae > Nelusetta > Nelusetta ayraudi. The sequence goes on along the minus strand of NW_027466193.1, from coordinate 155,596 downwards.
TCGGGACCTTCGCTTTATCTTTCCGCGTGCGCTCTTCTGAGGCCCAACAATCACACAGTATTAATAATAAATATGTTTTGCTCATAGAGAGGGAGGTACTCAAGATCGACAGTGATAAGATAAACATCTGAATTTGCCTGAGCGCCGCAAACTGATAACATTTTAAACACCCTTCCACTTGAGTGACTTTGCGTTTTGCAAATTGCGCGGCACTTAAAAGACAAAGAGCGCCGTCTCCCCTCCTATTTGCCTGAGCTTTGAACCATACGCAGGATTTGTGTTTCCCAACAGTTTGCTCAGACTGAAAGAATAATGGCGCGTCTCACCGACCGCCCCCTCCCCCTTTTAGTTTTGCATATCATTGTCTGAGAGACCTTGCGTTTTAAAAAGAATTCCGCTATTTTCCTTCTGAGCCTGGAGCTTCACTTTAGTGTCGGCGCTGCGCGACAAAACCGACGATTTTCCCGATGCCTCATCTCTTATTGACCCCAGATGTGTTTGACTCCTGTACGTGGTCGTGTGGACGAGCTTTGCTCCACCCGTCTCCCTGCCATTAGAGATTTACCTTTTCTGCGAGAGTCCAGATGTTGCCGTCTGCTCATCTGGGTCCAGCCGGAGTGTTCAGGTGTACGATGGAACCTCGGTGACGTGACTTAAAAAGAAGTGACACTCTGCCAGTTGTTGCCATGTGCCGATGTGTTCTGTGGACAAGTTGTCCAGGTGGATTAAGGACAAGATGAGGGAAATATTTCCGCAGCTCTTGGTCGACGTTTTATAACTGCTGCTTTTATGCCTTATTTATTTATATTGTCTGGTCCGATGTGATTATTTCATACAAATACTCAAAGCAGTGACAGCTGCAACTATCTGAACCATAAAGCCGGTTCCACCTCTTTCATCACAGTGGTCTTTATAATCAGCCATTGCTTTATTTTGCTTGATCTTAAATAAGACGCAGACAACAACGCCTCTGTTTTTCTTTCTTTATTTTTAATTATCGTCTCAGACGCTTATTTAAAGGCCCAACGTGTGACATTTAAAGCGATGCATTTGGATGAAATGGAATAAAAAACAACAACACCACCAACAACAACAACAACACATGTGCATGTTTTCAGGAAGATAAAGATACTAAATATAAACATGTGTTTTCATTTACTAATAATAAGCACTTATGTTGGCATAAATAGCGAATCTGCTTGTAAGGAGGCGGCCATATTGCACCGCTACATATCTGCGGTAGCGGCGCACAACATTGATCCGCCTGTTGTTTGGTGTTTTCACAGCTGGTACAAGAAAGATGTGAGATCAAGCGGGACATCTGCACACACAGACTGACATTAACATTGTTTGCGAGATGCTTTACGCTTTAAAGCCCTGCATCTTTAAATAAATCCTCCTGTTTTCATGTACAGACGAAACAATGACTGAATAAGAAAATGTGTTTACCTCCCTTGAATTACTGTGATGAGCACCGCCACTCCATTACCTAATTATTCTGAAGGACAGTTTCTTTTCTCTCTCATGAATCCATGGCTTTCAGATCTTGCTCGATGCTTTGATTTATCAAACAACAACCAAAAAAAAGAACTGCAGCTCACCGCTATTTGAGCATCAACAGCCATTCGTGAAATACATTTAGCCTTTTTTTTTTGTTCGCTGTTATTTCATGTATTCATATTTGTTAGTTAGCCTTATTTTTTTTGCGTTTGTTCATTTCATATCAGATGTAGAAAAGCATGAGCGAAGCATTGGAACAGTTCAGTCGTGTCTACAGATGGATAAGCGGACCTGCAAGCGGACCATCGCCTCCTTGCACATTTTGCGAGATATTGCTTTAGTTGTAAGTTATCCAGGCTGTCGAAGCTTCCTCCGAAGGGGCTGGAGCTTCCCTGCTGTTATTAGATTGCCTTCACACTTTATTATAAGTTCTCCCAGTAGCCGAGGAACACCTCAGACAGGTAGCCGCAGCTCGGCTCCGCGTAAAAAAAAAACCCTGGACTGGCGGCGCTCTGCGGCGTCGTCTCCCATCTGTCAAATGTCCTCGTTTGCTTCTCTCACCAGCATTTCCCTGCGTCGTTACCAGGCATTTACTGTCTTATTGTGCGCGTGTTAATGATGCTGCGGTGCCTTGCTCAAGGACCTTTTGCATCCATTTTGACGAGGCGAGCGTTTTTTTCCCTGAGACTGATGTGACTCCAGCCGGGCTAACAAGCTAGCGGCGGCTGCACCCTGTTCCCGAGCGGGGCGCAGGGATCAAGCTGACACAGCGGCTAATTGGGTGGCCCCTCTACCTTCTGGTCAACTGGCCGTCTCTCCACACTCCCTGAGCACTAATTCACTTATCTCTCCAAATGATCTTGAGAGCGCTCGAGCACCCGCCACTCGAGTGAAGACTAATCATGAAACCTGATTTCCACCCCCCCACAACCCCCGGCAGGTGACGTATGAAAAATTGTTTTTTGAACCTGCGAATCACCGTCATCTCTTTTTCTTTTGTCCTCAGGCAGCGCGAGATTTATAACATAATTTGATTTCCATTTTCAATGAAGCCATTTCTTCGCCTTCTTCATTTTTTCGGGAGCGTTTTTCATCTTTTGCCACAACGGTGGGGAACCTATAAAAGCGCTCGCCACCAAATGATGATTTACTGTCGGCATGAAACGGAGGGAAAATATGAGAAATGCCCTCTGGAAATGTTTTTAGTGTAATTGCGTTGGCTGACAAGCAGCTATTTCTACTCTATTATCATCCACAACACAATCGCACAAGAGTGTGAATTATTTCTGCGCGCGTATCTGTCACACTCGCCGCTGCTGCCTTGGCTGGTGCAAATCTTAGCGGTTCTTATTCATGTCAGGTGGTGATGTGTATGTGTTTTTATTTTTTATTTTTTTGACAGAGGAGTCCGAGAAGCACCGCTCATCCTCAGGAAAACATGCCACGGGTGGCTGATAATAACCCTCTCTATTGACAGGCTTTTCACACAGATCAACATTTAATGGGCTTCATAATTAATCTTGATGACGCCTTTTTCCCGTCGCTTAGCCTTTGATGGGGCAGATAAATGAAGGGTTGACATTTTGCAGACTGCCTCGGATTGATTTTGTCCTTCCTTCCGTACGGATGATGGAAAAAGGGCGAAAGGGCAAAAGCAGCTCTGGCTTCCAACCGAGTTGTCAACAGCCAAGTGCACGCAGCAGTTTGCCTCAGTTGTGTGTATCTTAGTTTACGGCGTGATGGCAAATATGGAGTTTTAGAGCCGTCTGTGAGGCTTCTCAGTCGTCCAAGTCATTGCAGTGCACCGGGGTCAAGTTGAGACCACTTCTCTTTTTCAATCTAATATTCAATGTTTCATATTCAAAGTAAAAAAAAACAGTCTCGTGGCCTCATCTAAACCTCCAGATGATTTTATAACGGAGATCTTGTCCTCGAGAGAGAAATTGTGTTTGTTTAAATAAGCTAAAGATAAGCTGTCATCTAAGGAAGTTAGATGACAGCACACCCAGCCAGGCGTTCATTCTGCCCCCCCTTTTTTTTTTTCAGTAATTACAAGGGCAACTACTATTGGCATAGAATGGCAGGATCCCAACAGTGTCTATTTACCTTATACAGTGATCATAAGTACTTTTTTTTTACACCCCTCTCGTACATCATTCATAAAATCCACCCCTTTCTATTAGGATTGCAACAGCCTAGTGTAGGTTCAGAGAGGAGGATCAGTGCATACAATTTGCCCATTGTTCCTTTAATTGTATCCCATTTATTCACTCTCACTGTTCCTCCACTTCATTAATTACTACTCATGCAAACGGGATATTTCCTGCTGGTGCTGCTCCGCAGTTAAAGCACTGCTATCTTTCATCAGGGCTCACTCATGTGATGTTGTCTCATGTGAAGGTTTTGTTAGACGCCACAGTCGTATCCAGAGGTGTCTCTTGATGACGCATTAATCCTCCCATGATGCACAAAGAGCCCTTCTTGGACACAGTAATCCTTTCTCTGACTGTCTCAAACTGAAAAATCTCCTCTGTGTCTTATCTTGGAGAGGTCCAAGATATTGGAAGATAAGTTATGAAATAATAGCGACACTGATGAGGCACAAAAGATTAGTGGCCAGCTGGACCCAAGCCCTGATCCACTGATAATGTGTGTAACCTCCCAGCTCGCTGCACTCTAACACGACTGCTTTTCTCCTTCTGTGTTATCCAATAATGCCACTGTGTTCATAAGGCTGTATTCACATTGCAGGTTTTAATGCTCCCGTCTGATCTTTTTGCTGAAATGAAATTTCAGAGATCGTTAAAGTTGGATGAAATATGTGACGACTTGCATTGCAAAAGATATATTTTAATTAATACATAATTAATACATATCTAATAGTAATTAGAGCCACAAGTGGGTTAGCTCTGTTTTGAGTAAGAACAACAAAAAAAAAATCATTACAACTTTTATGTTCTATCCGTTCAGATTCAGATATTGCTCACATTTGTGCAAAACAATCAGATCTTGGCCACTTTTCTCTGCAGTGTGATCCATCAAGGGTGTTTGGAAATAAAAGGCAAAGGGTGATTGGGGAAAACCAACTGTCGACCAATTGAAGCAGACCAGAATAGATATGCTGCTGCCAGTTTAACTCGCTACAACCCAAACATAGAATTCTTGCCAAATCAGCCTGGAGCGAAGTGAACCAATGTTGTTCACAGAGAAAAGGCAGAAAAAAAGAAAAAAAGTTGTTGTTACAGCAGCATAAACAACATCCAATAAATTCTTGTCTTTCTTCTTTGCCTATTTGGGGTCAACTAGCGAGCAACAGTTTTGGTAATGAAATCAATGCCAACATAAGACTGACTGAAAAATGTTTCTGTTGAATTTTGGCAAGATGGATGAGCGAAATGTCACTTATCTTACACATCACACGAATAAACCCACAACATGGTCCTCCTGTGCTGTAAACCAGACAGAAGTTATTTTTTTTCCCAGTTTTTTTTCTTTTCATTTCCATTCTCGAGCTCTTAAACCAAAAGTGCCTCTTGAATATTTTGGCACAACTTTTGTTGAAGGAAATGATTGGAAAAAAAAAAAAAAAAAGAAATAACAAAACAAAAGTGGGTGTGAAATGTAGTTTTACAAATATTTTCAAACACGCAGCAAGAATTACAGCGCGTAGTCAGTGAAGTGCTCTCTCATGAAGAGGATGAAACAGTCACTGTTAACTGTGAGCCGCGAGCCAAGAGGAGAGTCTTGCCAAGACACATCGATGAGATAAAAACGCCTCAATTAAACGACTCATTCATGGGAGCGACTCGTCTCAGCCGCTGGCCTTCGTCCAGGGAAGAAGCGGGACGCCAGACTGACCGGCGTTTCATTCAACTTCACTCATAACATGGCGACTATTTAAAAACATCTTTTGCGCACATCAAAAAAATATTTTTCATATTACAGCTGGACCGCGCCCCCCCCACCCCCGCCCCCCCCCCAACCTCCCCCCATCGTCATTGACTTTCTCCTGCTGCCTGAGCGTCTGCAAACTCAATTCTCGGCGCGGCTGTCCAACTTTTAACAACATGAATATGCCCAACAGCGTTCCACACGCTGGCGAGCCGTCCAGTTATTTACCCCCACAGTGTATTAATACGCCAAACGAGGAAATCATAATGAGTTTGCTGGCCGAAAAAAAAAAAAAAAAGGCGGCTGCAACTGCAATTTCCATTTTCACAGGACCCCAAAGAGAGAGAGAGAGGGAGAGAGAGAGAGAGAGAGAGAGAGAGAGAGAGAGGGGGAAACAAAGTCCTTCCCTCGCTGCATGCTAATGGGGCCGCATGTCTCTTAGTGTGCTCATCTAAGATATTGTCTTACAGTTATTAGACTGAGGCTGCTTGCTTTAATTAAATACAGCTCAAAAATAAACAAGTGTGCCAATAGCGACGTTCCGTCTTGAGGAGGAAGCAGGAAAAAAACAGGAGAAGATATTTGCTATTGATTTGTCCGGGAGTGTTGGCGAGGACTCTCCTCCCAGCGCTCTCTCCATCTGCGCTGGCTTTTGACCCAAATGCTGTCAAGGTGAGAACAGCCGCTGCAGACAAACAAGCTCCAGGCGGACAGCTGCGTGTCACCCGTCCACGTCTTTCTCAAATAGCAGTTTTATTTTTCTCCCCCCCCCCCCCCACACACACACACACACGCACACACTTTCCATCTCCTCCCGTGGTTGCATCGTCCGCCGCTCTTAGGAAAATCGCTCTCATATGAAAATAGCACCGCCATCCTTTTGTTCCCCCCCGACCAAATAAAAGATGTAACAGCTGCTTCTCAGTGAGTGAATTCCAAATGACGGCAGTTGGGGCAGGGCATGGGTGGTGGGGGAGGGTTGGGGAAGGGGCAGGGGGGGTGTCGCCCTCCTCTGTCAGATCCTACTGTGACCTCTGCCTCCCGCTTCCCTCTGCCATCCTCCGCCTCCCTCCTCACCCCCTTCTGATGGCCGGGAGCTGACAGAGCTTCCTCACACAGATGCAGTCCCGAAGGAGGCGGAGCAAGGGCGGGGGGGGAGGCTGATGTGTCCCAGGCTTCATTGAAGACATCACGCCATGCTCTCAACAGAATCCACAGGAGTGGAGTGGGAAAAGGGAGGATGGAGAGCCTGGAGGCTCCTTACGAAGAAGAAGAAGAAGAAGACGAAAACTGTTTATGGGCTGTGATGGGTTTGACATCGAGGGAACGTGCCGAGCAACCCCCCCCCTCAAAAAAAAAAAAAAAAAAACCTGTCCCCTGAAACACGAGACTGCCTGAACCTCTGCAGCATCCAGAGGCCGACTAAATGATTCATCCACAATAAAAGCACGAGCGTCGTAGGAGGATGAGGAATTGTGTTTGTGGAGTTTTATTAGAAGGGGGCCAGCAGGAAGACATGATTATTGAATGATTTCGCCTCGCGTTTCTACGCAAACACTGTGAAACAGGCGGAGGAGAGCAGGAGAGACGGAGGGACAGAGTCGGAGGACGGGGATGTGCAGTGTTGTCCCACTGCACTGCCGCTGTTTTAATCGGTGGCACAATATGCAGCGTGTCTGCCACCTTGTCCCGTCCAGATGCTGCTGCTGCTCCACTGGGCAGCACCACTACGCTGAAAATGTTCTGTTGCGGAACGTGCTATTATTCTCTGAGAGCGATGCTGTCATCCTCCGCATCCCGCCTCGGGGTGGAGCTCAAATTCCCCAGTTTTTGTATCGTTTCTGTCTTTTTTTTTTTTTTTTACCAGCAAATTGGTCCGATAGATTGAGTCGGCTTAACCTTTCACCGATAATCAAAAGTGATTACAAGAATTTCAGAGAGGCCCCCAGCCGGTTAGCCGGCGATTATACAGCAGGTGGTTCCCTGACTTATACCTTCTTGTCCTGCTCAATTTTGAGCTCAGTGGGTTAAGAAAGTTCAGCTGGACTGCAATAAAAAGAAAATCCCAGGATTCATTTACAACAACCAGGCCCAATTCTTGTATTAATAACACAATAGCAAAATCAATAAAGCCCCTTTTTCCTTTGGAAGATAGTTTTTATTGGAAGCATCAATCCCAGACGGCTTTTGCGACGCGCTCTTCTAGTTTCAAACCCGGCAGATGGATTTTTAAAAAAGGAATTTCAGCGAGCAGCGTTTCTTTCGCCGCCGTCGTTTCTTTGGCAACACCTCCAAACAAGGCACAGTCTCCCAGACAACAGGTCTGAAAGTGCTGCAAATAAGTCCTCATGTACAGTGTGTGTGTGCGTGTGCGTGCGTGCGCGCGCGTGTGTGAAAGGGAGTGCGTGTGTGCATACGTACGAAACGAAACACAAAAAGTTATGGATGTCTATCAATCCATCTATATACGCGCATACACGCATACATATACATGTACATGTATATAAGTGTGTGTGTACATGTGTATAGATGGATATATAAATATATATGTATATACATATATATACTGTATATATATATATTGTGTATATACTTTATATGTGTATGTATATGTATATATATATACATACACACATAAACATATAGATATACATGCATACCGTATATCAATGTATATACTGTATACACTATGTATATATGATTTATGTATGCATCTGTACATGCATCATGTGTATACACACACGTTTGTATATGGTATATGATGCATATGTGTGTGTGCATGTGTGAGCAGTGACAGGGTCTTTGGTGCGGTGCCTTTTCTTCCTGCGCCTGTGGCCTCCTGTGCTGATTGATCCCCTCACTCTGCTCAATATTCCACCCAGTCTGTGCGATGGAGGTGTAATAGAGTAACAGGATTATCTGTTTAGCCGAGGCTCCCAAAGCCGCGTCCCGCCGCCCCGTCCAAGGAAAGCGAAACGCGCGGCGGTGCCCCGCCAGCTGGAATGTTTTCATCACCAAAAACGTTGCTCGCCGCGCCAAACAAATGGTGTTTTTCGCCGCAGAGACGGCGCGGGAATATGCTGCCCTCGCCAAGGACGCTCGTCCCCGTCTCGCATCCACTCACGGGGGTCAACAATTCACCCCCCACCGCCGCCGCCGCCGCCTCCGTCTCTTATTGACCCATCCGCAATCCTGTGGATGTGCGCCTCGGCTGACAGGCTCTCTTTGTTTTGCCGCCGTGCGCACGCACCACTGTACCGCCTGTCATTGCGGAGGAGCGCCACGGCGGCTGACTCAGTGGAAAAACAAAAGCTATTAAAGGTCTGATTGTTTGCCGCGTTGTTTGCGTTGAGCCATTATCCATCCTCCCGGCAGACTGGTGTTAGTCTATCAAGCCATCTGCCAGGTCAATAGAGAGGGTGAATGCCTGTGCACGCTCATTAGATGGATCGGAGATATAGATGGATCAGCCTTATAGGTGCCTCTCTGCATTAACGCTGCATTTAACGCACTATAAACAGATAAATTAAAAGACGTGGCCGGATAATCAAGCAGGGAGGAAAACTTTTCCAGCGCCAACTCTTTGCGTGCAGGCCCTTCACTGACTGGTTGCGTCATGAATGATAAACACAAAACACGCTCAGTGTTTTGGATCAAAACTCTTTGCGCCAGCTGTGACACGAATTTGTGACAGAGCGGTGGGTAAAACCAATTGAAATTTTTGGGCAAAACACTCCAAAAGGGCTTTGCACTCAGCCTCCTGATGAAGATCTCATCTTTATCAAGATGTTCAAGAACAATAAAGTGGTTTCCCAATAAAAATTTCATCTCACATCAATCAGCTGCAGAGCAGGTGAGTTTTTTTTCACCACTTTTATCCCGTCAGCCATCAACGAGAGGCCTCCTGATGCTCACGCCTCACCTGAGGATGCAGAACAGGAGATACCAGGATGTTCCTAACCTTGAACTACATTGTTGTTGGGAGAGATGGAGACGACTTGTGTTTTGCTGCAAAAAACTTGAGCTCAATCCAAAAGAAAGGCAGGAAATTTTCATTCTGAGCGAATGAACTTGCGCCCGGTTGAAAAATAGTTTGGTGTGGTGGTTACAGCTTTGAAGATGTTCACGTCGCATGGATTAGCTGTGCTCTTCTCATCCCCTGGCCAGGAATGTCATGAACCGTTTCCTGCCCTTTGCTTTCTCCGTCAGAGTGGATCAGAGCGAAGTGAGGTGGAAGGCTCGGGAGGACGCCTCCCTAACACCATGCAAACAACAGCTCGAGGGTCTTCTTCTGGGTTATTAATGCATTTTTAATGACCGCCAAGGTGCGCGCTGATGTGACTTTGCGGGAGCGTTTGTTTGCACTCAATGCCACTTTCGTGTGTTGCTGGGAAGTGAAATTCAAAGGGACGACAGGGAGTTTCGCAAAGAGGCTGCCCAAGGTAGGAGCGCATGGGTGGGAGGGAAAATATGCTCGAAATTGAACCAAAAGATTAACAGACGATCAAAATGAATACGTCCTGGTAAATTAGCAGGGTTAAGGCAGTGAAAACATACTGACATTCATTTCAGCCAGGTTCAAAAGAGCCAGTGAGAGCAGGAGGTCAAGCCAATAGACTGAGCTGCTTCACTTAAGTCTGCTAATAGCTTTATCCATCCATCCATCCATCCATCCATCCATCCATCTATTCGTCCATTCACGCACAAAACCAACCATCAAATCCTCCATCCGTTGTTCTTGTAGAAGGACAATATTTTCAAAATCATTCAGAGAAAACATGCTAAAACTTAAATGGTTCTGCTCTAGTAATTTATTTATTCACATAACATATGTTACTACACCTGGAATCAGCACCTGAAAATGTGTCTCAGTCACTAGTTATAATGACGATGAGAATGATGTTTTGCTTTTTGTGCCCGCAAAGTCAGCATCAGTAAAATGTAACCAACCAACACAGGTACTTGTATTCAACAAAGCGGAACTACTTTTTCTTGGACGAGATAAAATTGGAACCCAGAAACAACACTATGTATTTTTAACCGGAGCGACTTTGAGTCGAACCAGAATTTTCTCTCCTGGTGGGGGGAACCAATGAAGCAGGTGAAAACCCGGCGCGGCCGGATGTCTCTCAAAGTTTTATTCATAAGTTTGGAGCCCCGCAACTGAGTGCAATGAATTATCAATGCCACGCGGTCGCAAACGCTGCCAGCCGCCTCCCGCCTCCCGCCTCCCCGCAAACAATGTGACGAAGCGGCCACATAGAGTTGTGCGGAAGCGGCGAAGCAAACATCTGACTCTCCGGCGTTGCGGTAAATATTCATATGGCTGGCGCAGGTGGTAATCTGAGCCGAGAAATATCTGTGACCACTACATCTGTCGGTTGGGCTCGCTGTGCATCTGGTCTGCCTCCGCCCCCGAGCCAAATCCTCTAAATAAAGACAGACTCTCTGCGTCTGCCGCTCCAAACCCTCTGTTGCAACGCAGCCTGCGACGCTACGCTATGCTAACCCCTCCCCTTCCCTTCGCTGGTGCCAAGCAGCGCAAATTAAATCGGGCTTAAACAAGATATATCTCCGTCTTGGTACGCCGGGGATAGACTGATCCTCGCAGCAGCGCTCTGACATTTCTCTCGGGCCGCGGGACGCCTCTGAAGGATTACCTGGGGAGGGGAGGGCGGCGGCGGCGCATTAGCTCGCCCACGACGGCTCACTCCATTGAGAGCGGCGGCAGGTGCGCCTCAGAGCGGGGGGAGCCCTTGGGTGGCCCACCGTTGGGAGGAGCAGGGAAAATAAGTATAAATTGTGGGTGTCACTTCCAAAGGGGAGAGGTGGTCATCTGTAAAAGAAGAGATGTATTAGCAGCAGGCGAGGGTGGAAAATTCCACTCCTCCGCCGCCGACGGAGGACACGGAGACGGTGACATTCCCTCCTCTGGCCTGTGACGGGACTTCAGACACTTTTATATTATTTATTTTTTTGCCCCCCCTGCCCTCCCAACCCACCCGCCTCGTCCCCTCTCGCGTCGTTTGCTCTCCTCTTCTCCCTCACGCTCACTCGACTCGGTCCATCCAGGGAAGATTCAGGCCCTCCCATCGATTTGCATTGTGATTCGCCCCCGTCGCGCCCGGCCAGCCGTGAACCCGCCGATCAGTCAAGAGCGGTGAGACAAAAAAGCAACACCTTCTTCCTCTGCCGGCTATTTGTCAGGCGACGCCTGCCGCTCTCAAGGTCGCGTCCACGCTGACAGCCGCCACCGCAAATGTTAAACACCTTTTTTTCCCCCTCCTTTCTGACGAAGCCTTTACAAATTTGCTTAATGAGGAATTGATTTTCACTCCTCTTTCTCTGTTTTTTTCTCTTTTTTTTTGGCTGTTGTTGTTGTTGTTAGGGGCATGAGACAGACAGGCCGTCCCCCTGGTGTGTTCGCAGCAGGCGGTCCTGGTGTCAGCGATGGGACGGGGAATAAAAAGGGAGAGGGTTCGGCCGGAGAACGTGCGAGGAAGGAAGGCGGCTCGCGGGGCGGAGTGACTCACAGCCGGGCCTCCTTCAGACCTAATAACGGCTGCAGCCTGCTTCTTTTCGCCGCCTCCGCCCCTCCTGCTACTGCAGCAGGCTGCCGGGCCTGAACGGATAGACTCCGCTGCTGATGCTAATGCGCCGCAGCCTAATGTTGTGGAAACAGATGGAGCTCAGTCATCAGGGCCAGAATGAAACGGAAGGAGATGGCGAGGTGGGAGGGATGGGGCCTTTATTTTATTTCATTTCATTTTTTTTATTTGGGCGTGCGAGCGATCCCGGACAAAAACATCAGAGGGATCAAAAATGCGTCAGGTCTGCCTTTCTTTTTTTTTCTTCTTTTTTTAAGACGGGGCCGCCCGGACAGAGGAAATATGAATAAAACATGCTGGACGTCTGAAGTAACATGGCTGCCAACCAAATGGGAGCTTTGGAATTTCTAAGCAAAACATTTATTCATGACCGGTTCGCTGAATACAAAATATTGTTTGAAGGAGGAGAAGGAGCCCTGACAGGAATAGTGAAATACAATTGATGGATCACAGAGCTATTGATTGGTTAAACACAGGGATTTATCCGCCGCCGCCCGAAACCCGTATAAATCATCATCATCATTCCCATTCTGTACCCTAACAGCCGGCGAGGGAGAAATGCCAAAGCTCGGAGGATGTTATCCGGGCTAAAGGATGTGTTTGGCCTCCGCACCCTTTCATAATAACTCACAAAAAGCTGGTCAAGACTTTCTAAATGGGTTAATGAAATCCGAGACTTTGGCTAGCTGAGAAAGGAGCAATTGATCCCGCTGCGGGAGAGGAAATCCTATATCACGTTGCCAGTTCAGATTAATCACTGGACGCGCTGTATGACATAGCTTTGCATAAATGAAGGGAGGTGGTGGTGGTGTTGTTGGCGGGGACCGCGTCGCTTTCGCAGGCGGGGAGAAGTTTGGAATAACAATCGGCGAGTGATTGCTCAAAGTCACAAGGCGAGCTGGACGCGAATGGAGCGGTCACTTCTGAGAGGAGGGAGCCGCTCCGATGATTTCAAAAGTCTCTCGCCTCCTGTTTCATCTCACTGTCTGATGAATAATAGGCCAGTCCGAGTCAATGGCGGCCGGGAGTAATGCTCGCCGGCGAATGCGCTGAGCGCTTCGATTATTTTTATTCTGAGAAAATGACCCTCTTCTCTTTTTTCCTCCTGTCCCCCCACTCTGTGACAAACATCTCTGCGTGACCTCCTCGCTCGGCTGGGTCATTCAGCAGATCAATGAAACAACATTTATTCCTTTTTCCCCCCCTTCTGCCAAAGGAAAGTCATTTCTGATTTTTGATCTTTTTTCTTTCTTTTGCAACGGCCACGTCCTCGCTTGTGAATAAGTCGAGGTGCGGATCCGTCTGCGCTGATGCGCGTTAAAGGGGCGACCGACGGGATTGGAGCCGCCGTCAGTCCAGCTGGGGCCGACGTCTGTGACAGGCCGCCTGTTCTCACGCAGCCAGTGGACAATTTATGGAAATGGAAGCGAGGCGTTTGAATGGAACAAGAGCAGATCATTGTCTCTGGCCGTCCAGCAATCAGGTTGGAACCCTGTGGGTCTGAATGTAAAGCAAATGTGCCCTATAAATCTCCGGCGTTCCCCGGGCAGCCTAATGAAAACTAATGTACGGGCCGCGAGCGGGACCATCCATCCTGCTGGTTTCCCCCCTGTCCCATTACTCTCCTGTTGCTGCTGTCTCAAGATTAGACCCTGTTTATTCACAAGTTACTCCGGCCAGAGGTCTGTATACAACTTCAGACGTGGCCACTCTGGCCTTCACTGTACAACTTTGTTACAGAGGGCTGTAACGCGAACAGAAATCTAGACTTCCGACTTTCTTTATTTTCCTTTTTCCTAACTTCATAGTCGGAACTCCTGGGTACAGCAAGAACAATGTTGGCATATTGGTTGGCAAGAGTTGTCTTGAACAAAAAGCAGCACAGGGCAGGTGCTAGATTTAGCCCTCGACCTTGCAGCTTCCTTCAAAAATGCCAGGCTTTAGCTTTCTGCCGAAGTGGAAGTGAAGCCAAGTTTTCTTTAACCTTCCACTACTTTCGACCACCGATACGACTCGGCTGGGCTTTCGTCACCAACCTGGGGAGGTATCGGTGCCCTCCGTGACATCACAAAAGTCTGATTCTATGAACAGAAAGCACAAGGACATGTTCTGAAAAGTGGAGCAAGAAAAATATGTGAATAGATGAAGTTTTCACATTTCTAGTGCCGGGGACAAACTTAGTTATTTTCATTCTCTCACAATGAAAAGTTGAGAAGTGTCTTCGGAGCCAAGGATGTATTTTAGTTTTTAATAAGACATTCAAGATGTTTTATTTAAGACCAATTTCATAAGAATTTATAACTATGCTACGTGTCCTTGCTTTTCTCCTTGAGCTTACATTACCTTTCTTTATGACTTGGCTTTAACTAAAGCGAGCACGTTTTTATTATTTCTTTATTTATTTTTCGTTCATGTGTGCTGAGGTAATGAACCTAGCATGTAGTTACTGGCTAGTTCAAAACCTTTTATTTCCTCTAATAAAGCGGAGATCAGGTTAGTTCTCTTTTAAATGAGTTCCTATTATTTAGTCCCTGGAGCTCAACACCTGGACGACACCTCCTATTAACAGGTTACCTTCACAAACTGCTTTCCACCATGCAGCCTAACGAGGAGAGAGATGTGCCGTCCGGTGTTCCTGCTTGTTGCACCTGCGATGGAGTCAATAATTTATTTCCTTCCCGGGGGAGCAGCGACCTGGGCTGGTACTGCGGTGGGTGCAGCGGGGGGGCGCCTGGTGATGTCAGCCTGAAGGATCGGCAGGCACCACACACCCATCCCCGACTCCGATGTGACTTTGATTTGCCACCTCATTTCACTCTCAGCTGTCAGACGTGTTTCCGCTCAGATGACATCTCCTTCTCCCCGACGCCGACGCCAAAAAAGTGGAACGGCTTCCGAAATGAGACAGCTGCTTCCCCGCTAGCTGGGTGCCGTCTGTGACATCATCGTCCTGCTCTGCTCGTTTTTTTTTTTCTCTCTTTTTTTGCGACTCGACTCGACGACAACAACAACAACAACGACGGCAACGATAACACCGACGACGGCAATTACCGCGACAAAACTTAGGCACTGGCTATGCAAATGAGCCGCAGCTCCGGCCCCCTCCCCTCCGCCACTCCCACCATCCCCTGCCACTAAGTGCCCCTCCCCTCCACCCAACCCCACCACCTCTGCATCTTTGCCCGGCTGCCAGCCAGCGCCATGACCTATTTTCCCATAATCCATCAGCTTCCTGGCCCAACCTGTGCTGACATGTTGATGCACAACAATCTCCTCCTCTCGCTGCTGGCAGTCGCGCTGGATTCCAACACAATCAACGACCCCGACTTAGCGCTGGAACAGAATCGTATCTAATGACCTCATTTATTTCTGGTTTTTAGCCTCCTAATTAGCACATGGTTGGAATTTCCGTAGACCCACTGGCACTTTTTTTTCTTAATTTTATCTTTCTTCTTTTTGAATAATGACGCTTTAATTATCACTGTCCAATTAAAACCATGTCTATATCCAAAATGGCAATTTATAATAAACACAGTGCTCATGTTGAAGGGTTTGGGACTTGTTTGACTTGGAAGATTCCCTCTTCTCTTCTCCTCTGTGGATGTATCACTCACTGGTTTGAATATTAGCGTTTTGGAGGGCTTTTGTCGAACTGCATTAGCATTTTGTTGATATGTCTGCTAAATTGGTGTATTTTCTTTCTGAAGAAACTTAAGCTACTAAAATTCTTACAGCTCCGAAATGAAACTGAAACAGTCCGATGAATCTGTTTTCTGATGCCGACTTGGTCTCACAGCTTTCTTTTACCAGCTGTGATTTCAGGAGAAAACCTTGAAATGAGCAGATATCAGAGCTACATTCTGTGCAAGTGTAGAAATGTGGTAGCACAGTCTGGAAACCTCCATACTAGTGCACCCATGCCGTATTAAATATTACAAGTTATTACCAGCGTGTGAAGACAGAACCGTTAAGTGTCATCGGCCTTTATGGGACCTAAGCTGCTTACATGCAGCCTGCTGGATGTGGCTTTTTGCTCCGCCTTTCGTCTCCCTCACTGTTCTGCCGCACAGCTCCCGACGTCGGCCAATAATATTCCACCGACAGAGGCGGCGATAACGCCGTGATGGGGTCAGAGTGGCATCTGTGTGTAAAGGGAACGCCAGTGTGTCGGGACAGGAGTGTGACATTGTTATGCATGAGACCTGCTACTGCCAGGGATTTAAACTGTAATGAAGAGATAGCGGCCGCCCTACAGCGACCAGCCACAGGTTACTGGTCTGGAGAGATAAAACACGGCCAAACTGGGGAGACAGTGAGCTCCAATATTGAGGCCGGAGTTAATTGGCACTGCATTATTTTTTAATGGGGCCCTGTTATGGCCATTTTCTGATTTAATAAATTCATTTTGTTGGTCTACTTCCGACCTGGTGTGTTTGGTCTTACAGGTCTTTCACAAAACAATGCTTTTTCTCCCTGAGCTTGAAGAGGCTCTGTAGAGGCTCCCCCTTCACTACCTGTTCCATCTGTGGCTCCGCCTTTGAAGAGCTTGAAAGGCTGTTAGCTATCGTGCAGTGAAGCTTCGCCTACATTTAAAAATAAAAAGTCTGCAGAGGCATGACTGTGATAATCAGGTCGACTTCTTACGTTGAAAGTTGAGCAAAACAGCAGAACAGCGCGGCAGCAGCCCGTAGAGAAATGCAGCAGTTGTCCTTTTTTGTACTTGGTGTGTTAGTTGGCATGCCAGTAATGCAAAAAAGACACGTTAAAGAGCTGAAAAGGTCAGATTTCCACATTAGGACCCCTTTAATGTCGATAAAATAATGTCGTTGATGCAGGCGTCATCACACATCTGAAGCCCAACTGTGAGCTCGCCGTGATTTGGTGGCAGCCAATTGGACGGTCTTTGTTGGTCTTTCCGACACACATATATATTTTCTGTTCCATTACTTGTTAATCGATCCCTTTAAATGTCACACACTGGGCGTTAATTGGATTTTTATCTGGTTAAAAGGAACCCTTTTTCTTGAACGACATTAATTTTTTCCTTGCGGAATTGACAGCAGGGACACAGGACCTGCGCACACCCTCACATAATTCACATCAAAATGTGTTTTTACAGCCCCCACGACAGCGTGTGAAGCTGAAGGTGTCCCCCGGTGGACGGTGATGGAACACAAACGGCAGCGTGTGGCTGTTTCCAGGCGAACCCAAACACCCTGCCGTCCGGCCACATGCCATAAATAAGATACGTGCGACTCGTCCCCCCGACAACCCCCCCCACCCCCCTCGCTGTCGCTTCTCCCCGCTGCTGCTTTCTCATCCATAGAGGTGCCGGCTGAGATTTGGGAGCTCAGCCCCCCCACGTCAGGCTGACCGGTGCCCAGGATAAACGAGCTCACGGCGCGATGATTTTCTCTGCTGCGGGTGGGACGGCGCTGTAAAAAGAAAACCAAAAAACACACAACAACAACATATCTGTGATTGGCCGGATCGCTGCGTCAGGGAGAGCAGCAAATAGCCTCCGTCCGTGTGAGGGATTATTAGGGAAGTGGAGACAGCGCGACAGTCCGGCCGTTGCTGCCCGAGCGGGTCATTTTCGAACCTGTTAGCCGTCGCCGCCCCGCGGTGCCACGAGGCTCACATACCACCTGCTCGGCTTGTATATTCGGACCAGATCTGCTCCACTTGTCATTGAATGCGCTCTCAATGAGACAGCTGGGCACTGGTAACTACCCTCCAATGTTTCATCAACAGGGATTCATGTGTTATTCATCTGCCGGGCCTCCGCTGGCCGGTGGCCATGTAATGACTGTTGATCGCGGCGGCGCTACACTGGATTGAGATTTTGGGCCCCGGTAAATTCTGCTGTTCATTATTCCTCTGAAGTCCCTCCGAGCGGCAGCGCAGATCCGCGGGTTTAAGCCGTATGAATAACCCAATCAGGAAGACATCCCCAGGAACTACAGCCGGCTTATAATCACATTATAATCAAATTCGCGTGGAGTGTGAAAAGGCATCATAAAGCGCTGCTCAATAATTCAGAAAGCAAATATGATATAACCAGCTCTTGTTTATGAATTCACCAGCCTGCCACCCATTGGGTTGGTGTGCACTTTTTTCTTTATTTTTCTTTTTTCCCCTTTTTTTTGCCGTTGCCCCAGAGCAGCTCTGGCTGGTCCTGCAGCAGCCGCAATATTAAAAAGTGAAAGCCACTCGCCGGTTTCTGCAATATGAGTGTAAATATGGGCACCTTAGAACAGCTGGGCTATGAATAATGGAAGCAGGGTGCCCTTGATATTCATGGGAGGGGGAACTTTCTGCCACTCAAAAAACAACAACCAAAAATAAAATAAAAAAAAAGCAACCCAAAAAGAAACTAAAAACACAAAGTTCACAACCTGGCCATGTGCGTCTCTTTTGCCTATTTGGCACACTCGGCTCGTCAGACGGTGGTCAGAAATGAAAAGTTTGGCGGTGTCGCTGCCAGGCATCTGCTTGACTACACTTGTCTCCTTTATGCTCCTTTTCTCCTCGAGAAGCATCTGAAATGTCGCCTGAACAGCAGCGGCGGCGGCAGCGGTTTGCTTTTTAGTGACCGCAAAATACAAAGATGACTCACTGCCGCTGCTGCAGGAGGGGAGCCGCGGAGGGAGAGCGAGCCGGTGCGGCGGGGTCATCGCGTGATGGGTTTGATTATCGCACGTGAAAAATTAAAAAGCAGCCTCCGCAGAGAGCAAACTTAAGCTGGCCAAACAACCAGCCGGGTCCACGTGGGAGACTGCAGACATAATTACAATTTCAGCCGGGGTTTTGTCGCGGTATAATCCTCCCGGCGCTCGCAGGACTATTTATCCACAACATGAGATCACATGCACACCTGCCTGCTCACAGCGACGGTTGCACAGCTTCCATCAGCGAGGTCTCGCTCGGTGCGTCTCTGCAGAATGTCAATTTGTCGTTTGAATGTCGTTTGAAGCGAAACTTTTGCAAAAATTACTTTAAGGTTAAAGAACAGAAAAGAGGACTGGTGCTGTATTTCCAACACAGCATCCTCCAATTAAGAGGGGAAAGTGCAGTGATGTCATACGAGGCGGCTGAAGGAAGCGGCGGTAAGAGGGATGGAGTGAGGATTCCAGGAAGTAGTCCAGAATTGTCGCTATGTTTTTTTCTCTTCGCGTTAAGGCCGAGGAACTATTTGTCCTCCTCATCCATCCGTGCAGGCCTGTCAATGTTAACAGGTCAACTTGTTACCCAACTTGGCGTGAAAACCTCTAGGGGAATGTGAGCCGAGTGTTTGCACTAACGGCAATTTGGCAAAACATTTTGCAAAGCAGCTCTGGTTTTGAAAAAGGAGGCTAAAACCACCTCCAGCGAGCGCACAAACTTTAATGCGGGTAAGAAAAAGTTGTTTTTAATACGATAAATTTTCCATAAAAAGTTCCGATGCCAATTTCTTGGAAGACTTAACGGAACCCTCAAATAAAATCAAACACGATTTTATGAGAAAAACAAATACAGCGCCTGCACCTTTTTTTATTCGTCAGCGCTGTTATGCGCTCGTGTTGTTGCTGTTTTGTGTGTGTGTGTGTGTGTGTGTGTGTGTGTAACCGCTGCTTTCGCTCACTGGGTCAGAGGCTGCCCGGCGTGGGATGGCAAATATCAAACATGTTTAATATTTATGATTTGATTTCGGGGAGGTAATAAAATATTGGCAAAGCAATCGTCTTTTGCACCTGAGGAGTATTTTAGGTACATCAGTGAATCAGGCTAAAAAAAAAAAAATAATCACCTGGAGTGCAGCAAAGCGTCAGAGCGAGGACAGTTGTTGTAGTCTTTATATTCTGGAACTCTTTCTTTTTATCCGACTCACAGAGTGAAATCCTTTTTTATTCATCCTGTGGACGACCTTTGAAGAGCGACGACCCTACGAGATACTTTTGAAGGCGCCTGGACAAACCTGCCCGTCACAATCAAAGCCGGCCAGTCGCGTCCCTTTACCGCCGGTGGTGGCGGTTGTTTTTCCTTCCTACCTTCTCTCTGTCTTTAGAAGAAAAGCTGATTGGTGAAACCGTGGTTCTGGCAGGCCGATAATTATTTAGATGGGAGGCTTTCAAGGAAGGATCTTTGGCTTTTTTTTTTTTAAGACTTTGGAATGTAAGGGAATCCAGCGGCCCTGCAAGGCTGCTGCTGCCTTCGAGCCTTTAAAGCCCATTAACTGATTAGTGTCTGACTCTGTGACTGACTGTATTGCTTAGCGCTGCTGCCTCAGCTAGCAGGGTCAGCTGTCTCATTAGCCGGCGGTTAGCGGCACAGTGCAGAAACACAGAGGCGGGATGAGTATAGATGACTTCAGATGGGTTGCTGCTATCGACTGACGGGGGGGGGGGGGGGGACATCTAAAAATGGCCTGTTTTTCAATTAATCCTGGTTTACACCTTGTTCCGTCAGGAAAACACAGCCAGAGTGCAGCAGAGTGTGACTTGCACCTCTTTAAAAAAAGAAAGAAAAATGCCTGCAACTGAAATTCAAACTATTTAGTCAGTTGATCCACAGCAGCTGCTCTCAGCTCTTGTGTGTGTCTGTGTGCGTGTTATGAGTCACTTCTCTCCCTCCTCAGCCTCCTTCATGTACTTTTGTTACCACTATGAGTTCTGACGGAGAATAGTTCCTAATTTATTTTCGGCTGCGTGGCGGCGGCAGAAACATATGCTACATCTTTGAATGCGACCCAGATCTGTAAGACACAATATCATCAAGTGCCCGTTATTTGAACAGGGGCGCACCCTGCATGTGCAACTTAGAAAGCTGGATTACCAAAGTGCTTTTGTCTGCACGTAATATTTGGATGCTTGAGGCTGGGGGTTTGTGGTTCTCCAAAAAAAAAAAAAAAAAAAAAAAAAAGATCATGAAATAGAATAAATGTAATCAGCTATGAGTGCAATATGTAAATATGTATATATGTATATATATATATATATATGTATATACATATATATATATACATTAAACAAAAAATAAGGAAATTTGTGTTTGGTAGATCATTTCGTAGATCATTTCGTTGTTGTAACAATGTTTCTTGAAAAATGAAATAAAGAGCTAAGTATCTGGGTTGCGCCCATGGAAACGATGACAAATCTTCTGTGCCGAGTCAAGCAGTTTATTCTGCCATTGACTCTTGTTTGGTGGATTGGATGATTAAAATTTTGAAAAAACAAGACATATTGGCAACTAACAATTTATTCATTTAACAAACAGGAGCTTCAGTAGCGTGTGGAAGAACCCTAACCCTAACCCTACACCTGCTGACCTCACAGGTGCTGCCAATCAGGCGCCTGATTGGCAGCACCTGGGGGTACCAGAAGCTTTCATAAAAGAAAGAAAAAAAGAAGAGTCAATAGCAACAGCGGAACAAGCTGTTTGACTCGGGAGAGAAGATTTGTCACATTTTTCAGGGGCACAACCCAGATACTTAGCTCTGCAGCTCATCCCAGAAATGCATGTTCCTTACTAGTGTGGCACAATTTAAAAGGAAGAATAAACAGGCTTTCCAGCGATGTAAGATTTATTTCCAACAAGCATCGTTACAACAAAGAAATAATCTAGCAAACACAAATTTCTTCACTTTTTGTGGCTGAGCACACTTTTTTTAATGTACCTTGTGCTCCCAAGGTGTGTCTAAGAGAGTGTCGGTGAGTGTGAACCAAACGTGTGTCATTTAAAACTTAATAATCTTTCAATAACATTTGCATTGTCACACAACACAGGAAAAACAAAAAAGGAGACAACTCCATCTTGAGCATGTTCCCCACAAAGCTGGAGCTCTCCGTCCTCCTTTTTCCTCTTTAAGCAGTTAAACACTTTTGTCCCCGATAAACACTAAAGTTCTCCAGACTTGCAGAGAAAGAAAATAAAACTCCTCCGCACACATTCGCCGGCGAGTGCATTTTCTGGCGGCGGCGGCGGCTGCTAATATGTTTTGCGAGGGGGGCATTAGATATAGCATCCCATCGCGGCTGACACATTTGAATACTGCGGAGCCATTCACGGTGAAGTCATGCATAAGTGGGCTTGCCGAGCAATCGGCTCTGCGTATAAGCCAAAACATCCATATATGAAAGCTTGCTGAGCTTAATGAACATCCCGCTCTTACTGATGATCCCATTGTCGCGCGGGGGAATTTGCATAATCGCCACTGTACTTAGATTAAATTTGCCTCCATTAAAACATACCTCTCTCTCTCCCTCCCCCACCACGTTTTAGCCCAGATAGTAATAATCTGTCTCTTGTATGCGTTTGTATTTCTCAGAAACTACAGAGCTGAGTGTTTTTTCCCCCTCCTTGGAAAATGCTTATTTTAAAAACAAATTGAGAACTAAGGAGTGCAAAATGCTCTGTGCGCGCGCGTCTGTGTGTGTGTGTGTGTGCACGCACGCCTGTGCCTCTTTCACACTTTTTTGCTCCCTGTGTCGCATCATCGTTATATCTCGCAATATTTTCTGCTGAGACAGGAACTTGCGGGGAGTGTTTTTATGTTCCAGGGAGCGGCTGAGGCGGAGGGAGCGGGAGGCGAGGGGGGGAAGGCGGTCGGAGGAGGAAGGAAGCCGAGAGATAATAGTTTGAAGGCCGTGTCAGTGGTAGGCAGGCAGGCATCAGAAAACATCAGGGCAGCGCTGGGAGATAAAAACAGGTATACGGTCCTATCATGTCCTCGGAGCTGCCGCCGCTTTGATATGTTCTAAAACAGCCATTGATGTCTCCTCCTCCTCCTCCTCCTCTCGGTTCTCCCCTGTAACGACGGTACATGACACTCTTTGAATATGAAATCAGGGTTGCTTTGGACCGCGCGCCGCGTCCGTCGCGCTTCAATCCAATTAAATTGCCGCTTTGATTGGAATCGTTTTTGATATATAGCATTAAAGACAAGAAGGATGTTCTCTTTCATCTCCGGCCCTCCCCTCCTTCTTTTTTTCTTAAATAGGAGGTTTGCCCAAAACTTAACAGTCATCTATGGACTGCTCCCCCTTCATGATGGAGGTTCTGGTTCCATTTTCTATATCCACATAACCATTCCGGTGTTTTATAGAAATACGTAATTGCGTAGAGTTAAAGTCTATCGTGTCGAAGGACTCCAGTGTGAAAACAGGAGAATCATATGGTGTCACTGCCTGAGTGGCACCATGAAGAGACTAACCTGCCTCAGCAGTGAGCACGGATCCTGTTTAGGACGGTTTGGCTAAAACCAGGGAGCTTTTAACACAAATTGGACAGCTGAGTCTTTCGGACGTGTGAATGACACCAAACAAGCTGTGGCTGCAATAGTTCACCTCTGTGAATCTCGGGGATGGTCGCGTGGATCAGAGGGCTGGCTGACATCCACAGTCCCTCCACTTGTTTAGAGTGAACTGTCCCTTTAAGGGGTGCTTTTCTCTCTGCCTTTCATAGCCAAAGGGGAAGGAAAAAAAATGAGTGCCGTTTTCTCTCTCGGCTTGCGTTAAGCTGCCGAGCATTGATCTCTCAGGGCCACCACGCTGAGCTCCAGCACGGGTAACAAGTGATTAATCTTTAATTGTAAACAAGATGTCAACTGTTCACAATTAGTCAGCATTGTTGAGAACACACCGCCGAGAGTGTGCTAGCGCGCGCCTGACGCTGGCCACGTGCAGATAGTGCTGAACACGTTCTGGCGCTGAGCTGGTGGCAGCGAAACGCTGACATTTTTGTCTCTGTGATAATCGCTCTCGTGTTGCTGCCAGAGAATATATTGCTTTAAGTGTCGGGGCTCCGGTCACATGCACACACACACACACACACACACACACACACACACACACACACACACACACACAAACACTCACTCATGCACTCATACGAGCGGCGACAAACGTGGAGCTCTTTGCCAGTTTTTTTGATTAATTCATTTGTCCCTTAACTGGAATGCATGGGTAATTCAATTAATTTCATAAAGTGGAACAATAATGGGTCTAATCAAAACAAATGAACACACAGCACTGCAATCGTTGCTGTTTGTTGAAAAGAAAAACACATTCCTCCGATTCCAATTTGGCTGGATTCTCTCCAGTATGCAAGGCTCTGACCTGTTAATCTGTTTCATATAGCAAGAGACATGCCGAGTTAAGATAAGTTTCAGCCCTCTGGCCGCTCTGGTTGGAGCTGCCAGAGCTCCCTCACTCAACCGAGTAGGTACACACTGCACTATAATGGAATTTCAAGGTTTTAGCAGCTTTCTTGTCAGCCTGTGCAAAAGAAAGTTTTCAAGTACTTCCATGAGATGGAAAAGGCTTCAAATTGCGTTTGAGTCACTGCGACGATGAGATAATGGGATATGTCCCAAAGTGTGTGGACCATGGACCCTTTGGCCCATTCTTCCCTGATGGTACTAAAATAAGAAGAGTCCTCCGTCTGAACATGATCATTTTAAATGTAGACTGAGAACTAAGAAGTGCAAAAAGCTTGTCTGTTAGTGCACTCTTTTGCACCTCTGTGTCCAAATTAGCTTAGGAAGCTAAAGCTAAAGCCGGCCCACATCATGTGATCCTCTGCATTTAATTGGCAAGATCAATCGGGTCACCTTGTTTCAGTGGTGTCAGCTCAGCCTGTTTCCTCCTGTAGCCACTCTGTAACCTCTTCCTTGTCTCCCCGTCACATGACACTGGGGCTTATTCAGTGTCTTATTCAGGAAGTGCTGAACTGATGAGATCCACTCTCCCTATTGAATTTTTTCTATGGGTGTGTGTCACATGGACACACACAAATATTGGGTATTGCAGAACCAGATCTAATCTACCTATAGCTGCGTTTCCACTACCCCTAGAACTGTGCAAAACCTAAATATCGCAATAAAAACTGGTAATGGAAATGGCTAAACTTCGAAAAATCTCTCAAATATCACTCAAAGGTTTTTTACGCTCTCATGAGGTTGTTTATCAGACGTATCGATACAGAGGTATATTGAAAAAGGGTAATGGACCTGACTTGACGTACAGGGGTCACGTGACCAGTTCACCTCAAGTGAAAATGGTGCGTTATGTTTGGACGGAGGAGGAGACATAACATTTTTTACAAGTACTCAAAGAGAAAAATATAACAACCATTCTTGACAGCAAACAAATGTAAACAAACATAAGCAAACGTAATTCTCCTAAAATCTCGCGGGATGAGATTTTAGGAGAATTACGGCTTATCTGCTTCTCGCCATTCAATGGAAACACCTGCAAATTAAAATTCTAGAAACATTGCTTTTATCTTGCGAAAAACTGTAATGGAAACGTAGCTTATGACCTGGCCTATTGTCACAAGAGGAATGGCGTCTGATTTTTCCAAGCGTGCATGAAAGAAGCTGGAGAAAACCTGCGGAGACGAAGCTGTGAGGTCATGTTGTGTTGTGTTTTGTGCGGGTGCTACAGCTACACATCCACAGAGGACCTGAAAAACATTAAATCTGAGACACTTAGAGTCTTCACACGGCGCCACAATATGAGGGAAACATTACATGAATGTATCCAAAGCTTCCAGTTTAACATTTCAATTACATTTCTTCCCCTTTCCATATGTATCTCTGCTTAAGGGAAGTTCATATTTAATTGATTCCTTATTTGCCTTCAGACCTTTGATACTCGGCTCCCTGCTGCTGATTTACCTTGTTTTGCTCTGTCGATTGCAAAGCTCAGGCAAGAAAAACAAACAAAAAAAAAACCACACACACAAAAAAAAAAGATTGAGATTTTTCTGTGCACTCGTAAAGCACAGAAGCAGCTGCTCAAGTCTTCACTGCAACGGGTCATAGATGTTCTTCTTTGTTTTGCAGTTTGTGAACTTCTGTTCCTGTATTCCGCCAAGCCTCTCAGGAGGACGAGCGCCTCCGACTGACGTGACTTCTCACACCAAATCATTTTGCGCCAAATGGAGTCATGTCAGCTCGACAGACTTTGAAGATGCTCAGTCGAATTGGTTCAAAGAGTTAAATGTTTCCTCTGAGAGAATACGGAGGGCGCGAGGTTTGCGCGCCGCAGGGAGGCAGGTTAGTCTAAAAAAAAATGGATCCAAACAAATGGAGGAAAATGAATGTGAATGTGTTGTCGGAGGCGTCTTGCATTTAGCTCTGCTGATTGTCGCTGAATCGGGCAAACTGGCCTCCAACAAAGCCGGAGCTGAACACGTAACTGCTTTTATTGTTGACATATTGCCTCTGTATTGACGAGGAGCATATTATGTTGTTGTTATGTGAAGGAAATGTAATGTTAGAAGTGGCTCATAGATGGGAGTCCACTATCCGCAACTCCCCTGCGAAGTAATTGGTCATTTCAGAATGCGATTGAAAAAAAATGTTGCCGCCTGTTAGCAGAACGCAACATCAATACAAAGAAAACGGCAGGATGTTAAAGGTGTGCACCCGCGTATATATATTGCATATTTATCGAATAAAATGCAGCGGAGGAACTATGTTTCTCACTGTGCAGCGGAACTCGGCAGCGTTTGATTGAAAACACAAATTGCGATATTATCAAAACGGAAAATGAATTCTTGGCTGCTTCATTAATGTACCATCCAGTCGGTGCGTTCAAGCAGCAAGAGGAGTCAACCCAACTGGGCAGAGGGGTGGTCTTCATTATAAATGAGCATTTTGTTTTGTTGTTTAGCTGCTTGCCATGTGTACTTTTTGTTGTCGTTCAAAATGCGAGCAGCATGATGAAGAGGACTGTTTAAAAACCAACTACCAGAATGTTTAGTGGTGGTTTCACAGATGAGACACAAATTTCTCTGGCTAATCACCTTGTTGGAGAACATCATTTTATAAAATAAGCGGCGAAACATTGAACAGTAGCAAACCTTCAATCAAAAAAAGGTTTATTTTCTTTGATTGTCTTTATTTATTTATTTAATTAATTAATTAGTTTATGAACATGCTTGAGATCCATCTTGCAGATTGTTGTGTTGCACTACTACAGTATCTGTCTGTAGCTACCTCACACTAGCTATGTTTTACGTGGACACAAATAATCGGAATAAAAGCCCACAGAAATAAAAAAAATGATTCATGTAAACACGTCAGTTGGAAGATTCTGATCCGATCCGGTCCATTTGGAAAGAAATTTCATTCAGAAAGAGAGAAGTGGTTTATGCCGATCATTATTCCGAATGGCGACCACGTCCACACCCACTTGGATCCTGTCTTCCTGGTTGGGGTAAAATTATCGCCACTGTGCATGTGTGCTACGTAATACAGCTTCTTCTTCCAGTACTATTTCCGGAAAATGACCATGACTTGTCTGCTAACCCAAACAGTGTTGCCAGAGGGGGGCGCTCCTGGCTCCTGACGGACCGTAAACATGATAGACACAATGTTTCGCCTCCCCTTTCGAAAGGCTTTATGTGGGCTCTTCACAAGACGTACATCCATTCCTTCTTTCTCTATCACTGCATGCTTCTCCTGCACTCAGGGTCACGGGGTATCGGTAGTGGAGCTGGTGCTCATCCTAACTGGACCAGTCAGCAGTTCATCGCAGGCCAATTTAGTAAGAAAACAAAACAGAAAATGTAGAGTAGTATAGAATAGAATCCCTTTTATAGGCACCTGCACAGATGCAGGAGGAGATGATGCAAACTGCACACAGAAAGGCCTCAGTCCCAGGGATCAAACTTGCAACCTTGTTGCCGATCAACTCCTCTCCAGCTCTGTGACATCACTCCAAGCTGGAGAACACAGTCCTCAACTGCCTTCCGGGATATTTAGACGAGGACATTTTGTGTTTTGTGGGCGAAAAAGCACTTTTGCCAAAGGCAATTTTGACATTGTGTGATTTTTTTTTTTTATTGTTTTCCAGGAAAAGTAAATGCCTCGTTATCACAGTCCTCAACTCCGGCGGTAGTTAAATGCGCAGCTGTCCAAGTCGGGTCAAGATTTATCGTGTTTTAATACTGAAACATCACAGTTTGATTGTATTTACAGCGTTATCTCTGTGAAGTGTCTCTCGCGTGGGGACTTGATGGGCTGCAGCTGCAGCTCCCGCCGCCCGGCTCCCCAGCTGCAGACTCGCATCGACTTGTTTTGCCTCCTCCTTTCCTGTGCTATAGACCCGCTGAGACTCGGGCCATAAGTAAGCCATACAGCACCGCATGTCAACTCACAAGTGACTGCCACAAATATCAGACAGCCCCCCGGATGAGACACTTTATCACATTTCATTGCTTTTCAAATGTCTTCCGAGACAAGGACAATGTGATCTATTATTAATCGTGCCAAAGCCACCTTATCCTTCCACGGGCTGCGGCTAAAAATACGCAAATCACTTAGGACTGTAGAGCGTCGATAATGGACGCTTTGTGCTTTACAGAGCCTGACATTTTATAAGGTGCCAAGAAGTACGCAGTTTAGAATGATCAGAGAAAAGGGTCCATATTATGGAAAAAATCCACTTCAACGATGTTTCCTAACAATTACCCCGTGTCTGTAGAACTGCCAGTGAGGAAGGAAGAAAGAAAAGTACGGCCATGCAGAATTTATGCAATCTCGAATATCCTGAGTTGTTTGTGGAAAAAAGTTTCAAAAGGTTGGCTGCATCAGACAGATACAAAAAAAACCTTTTTTTTTTCATTTTGTTTTATTGCTATCAAAGAAAACAAAGCAAAGCTAAGTTCTTGTACTTGTAGTGGACGTCTGTCAAGGGACTGAAACATCCACACGTGTAAGTGCAGGGGAGCATGTGGGTTAATGCACTAAAAGAAATCACAGCTGGAGACTTTTGACTCCCAATGTTATTTATTGTGAGATGGTCACAAACTTTCTTTCCACATTGTGCCTTTAGTCCATTTGCTTGCTCTACTCTAATCCAACTACTGATTACTCTGTTAAAAAGCAATCTTATTACGTCTTAAACTGCTTTGTTTCATTAGTAATAAATCACTGATTACTTCAGTTTAAAAAGATTAAGTAACAGTTGAGAACGTCTCGTTTTCTGCACATAAAGTACAACGAACCACAATATGATTTAGATGAGATGAACTCAAAATAATGTTTGTATTTCAAGCTATGAAACGCAATTGCTGTTTTTTCTTTTGTCGCCATCGCACATCAATGACGTTACACGGCTGCATCATCAATCTGCGACATTGTTGTTTTTCTAAATTTCAGACATTTGCTGGAATTGTAATCAGACATTTTTAGCTTGCAAATATTTCAGAAAAGTAATGGAATCGCTACTTGATAAAGTAATCATGATGTAATTACAAGTTTGGCCAGAGTAATCCCATTACATTACTCTGTTACTTAAAAAGTAGCTTAATTACAGTAGCGGATTACTTAGTAATAGACTACTCGCCAACACTGTCGGTGAGTGGCAGCAGTCCCAGCGAGGGGTTGGTTCGCCGTTAGTTTCTGCTTTCTTGGAAAGAAGCTAAAACTGAAGCAGGAAGCTGTTTTCTGGAGATCTGGAGATCTGTAGAGGTCTCTGGGTGAATAATTGATCCTTGTGACTCCACTGGATGCTGGTTGAATCACAAAGATGGGCTACAGCGTAGAATAATGGCCCTCTAAAGATAAACTTAAACCAGAATATACTGTTTACCATCCAGACTTCCAGGTTGGATATATTCCACTGTCTCCTTCGCTCTTTTTCACAGTACCACTTGACTCAGAGACGCTAAATCCAGGCACAGCTGGGACCCGCGATCGCCGCATCGAACCCGGCCTTGAACTGCTTGTGTTTTCTGTGCTGTAATTTGAAGCAATTACAGCACCCAGACGGCGGTGGTAGTCTGGGTTACAGGACAAGGTTACCTTGCTGTGTTGCTTATCACGAAGGAGGTGGCCGGCTAGGACAAAGCAATTCAGAATTTTATTATCATTCAAATTAGAACATATAGAGGGGGCTTCTCTCCCGATTGGTGAAATAATGGGAGTCATTTATCTAGGTCTCCCCGACCTTTCATTTCCCATTCATGTCTTATTAGTGAAGCATACATCATCATCCTGCCATAATTAAAAGGAGAAAATCAAATTGATTGCAGGAGGGAAGAGAGGGAAAAATGGTGCATGCAGGTATAAATTGAAAAGAGCAGTGTGTTCTCTGTGGCCTTGTGGCACGATCTAAACAGGCATTTTTTTTCCCCCCCTCTGTTGTTTTTTTTCTTTTTTTCCCGCCTCACAGTCTGGCTTCACGGGCACACAGGAGCCCGGGAGGGACACTAACCACACGTCAAAGGTGTTTATCAGCTCAGGGCTAGCTGCTGCCGTAATCAGAACAAAAGCGTATTAGGGCCCCAGTGATTAATGCACCATGAGACTGAGGGAAAGGTTCCTCATGCATATTAGTCCTCATAATGGCTTTTTATGAAAAACAAAATGAACGTTGCATTAGCCGATGACTGAGATAAGGCAGAGGAAGGAAAAAAAAAGTAGGTGGTTTTCTTTTTTGCTTCCCAAATTGAAGCTTCTTCTTTTAAGCCTCCCTGGACTTTCTGCAGCTCTGTGTGCGAGGCACAGGTAAAATACTTAAAAAGAGTTGGGGTGGAAAAAAAACTTGTTGAAAATAGAAAAAAAAAAAAAAAAATTGGCTAGAAAAGACTTTGACATTGAGACTAAACTGGGGACCCTAATTGGTCCCGTCTACCAGAACCTGCAGAGTAACGCGAGCGCCAGTCTGTCACTCAGCCGCTGCGAGATGTGAATTAAACACCGGCGGGCGCGGTGCGGCGCTGGAGAATGAAAGAGGCTTTTTATCCAGCGGGAAGTCAGAGACAGGAGACATCAGCCTGATTACTCATCAAAACTCAGGCAAATTGAAAATGACAGGATGTTGTTATCGCTCCGCTTGTGTTTACAGATGTCCGCATCCCGTTTGGGCGCCGGCGAATCCAGATCGGGCCTGAAAGGGAACTTGTTAATGACTCAGACGCACGGCGCTTCAATGAGCACAACTGGAGAGCGCGTCTCCTCGCCTCTGGATTGGAGGCTTTCAATTCACCGGGGGTCCACAGCGGAGAAGATAAATGGGGTGAGAGTTACCCTCAAAGTGGCCCTAATGAGAAATCTGCGGGAGATGCTCATACTTTATCCGGCAAAATAGAACAAAACAAGTCTCCCCAAAGCCCTCTTAAATGCTAATTGGATAGTAATGCAATGCCTCAGGCATCTTGTTGTCAGCTCATCTGGCCAGTGATTCGTCTCAATCTGTCACAGTCTCACTTTTTGGCAACCCTCCCGGCGAACTGCTCCACGTGCCGGTGAAAATTCAATTTCATAAAACCGCCCCCTGCACTGCGCGACCACCTATCAACGCTCCTTCTTCCTCCTCATCATCATCCGCATCATCTTCTCCTTCTTCTTCTCCTTCTTCCGCCGAGTCCACTTTTGCAGGGAGTAGGAGGGTGAGGGGGGGGGAAACAAAAATAAGGACAAACTTTGCCAGATCCGTCCTCTCCTTTTCATCTTCATTCCTGCCTCAGAAGTTACAAACCTTCTCTTTGCCACCGCGGCTCCGCCGTCCCGGCGACGTCGCAGCTGGGACGCATTAAATCGCCCCTTTGTCATGTGAAAATGGATTCCCCGAGAAACATAACAAAGTCTTATCTCACTGCCGCACTAATAGAAATGATGGATAACACGGGAGCCAGAGATGACTGGAGACAATTGGATTTCACCCACATTATGTAACTCAAACGGTGTTGGGAGAGCGAGCGGGAGTCTCAGGTTCCCTGCCTGACTTCCCTCCACCCGGCAGGGCCCTTAAAGGGCCACGACAGGAGCCCCCCCCACCCGCCGTCCAAACACAAGCTGCTCTGACGTCGGCGCCGAGTGCAACGCCGCACCCTCCGCCTGCTCCTGTTCAGTCTTCAGGCTGAGACGTCGGTGCTTCTTTAACAGGGAATTATGCCGTTTTCATTTTAATTGGATGTTTATTATTGATGGCACCGGTAAACGGCCTTGATTGTGGATGCAGCACAGCAGCCGCATAAAAACTTAGCATCCTGCTTGTCCTATAGAAGATGCCCTTGAATCTGTGCTCCATCGTTTTGTTTTTTCCTCAAGACTTTACGGCCATGGGAAACGATGCTTGCCGGTGGAAACGTTTTGTGTAGGCTGCTGTACCTCGATAAAAGGCATTGTAATACAATGATATAGTTCAGTCAAACAACAAATGCATGGATTGCTGGGTGTGGCACTCAGTTAAAACATTTATATACATTACAGTGAGAAACTGCAATGTCAATAGTCATGACAATGAAAGAAAAGACATTAAATTCAAAGGGTGTGTCCTTCCTCAGCTTAACGATTTCTAACCTCACCGGCGTAGTTACTTACTTAATATCATAATAAATGTCATGCAACCAAGAGGTAAATATTCTATAAAATGAAATTAAACTACAATAACACAGTGGGGTTTTTTTTGTTGTTGTTGCACATTTTAGATCTGTATTAACAAGGAAAATAGGTGTTCTGGGATAGACAGACACTATTTTGATAAAGCAATTTAAAATAGTACTCTAGCAATATTCCAATATTAACATGTGGCTGTGCTGGTATTGAGATTATTGTCTACACAGATGATTTTTCTCCACTCCTTTCATTACTTCTGCAAAGCTGCAGTCGAGCTGCTCCACCTGTGCAACCTTGTTGCAACTCTTTCAAACTTTTGCATCACCGTGTCCTTCAAGTCTTCCCTTTGCACGGCGCACCAGTCAGACAGTGTAGGAACAAAGCCGTTTTGCTGTAGCTGCCAGCTTCAGTGGCCGCGTGTCACATGACTTGCTGTCAAATCTCAGTTTTCCCACTACGTCGTTTAAATGTCCAGTCACGTTCGCTCCTGGGCTCCAAAAAAAAAAAAAACTTCTCGCACATAATTTAGTCTGAAAAAAAAAGGCCTGATGGAGAACTTCAGAAACACATGACCTGCAGCAAATGAGTGGGACTGCTCTTTTGGATCGTCAGTGTGGACACACAGGGGATGTGCCGACACAAGAAGTGCTCTGATATCTCACATATAAACTGTGTGATTTTTTTTGTTTTTTTTTTGAGGATCGTGCGGCAGCGGAAGCAATGTGGGAATGTTGAGGCAAGTGATGGTGAAAAATAAAAGGCGAGGATGTCGGGCCTTGCATACTTCAGTTGCGGCGAAGGATGGGAATCCAGAGTCGGAGCCTGGAGCTGCGGGAAGTTGACGTGAATATGAAGCAGAATTTGGGATGAAATTTTAAGATCGGGCGCAGATGCTAAGGCTAACTTCCAGTAAGTGCTTTGTGACGGTTCCCACAAAGGAATCAGGTCCGTGTCGGATTTTTGAATCACACATACGTTGGATTGGGCGGAGGAGGGGGCGACACAAGTCTCCAATTCACCGTAGGGCTACATAGACATAGAAAGAAAACAACATTTACACTCACAGTTGCAGCCGTCTCTTGTGCACGTCTCGCTGTGGGAGAAAGTGCACGTAGAGAATCCAGCAGGCGAAGGCAGGAAGTGCCACAAGTCGGGGGATCGAACCCTGTTACGATCCTGTTTTATTGTCACCCACTGTGTTGTTGGCCTGAGCAATATTCAGCGTGCGCACGCACAATATGGCTCTGCCGTCAGGTGATCAATGCCATTCATCCCCGGCTGTCAGTCGTTTTTTTCATACGGCGGCCGCTCCTCGCGTGATCCTGTTGTTATTAAAGTGAATGATGGCTCATATAAATGTGTATGTGAAGGTCAAGGTGCATTAACCTGCAAATCGCAAACAGTACATCACAGCACCGTGCACGGAGAAAGGACGCAGTCAACACACTGACCACAGCGTGGCACGGTTGCAAATATTATTTCAACAAATCAAAGAATCAAATGAAATCATTCAAATGGTTTTTGGACTGGTCGCTGATGCGTTTCGTCAAGGCCAGGATCAATATGGCTTTACTTTTGTTACATGCACAGTCAAAGATGAACACGCAGTCACGCGCTTTGAACTGATTCACTGACTCATTTAAGATCATGTACATCGTCTTTCTTAGCTCATTCCACATCTGAAACCGGCGGCCCAACACTTGCTGCCGCTATTTTTTTTAATTTTTTTTTTTTTTTTGGTTCTTCTCTGTTTTGGGGGGGCGAATAATTACAGCCAACAACAAAGATGAATTTCCTGGATACAAACATACGAGTCGGGTGACGCCGCATCTGATGTTTGGCAGCCAATAAGACTCCCGATTCACTGGTGAGCTTGTACCATTTTCCGAAAACCCGCTGCGAGTGTTTTGCATCAAGGAACAAAGTGGTGGCGGCGGCGGTGGCGGCGGTGTTGTTTTGGAGAAGGAAAAGAATAAACCAGATAAAAACCTTCTGTGAAACATCCCTTTTGCTGATAAAATACGCAGCGTCTCCGCCGAGCGCAGCGCGACACCTTTCACGCTGCAGCCGCCGCCGCCGCCGCAGCCTCGGCCCCCTTTTAAATTCATTTGCCACCTCTGAAGTTCAGCTCCAGACCAGCAGTCCCTCTCAGCGTGGGGCGACGGAGGAGGTTAATTGCCGAATTCTGATTGTCACGCCGTAACAGATGAACGTCGGAAGGGGGAAAGTATGGCGACGCCAGATACGTGACAGATTGTTATCGCGCCTTGCTGGCGGCAATCTGGCGTGGCCGCCGACGTCGACGCCGCCGCCGCCGCCGGGGTGAGAAGGAGTTTAATCACGGAGGTGTGTCGCCGCCTCCGCCGCCGCCACGCAAATCCACATATTACGGATGAGTAGAAAAAAAATAATGGATCGGCTCCCCGCAGCCGAACAAATAAGCGGCAGAGGCGTCGCCGTGGTCGTACATATCAATGAAGTGCATCGTCCTCCACCAGGCATGTTAAATTTAAACCGGCTCCCTCGTCCCGAGGCTGCTGGGATTTAAAGTGCCCACACGAAGACGTGAGTCAGAGAGGGAAGAAAAAAACCCCCCACAACATGCAGTTGCGATGCATCAAAGGTGTGACCTTTTACAATGTTTGATTTTTCAAAAAAAAAAAAAAAAAGACGTTTTGAAGGCATGCCTCTGTTATGTGGCCGTCCTCCACTTATCTCCAGATCCTCCATCACGTCTTCGAGTGTCTGAACTATTTCTGCTGAAACTGAAATAAAAGTTTCCTCGCCTTCTTACGGCTTCAGCCTTGATTTTTTTTTTTTTTTTTAACACTTTGTCTCCTTGCACTGCAGTCACGGCCATTCCCCGACAGTCAGTTGTGCACAAAATTGTTTAGCTTGTGAGGATTACTGCTGCTTGGACCTTTTCCACAAAAATACGCCAGACCTTCAAGTTTAAAGCCTGTTTTTATTGCTTTCTGATTTTTCTTTATCTTTTTCTTTTTTTTTGTGGTGTGAGGTAGGGGATGTGTTGCATTTCAACATTTTATTTTGAAGATTTTACTGCAACAAAACAGCGACCATATGCTGCCATGACTAATGTAAGCAACTAATGATAATTTGCTTTTTTTCTTTCTTTTTTTTTTAACACAGATCGAGTTAATTGACCTTGCAAGATGGATCTTCCTTGCATGGTACCTGTCAGTATCTGCGTGACTCAGCAATGTATTTTTGTCTGAGAGTTGGTCTGCTGGTTGTGGGGGGTGTTTCCTCGGGTTTTGCAACCGCTCGACAACAGCAAGGAGAGGAAAATGATACCCCATCAGCGACGGATTAGACATTATTTTTCGTTGTTGCCGCTGCCTAAGCCCTGTCTAAGCCCTCGTTATGTTTAATGGTGTAAGTTATTGCTTGCCCTGAGCATTGTAACTCACAGGACGCGGAGCACGGTTACATTTATAGACCCTTCAGTCGCTCTGCCAGCCAAGGCCTTGCCTGCTCCTGCGGCTTCTCATCGCGACGCCGCTTTTTTTTTTTTGCAATTTATGTTTACGTTTTCAAAACGCCGACCTCAAAGGTCTGTCTGTCTGTCTGTCTGTCTGTCTGTCTGTCTGTCGCTCGGCTTTCTGCAAACGGTCTTGGCTTTTTTTCTTTTTGCGAGCAAACTCGGTGCATCCAGTGCTGGGAAAACAGGCCAGCGTTGGGGGGTCAGTTCCATTACTGGTTCTAATGTGCTGCTCTAATGATCGCTAACTAATTGATCTTGCACACTAATTGACATTAGGCCCCGAGCACGTTAAGAGCCTTGGGCCGTGGGCGGCACCGTCAAACACAGGTACGGGACTCCGCGAGAATCTGCAGGCTGAGACTCGCTGGACGGCGCCTTCCCACCTCTCTGCGGTTAATTCCGAGCGATTAAATGTGATGTTGGGATGCTTCAGAGCAGAACATTTAACCACATCATCGTTATGGGAAGTGGACGAGGGGCTGTTAGCCTTTTAATGGCGGCTATGAGGCAAGTGGAAGAAATATATATTTTTTTCTTTTCTAATTGAAACGGTTGAATCTGCAGTGCGGAACCTTTATCTCCCTCTAGTGGCAGTTTCAGTAGTTGCGAGGCTAGCATTCAATCATTGACTTGTGGTCATGTTTGGCAGTGCAGAGGCAAAAATAGGGGGTGAAAAAGTGCACCTGTTGCGCACAGTGTGGCACTTGCAAGTAGCAAAATAGTGACACCGCGGTTCTGTTGTGTTGGTTTTTGGTTTTGTTTTGTTTTGTTGTTATATTACAAATTCAAACACTGTAATTTTCAGCTGTTGAGATGTATGTGGAGTCTCTGTGGCTCAGTGGATTCAGCCTGGATAGCCACTGTGATGACCCTTTCTTTTCCTTTTCCTCCGGTTTTGTCCGCCTGAGGACCCCCTGGAGAGTCCTTAACACATCTTTTCCAGCAGGCGGCGGCCCTAGAGAGGACTTCATCACGTTTTATCTTGCAGAGAAGCTTCCAGCAGAGCTTACCGTCTGTGTGTTCCTTGTAGCCGGGCGACGCCCAGTCCATCGGCCAACGCTGACGAGCCATCATACGGCCACTGCTGCGGAAATACTGAGATTTGTAACCGGCTTTCTATAAATGGCATTGTGCACTTGGGAAGAGCTTGCACATTATTAGGTTTCTTAACAGTCCGGCTTCTGAGATGTGGAATCGAGAGGTCTGCAAAAGAGCTGGAAAAGGAAAGACAAAAAAAAAATATTTCAAAAATATTTCACTGCTCATATTTTTTTCCTCATTAGGATCCTGGGGTGGAAATGAACTTGTAGTTTTATAAGCAGTCGAGGGCCAGAATATGAAACAGTCTTTGCGGTCTTGCACCAAGTTCAGCCTCATCCAGCAGCTGTGAAAAAGGAAAGAAAAATATCTTCCTTAGTTTTGGACAGAAATCAGTTTGAAGATTCTGCAGTCCAGCTGTCAGCCGGATGAAAAACACACTTCCTGCCTCTTGCGCGGAATGTAATCATGTAACAAGACAACATCGAAATCGATCTGCTCAGACAAAGTTTAATCGGTGACCCATGTCTTATTCATGCTCTTGTCAGTTTCACCTTGCTGCTTATCACTTTTGGAACTTCCGTCAGTTTTAAACTTGTGACTTGACAGAAACGTCTTAATTATGCTCGCTGGCATACGTCCCAGTGTGCAGTGCATGTGAATGAGCTCTGCAGAGACGATAAAGGCTCAGGGCCGAGAAGGGAAGTCAATCAGTCCGCCTATTTCTGATGAAAATTAGATAAGTAAGTGAGTTGGGGAAGAAAGGCAGGAAGGAAGGAAGAAAAACTCGCATTCATCCTGAAAAGTCCCTCACTGCCAAACGGGAAAGTTTCCGAAAACACTGCAGGGTGAAGCTGTTTGGAGTTGGGGTTTAACCTTGTTTACAAAGTGATTCTCAACAGTGTTCTGTGTAAGTACTGCAGCCGCGTTGCCATCCAACGGAACTTCAGAATGTTTGTGTGTGGAGTGAATTCACTTTGTGTGTAGCGAGAGAGAGAGAGAGAGAGAAAAACAGCCCTGCAGTGTTTTTTCCGTTACTCAACGAGAGATTGGAGCTCCGCCGTGGAGCCAAACCAAGTGAACCTTGGAAGCACTTAAAGGTTTCAGCTCTGGAGGTTTAAACAAACTCATTATCCTGATGGTCCATTTTGGGACTTAGCCCCTGCACACATCGCTGCATCTTCTCTCTCTGCCGACCGTCTGCGTCCACGCTGCCAGGCTTTCGGAGGCTGTGTTTACGTTGACGTGCGCCCCTAATTCGCTTTTTTTTTTTCATAACAAAAAAAACAAACCTTTCCCTTTCAAAAACCGCATTTGTGACATTTCCCAAAAACCCGACGTGCCTTTGTGTGCGGGGCCCTCCGCTGTTTGCCGCGAGCGAAGCAAAGATGCCTGGCGTGACATTCCGCTACCTCAGT
The DNA here is from genome assembly GCF_046127955.1 of Nelusetta ayraudi. Lineage (NCBI taxonomy): Eukaryota > Metazoa > Chordata > Actinopteri > Tetraodontiformes > Monacanthidae > Nelusetta > Nelusetta ayraudi. Next base: position 117,304 of record NW_027466193.1, on the reverse strand, counting down.
TTCCATGGATACCGCCACCGCCGCCGCCTGATTAGACGTGAAGTCATGCACATGCCCCGTGGATTGTGACGGCGTGATGAGCCGGACGACATCTCGCCGACAATGTGCGCTACTTGGGTAAACAACGACGACGACGAGGCACAAAAAAGAAGAAGAAGAAGAAGGAACTTTGCGCCACAGCGCCGCGTATCAGGCTGCGAACATCCCATCGCCTCCTTCGCCCCGCTTTGGCTCCCAGAAACCACCTGGTGCGGCGCCGACAAACGACTGCATTTACACTCTTTTCATCTGGAGGGTTTGGTTGGAGATCAAATGTTTGCTGGGTGTGGGGTGGGGAGGAGGGTACGCGCCATCGATTTCTTTTTTTTCCCCCCTTCTTCAGCACCCCTCGTTGTCTTTACTGTCTGTTTAAATCCTTTATTCGCTTTTTTGCACATCCGCCGCCTCCGATTCCTATTCCCTCCGCTCAGCATGCATGAAGTGAACGGCGCAGGGGAGCACCAGAGATCCATAATCCTCCTACAGGAGGAGCGCAGGGGACGGCTTTAATGATTTAAATCTCGTCAATGAGCACCTTGGCGGACGGCGAAATGAGAAATTTGAAGGACTGCTGGAATCGGCCCAAAACGGGGGAGGCGGGGGGGGGGGGGGACGGGAACGCTCGCTCACCACATCAGCACTCTGCGCTCCGGTCGATGGACATCGACTGCGGCAACCAGGTGCTTACTCATTTTTAATTAGAGATAATCAGACACCTTGTCCATTCTGGTTACAAAAAGGGCAACGCAACCCCCGATCGGCCGGTATCAAAGTTCTCAATGTGACATTCCGACTTTTTCCAATCGCTCTAATTTGACGATCGTCTGGGATATTCTGACTGCCGCGCGTCCCTGCGACGGGGTCGTGCCGTTTTCCCTGCGACTTGATCGTGCTATGACAACAGCGGCGGACTGTTGCGCTGGGTGTGGCAGCGCCGCGTGTCTCGCCGGTGGTGTCTCTGAGTAATGAGGCCCTGTGAAGCCTCGGCTCTCGCCCCTCACTGGGGCCCCTCATACATCATTAATGTTTGCACATCAAACCTGATAATTACCGGGGACATGAATGTCACCTCAGTCGCGCCTCCCCAACAGAGGATGACAGCGCAAGGTCTGTAAGTCTGGCTATGGGTGTGTTGCGTCTCTCTCACAAATGCGCACACACACGCGCGCGCGAACGCTCACTGTGGCTGTTCACACGCTGAGGTTTTTATCCAAGGCAAACCATAGGTGTGTGCACGACATGTAGCGCGCTTGACTCGGGTGGCTTTGTTTCAGCAGAACTGTCAAAACAGACAGTGGGAAGCAAGAAAATGCTAATTGTTCAGACTTTAAATAAAATAAAATGACAATAACAACAATAAACAAAAGCAGGAATCAAAAGTAAGATATGAATTTGAGGATTTTAAATTGCAATTCTTTTTTTTTTTGTTTTGTTTGTATCTTTTGGTGTACGTTGACAGAAGATCCTGTGACCTGCTTTTAAAAGGTCATAAGGTCAATGTGGAAAAATAATTTTAGAAACCAAATTAAGAATAAGTCCCATTGATTTACAAGGTACAACAGTTATTTCTAGGGCCCCAATGGGGAAGTGTGGAGTGTTTTGATCCAGTAAAAAAAATCCACTGGTTTGTTTTACGTTTTCATTTTTTGGGTGGTTGGAAGGATCAGAAAGAAGATAAACATGTTCAATGTGTCCGTTTCAATCCAACGTGGATGGTGACTGCCTGTTGTACTGTATGTCGCCTGCTTAACATGGAGCGTGTCGAGCCAAAAGTGTCTCTCGTTAAGAAGATCGTGTCCTTCCATCACTGATGGTCATACACTGCGTTATTGTCACGCTGAAGATGCAAATGATTGGAATTAGAGACGGCGGACCTATCCCAGACTGGTGGCTCCAACAATCACCAATTAACTATTCAGCTCCTTGGCAACGGACATTCAGGCGTACAGTGGCCCTGCTGTTTGGCCTGCAGTGCGGTTGTTGTTCCAAGATTTGTAAAATAGGCATTGAGGTCGATCAGTGGATTAACGTCAGAAATATATGGACAAATTTCATAGAACCTGGGAACTTCCAAACAGACAAGAATATAGAATATTTAAAAGTTATTGAGGGGGGAAAATGATGTTCCAGAGTCCTCGTTTTTGAAAATTCTGATTTGGAATGGTGGAACCTTGAAGCAGTGCATAAACTTTATTATTATTATTATTATTATTATTGTTATTATTATTATTTTCTCACTTTATTAGGTACGCAGTAGGTGTACCTGAGTCAGTGGGTGGAGAGCGCCCCATTTGTAGAGGCAATTTTCGGCAGCCAAATTAGGAAAAAGAAATGCAGCATTTTGCAACAGATACAGACGACAAAAACTGAAGTATAATAAAGGATATTCTTTGCTTTTCAAAGCACTTTTATGAGCAGTAGAAATTAATTTGTGCGGATTCATTGTTCACAGCTCGCTGCTGCAGCAGAGCTGAAGGCTCTTTGGTGACGTGTATTGCACGTGTATAGCACACACACACACACACACACACACCTGGCAAAGCACTCTTTATTTGACTGAGTACTGAGAAGATAACCTTGATAAGGCAAAAAAAAAAAAAGGAAATTATTATAAACGATTACTGTCGCCATTATTAAAAGTCGTAACAATGGACAATAAAGCTATGTACTTGTGATATTCACTGGACGTAGTGTTCTTTGCATCGGTATGAAAACCTCCATTCTTTACCATTACATTGATAAAATGAAGCGTCGCTCTGTTGATGGAGCTGCAAAACTTCCAGATTGTGTTTTTCTGGTTTGAGTATAACACAAAGCATCGTGCGGGATCACAAGTCAATGGCTGCAAACTTCACCGACGTGATGCATTGTGGGATTTCCACGTGCGTCAGAACCTCTCAGCTGAAAAGTTACAGATAAACGCGCTGCACTTTGGATTGCCGCAGAAATGGGACGCACTTGTGCGCCGACACCCACGGGCGAGCATGCCAAGTGCTACTAGTGTGTGAGTGCGATACAAGTGTGCGTAATGAGCCGTTGCCCCCCCCCCCCCCCAAAAAAAAGCTGTCTGATTGTCACGGAAGGTTAAGTAAAGTCAGGTTAGTGGGAAACTGCGCAACAGCGTGCGTTCATTAGACATTCTGTGGGGTTTTCGCTGGAGCTAGTTCTGTTTCTTATGGGGTGAAGGAGAGAGAAGCGAGTCCTTATTAAAGGCTGAGAATACACAGCAGCAATCTGCATGTTGAGCTCACAGTACCAGGGGACGTCGAACGGCGGCTGACTGCTCGGACTGCAGATTGGCTGGCAGGCGGCGGAATTTGAATTACGCTCGCTGGCCCGCTGCACTCCTCAGGTCCGGCTTGCCAGCAACCGGCTACCTGATGGAAAGGTTGTTGACTAATTCATTCAAGACATGTTATCCTACAGACCTGGGCTGTAACCAGTGCTTATTTGACTTCCTGTTGGCTCTCTGTAGTCCCCCACCAGTCTGTCCAGTCCGACCCTCGGCACCAACGACCATGTTCGCCACGTTCAAAGTCACTTCACTCTCCTCTTTCTATCCCCCATTCCGGCGCTCGCTTTGAACCCCTTGAACAGTCGAACAAAGCGAATCCTTTCATCAGTTCCCTTCACTGAACTGATTCACAAGTTCGGTTTGGCCCAGGCTTTCACGTCAGAGGCCTTTCCTCGCACAGTATTTGCATTTATCTGGCCCCTGGTGGGGACTAGAACATTGGGCAGCGCCCCCTTGAGGCTCTGCGGACGCTTGAGGTTTGATTGCGATCTGATAACGACGGAATTTACACACTTTTGTGTTTCCGATCTTTGCCACCAAAATGGGGTCACTTGCACCTCTCGCAGTGTAAACGCAGGATTAAAACACAATCAAGCTGGAGTCATTTTCCTCGCTGCTTGAGCGCTGGAATGCTGCCAGACGAGAAGCCCAAGACACCAATATGTTCACGCACGCAAAGTACACAAGGAGCGAGAAAAGAAGATTAAATTGGTTCTGATGTCGAACATAATAGGAAGGGCAGGAACAACAAACTGCGGGTGAAGAACAAAAAAACAAAAAACTGAAAAGCACTTAAAATCTGTTTTTTTACCCCCACTAAAACGGACAATTTGAATAGAAGCACCTTAAACCTCCAGCGTGTTTTGGCATTGGGCGAATGAGACTTTATTCCCGCTGTCAAATTACCCATATTGACTGAACAGATGTTTTGCCCACACTTTGGATTTGTCATCGCTGTTTCCTTCCCCGCCGTCTCTATCCTCCATCTCCGACACACACACACACACACACACACACACACACGTGCACACACGTGCCCGGGAAACGCAGACACACTCGGCCCAAAACCCTCATTGTGCCAATTACTCTGACCTTCCCAAATGCAAAGACCGTCCAAAAGCCTCTCAGCGCGCAGTGAGTGCTGCACCCCCTCAAATCTCCGGAGAGGTGTTCAGCCCCCCCACCCCCCCACCGCTCCTCTCACCCCGCTGATGGGGGCGAGTTTTGCTTCAAATGAGCCTGTTTTGCCTCGACACGTTTTTTTTTTCCTTGCTGCATATCTTCCAGCGCTGTGGGTTTTATTGATCGCCGTCCTCCCAGGAGTGCTGCTCGGCTGCCTGGACCGGGGGGGCCACTCGGCGGCAGCTGGTTGGACTGCTGATGGTTGTTAGCCCTGCTGGCTGCTCTGCTCGGGGCTTTGAGTGGTGCCAGGCTCAGCAGTTAGCCCGCTCCCCTACAGCTCTCGTCTGAGGACGCTTGTTAGGGAAGCAGCCGAAAATAGAGGAGGAGAAGGAAGGAAGGAGGGCGGTGGGGAAAAAAAATCCTCCAGCCTTGCTGCACCACTTCCCTTGCCTGCGTACACAGCTGACTGATTTAGCCGACTGTCTGGCGGAGGGTAACCTGGTATCCGGAGTGTTGGTTCACCTGTCTTCTGTCTGTCTGTCTGTCTGTCTGTCTATGTGTGTGTGTGTGGGTGCTAAATTGGGGGCTCATCTCTCCGCCTCATCCTAAAAAACAAGACTCCTCCGTGTTGTTTACCCCGCACATGTTTTGATTAGCGCCGGCCGACCAGGACCCCCCGCAGGACGGGTGACCATCGGGGAGCTAGAGAGGAAGTCGGGGCGTAGCGCCGCCTCGCTGCCTCGAAACCAAGGAGCGGGCCGCCTGGAAGCTCCGCGCTCATGCATTTGTTATTAGTTTTTCCTTTTCCTGGATGAGGGCCAGCGTGGTTTGTATTCACTTAATTCGTCCCTGCGCTTCGCGCTCCGCGTCTTCTGCGTGCCGGACATGTTTATCCAGCACATCTGGCCGCAAAAGAGTGTGCTGCAAGAGTTCCACCTCGGCGAGCGGCTAACACGGTTTTCACGTCACATTTCAGAGCATCTTGTTATGTAGTCAGTGAAGATAAAAAAAAAAAAAGCTGGTGTCAATCTTACACAGGCTTTTTGACACAATGTGTGTTTTATGCACATATTTAATGTGTGTGTGTATGTATATATATATATATATATATATATATATATATATATATATATATATGTATATACATATATATGTGTGTGTGTGTGTATATATATATATATATATATATATATATACACATATATACATTCATACATATGTACATATGTTTGTATAAGGTTTGAATTTTTAAATAGCTACTATTTGCAAATTGTTTTGCATTCTTTGTGGGAGGAGTTTGTGCCCAGTCCTGCAACCCGCCACCAGGGGGAGATGGATCTCGTGCACGTTGCCTTGCGACCCTTTCACCTTCAACTCCCACACAACCCACACACAATTTGCCCCGTGCGCTCCCCTGACGTGCTCGCCGGCGCTCCAGTCAGACCCCGCGCTCCCACAAGGCAACTCCGCAGCCTCCAGGAGGCGCCGCTTCTGCTCCGATAAGCGCCAGCCTCTATTTTCAGCCATGTTGCTCCCAGTGTGCGACAACCCGCACGGACCAGATAATCTCAAACAGGAAATTAAACGCAAGTGCCGTCCTTTTTGTGTATCAGAATGCAGCACAAAGTTGACGCTTCCGGTTGCAAATACAGATATTCACAAGGTTTCAACCCACATTGTTCACAAGGGGCCTCGGAGCCATTCACTGTTCAGCTATGAAGACATCACTGAACCGTGCTGTGAGCATTGGTGTCATTGTTTGACACCATGATGACACCAAACAAAGGGGTCACATGACATGTGATGAGACGTAATAGCTTTTGCTTCATTAAGCTGCTTGTGATATTACCATTGCATGCTTCCACTTTCATGCCCTTTAATGTCATTTTAGACAGAAAATAACGGGAAAAACGTGCATCAGTTTCTTCTTTAACAGTTTAATATTGTGGTTGGCCACCAGGTAAACGCATGCCCTTTTCTTGGAGGGTTTTAGTAGAACAAGCCCTTTAAACTAATTATAATAAACAAATTAAATTGGTGAATTTGATTGCGGTGCGGTTCCCCTTCGAGCCGTGTGCTTCATTAAACTACAGCTGTTATTAAACTGGCCAATAAAATCGAGGCTCCCCTGCACCGATATTTATCCCAGAGCGACACTCCCTGACTCAGATCTGCAAAACTTGAAGGGTCGGACTTTGTGTGTCGAGGACGATCACACCGAGACAACAAAGCAGAACCTCGTGCTCATTCAACTGCCTTGGACACACACGCACGCGGACGCACAGATGAAGAGGCTATCAGGCTAGAAATTCTTCCATTCATTTCACTGTGCTAAAAATCAGAGTCAAATGCAAAGTCTGTGTTTGATCGTGCTTCCCAGAGCATCGCTCTTTCCGGAAGACGACTCCTGATTTTTCTTGCATGCAAAATAATAATAAAAAAAACCCAACAACAACGAGGTTGTTGTTGTTGTTGCTGTCTAAATGTATTATTCTTTTCCACTGCTTTGCCAAGGCTTTTCCCACCAACAGCGTTTTCAAAGCAGAGCCACCGCATCATCTACTGCCTCGGTTGTGCGCCGTCAGTGTTGACAGGCAGTGATTGTAAAAATAACACACAGTGATCTGTGAGGGGATGAAGGCTTATCGGAAGCGATGAGCGACACAGAGGGTGGAGAACAGTGACACCTGCCTGGCCATTTTATTTTTTTTAGGCGCGCACACACACACACACACACACACTATGAACTTTTGTTGAAAAAATCCCATTACCTAACCTTTCAGTCATTGTTGCAGGAACATACTCTTCATTCACTGTTTTCCCTCTGATCTAAAGGCTCTGCAGTGCTTAACGCATTTGCATGTATTTCAAATGTGAGCTCATATAGCGAGGTTGTGATCTGAGGTGGATGGTATCCCCATGGAAACTGGGTTTGTTGTGATGAAGGAGAGTTAGACGTGTGACAGGGTTCGTGCGGGAAAAAAGGGGGCTTTTACTGCCTTTTTACGGAGAGGATGATGTGTCACTTCGTACTGGAATAGGATGCTGAAAATCAGCTTTGTCATTTATTAAAATTGGTGCCTCAAAATGAAATTCAAACTTTTGCATGTGTGTGTGACCTGAAGCGCGCCAAGTCTGCTTCCTGTGCAAAGTTGGGTTTTTTACCGACAAACCGCTCCGACGGCTCTGACGGTTGTTGTTCTGCAACTTTCTCTCCGGGAGGGGAGTGTTTGGGGAATTTATGATGACCACATCAGTACTTGAGCATTCACACGGCAGCGTCGTCGGCTCCTGTTTCCCGTCTCAAGTAATCTGCAGGATTTTCGTGTCAAGCTCCGGGAGGGAGGAAGAGGAAGAGGCTGGACTCCAACCCCTCCTCCCCTCCACCCTACTGCGGTTGTTGTTTTTAATCGTTGTCATTGTAGTTTCCCTGATCTATGCTAACAAGCTGTTATAAGAGTGCTACTACTTTCTTGAGTGTTTGCAAGGCGGGTGAGGGGTTTAAAGCTGTGACATCAGCGTTTCCGAAAGAGATCGGTTCACACGAGCCGAAAGGGCGACATTTTAAAACTCATTCAACGTGCGGCTTCAATTAAAACGGCAACTTCTTGTAAACGCAAGGCCAAACCAACTAGTTTAGCGTTTTCACGAAGTCTGATTACGTTCCCAGACTCGCAGTATAATACTAGTATACCAACTGAAATACTAATCAAATTTCACCATGCGGACCAAAGATTATTAACTCGAGGGCCTTTAGATTGACATGTGTTTTACAGTAACATGGATGCGAGCTATGACAGTCTACATAACAACACATGTACACACGCACAAAAAGATGAATCTTTTCTTTCAGTATTAGATAGGGTGACCTTAAAGACCTTTCAGCAACCATTAGTGACAATAATATATCTAAATATTTTTTTCAGCTCTATGAAACGATATCAGACCCCTTTAAATGTTACCTCAAGGCTTTCAGGGCGTCTCTTGGGTTAATGGGGGGGGGGGGGAGGGGGGATAAAAAAATTGGAAAACAGACTTTTGTACAGGCAGCCGCCACAGTCGTCGGCAGCCAATCGGCAGAGTGACGAGGCAAAGCTCGGGAACAGAGAGGCCAGAGCACCAGCGTCTATAAAAAGCAGCTGTTTGCTTTGCTCTCAGTGCAGGTTCGACGGTCGCAGCTTTAGACCTTGTTTTTTTTAATAGCTTTTGAGGGCTGTTGAGCCTCGACTGTCTATACAAAGTGTCCAGGGTCGGATTGGTTGGTCATTGTTTTACCCCCTCCGAGCTGGCAGCAGCAGCAGCAGTAGCAATAGCAGCGGTTCACTTGTGAGAGTGCTGAGTCGACATCCGTTTGAATGGAGACGAAGAGGAATGAGAGTGTTGCCAGATGAAAAATTCTAAAAATGTTTTTCAAAAAAAATTATCTGAGGAGAGGGAAAAAGAATCGTCGTACTTGCTTCGATCCCGAGAGAGAAAAACCCTCCGACAGGCGCCGCTTTGCCTTCCGCCTTCTGTGTTGAATTGTTTACTTAAAAACTGCGAATAGACGAGCGAGCGCAACACTTTTCAAGGTAGTTCTCTCTCATTTTTTAGAAGCGTGACCCAGTTGGCGACGACTTGTGTATGAATCCATTTGCATTAAAAGCAGCCAGGGCGACTAAGTGGAATGTTTCTCAGATCGTTTTCTTCACATGTCGGTTTGAAAAAGTGCCCGAAGCAAATCACTGTGATGGGAGGCCCTTTAAAAACAAACAAAAAACCAAACAAAACTGAGTGACTCGGCAAATTATTCAAAACAGATCAATCGGATGTTTCTTTTCCTTGCAGTGGGATATGATGGGTGTAGCTGAGATGCTCTGCAGTATTTAACTGAAAAACAAAACAGCCCTTTATTGGTTTTTAGGTTTAATGGGTAAACGCTGTCCAGCTCTGCCTGAACTGAGGCCACTGTTGTTTGTTGTACCAGCAGGTAGCAGCTTCCTGTTCTGTCGCCGATAAACTCTGCAGCTGTCACCATCGCTCTGTTCTCCACTGCGATACGTTTAATGGCTGAAAAACAGTTCGGCTGGGAGCTTGTCAGGAGGATTTTCACTCAGAGGTTCCCGCTGCCTCTCGAGGCTACGTTAAAAATGCACCGCTGCTGAAATCGTCCCCTTCGGGCCTTTTGTCGCCATTGATTGCAACGCGATCGCTGCATCTGTGGTAAAAGTGGACGGAGCGGGGCTGCGATGTTGCGGCGACGGCTGAAGTGTCAGCAACGTGTCGGAAAGAAAGAAAGAAACCAAGCTGAGCGCCAGCAACATTTCTTCAGTTGAACCAAATAAACTGTACATGTATCACCTCAACCGATTCCTGTCTATAGCTTAATATCCGTACATTAATCAGGTTCTGCTTTGCTCCCACCTTATTTTACTGTTACAAGCAGTAACCGTAGCTGCAACTTTACTCCGACCAGGAAGACGCGATCACACGAGAGGAATGCGTGTGGAATAATGATTAGCATAACCCCGTTGTGTGTCACAGTCTGGCTGGCGCGTGACTGCAATGTCCAGCTCGCCATACTGGTCTTCACAACTCAACACACCTCTTCTAGTTCCAAAGAGCCAGAGCTCGCCGTCAGCACTACCGTTGTCTTGTTCGTACTTTGAAAGGAATTGTCTATTTTTTTCATATTGTTGCAGCAGCACTGGGCATCTGGTGCGTATAAAAGGCTTATATATATTTAACTGCTGAGTGGGCAATTAATGCAAATCCACACATGACTAAACGTGTAATGAAGTCTCAATTAGCGCACGCTTAAGTAAGTCATTAAGTGTGACGACCACATCACGCTCCGGCCCAATCCCATTTGAAGCTTCCGGAAATCCTATTTCCACCTTCATCTGGTCACTGACGAGAGGAAAACCAATCTGAATTTATTTTTCCTTCCTTCTGAGGCTCAACCACAACATACACGTTTTATTGTCCGGGACTTTTTTTTTTGCGGAGGTGAAGGATGCTGTGACATTCTGCGGGAAAAGCAATGCAGCAGCCACAATTCTGGGTTTAAAGTGATGGATTTATCAAACATAACATCCGTCCATCCATCCATCCATCCATCCGTCCGTCCGTTCGCTCATCCATCCATCCATCCATCCATCCATCCTCCTGCATTCATAGTTCAGCCAATCCCAGTTGTCCTGAGGTGATGGTCAAGCCACCAGTTTAATGCACACACTTAGAGAAAATCAACCATTCACACTCGCACACACGGCCAGTGTATAGTTGCCAAGTAGATGAATGTGTATACGTCGTTGGGAGAAAGCCAGAGTCGGAGTCAGTCAGAAATCAAACCTGCAACCTTGGTGTGAGGTGACAGCATGATGGCAAAATGATATTTAACTCATTTCGCACTCACTGATTCGAGGGCTTTCAAGGCCGACTGGAAACCCCAGAATGAATGCAGGTGTCATGTGTACAAATAGATTAAAAATAATGATAATGTAAGGAAAAACAGATTGTGTCTCCATGCTGCTTGTGTTTTAGCCAAAACACTCTAGAGTAAGAAAACTAAACAGCTGCTAACGTTGTTGCACTCCTAGAAGTTGCTGTTTGTTCATTAGAAAATGTCTCCAATAATTTCAATGCAACAAGCGCTGAGTAGTAAATGAGTCAAAGGCCATTTTTAGGTTAACTATTCTTTTAAACCCAACATGTGATAATGTGTTAATTTGATACATCACCCATTTTTGAACTCCACTTGTACACTTTGACTTACATCCAGCTGTAAATTGGAAGCAGCTTTATTTATACACTTTGTATTTACTGCCAGAGTTATTTTTTACCACTCCTCCTGAGCTTAAATAAAATATGATTTACTGCCAACATTTACAGCCGTTGAAAATGCTGGAGTGGGATCACGGCGAAATAAGTCAGTAAATAAATAAATAAAACGAAAAACAAAATCTGTTGACAAACTCTGCAGTTTCTGCCGGCGGAGAATCATTGTTCTAAACGTTAAGAATGTGTATTAAAGCCCTAAATCTTGACTGTCAGAAGGTTCTGATTCATCTTCGGAGACGAGCCCCTCAAATGTCTAACTTTTCTCACACCTCATCTGTAGAATATTCTGTAGCTCGACAGTAATCACGGTCATCCACTCCGAGTTGAAGCTCAAAGGGGCAATAAAAGTCAAACAAGTGTCTTGTCACACTCTGGTCAGCGATAGTCTGCGTTTGAAGCATTGCGTCGTGCAACACGTACCTGCGTCTGGAGGAACTTTCCACGACGACCAGACCTCACCTTTTATTCTCGTCTTTAACGAGGTGAAATATACACCTGATCCAAACAGGAAGAGACATTTTTTTTTCTTCTGAAGCACCCTATAACATCTGTTCCGTTCACTTATTCACGAGGGGGACCAGCTTGTGCCGTTTTATTAGCCGCAGTGAGGCGGCGGCGGTGGTGTGAGAGGAGACTGACGCAGCTCCCCATCAACACTCTACCTGCTCCCGAGAAAAGGAGTGAAATTAATTAAATACTGTGATGAGACAAAGACTTGGGACATAAAAGGCTGCTGTTAGCATTTTTCTAGCCCATTGATTCCTTGTTACCAGTGCACATTATGGCCCCCCGAACCCTCATAAATCAACTCATATCCCATTGTCCTCTCTCAGACGGCTACCCTCACCGTTGGCTCCTACACGGCCGAGGTGACAATAATCTATTGTTTCGGTTTAAAGCTCAGCGCTGCGGCCCAGACCCGTGGCCGCAGGGGCCAGCAGGATGTATGTGCTGTCTGCAGGGCGCAGGCAGAACGCTGAGCAGCGGCTGACACGCTGGGTGAGGCGGCTCGAGCTCTGCAGCGGTTGCGGCGCAGCGTTTGTCGGAGACGAGGCAAAATGAAAAAAAACAACGAAAAAAAAAGAAGAAAAAAAGTCCTGATGTGCTGCTGATGGAGAAAAATCGATGGGTTATTTCTCTGCTAAATTCATTTGCTGCTAATTGTTACTCCTCGCTGCGCTTTTCTTGGGGTTGTGGGAGTGTGGAGCCGATTGATTGCTAAACATAAACTTTTGCACGCATTGCTTTTCTGTCAGCTGCGCTTTTTGCTCCGACTTGAAAGACTGCAGCCTCCGTCCAACCCCCGTCCGACAGCATTCTGCCCCCTCCTGGTTGCGGCTGCTGTCTCTCTCTCTAGCTCAGAAAGTTTTAAGACCGCCAACTCGGTTGCCAGAGTTGTAGTCGCCTGGTCGTAACATTTACTTCGATGTTTTCAAACGAAAACATTTGATTTCTGTTCTTACGACTTTTCAGGAAATTACAGCTAAAATACGCAGTTCTGGATATCTGCCCTCTTTGACGTGATAAAGGGCATTGATTCTGCTCCCAGGTCAGTAACAAAACCTCAAACCCTGGATTCCTCTCTTTGATACGACTTCATTTTTATCGCTGCAAGATTTTGGAGAAAATATAATTGATCTTGCTGCAGTCAACATCCTGGACCGTGCTACTAAACAAAACAAAAATCTGAATCTAAAAAGTGGGTGTGGTCCTGTACCTGGGTCAATATTCTTTGGGTTGACCCCTTCTGTGGTCACCACAGCCAATCATCTGCTTCCATCCGTCCTCTGCATCCTCTTCTCTCACAACAACTGACTGCACGTCTCTTTTTCATCACATCCATAAATCTCCTCTTTGCTCTTCCTCCTGCCTGCCAGTTCCAACCTGCGTCCTCATGCCCAGATAGTCACTGTCCCTTGTGTCTAAACATCTCGTTCTGGCCTCTCTGGCTTCATCACCAAAACATCAAACACGCTCTGATGTACTCAGACCTGATCCTGTCCATCCTGTTCGAGAAGAGAAGAGAAGAGAGAAGAGAAGCTCGACATTTTAATGTCTGCTGCACCGTCTTTGTTCTCTAAGCCAGACAACATCTCTGCTCTCACCACCTTTCCTTTCATTCCAGTTTATAGTCTTTGACAGAAGGCAGCTGGTGTTTAAATTGCAGGTTAAGTTGGATGTGTGTGTTTTTTTTTTTTTTTTAAATAAATAAACATATTGTATTGAATTTCATTTCAGCAATACGCGAGTGGAGATGGCATTGTTTCAGGCATGGCCTCCTTCACCTCCTCCACTTCCTGGTTCAGTATTTCTATTCCTTTATTTTGAAGCCCCCGTAAAAAACAAAACAAAAAAATGCTGCGTCAAAAGGGTCGACAACTCTTGAATCTAGCAAACCCTCCAAACACTCGTCATGCTATTACAATTCCTACAATGTCTCTTTGTGACCAGATATTTTCTGTATCCTGTATCAGAAGGTTAAAAACATTTCAACAGCCAAAAAAAAGAGAGAGAGAGAGAAACAAGGGGTTCGCCGGCGTTGCAGATTGTGTGCAGAAAAGCAGAGAAACGAAGGAGCACAAAGCTGGATTTGTGCGCCAGGGCTGTTTGCAGCTGGCTAATAATCAGACGGCACATCGATCCTGACTGGTCGGCGGACTGACGCAGAGCCAACCAGTGGAGCGGCTAGTTAAACAACAGAGCCGAGCTGGAGATCAGGGGGATCTGCACAGCCGTGCACTGCGACCTGTCTTCCCGTGTAATGAAGACATACAGCACACATTGTTTTTCCGAGCACTGATATAGTTTTCAAATAGCGCGTAGGTGTCAGCGTTCTTAAAAATAAATAAATAAATAAAAATACAACATTTTTTGAAGAAGCCACAGTGCTCGTTGGCTGAACCCAGCTCGTTAAGAACCACATCAAACTTCTGCTCCGGCACGGCTGGAGAGCAGTGGGGAGCCACTCTGGTCTGGTCTGAATGTTAATTCTTCATCAGTTGACCCAATCTGAGTCTGATAATTCTTTAATCAGACATTCAGCAGCCCTAAATCCCAGCCGGAGGGCTGGAATGTGTCCCTGAAGGGCCTGAGACACATATTCAAGGTTGTTCAGAGACAGGACATGCAGTTTCTGCTACTTCTGGCCATTACGCACCCATTTGCAATGTATAAGTGATGACCCGAGACGCAGAGCCAGATGGCCGAGCGCCTCGGTGACGTTCAGCATAAAATAAAGCTCCTCTTCGCCGGAATCAAACACTTAATTGTACATTTCGACGCAGTGCTCCGAATTCACCCGTCAACTGCAGACTTGCGTCACTTTCCCGCCTCCGTCAGCGGCTCGGCCCGCCGTCCGACGTCTTGATGACAGCAATATCTTCTGGGGTCCTTGACTCACAAAAGGTGTGACAGCCCGGAGACACTGGTGTGGGGAGCGGCGGCAGAGTGCTGAGAGGTCAGCGTGGGTGAGCAGTAGCCTGACAGCCGCCTGTGGGCACAGCTGTAAGCGCTCCTGTAAAGGTCACCCAGGCCTGACCGTGCACCCCATCAACCCTCATCATATCACAAGCTGACATGTGATCTTGGCCCGACTTTTTTTTATCCCCCCGCTACTCTTTGCAGGAAGCTAAAAAGTTATTACCCAGACGCGTGGGAATTCATTTCTCCCATGGCTGTCCTATAGAGGGCCGATCAAAGCGGGTGATACTCAGCGAATTTCACCCGAGGAGAAACAAATTTGCAATTTCGCAACCACGAAGTGACCTTCTCGGGCGTCTTGTTTATGGTGTCAGCCGCCTGGCTGCGCAGTCATGCTATTGCAAGCAAATCTCCTCCTCCTACCTGCCTTCGGAGCCTTTGCCTCCTTTCTGTTCCTGTAAGCTGCTGCATAGACAAAATGTCTAAATGGTATTTAACCGGAATACAAAGCAATATAAATGAAAGACCAGGAGGGAGAATGTTCAAAAAAAGTGAGTTTGTCCTTATAGTAGCCATAACCTTGTTTGCTCACTGGAGGTGCAGTGCTGGTTACAGTGGAGGCCACTGAGGAGGTGCAGGCAGTCAGTTTGTTGTGAAAACAAAGAAGCTAAAGACTAGCAGTCAGCTGACAGTCCCAGATGATGTCACCCTTCTTCTTCAAAAGAAATAATAATAAAAAAAAAAACCTGTAGCAAATCAAACCTCAATGCAGACAAAACGCTTTCAGCACCGCTCTGAGGATCTTTTTATTCTATTAAATGAAAATAATTGAATTTGCAGATTGATTAATTAATCTTATCGCTCTTTTGGTAAATTGTGAAACATCAGTTCCCCAAAGTTAATTTGCTTCATACGGAAAACAAATGTGCGGCAGGGCCACTGGGGGAAGTGATTAGTTTGAGGGGAAACTTAATTTGTCATAAAATGGAACCTTTAGGCGTGATGAGTACACACTCACTTGCCCGGTCACTTTATCAGGTACCCGCTACTAGAAAAAAAAGGACGTGACTTATTTGGTTTTTTTTTCTAAAAGTGTTCCTGGCATGCAGTTTACCTGGGGACATTGTACACCTTGTTGTTGCACACTAGATCGTATTATTAGGAGCAGTGTGTGTTCCTCAATCTGCAGCATGTGCCATCTGCTAGAAAAACAAAACAAAAAACAGAAACATTACAGGAACCACAATGTGAGGAGAAGTACTCGTGTATTGATTTGGTGTTTTGCGTGTATGGAAAATTCCAAAATGTAAAGACTACTGTGGAGCAGTGACTGACAAATATAACCGCTATATGGATGAGGCACAGCATCATGAACAGGAAGTCAATATGTAGGCACCGAACCTCATGGCGTACCGTGCTGACGTGAGACTGACCTTAAACAAAGGAATATCATTTCAGGTCAGGCGAATATGACGTTCCTTCAGGCTGGAATGAAATCACACATGCCACGCCGCAGGTCGCTGTGAATGAAATTACAAAGCAGCAGTCAATGAATCCATTAAATATGTCCACAATCTGGCCAATAACTCATCACAGTAATTAGAGAATTTAATGCCCAATTCAGATGCAATTTCAAGTTGCTGAACGGCAGTGGGTGTATTATTTTAATCCTTAGATATACAGCTGTCTGAGCGAGGGTTTATTACTGCCGCGCTAGATCTGTGTGGGATTCATATACACTTAAAGGTCACACGGATAGGGAAAAAAGTTGAAAAAGTTAGTTTCAGTTTTGGTGATTTTATGTAAGAAGTTTCTTGGAGCTCTGCATGCTTACTATTAGTTTTAGTATCATAGATCCAGTCCTTTAAAAAAAAAAAGGCAAAATGAAAGTGGATGCATTTTTAATTAATCTCATGCGTTGGATAAAATGCAATTAAACAGTTTTGAAGTCCCATTTTAGCAATTGCCCTTTTTCCTCATTTCCTTTCTATCGATCCGAGGAGGCTTTGGACGGTTTCCGTGGGTATAGATGGCGTGATTTGTCACTACATTAAAAGGTAATGGCACCATCTGTTACTACTCTGGCATGAAAGGAGCGGGAGGGAAAAAAAAGACGAAGAGATCTTGGTGCCGAAGCCGTTTTCCAGCAACCTTGATGACTGGTGCCCGCTGGAGCAGCCGCAGAGAGCCGTCGTGAAGAGGGGACAAAAGGTTAAGCACACAGATGATGCGCTCGCCGTGGCAGCGAGTCATCATCTGTCGCTGCTTGGCTCTTCCTGCCTTGTTTATTTTTGTTCTGAGGCCCCTTTGGTTGGGTTTTTCATTGCGGGTCTCGGCTCTCTGTGATGCTGGTCACCGGCTGGACCAAGATCATCGCGGGCCAAGGACGCGACCTCCCACAAACCAGCCCACCAACCCTGTCAGCACTAATGCATTCAGGCCAGAGTCTGCATGCTTTTTTTTTTTTTCTTTCTTGCGGGCTCCTGTTGGGCTGCAGCGTCAGCAGATTGTAATCGAATCCAATCTGGTCTTAAAAGATGATTCTTGACACCTGAGTCCATCAAGAGAAAAAAGGGAAAGTTAGTGTGTGACGGGATTTTGGACGAGTCTTTGATAAACTTCCAGCCTCCCTGCGCACAACCCACGAGGGCCACTTTATTAGGTACAGTGTTCAGCTGCCCAGTGTGTGGTGAGGATGACTCGCTTTAATCCAGAGCCAGCATCAGAATGGAGGAAGAACTGAGATTTAAGTGACTCTGAACGTGTCTTGGCTGCAGGTCTGACTTGCTTGATGAATTTCAACACTGCCTTATCGTTTTATGACACCATGCTGTCTTATTGTCCAATGCAAATGCAATGATCAGCCAGCACATGTGGCCACACTGACACGATTCCAACCACTGAACCGTTTCAGCTTCATATTCATTCAGCGATTGAGAGAGAATCGGTTTCCTCCAGCAGTACTGTCGACCTATTGGGGTTTCCGTGCAGAGCAAGTTTTACAGGGAGGAGGGAAAAAAAATATCCCAAGAGTATCTGTTGCGTGGAAGAAAATGTCTTGTTGATGCCGGGGGTCAGAGGTCAGAAGGGGTCAGACTGCTGGGAGACGCACAGAAAGGCAACACTGACTCAAATAACAAGCGGTTACAGAATCGCACCTCTGAACGCACCGCACGTCCTGCCTAGAGGCAGCGTTTGTACACAAATATATATATATATATACAGTATGTGTAGCTATGTATGCAATCTGGCCACTTTCATATGGTGGCTGGTACTTGAAAGATATACCTAATAAAGTGGCCAGTGAGTTGAAATCTTGGTATGGATGGCACGGCTCAGTCAAGCACCGGAATGGAGAAGGGAGGGGTGGTGGAAGGGGAGGGGTGGTGGTGGGGGAAGAGAGGGGTGGGGTGGGGGGGTTCTTTTGATCCGCTGCACAGCAGCGGAAGCATCCGGAGTCTGAAATGTTGATTTCCCACTTTGGCTGGATGTGAGTGAAACAAGCCAACATACAGCACTCCTCCATTATGGAGTGCACAACACGACTCCCGGGGAGGCTTGGCACCTGATTTGGCAACCTCGATACATGTTTCCGCTCCCATATTGAGTTCTCATTGCAAAAAAACACAACAAAAAAAACACACACACAAAAAAAACTTTGAGGAGACGCGGTCGCAAAAAAAAAAAAAAGCCTCGGCCTGCCGCTCAGCGGCGTTTGCGCGTTTCACTCGCGCGCTCATTCAGATGCACGGTGTCACCTTAAACTGAATTCGGGAGGAAAATCAATATGATAAACTGCTACTTGTTTTGCCCGCAAATTGTTTCGGTTTGGAAATCGATGTGGGAGCCAGAGCCATTCATCACCCTTTTGAAAGTGGTGGGCGCCCCCGCGGGAGCGTGGCAGGGCCTCGTGGCGGAGCAGAGGAGGGAGAGAAAGTGCAACGGGGGTTAGAGTGAGCGGTGGGCGAGAGGCGGAGTAAGCTTATGGCAGGCGGTCGGGCGGAGAGGAATCAGGGATAAAGACGCCGAGCTGGAAGAAAAAAACAACAAAAAACAAAAAACAAAACTGGAGTGACGCTTCAGTTTCTTCAACCTTCCGCCCCCTCATGGTGTGTATGTGTGTGTGTGTCAGAGGGTGGGCAGAGGGGTGTATTATCTGACTCTGACAGACACAATGGAAAATAACCTTTCCAGCGTGATTGCACGTGCGTTAGCACGCGCGTTAGCGCAGCAGGCTACGTCTGAGTGGGGTCATTAGGGGTCGACCGACGGCGGGATTAGCCGCGGCGACACGACGAGACTGCAGGCGGTGTTCCTCAGGTGACCTTTGGAGAGTTCCGTCGGCGCCACCTGCCTTTAAACCAGGAAAGAAGGAGATGAGGAAAGAAGGATGGATGGATGGATGGATGGTATTTCACCATCCTTTCTGTTTCTGCCACCATCCACTTTAAATAAAACACAACAGCAAGGACACCTACACAATTGTTGCAATTTTTTAAAAAATTCTCGGTATCGTGGATCGTCGCTCGTTAAGCGCCGTAAAAAAAAAACACAAACGCTTCCGTCTCCGTCCGCTCACATTCAATCTGGAATCCATTACAGGTCGCTGAGGCTGCACAATGAGATTCTCTCCGCCTCGCAGATTGTCTGTCTTCGCAGCGACGAAGCCGAATTTGGCGGCGGTTTAAAGAGATGGATGTTGATTTGCGGGGTTGTGAGAGTGTGACGTGAATTCGACTGGACCGTTAATGCACGAGAGCGAGACTGCTGTACTCAGCGTGACCTTTTGTTTTGGTGTTAATTAGAGGATCTTTTGACAAGTGATGCCAGAACCTATTAAAGAGACGCCTTAATGCCCCCCCCCCCCCCCCCCCCCGCCCGCTTATTTATCGCTTCTAATTTTAGAAGCAGCGTTACATTATCGTATCCATTTTGCAAACAGTAAGACGGGACCATCAGGTTTTTATTTCGACGCCGTGTTTCTTTTTTTGGTGTGTTCGCAAGTTCATTGGTAAGAAGCCCACCACAGCGTCGAGTCTGCGAACATCAAAAACGCCCGGGTGCGTCTCCTCTCGAGGCTCCATTCAGAGGCACTTTGTAGCGCCTTTGAAATGACAAATTCCTTCCAGTGGATGGTGAACGTCTTCATCGGGGTTTTCAGCGATTAAAATCTCACTTCTGCCACGTTCCGCCTTACAACACGGGGGGGGGGGGTTCCGCGCCTGCCGGAACAGGTGAAATCTAAGCCAGTCGTCAGATGCACCGCGGCTCCTGTGCGCAGGCTGCTGGTGGTGCCGACAGACAGAGGGACAGAGGGTGGTGGAGGTGGGGGAGGAGGGAGGAAATGACTTGGCAACCGTTTTGTTTCTTCCTCTCGGAAAAAGGAGACGTGCAATACAATCAGCCATGAAATTAGACTTCTGCTGCACTGTTGGCTGTAACGTGGAACAATATTAATGCTCATGTTGGACAAATTCGACCTTCCAGCGCGCACACACACACACACACACACACACACACACACACACACAGAGTCCTTTTAGCAGTGTGTGCGCTCACTGACCAAAAGGAGCTGTCACTTAAGTCTTGACATTGACATGCTACCATCATGTTGTCATGAAATTTTCACCCAAGTATCGAGTGTTTCTATGATTTCGCAATGTTTTCCAAGGACTCACTCGTCCTCATGTTTGCCTGTGCACACTTGTCTTTTGATTAGATTCACTTTCACTCATATCCAGTGCACTGATTTGGATGCAGCAGCAACATTTGCTTTGCACTCTGAGCAATCCATGTTTCTTCTGATTCTATATTATTTTTGCCCGTACTTTCCCAGAACAGTCGTCTGAAAGCCAGGTCTCTTCACCTTATAATCAGCAACGAATGATTCCAATAGCTTGTTGCCTCTTTTATTCACGAACCAAAGGGCTGATTCGTAACCTGGCAACCACTTGGAACATTTTCCTAAAACCTTTGCCAGTTTCATTAGGTTTTGAAATCTTGAGGAAATAGCCATAATCGTCTCGTGGCATGTGAGAGTTTTTGTCCTATTCCAAGAACAACTGCAACATTTATGCTAATCCTATTAGCCGCAGCTCGCCTCACAGTCACTTTCTGTATTTCTTTATCTTCTGTGTTGCGTGATGTCTAATGATGGGGAGAGTGAGAATCCAGAATTTGGAATTGAAATGTTGAGTGATCCATCAGCTGTGCAAGCTTTGTTGTTTTGTCTTAAAGGTTAATAAGTGTGTAATATTTGGAGATTGGTAAGAAGAAACAGCGACATCAAGTGCTTACAGTTTAGATTGCAGTGCTCTTTCACTTGCGTCCCCTTTGGGACTCTGTACCACTGCACTACTGTGACCTACCAGCACAAACCTGGACACCTTGTCAACCTTCTTCTTTGTTGGTTTATTTGAGGACAAGAGTGTTCACCCTTGCTCTTTCTGTATTCTTATAAACGCACACCGTTCTAAGGGTATTACGTAAGTGTACCGTAAGTATAGACTTTTATTTATGTATATATGAGCTGGATGTTAAGCTTTTATATATAAAAGTCATACATTTACACAGTGGACCTTTAAATGTATGCTCTGATTAACTTAGATTTTTGTTTCATTTATTGAATTTATGACTGGAATTTCATGGAATTGCCAGTTTCAAGTAATTACCTACTTAAAATATGGGTTGCTTTTTCAAACAGCAGGTGCAGCTCCACCTAATGTTTTGTTTTGTTTTTTCGTCTGAGGGCTTTTTTGGTTTCAGTTTGAATACGAGGGTGGTGTGAATTTTTGTGTGAAGCTCTGGCAGTGCCGCACAAAAGTCTGCGGAGGAGTGGGGGGTGGGGGGTGGGGGGTGGTAGCGGAGCCTTTCGTCTTCCTTCTCCCCGTGTCATTGTGTCAGATTCCCTCTGAATCAGGTGTTCGCTGTTTTGTTCCTGCGCGTCTGTCAGTGCCGCTTTGTCTGGCAGGTGAAGCAGCAGTGATAAATAAAACACAAGAGGTGGAGTGTTCGCCCCGCTGTACTCATCGCCGACTTCATTGCATCACTTTGTGGAGTGAGAGCAGACATGATTTCTTATCGCTCTCGCTACACTTTTGGCTCCGTGCAGCTGGGCGTGGGGAGGGAAAGAAAGACAGAAAGAAATAAAGGAAGAGAACAAAAAAATCTATTTTGCATTGACGCAGTTTGAGAGCTTCTGGCTGCGTCCGGGAGGCTGCGGGTGACACGGAGGCGGCAAATATCAATCAAAGTCCGATATTTTATGACGACATGTTTTAGTAATCTGGCCGTGGCCCTCCCTCCACCGCTCTGCACCCCCCATGAAAAATTGAACGCTGAGGTATGTTGGTGTTGACTTTGATCACGGCCGGCCTCGCCTGTCTTCTGCCGTCCGGCCGCCGCTTGTCGGAGCGGATCAAAGCCGGCGCTGCAGCAGGCCGGGGTTTTCCTCCCGCAGCTCGCTTCCTCCCTCGACCTGCCGCCTCTGAAGCGGCGACGGGCTACCAAGTGCAGCCGCTTCAGCCGTCCGTTTGTTCGTTTGTTCGTTCTTTTATTTATGTATCACAGCCCGGAGTTGTGACAGCGGAGGGCGGACAGGGAGGTCCTCAGAAGGACGAATTAAGACTGGAATTCAGATGCAGTTTCGTGGGACGCCTCTTTGCAGCAGCGGCGGACAGTTTTCTGCAACACGGACACTTTTTTTCCCCCCGCACACTCGCCTCAAACAGAGCGCTCATGGAATCTGCCTGTAGCCGCGTGATAACTGCTCACATATGGAATGTGGCCTTTTGATCTGGCCGCTCTTTTAGCGACGTTTGTAAACTCATATGAATTTGTATTTTTTTTACTCCAAATTTGTACTGCTGGATTTACTGTTCACACTGTAATTTCACTTTAAGTTCCTGAAGTAAAACACAAATGTATCTGGTTTATATGGAGACCGGGTAAAAGTTTTACTCCTTCCTCGGTTTATGTCGCAGCAATAAAAAAGGCACGAGGGACGATATACGTTTTTGTTTTTTTTTAACCTGCCAACAATCAATTTTAACAATTTCTCCGTGCAGCCAAACGCTCAATTCTTTTTAATTAAACTTCAATTTATTTTGGTTTTCACCCACGACGCTGCCATTGATCTGCAGGCGCATGTTTACGAGGAGCGATCCCCCCCGGTGGAACATTTTGTTCATAAACGATGCTTCTCCCCTGCTAGTTGGCAAATCACCGTTAGCCGTCAGCTTCCACCAGCAGTTTTAATAAAAGACTTTGTTTGAAAGGCATCTGAAAAAAAACAAAAAAAAAATTCCGTTTGACGTAAAAATGGAAACTCCTGGAGAACCTTGAGCACAAACTGAAACAAACAAACAAAAAACTGTAATGGGCTGAAGCCTCAGCCAAGTGGTACCGACCGTGCGTCCGGAGTCTTAGAAGTGATTGAGGGGAACACGATCGCCGGGAGACGGAGGCCAAAATAAGAGCGATTCTCTCTCCACCACCCCCCCACCCCACCCCCACCTCCAACTACTCCTTCTCCACCATCCCAAGGCGCCGCAGCGACGTCCTGGTGACCCTCTGATTGCCTGCGCTGAAATGGAACCATTTTCTTGTGTGGGCTGAGACGGAGTGACAGGTGGCTGCGCTCTGGAGCCTGAAGGAGTGTCGCGCTCCTCCATCCAGTCCCACGCCCCCGTCGCACAACACCATCACTTATTCATGAGCAGATATGAAGAGCTGTATTTCAATCTCGCCGGACATTAGAGGCGTTTGGATATATATATACATATACGCGTATGCAGCTGGCCCTGATTTGCAACCCGGATTTAATAATGAAGAAGAAGTAAAAAATTTTGGGTCCTCATACTTTTTGGGGAGGTGAGTGGGGTGACAGTGATGGAGGCCCTTCCAGGCATTATGCATATGTGTTTATTTCCCTTTTGGTAATTACTTTTTCCCGTCTGCTCTTGTGAATTTTTCTAGAACTTGATCAATTTTACTCGCATTCGAAGGCAGGGCTTGGTGGTGGGGAAGAAAAGAAAAGAAAGAAAACAAAAAACAAAAAGGCAGCAACAACAAACGGAGACTCTAATCCGCGATGACATGCTGATATACAGCTCGGAGCTGCTTCATTGACCGAGAAGGGGGAGGCTAGACTTTACTTTGTGTACTCGCGCGCACTGTTTTGCCCGAAGTTTCACATTCAAGTGCCTTTTTTATCGATGGGCCTCTCAAACTCTCCGAGCAGAAAACGTGCTCCGTTTCCCAGGGTAATAATTCTGCGAGCCGCCACGTCTCCCATCAGCTGGGATCCGTCTCTGTGGGAACATCTGGGACGCGCGGTTGTGTACATGTGCACTCAGGGAGTGCATGTGTTAGTGCATGCACACGCACACACACACCTGAGCAGCGAGCGGCAGACAGTTTCCAGCGGTGACACTCATTTTTTTTTCCTCCCAGCCAGACGGACGTCTGCGGCTGCAGAGATTCAGGTGCACGAGGATCCAGGAGAGGGAGTGGGGGGTGGGGGGGAAGATAAAACAGAAGAAAAAAAAAGAAAGACGCGCTCCTAAAATATTTCATCACAATCACTCTGCCGCATTAGAGTCGGCTGTTAACACCCTCGCAGGCGTTCCTCCTCTGTTGCGAACTAATATTGTACAAATGAGTCCTGGAGCCATGTGTTTCTTCAAAGCAGGAAGGAGCCGAAGAGTGGAATCACCTCGCCGCTCTGTCATCTTTGTTCTTAATTTGCTCGGCATTGTCGAGTGTAAACCGGCTCACGCCGCCGCTCTATTCACAGACAAAATAGAGGAGGAAGAGGAGGGGGTGAGGGGTGGGGTGGGGGGGGTGACGAAGCCGAAATAATTAATTAATAAAAACCCTTGGGGAGGGATTTTGAATCTCCATAATATCAAACCCGTGGCTTTCTTCCCTCCCCCCCCCCTCCCCTCCGCCCCCTCCCACCGCCCTTAAATAACAAGGCAAGTTGGGTTCTGTGATGTATTCCTTGCATGCCTAATTACTGAGATATGAATTATCTCCCGTCCTTTGCAATTTAGTAAATAAATCCCGAGGGAGCTCATTTGAAAGGAGGAAATAGGCCATCTTTCCTAAGTGGAGGAACCGCCGTGTGAACGGGGGCCTCCGCCGGGGGGGAAACGGTCTCACCGAATCAGCCGCCTTAATGGAGGGAATCAAAAGCGCCACGCAGCCTTGTTTACTTGGAAAAGACGGCGGCGGTGGCGGAGGCGATGTCGCTTGCCCCCAAAAAAAGCAACGCAGGTGTGTGTGGAGAGCAAAAAAAGGGGTCACGATTCCTTCTTTTTCAGAGGGTTGAGGGTTAATTTCGCATGTCGAGCACGAGCAGCAGGAGGAGGAGGAGGAGACGAAGGCGGCGGCGGCGGCGGCGCATGCTGGCCAGTTATTCTGGGTTGTGTGGACTCGCCCCTGCAGGTTGGGCCCTCCTCCCCTGGGCTGCGACCACTCCAGACAGACTGCAGTAATTTACATTGACAAAGCTGTCAGAGGTGAAGGGGCCTCCCGCGCCGTGATGGATGCCAACCTGGGAGGAAGAGGAGCGAGGAGAAGGGGAACGGAAAAAAAGAAGGGGAGGTTGGGGGCTGGATTCAGGAAATGAGAGCGGAGCCCTATCAGATTGGCGCGTGCGTGCACGTACGTGCGCGTGCCTGAATAATACTGAGTGGGTGTGGCTCTGTAATACAATAAGAGGATTTTTTGGCTCTTCTACGAGAGATCAGAATGTTCTTTTACAAAGTCCACA
This sequence comes from Nelusetta ayraudi, assembly GCF_046127955.1. Classification (NCBI taxonomy): domain Eukaryota; kingdom Metazoa; phylum Chordata; class Actinopteri; order Tetraodontiformes; family Monacanthidae; genus Nelusetta; species Nelusetta ayraudi. The sequence goes on along the minus strand of NW_027466193.1, from coordinate 91,829 downwards.
ACTTCCATCCTGGTGTATCTCCGAAGGCGATCGACGTCGATCCCCCCCCAGCGCTCGCACACTTACAGCGAAAAGCAATATGAGACGCAGCGGCTCGTATCAATATTTCATGCGGCAGGACCGTCTCTCGCACGCTGGGTTAGGAGGAGGAAAAAAAAAACAAAAAGTGGCAGGACGAGGTGAGAGGACGAGGGAGGCACAACTTCTCCTCCTCCTCCTCCTCCTCCTCCTCCTCTGTCGTTCTTCCCATTGGAAGGATGTGCTGATGCTGCAGCTCTCTCGTGGGGCAGGTGCAGCGCCGTGTCACGGGCCTCAGCACCCCACCCACCTCCCCCCCCCAGCGAGCGGCTCCTTGCTCCTGTCACCTCCACTAAGTCCGGCCCCCATCAGCAGCGGCCCGGCGCCAGTGCCAGCGCTGCAGCCGCAGCCTCAGCCTCACCTCCTCCACCTCCTCCTCCTCCCGTCACCTGCCTGCGCCTGCCGGGCCAAGGTGACTTTGTTCCCTCCTGATGGGGGAAGGAAAAAAAAGGGAAAAAATGACAGCTGCTGCTGCTGCTGCATCAGAGGAACAGTTAGAGAGCAGCCACCCCTCCTCTTCCCTCCCGTCACATTTCCTGTTTCCTCTTCCGCTAACTCTATTTGTAAGAATTGTTCTTATTAATGTGATCATCATTATATGTATTCTGCTGAAGTGACTTCCTATCCACATGCAAGAAAGGCGGACACGCTCACATGAAGAGTAGCTGACGACCAGTGTTGTTGGGATTACTCCAAAAAAGTAATCCAGTTTCTGATTACTGATTACTCCTTAAAAAGTAATCTAATAATTTCTTTGGCTACTTTGTTTCATAAGTAATCAATTACTAATTATTAATTACTTTAGATAAGATAAAGTAACAGTTGAGAATGTCTTGTTTCCTGTGCATAACATACAATGAACCACAATATTCTTTGATTTAGAATTTTGGTGCGTCATCGCATATCAATGACATTGCTTGCACGGCTGCATCATCAATCTGCAACATCATTGTTTTTGGTTGTTTTTCTAAATTTCAGACATTTTGCAGATAAGACATTTTTAGCCTGCAAAATATTTCAGAAAAGTAATGGAATCGCTCCTCGATAAAGTGATTATAATATAATTCCCAGTTTTGCCAAAGTAATCCTGTTACTAAAAAAGTAGTTTAATTACAGTAGTGGATTACTTAAGTAATACATTACTTGCCAACACTGCTGACAATAAAGAAGAGCCAGAGACAAGTGAATGCGATGCAGTCTTTAAGTTGACAACCAGTACGGCCTGCTGAGCTCATAATGCTCATGACTATCACATGTTTGCATGCCGACTCTGCAGAGGCGGGCTTCTCATAAATGTATAAGAAGCACCATGGGAGCGACTACTCCCCCAGTGAGAGGAAGTTACATTAGATTGTTAACTGCTCACTTCTTGTAAAATAACAAAGGCCAGAAATATCTCACTTGTTGTATCTTGTTCTTCTTGTTCTTCCACCACTGATAGCTGCAGGTCTGGAGCAGCTTTTCTAATTTTCCTGACATTATTACTCTTGTGATTGTTTTTCTTTTTTTTAAAAAAGATCCTCAGTCTGTATGACCATTTTTTTTTTTTTTTAGTATTATTTTTGGCGTAAATCCTAATAAGTAAAGTAAAGTTCTCTCGCCGGGTTCATCTCCTCTCTATTCTGAGTCTCCTGTGTAAATGTCACATGTTTGGATTCAGCCAATCGGAAACGCTCTCCGCTCTCTGTGTAATTGGCTAGATAACTTCTGGGAATGTAAATCAAAAGAGTTTTTTTTTTTTCCCTCACCAAGCAGTAATGAAACAAACACACACTCATGCATGCACACACACACACACACACACACACACACACACACACACACACACTGACCCACATTGGCTTTGGTTACTTGGTTACTAATTGAGTTTACACAGCCTGGGCTGTGACTGCGTTACCTTATGTGCTGTGTGTTAAACAGCGTTTCCCAGGATTCCAAGGGAAACGGGAGCCTTATTCCACAGAGACACTTTGTTTTATTTGGAGAACTCTGTCAAAAAGGTAGAAAATTTGCAATGCATTTGCGATTCATAACGGTCCAGTTGCAAATAACACACCCGTCGTCAGCCTTTCAGCTAATGATGGGTGTCATTGTAATGAACCCAAGTAGGACCTGCTGTATGTCTGATTGCTTTGATTCTCGCCGAGCAAATGGGTTGTGATCTACGTTTAAAGACACAAAGTGAACTCCCCATTCTTGAAAAAAAAAAAAAAAGATCATGCATTTTCTGACCCATTTGTCTCCGGATGCATCCGGCAGCTTGATGGTGGTCAGCAGCAGCTGGCAGGAAGCGAGCGACTCTCCTGTCTGCTGCGTTACAGCTCGACTCGGTGGCATCCTGTGGGGTTTTTCACGCCTTTTGTTGCAGGGTGGGGGGGACGAGGCGGTGGTCCATTCCAACAAAGGCAAAAGACTCATTTTGGAAAGCGACGCCTTTTTCTGTGAAGAAAAGAAAGACGAGCTGAGCCGGCCGAGAGGATTCCCCTGCGGCGATGCTGGGGTCTGAGTTATCTCGCTGTAAACACGGGGCAGCAAAGTTGGGCGTGATGGGTGTGAGTGTGTGTGTGTGTGTGTGTGTGTGTGTGTGTGTTTGTCAGGATGTGTCGCCGTTGAAATAGTTACATTTGAATTCCAGACGGATGGCAGAGGGGCGGAGGGGGGGGGGGAGTGGCGCACCTACTTCGGTGAGACATAAATGACACACAATGCGTTAGCACTGTGACGCATCCTGAAATAGGAGCCGCTTATGTCATTCTTTTATTTTTTCCCCCTCTTTAGAATGCCCCCCCCCCCCCCCCTCTCTCTCTTTCTCTCTCTCTCTCTTTCTCTCTCTCCCTCCCTGGTCGTTTTCACAGACTGATTTGCCCGCTCTTCTCCTGTTGCACTGTAGATTGCATCCTGAGCTTTTGAGCCTCCTGCATAAAAAAAAATTTAAGAAAAAAGAAACGTCTGCCGCTGTCAACACAGTGTGGCTCCTCCACAATGGCAGTGGAAATCCTGTTTAGAGCTTCTTTCATTTTTATTTTTTTTAGAGCGAGGACTAAAAACCTGATGAAACGGAGCACACTCGCCCTCACACACATGCACACACACACACACACACACACACACACACACACACACACACACACACACAAAAGGAGGATGAAAAGCGACTGTGGCGAAAGACAAAAAAAACGATTGCCGCGTTTTTTTTTCTCCCTCCCTCGGATTCACACTGCGATAAAAGCGGAGACGCTTCGCCGTCCGTCCACCTGCCGCCGTCTCATCGCGTTCGTCATCAGGCGGCGGCTCGGCTTCACTCGCTGCTCAATTATCACCGTCGCCCGTCTGCGGCGGGCGACAGGGCTGGAATTACGGGTGACTCCAGCGGCTGGATGGATGGGTGGATGGATGGACGCTGCCTGGAGGGAGGGAAGGAGTGAAAAAGAGTTTCTTGGGTTCTTCATCGCTGGAGGAAAAGCGTTGAGCGGTTCAGAAGTGGAGGGACTCCAGCCGAGTCCTCTTTGAAAATCACTTGGACGTTGAGTCCAAAAGGCTCTGCAGGGCGGAGGAGGCCGACAACACCGTCTCGCACTTCGCCTCTCACACACACACACACACACACACACACATACATTTATTCACACACAGACACACACACAGAGATGCACACAAACACGCACACACACACTTGTTCACACACACACGCACGCTCATACATAATAAGTACACGCACACACACACACTTGTTCACACACACGCACTCGTTCTCCCACACACACACACACACACTCACACACAGTGGTTCTCACGCTCACTCATGTGCGATGCAGCCTGGTGTTGGTCCTCCAGACTCCTCTGCTTCTGCTGCTGCTGCGTTCACTCACTCAGCAGCTGCAGGTTGTTGTTCGTGTTGCTGGCGCCGCCCACTTCTCAGGACGCTTCACGCCGCCGCTGCTGCCGCCGCCGCCGCTGCCGCCGCCGCCGCCGCCGCTGGTTACATCATTACATCATTATTACATCATCACTAAGAGCTTCGACGGGAAGTTGGACCTGTGCCAGGCACAGCCAACCAAGGGAAGTTTCAGTGTTTTGCCCCTTTTTTCGGTCGGACCTGTGTGCGTTTTTTTTTCTTCTTCTATTTTCCCCCGCTCGTTTCCTCCAGCGACGCTGAAAAACAGCCATTACGCTCCATCGTGTCATTTTATGTAATGTGCACAATGTCTTCAATCTGTGGGGAGGGTGGGTGCAACATTTGAGCCTCCTGCTGCGAGAGAGGCGCCGCAAGTGCCCCACCCCCCCTTTATTTTCTTTTTTCAATATTTTTATGTCGCGGCCTTTTTTGTCCCCGCAGCGACTCCGAGGTGGGAGTGGTCAAACATATTGACAATTAACGTGCCGGACGGCTGTTGGCAGTTGGCGCTGGGCATGATTGAACGACTCTCTGCACAAATAGCCGCGCTGTGATAAATCTCCCCGGCGAAACAAAGGGAAAAATAATTGCTTTTGGATCGCAAACTGGTCAAATTGTTTATTTTTTCCCCTTTTAACAGCCAAGAATAATAAAAGTTGTTCAGAACAATTTTTTTTTTTTAAAGCCATTTGAAGATTAAACGACAAATCGTCCATTTTTCCGCGCAACATAATGGTTACCCTGCTTGGTCGCTCTCTCCGTGGCTGCCTTCCTTATTATCACTGGCTGTGTATAATTCCACAGGACTCAATAAGTGCATTTCCTCACTTTGCGCGTCCGCCTGCCGCGTTAAAACCCGGCAAAAAATCTTAGCGCCCCACCCCCACCCCTCTCCCACCACCTTTTTGTTTGGCGGCTCGTGCGGCTGGCAGCCTCCTCCACCGGCTTGTCCCTCAGAAGTGGAGGTATTGCGGGAAGCAGCTGATGGCAGGCGTCCTCGGGAGGAGGAAGATTCCGCTCCGCTTAGCAGGTTCATGAATACTGATCGGCATTGTTGAGATCAAACAGAGGGAGCCAGCCAGCCAGCGAGCGAGGGAGCGCGGCGCTCCGGCACGCCGGCTGGAGATGAGTGAAGGAGTGACGGGGGTGTAGCGGGGTGGGGGGCACTTTGACACCTGCAATTGTGTCAGTGTTACGGTGCACCGATCACCCGGAGAATGGGGTGAAATATTTATTGGAACGAGCGTCTGCTGTGAGCTATTTAGCCAAATGAAAGGCTTTGTAAGGCTCTTGTTGTGAATAGCAAACTTCTTCTTTATTCAATCAATGTCTGTGTTGTGTATGAGGCCCTACTTGATTCCCCCCCGCACCCCCCCAAAAAAAAAAATCTTCTCATTTTATATTCTGAGTCAGACTCCTGAGTCAGTCAGTCTGACTTAGTTTCCACCACAGTTTTCATTCTCAGCTGGTAGATTTGATTCTGAGTGCAGCCGAGGTGCATTAAACTCAAACTAAAGTCTGAGAGGAGAATATAGTGACAGAGCGAGGCCGGCCAGGTTCCTGCAGCAATTCTGTGTTTTCAGTGAGTCTGGGACTGAGTGACAAACTGAGTTTTGAGCTGAGCCACTAAGTTTCTGTCATGAAAATGTTGCTTCTCTCACGTCTCTGAGACGAGTTTTCACAGAACCTCTGCGATGTTTGGAGGCCCAGCAGCCCACGATTAGTACTGGTAGAGATTGCAGGACCTGTGTGTGTGTGTGTGTGTGTGTGTGTGTGTGTGTGTGTGTGTGTGTGTGATATGTCCAGGAGTTGCCACGAGAATCGCAAATTAGCAGAAAGAACAGGATGTCATGGAACTTTTCACACTGTATGCTTACTAAGGGGCCGTTTACACGGAGATGGATTTTTTTGAAACCACACATTTTCGAAAAAACGCTCTCGAAAAAACACGAAGCCGTATTCAAAACAATATGCTGTGAACGACTGAAAACGATTTAGTTCATATGCCAGGCCTGGTGTGGCGCCGCAAGTTTACTCCCTGAATGCGGAAGAAGAAGAACACCTGAAGCACGCCGTGTTTAAAGAAGCAGCAGCTCGCTAACAACATTAGCACCACTGAGAACAGAAAGAAAGATCGCCGGTGAGAAGACGGCGTGGATAAACAACAGAGTTGAACTTCTGCTTCGAGTTGCCTAAAAATGTCCATGTTAAGGTTGACTGGGAGTCATGCCAGTAAAGGTTTGCTAACTTTTTTGTCATTTAGGTTATTGCCTCAATATCCCAGTCCGCTGTGCCGACCCAAAAGAAAATCAATAAAAAGTAAAACAGCTTTGCAAATCGCTTTCGTTGTGTTTATTTTCACTTTGCACACGATCCACAATCGATCCTCAAGCACCGTGTGTTATTGTTCACTATTGTTTGCGGTTTGTTGTAGTGGAGGTTAATGGGAGACTGCAGGCTGATCGTTAGTAGCAGTAACAAGGCTGTTACCCGACGTGGTTGTTGTTGTTGTGAGTGGTCGTCTGCACCTCACGGCCGGTCAGGTTGCAGGGAGGGGGAGGGGCTTAGAGCAGTGACATCAGCATTTCCAAAAAAGATTGGTTTCGGCCTTTTACACAAAGCCGGGCAAGGCGGCATTTTCAAAGAAACCCGTCTTTGTGTAAACTGGGCCTAAATCTGATCTATACCTGAACGTGGACTCTCACACTTTGGAGTTTGGAGCCAGTTCACTCATGACTGGCTCCAAACTCCAAACTGGTTGTACACAGTACAGCACCTTTAATAAGGTATTTTGAGGCAGATGCTAGAACCCACCTGGCTGCTGCACCTTCTCCTCGTCCTTCGTCTTTGTTCGGAATCCTTGGATCCTTTATTTGGGGGAGGGCCAGGGGTGGGGGGTTAAACAAGGTTTATGACCCTGGCTTTCTGCTTCAGCAGGCTCTCGAGCCGTTTCCTCATGGACGCATGGAGGTGGTGGTGGAGGGAAGGAGAGGAGGGGGAAGAGAGGCTGCTGCCCAGACGGAAAGCGGTCTCAGCAGACGGTTTAGTAATTACACACTGGAAACCAATCAGCCTGAACATTGCTTCTTAATTAGCAGAACAAAACAACAGTGCACGGGTTGGACGACCCTGGAGGTCACGCACACCCCCCACCCCCACCCCACTCACCCTCAAAACAACCCCCCGCCTTCTCCTATCCCCCCCACTTCGCTTCCACCCTCCTCAATCGTCCTCACCTGCCGCTTCAAAGGGAGCGGCAGCTCCCGTTGATCACAGATGCATCTCTGGGCACGTGGCGAGAGAGCGTCAGAGAGCGAGCGAACGAGCAAGAGATGAGAGAGAGAGAGAGAGAGAGAGCAACACCTCGCTGGATGTGGCAGAGACGAAGCGTTATAAGTGCGAGCGCTTGATTGCGGGAAGCGACGAACGTCTGAGGCCGGGCCGGCGGAGGAGAGGTCACCTAATCCATTCTAATCAAGGTCCGCAGCAGCAGCGGTAGCGGCAGCGTGGTGTTCATTAGTAAACAAGAGGGAAGAGCTGCATCGGCGACAAACAACCTGGCTGTAATTAGCATGTGGAGGATCTGGCTTGCCGGCAGAGCCTTGCGATAAGGGGTCAGGATGTTGCGAGGCCGCCTTTAATTCCTGCATTCCCAACAAGCAGCTCGACGCCATGTGCCCTATTATGAAATGATCTCAGGTGTCTTTAGTCTCATTTTGAAGCTACTAAAGGAAAAAAAGAAAATTCCGGCTAAAGCATTAGGGATCCAGAAAACCAGAGGATTAGAAGCAGGACATGATTCCAGGAGCTGCTTCCGTTGCTGTCTATGTCTGACAGGGTTTTCTTTTCTTCTTCTCCTTCTCTATTCTCTCCTATTAACAGTTAGCTAGAGAGGGCTGGTAATAGTTTTTTCATGTCTATTAATGTCTCTCTTCAGAGCCTGCAGTTACATGCTGTGTCATTAAAGGTCAGAGCAAATTGGATCCTGAAATGACGACGGTGGGGGGAAAAAAAGAAGAAGAAAGTCAGCAGGACTTTTTAATACCTCACGTACGACTGCCAATAAATGCTCTGATTATTATTAATGATTTTTTTTTTTTTTCGTCGCCCGCCGCCCCAACTGTATTGATGCGGCCCTGTCTTGTGTGGTTTTCCACAGTAAAACGAAGAAGAGAGAGAATTCTGCGGCTGCCAAGGACTATCTTTTTCCACCTCGACACAAATGTTTCTTTGCTTTATTGTCATCTGAATCCGTAGTATGACTGCACGCCGTACTGACCAGCACTGTATATTTCCTGTCCTTCGAAAGCCAGGGAAAACTAGTTTGGAGTTCCATGCATACATAATATTCAAAACTGCTAGGCGTCTGAAAAGAAACGGGGAAAAAAACAAGAAGGTTGAGTGAAATGTTCTTCAACTCCTGTAGGAAATCAGAGAGCCAGATGGCCCACAATGCAGCCGTATCCCTTATCTATCAATATTAATGTCAGCAAGTGTTAACTTAATTCTGTTACTCATATATATACTTACATCAGCTGGCCTATATTTCACAAAAACAAAGACGCAACGTCCTTTTGAGATTTGGCGGATTTATAAATGAGCGCCGCTTCGTCCGATGACGTCAGTTGACGTCTGATGAGTTGAATAAGATATTACGACTCAACAGGGGAACAGCGGACACGCATCGTGCCGCAGAGTCACCCAGTGGAGCCCCACATGCGGAGGGGAAGTGGTTCTTGTGAGTCACAACCAGCACTACAAGTTAAAAACGCTCCTGTTTCACTCCATTTTCCTGCACTTTTCCTGTAGAGTGTATTTGCGGCCCCGCTGTCACTCAAACAGGCATCAAGAAAAAAGACGTGGCTTCGCTGCAGTCACCTGTTTTCCACTTGCTCGCATCGTGCCAAGAAGCGTAGGCTGTGCGCCGGTGACTAAAGCTGCCGGAGGTGGACGGATCGGTCGAAAATGGCACTTTAAACCTCGGCCCTTTCACTCCTAAAGCACCTGTAGTTTTGTCCGTTTTCTTCATTCTCCTGTAGTGAACTTCCGCAGAGCAGAATCGTAGGAAGAAGTATCTGAAATAATAATAATAAAAAAAAAAGCTCTCTACTGCTCCAGGGAGCAGCATGTTTAGCCGCCTGTTTCCAGACTTCTTCGTTTTTGTTGTTTTCAGCTTCAAACTGGTGCTTTGTTGGAACTTTTTGGAACTTTTAGATTTTAGGAAAAGTTTGCAAGCAACAGCAGTAGCCAAGATTGGCTTTCACTGTCAGGCAAGAGACATGTTGTTGTCGGAAAACTATTAGCAAAGTGATTTTCTTTTTAAATTTTGAATATGGGAACTTTAACTCCATCATTTAAAGGTACAGGCACAAGAAATGCCTGGTTTAAACACGCAGTCTGGGAGGGCAGCGTTGAAGGCTCGACTCCTCCACTTTGTGACATCACAAATGGCTGGTTTCCACAACTTTGCTTGTGAAGGTGGAGCTTGTGGTCGGCTTTCATGTTTAAACTTGCATCGGTTTTCACACATGACGTGAATATAAGTGCATCTTACATTTTTCATGCGTTTTAAGCTCTTTAAGTATCAACGTAACAGCGTCATTAACAATTCATAAGTGTTTGTCTGCAAGCTTCATTTCAAAGGGGCCGGTTTGAATTTTTAAAGAATTCCGTGCGTTTTCGACAAAATGCTCGGCTCGGAAAAAATGTAAAGGGTTAAGAAATGACTGGACGCAGAAGTGTTTTTGTCAATTTTGGCGAGATTTTTTTGTGACTTTTGTTTTTTGGCGTTTCTCTAATTTGTATCGAGTTGAATCCCTGCTGCTTGTGAAACTTTCTGTTACGATACAAATTGAAAACGAAGGCTGCAACAACTGCTTTAGGGGGCAAAAAAACTGTTGCTGGAACAAACTAACAAAAGACGAAACACCTGCTTGTGTTTTCCTTCAAGGACTATATTAGTTAAAGTGTCTAGACGGCGACTAGTGAAGCAAATCCCGTCATCAAAGCCAGACGGTTGTTGAGAAGAAGCCAAATTCATTGTGGCAATCCCTTTGTCTAATCAGCGTTTCCAAACTTCCTGCTCCTCTCAGCTGATGGATCTCCAGGTGAAGCCAAGTAACTATGGCGCTGTCTGAGGTGGCGCAGTGTCACTTTAAGATTCCAGATCTTTTATTGTCATTATTAGGGATGTAGTTACGATTTTATCGATATCGATACCAGTACCGATACTCCTTATCGGTACCAATACTTATCGTTACTCTTTTCGGCACTACTACAGTACTTTTAATTTAAAATGATACAAAACATTGAAAGATTCAACAGTCTACTCACAGGCACATGTAAAAATAACAGTCAACGTAAAGACTCTTCTCTCCCAAGCTGGAAGGAGGCTGCCTGATAGCACCTCTCTGGAAGGAGGTAATTAACCTGGATTAAGAGTTCTGATCATCTCTCTATCAATCATCACGAGAAAAATATACAAAATTAGATATCTCATTGACAGGACAGCTAACAGTGCTCACTGCTGCTCACACTGACTTCAAATATGGACTAACTACTAACTAATTACGTGAACCACTTTGTCAAGTGTCCTTTACAACGGCATGGTTTCCCACAAACCATGGGAATCCACTCAGTCAGCGATGACACAAAATAAATAAAACCAATGTAAATAAAATTCAGCATTTTCTAAACAAACAAGATAAGTACATTTAAACACATTTCATGTAACTGTATTTAATTTGGTAAGTTTATTTTCAACACACATTTGATGTTATTTAACTTAAATGAAGTATTTTCAACTGATTTTACTGCAGATTTTAGCAACCACTTTTGAACAGAAATACAAATTTTTACCTTGTAATTTAATAAAGCAAAATTTTCTATATTTTGTCATGATTATCATCATTATTATTGTTATTGTTATTATATCATACTGTGGTATATGTACCATGTCCAGCTCCACAGTTCTACCATGAGCTGAAACTGCTAAAAAGCCAAACATCTTTATAAGTTGCTGTTGTCGTATTGACATGTTGGTTGTGGTCGATGGATTTGAATGGAACGCGCCCGAGAGGCAAAATAAGAGCCCTGCCACTAGGAGGCGCCGAGGTAATTAGTGAAACGATTCTATTTTGCCCTCCTGCCTCACTGCTAGGGGGGACCAATACGCGGCGACGCTCGGAGCTCCTCAGAGGACAAGACAGGCCCCTCCCTTCCCCCTCTCCTGCCCTCCTGCACCTCCATTCCTCTGCCGTATCGACTGCCAAGTTGATATTTCAGTTTCTGCTATGTGACATTTGGCTGACTGAACAGAGGTGTCGGGGACGGCCGTCGGTGGGCAGGGAGGCGGAGCAGGTAGAGGGAGGACAGAAAATACGGGGTGAGGCAGTAAGGCGGGGTGGGGTGGGGTGGGGGGGCAAAGAGGGGGGGGGCAAGAGGGGGGGCAAAGAGGGAAGTTAGACAGTGAGTGAGCTGGAGGGATCTGAGAGGGTGGGTGGTGCGGGTGGGGGTGTGGGGTACTGTCATATTCACCCTTATCACAGCGGTCGGCAGTTTTCCAAATGTCTCTTTTTTTACGAGGCGCCACAGCACAGTTTGCATATTAAGCCAAACGGGGTGCCTTTGCCCCAGTTCCCGCCTCGCCAGACTCATCCCGCAACGTCTCTGTAGGTGAAGCACACGCCGCACGCCGAGCTAACCAAACCCAGGCCTGAAGCACTGCCGGCTCGTTTTTGGACCAAATCATCTCATAAGGAGGGAAAAATGCGCTCAGGATGTGGGCAATGGGAATAGAGCAGGAAGTTGGAAAGGGAAGTGAATTTAGAAACTCTTCCATAGATTGGAATTGCCAATAATTATAATTTGTGCAATATTTCCATATTGTAATATTTTAAAATGATAAATGATCAATGTGTTTAAAGATATTTTGTTTTAACGCTTTTCCACAAAGTCAAAGAAAACTATTTCTTGCAGGTCGAGTTATAACTACGTTGGTCACCTATAACCAACCGATGCCTTGTATTCATCTACTTTCTATGACCTCAAACCAAAACCAACATTTTGCAAAACAACGACTACCACCTAACCTCAGGTGCCATGTGTCACATAACAAAACAACATATTTATTCTTTCATCTTAGAACGACAACATTTGCAAAGGGGAGGATCCCATGGAATATACTCGGAAGGCCATATTCAAAATGAGCAAATTAAATGTCCTACTTGCAAGGCAGGTTAGCTGGTAGCAGCACAATGGTTCCCACTGGTCGCTTCGTGCTTCCTTAACTCCGCCCCTCTCGTTATCAATAGCTGCATTTCCATTACAGTTTTTCCGCAAAATAAAAGAGATATTTCAAAAGTTTCGACAAAATACAATTGTGATTTGCAGGTGTTTCCATTGAATGGTGTGAAGCGCATCAGCTGTAATCAAATCCCTTTAGCGATATTTGAGAGGTTTTTCGTATAGGCGTTTCCATTACCAGGTTTTTTTTATTGCGATATTTCTAGAGGTAATGGAAACGCAACTACTGACTGTTTCTCATCCGCCGCACATTCACCTTCCAGCTACTTGTTTTGCTTCCACCTCGCGCTCACACCGCTCGACTCAAATCAAACAAAAACTGTTCTAATGTAAAACCACAGGGAATACAAATTACATCCCGTTGATAAAAAAATCCCCTGACTCGTGTCATGTGTGATTCTTACTCACACACGCACACACACACACACTCACACACACACCCTCATTTGATTTACTGTCCAGATGTATCAAGCTTTGCCTTTTTCCTAAGTAGCTCATCTGAAAGCTGTTATGCAACGATAACCTTGAAATCCAGGTCGCCCAGAGCTCAATCTGTGGACACTGCGGTACAGTAGGAACGTGAGGCACATGAAAACCTTGCATCGCTAGATAAGTGCTGTGGCATACTCGGGTGAAATTTTAATGAAATCTCAACACGAGTTGAGTCTGGGGCGGCGTGCGCCGCCATGGCGGGGCAGACGCACCGGCCCACGAGTGTCTGTGTAATGCATGCTTGAGGGAGTGAAAACACTTCATGGGTATCAAGGATTTATATGATTAGCGAGGAGTTGGAGAATGCGATTAATCCTGGTCTGGGAAACGCCTTTAACATGAAAGAGCGCGAGAAGCCGAAGACAAAACAGAAACAAAAGAGGCCACACGTCAGCCGAGACTGGCAGCACAAACAAAGGCGGCCGTGTTTGATGTGCGTTTATTATTCTGGGAGGAAGTTGAGTCTTAACTTCAGGAAGCGTGAACTAATCTCTGAATGCCAACCCCTGCCTTAAGTGTTTTCGCAAAATGCCTCTGCTTTGTATTGATACACCCACCCCCGATCACAGTGATGAATTTGCACATAAAACTGGTGCCCTGCCAGCTTCAACAAACTAGCTCATGTGCACCCACCGGCGTGACACTGGTTTATCGGTAGACTTGTGACCTGGAGGTCATGGGTTTGATCCCTGGCCAAGTCAAACCAAAAGAAAAAAAAACACACACATAACCTCTGTGGGGCACAAAGCAGTGGCTTCATGTTTCCAGGCGGCTCCCAAACCTGGAAAAATGCAAATGGTTGTACCGGGGAAGGGCATCTAACATGAGAACCTTTGCCAAATGAAATACTGAATCACTTCTATGTAATAGGAACAGCTGCAGGAAAAAAGAAAAAGAGAAAAGCCCAAATACACCTTAATAAGTACAGTGTTCAGTTGCTTTTTAACACAAAAAGCTAATCAGCCAATCACATAGCAGCGGATGCATCCGCTGCAGATAAATCAGCATTGCAACATTCTTCTTAAAAATATAAAAAAAAAATAGAACAACAACAACCAACACTGTTATACCACCTCCCTCTCAAGGCGCAGCATCTTTCCATTTCATTTAGAGCTTAGTGACTTCAAAGAGGTGTGAAGAACATCTTTTCACATCGTTTGGGATCTCTGGGCCTTTTAAGGTTCGGATTACCCCTGACAAGCTGATTTTATGCTTTTTTGCCCTGTGTCGCGTTTAAGAACACACTCCAGTGTTGTCGTGCTGCGGAGACTGGAAATGTTTTTTTGGCTGATTTAACTTCACCATAATTACCATAATCCTGTAAAGATAAACAGTCGTGACTGGGTGATCCACCCATAAAGATCAGTGGTGTTTTGCCCTAAATCTGTTCAACGTAAACATCAAACGTGGAGCATTTAGGAGACACCAATAGCATTGTACAGCAAATGTAAATCTCACACATCCATCTTGGCAAACTCTAGTGTATAGTGTTTTGAGTTGACCTTAAAATAGTTTTTATCAAAACTGACATTTCTGACAGACACACAAAAAATATTACAGAATGATTTTGTTAACACTGTTAATTGAGTGTCTTTGGCAAGAATTCTGTGAAGCATCACGGCTCATGGTTAATTTAAGTTTATGTAACATTTATGTGAGCTCTAAAAAAATTGTCAGAAGCCAAAAAATAAAAATTTATTTCTATTAAAATTTTAGCATTTTATCAATTAATTTTTCAACTGCTAAACTGAAAATTAAAGGTGTTCAAAAAAGAAAAGTGTTGTTATTGTGAGAGATTGCATGGGTCAAATCCAGTGCAACTCCACAGCCTTTGAAGCTGGACAGCGAACCCGATTGATCCGCCCGAACATGATGGACACTGTTTTGCCTCATCGCATTAAAATTCCACCTCTCCTTTTCAAAACACTTTCTGTGGGCCTCCTCCAGTGTGCCAGGTGATGTTACCTTATCAGAGGAGGATGGAGGAGAAGCTGGCACGAGGAAAGGAAGTGGTGGTGGTGGTGCAAGTGTTGCGCGAGACCTGGCAAAAGGCCCAGCCTGGCCACGGCAGGCGAGTTGGCCCAACGTGTCAGGTCAGTGTTAAGAGATGCTAAATGGAATTCATAAATCAAACGAGAGCTCCGGCACTCCGCGGCTTCACACCGTCGGCCGTCCCTCCGTCTGGGCAGGGTTTTATGGACAGCGCAGGAGAGCAAGAGTGACAGGAGACCTAGGTGGCAGAGGAGGAATTTCCACGTTCATACCGTCAGTGATCCGAGAGGAAGCTCATAAACAATGTGAAAATAAAATATAGAATGAAAAAGTATGTGAGAACTTCAGAGTCAGAGCCAGATAAAAGACACAATTGATTCATCCGACAGTATGTTTGTAGTGTGTAAAAAAACAACCCATATTCTTTTCTCCTCTCTTTATTCTGGGAACTCCAGAGAAGAATGTTTATTTCACAACTTGCTTTCCAGCAACATCGCGGCGTCGTTACAACAGCCATCAGCAGGGTTTGCAGCAGTGAAGAATGTGATTAACATTCGATGCGATTCAGCAGCTCGATGACCCTCTGATCGAGTGAACACGAGCACTTAGCACGTTAGCATGATTAACATGATTAACTTAGTGTTCGAAACAACTCACAATAGGTAAAAAAAATAATTCTAATCCTCCTGACATTCGGAATTTGACTTGCACTGAAATTAGATTTGAATGTATCTGAATTGAGCGCCTGTCACCTGGCATTATCAGAACTGGGTCCACGTTCACCTTCTAAAATCGGTTGCTGCAATTGTTGGAATGTTTTCTGTTATACAATCTAGAGGGAAAAAAATGGAAAACGGTCTTTTTTGGCCCGAGGACATTCATTACACTTTATAATATTTATTTTATTGAATTCAACACAGAGTTCACACAAATTAGAGACGCTTTCTTCTTTTTCTTCGTCTTGTGTACGCTGTGTATTTTTCACCCTGTGTGTGTGTGCAGTGGCATGGTTAAAAGATTACTCCTCCAGCCGTGGACCACACCGTTGACAGGCTGGTTTTAATGATTAATTTTGGCGGTGATGAAATGATGTGTGCGAGGCCCGATGATTGCCTCACAATTCTTCTCGAGGGCACGCGTTGCGGGAAGGCTTTGGTAAATAATCCGCTGTAGCACCTGCTAGGAACCATAATCGTTGCCCCTAATGAGCTGTTGAGGTTGCTAAAGAGAAATGCCGGGGCCGTGGCTATTATGGCGTCGCAGTCCTTTCATGCACTGCCTGCAGAAGAAAAACAAGTGCTCCGTTTTGCATGTATTCATTACCTTTGGCGCTCGCCCCTTGAAAAGTTTGTGTGTTATTTGCTCTGTTTCATGATATTCTTTTCATCTTTTTGGGCTTCTTTGAGGCAAAACCTCGGTTCAATGAACTATTCATGAATTACCCTGTCATCTCTTTTCTGGTCAGGCTGCTAGACAGCACGATATGTACCAGCAGGTCCGTGATTTCCAGTGCGAAAATGTGCTGCAGTCAAACAACTGCAAAACTTTGGTCATCTGAAAATCTGTTTAGATTGAAGGTTTTCAAGATGGACCTTCTACATTTCGGACTGGAACACCTTGAGATCCATCTTGAAAACCTCAAATCTGATCTTTGCTTCTTTATTTTTTTAATAAAGCACTGTAGGACCAATCGTCTTCATCTAAAGGACGATGAGAGGGTTGTGCACTTGAACACCTCAGCTACTAACTTGTTTAAATTTAATTGGCCCGTTTGACAGACAGAAGGTCCCCATATAATTTTTAACATGTCCTTTTTTTTATGTTGTCAGCGAGTTCACTCCTAAATGGATGGGTCATTTCAAGTTGGACTTCTTCGAACTGTGAAGGTTGAGATTGTGGCTGCCTCTCGTGCTGCTACAAGTCAAGGTCAAGGTCACGGTAAACTTTATTGTCCAGGAGGTAAATTTGTCTTGGCCTATGACATCTATCAAACAGCAAAAAAAAAAAGAAAAAAAAGAATACGCTGTTTAAGTAAGTGGAAAAAAAAAAAACCCCAGCTAATCTGATCTGGATTGGATTCATTTAAGCCTTCTGATGCTGCATCTGCTGCATCAGGCTGATAAAAAATTTGGTTGCGTGGCCATCAAGATGTTAAGCAAATAGATTATTTGTTTGGGGGCAGTGGGGGGGGTAATGAGACAGCGGCTGTAAAAAGGCGAACGGATAAGCTCTGCTCCGACATGAAGCAAATAATGTGCACGGCGAGTGGAAACGGCCGTGGAGGTGTGTTATCCCGCTCCTTCAAGCCCACTAGAAAAGCCTCTGATAACAGCGCAGCCGGGTGGGTATCGACTCGAGGTTGCTCATTTCATGGCGCTGAACATGGCATTAGCTCATCTTACAGTAATTTCATGGCGGAGCCGTGTACACAGGACACGTGTTTGTTTCAGGTTGGATCACGAGATCCGTGGCAGATAGGGGCGGCTGTGGGAAGGCGAGACGGGGGTGAAATTTAATTTTTAACCATTTTTCACGGCGCTTACTCCACGTACAAAACAACAGAGAGAGACTTTCTGGATCTCTGTGGTGAGCTTTCCTCGTGCGAGACTGACTCATACTGTCTTGCACGGGGGCAAAAGGGCAACTTGAACAGTTTCTCGTGGATTTAATGAAACAAGCCCATCCCCGGGTAGTCGGTGCTGTGATTTACCAGACTGGCCAGATTCTGTGGACCATCTTGTTATTTTTCTACTCATGTTTGCCTTGTCACTTGCAAATTGTGAGGGTGAAGAAAAAAACCCAATAATCTTCATAGCTTTCACAAAGGCAGCGTGGAGACAAAGATTGCTGCGGCGCTATTTATAATTCATGCCTGGTACCAGTGTTTTTGCTTATGTCTCTATTTAACAGAGTGGATTTGAAGGCCTCCCTCAAAGTGAATTTTCCTCATTTAACATTCCGTATCTTGGGATGCCGCCGGCAGGAGTCGAATACCTCAGCCACGGAGCCATTACAGCCATTACTGGTCACTAAATCAAGCTTAAAAAATTGTGTTTTGCTCTCAGACATCATTTTGTTTCCATTCTTTTGCGTGATCGTAGCGGTTGGAATAGCGATGTGCAGGACCGAGGCAAATTGCTCATAAACTGGGAGTCAATTTCACTTGACTTAATTAAAAACAGAGTGGGAAACACCTGTTTGTCTTTTCTTCCAATAAACATGTTCAAATACAGAGTTGGCCGCCATGTTGGAAACTGAGAGGAAACACAAGCGTTTGTCTTTGCAGAACACGTCTGTGTGTCCTCATCTTACCCTAGACAGCGTTAGAAGTGTTGGTAAAATGAGAGAGCTGAGTCAATTCCTCAAAACTTGAGTCATCTTTACTGACATGCGAGTTTTCATGCCTTGTCTCTATTGAGTCGTTCGCTGACTCGTCCCTGCCGGCTAGCGAGCTGCGAAGAAGAAACCAAACTGCTGTCACTAGTTGCATTTCAATGACCCCTAGAATTGCGCAAAACCTCAATATCGCAATTGAAAACTGGAAATGGAAACAACTGCACTTCGAAAAACCTCTCAAATATCACTTGGAGGTTTTTACGCTCTCATGAGGTGGTTTTTCAGACGTATCGATTTAGAGGTACATCGCAAAAGTGTCATGGAAACACTTTTTTTTTCGCATTTACGCATCACCGGTACGTCACGTACAGGGTCACGTGACCAGTTCACGTCAAGTGAAAATGGCGAGTTATGTTTGGACGGAGGAGGAGACGGAATCATTTTTTACAAATTATCGAAGAGAAAAATACAACAACCATTCTTGACAGCAAACAAATATAAACAAACAAAAGCAAATGGAATTCTCGTGGGAAGAATTGCGGCTTATGCACTTCACACCATTCAATTGAAATGCCTGCAAATCGCAATTGTATTTTGTCGAGATTTTAGAAATGTCGCTTTTATTTTGCCAAAAATTTTCATGGAAACGCAGCTACTGTGATGTGCTCATAATGTTCCAACTGCATTTATGGAAATATTTTCCTTGTGGGAAAAGCAGAAGCTCCGCTTTCTTGTTTCAGCTCAACTGCCTCTTTCACTCCCTGCTATGAAGCTGAACTGCGAGTGTACAAATCACTCAGTCGCTCATTGTAGCGCCACCCCACCCACAGAATCAACACATCACTGAGTTGCCCAATAAGTTGAGTGAATCAGTGATTCAAACCACTCAAAAACCTGACTCTTTTGACTGACTCATACCCACAGGCACAATTAACGCAAGTTTCCCATCATCATTTGAAAATACCTTTTCATTTAGAAGTTGCACTCTCGCAATCAACTTGCAGCAGCAGCAGTACCTATTATGAATTCCCTTTAAGAAAAAAAGTATCATTAAAAATTTAAGGATACACACACAGCTGACGTGTGTTCACAGCGAGTGGCTGCGGGGCCTTAAAAGTCTGCAGTTTCCACACAGGAAGTGGTTCGTCCGGTTGTTCATGTCAACAACACCTTCTGTGTTGTCAACCTGCTTTAGTGTTATGACGCAGAGAGGCTTTAAGACAAACATTTATTCTTTGAAAAAGCCGTTTTCCTTTCACTGAGTTTAAAACTACCAAAAAAGACTCCACACTGCGACGGCGTCCCAGATTTGGAAAGTTCTCTCGTCCAGGTTTTTGCAACGCTCTAAACTTTAAAACTGACTGACGTTTCAATCAGAACGAACGGCTCTTTTCGCCTCCTCTCACTGACTCGCTGTCATAAAACTGAATGTCTGGTATGTCAGTTTCTGCACTTTGGCTATTTATTAAAAACTTGAATTTCACCTTAAAACAGAGCATTTTTCCCGAAAACGCATCTTCGTACTGTCAACATTCTAAATTGCAGAATGGAAAAAACAGAGAAACTCAAAGAAGAAGAAACTTTCCTGCTCGATGGGGGAAGCCCGTTAATGTTCGATCCGCTCATAAATCTCATTGCTCAAGCAGCTTTTATAAATAGTATTGCTGCGTGGCTTGATTTATTGTACTGGCCAGTCAGCTCTTCTGGTGCTGCGGCTCCAGCTCCAGCTCCCTCTCTGACCCCCTCTGTCATCACCTGCCTCCCGACTCGCAAGCCGCTCGATGTCCGCCTGACGGCCGCGGCCCATAAAGGCCACCGGCAGATTAGCATGATCAAGGTCGGAGTCGAGCGCGGCGACCTGAGCCGCTCGCAGTAAAAGGTGAATGGATGCACCTGCCCGGACCCCCCACCACCCCGCCAGCCATCCACCCCGCCCCCTGCAGATTGATTTAATTAAGGATACGACTCCGCATTTGTTCCTGCCGTATGATGGAGACCCCCGGAGGGAGAAGACGGAACGTGAAGTCAAACATTATAAAAAATAAAACAAAAATGAAATTTCAAAAAAAAAAAAAAAAAAAACTGAGCAGGTGGAATTGATGATGAACAGACTTTTAATCAGCAACCGAGACATCCGGGTTGTGAAACGGGGCTGCGGCCGCCGGGTGTGATGTATGAGGGCGCCGCCGGATCTGCCGTGCAACTCTGCCGCAACGCTTTATTAGAATATGTTTGCCCTTCCGACGCTGACCCTCGTCCCTGGACCTTAATTAAACTCCTTTAATGACACTCCCCCCGCCCCCGTCTGGGCAGAGTGCATTTTTTTTCTCTTTTGCACACGTACTGGGACGGGAGGAATTTGCATGTGCGTGTGGGAGGCGGTTAAATATACCGCAATGTTTTTTGGTGGCGTCATCATTTTTTTTTTTTTTTTCATCCTGGTGTTGGTGTCGTCTGTGGTGGTCGTGCGTGTGTGTGTGTGTGTGTGTGTGTGTGTGTGTGTGTGTGTGTGTGTGTTTCTGCTTTGCGAGAGTCCCAGAGCCACACGCGAGCTGCTTCTACACCCCTTAATTCATTAACCCGCGCGTCTGTAATTGTATTACAAATGGGTTTTAAGGCCCGCTAAAGTCACTGCGGAGGCTCCTTTACGCGTGCGGCGCCAAAACTATTTGATTAAAAGACGCGAGAAGCGGCGGAGTTCAGGGCAGAGGGAGGCCACTTAATGAGATTTTTAACCCGCTAATTCAATAGTCAAAAGTAAACAGTAAAGAGCAGAGGGACGAGCGCTCTGGGCGAGAGCCGGCTAGCGTGGGAGCGTGCACACAATTACTCTTAGAAAAGCTGCTGCCACTGCGGCGCGCCAAGCAAACCAAGTGAGAATTAGTGCAGCACGCGCGCCTTGTTTCTCTCGCTCGCTCGCCCTGGCCCCGCCCCCTCCCTCCACCCCACGCCACCCCGCTTTAATCCATCAACCTGAAGACTAATCCTTTTGAACATTCAAAGCAAGAGCCGGGGAGAGGCTGCAACATGATCAATTACAGCCTCAGCCGCCGTCTCGGCCTCCTACATCATGCAAACACTGGCGGAAAACACACATTCATTTTGTCAACGCCGCCGCTTGTCTCGATTTTTTTTTTCCTCCCTCCACTGTCGTCTTTCCTCTTCAGGTGGCGCCAGGCCTGCAGCGCATTGTGACTTGTCATCACTTCACATCACTGAGGTTTATCAGTATTCTGGTGGAATCGAGCTTGCCTACCCCGCGTTCCCCTGGGTGTGCCTAGCTTGGGCCGGGTACCTAATAAAGTGGCCACTGGGTGATGGATTGAAGGTTCTTGCATGTGGGAAGAAAAAAAAAAAAAACTCTGACCAACTCGCCTGGTGCTAACACTGTCTTCACCACGTCCACACAGCCGAAAGCACTGAGTGGCAGACATTTGATTGGCTGACTTTTTTTTTTTTTTCACTGCTGTACCTAATAAAGTGGCCAATGAGTGATATATTTAATGTTCGTGCGTGTGGGGGAAAAAAGCCTAAACAGCCTCGTCTGGGAACCAATAACAATTGAGTTGCTGGCATGTGATTGGCTGACTGTTTTTTGTACCATTGTACCTAATAAAGTGGCCGCTGGGTAATTGATTCAAGGTTCCTGTGACTTAAGCAAGTCGTCAAAGTCCCCACGTTTACATGACTAACTGTACGTAGTCAAACCCATGTGATTGGCTGAACTTTTTTTTGTACCCCTGCAGAACCTATTAAAGTGGCCGCTGAGTGTCGGCTTCATTCCATCTCGGTTGACTCTAATGTGACAATTTGTGACGAGTCGCCTTATTTTTTTTTTTTTCCCTCAGAAAGCCGAGCGCCGCCGTCCCTCCGTCCTTATCTAACCCCAGAGTGACAGGAATTTAATAGCCGCTGGTCATGAAGCGGCGCCAACATACTGCAAAAAGGTGTTGATAGGTGTTGATGATTGTTTGCTACCGCTCCTCTCGCCTTGCTTTGCTTCCCCCCCTTCTTCCCAACGCTTTTGCGCATCCTTCTCATTATTCCATCTGCCAAAGACGGGGAGTCGTGATAGGAGAGACACGCAGAGTTCAGGGCTCCACATTTAATTCCTCGGTTATGTTGTCGTGGCCGGAGTTTTTTTCTTTTTTTAAACTGGCGTTGTTTCTTTGTGGCCTACATAATGGCCGGTGTTCGGCTGAAAAGAATCCTGAGGGGGGGACTCTAATAACCCAGATAGATAGCGCTGCTACATTTCTATCTACAGGCACTTTATCTTTGGCTGCCTGTGCCCAGGTGCCGCACTCACACCGTTCACATCGCTTCCTCTGCCATGTAAATATTATCTATCACCTGGAGAACAGGTTGAAGCCGTGGCAGGTCCGTGATGGGGTACGAGCAGCCGCGTTGCGCGCTTCAAACTTTACGCTTGTGTAATGTTTTTTTTTTTTCTTTTCACGTCTTCGCATTATGCAGTGTGAGAAGATTCACGTACTTTTGGATATTTTAGGTGCGGCGGCGCAAAGGCTTTTTAATTGGCGTCTTGTTTTGTCTGGACTTTTAGCGCAGCTGAAAATGACGTTCTTTTCCGTTAGCACGCAACACCGTTTCCAGCAAGTTCTACACCTGGGGTATTTTGTCACTTTTCTGTGATGGATGAAGCAACATCGCAGCTGGATGGTGCGGGAGTGTTGACAGTGCAGATTAGCCAAAATGTTTAATTTTACAACCAGGAATTCGGAAAAAGGAAACTCTTTGCTGAGTTTAATGGAGATGAGCTGAGTACCGAGTGTGCAACTGCACTTTTATTTCAAGTACACCATGTTGATGAGTGGCGTCAATGTGTTAGCACACTGGCTAACATCAGAATCCACTTCATAGCCAGCTAAGATTTGTCTTGCTACACTGACCGTTTTGAATCAGATAATAAATAGTACTCTTGCTGAGGGTTTTGGGTGCGGTGCGAGGCAGAAGTGTGGTACATGACTGATGGTCAACCAACATTTTACAACATGCTACTCCAGACCCTGCTTATTTCACTTTGAAAAAAAGCAGCAGTGTTCTTTAGCCTAGGATAGGTAACGTTGCTACTCCTGCAAATTTATATGTACCATCGTAACCTTTACACAGATGAACATTAAACAGTCAGATTGGATTGTAAAAATGAAACCACTGTGTTTATCCCCTTTTCATATCACAGTCTTTGGCACACTTAATATTTTTTGGTTTTGTTTTGTTTTTTTAATGGATGAGGTGTTATGATCTCACTCTTGTCCACGTCCTACGCACAACAGACTTCATTTTGGTCAGACCGGCGCCAGCCATCAGCATAGTTAGTAGATCTTTTTCGTGATCTTCTTCATCAGCTTTAATCCATTTGTTTCAGAAAGAGCAACTGTGTTTTTCTTGCTGTTTTTTCTGGTGCTGCACTTCGCCCGACGAGGGAGTTCCAGCTTGGAGGGTGTTGTGATTGTTGGCACGCACGCACCAATCAATCCGTCAAGGATACAAGCAGCTTTTAGGAAATAAGGCATCGGGTTAGCGGACACCAGACTCGAGTCCAGCCAAGTATCGGCTTTGGGTTTAAGGAATGTAATGACTGTCCATTATATGTCTGTTGGAAAGTGTCCCTGAAACTTCCCTCAAAAAGATCAAAGTCAGTGTTTCTTTGTGTGTATGTGTGTGTGTGTGTGTGTGTCTGTTTTAAGGGGCTAAGACTTGGAGGTTAGATCAGATGTCGTGCTCATTGTGAAATATCATTGATAAGAAAAAAATAATGGGTTGGTGTTGTCACTGGACGTGCTCACGAGGGGGGAAATGGACCGTGAAATGCATTAGGGCTCTGTCGCTCTCCTGGTCCTGGTCAGCCATTAGGGCCTTTATATTCTCTCCAGAAGGAAAACAGCTTTTTCTAGATTCATCCACAGCCGCACGGCTGGTCAGGCATCTGTCCAGCCACGAGCTAACGACAGGAATCAGAATAAACAGACGGGTGGAGGAGAGTTACAACTGGTGCTAATGGAAATTTGTTAAATATTTAATGTTTATCTTAATAACACACACAAATACAGTATGATCAATTACACACACACACACACACACACACACACACACACATACTGCATATATATATATATAAATATATATATATATATGTATATACATATATATATATATATATATATATATATATATATATATATATATATATATATATACATATATATATATATATATACATATATATATATACAGTGTGTGTGTGCATATGTATATAAAGTGTTGTGGTGTGTACATGTGTGTGTGTGTATATATGTGTATATATATACATGTATATATACATACACACTTTACATACAATATATGTATATGCATGTGTATGTATAAATGATCATTTCTATTGTTTTCATCCCACAACCCACCTAAACATGAGGGCTTCTTTGCTTTCTTTTCTCAACCTTGCGGAACAGAAACCAGCGGTTTCCACTTTTCATTCCGAATAAAACTCTGCGATTGATAAGAGCCGAGGGACAATTTATTAATTCATATCTCTCAAAAGATCACCCCCACGCCAACCCTCTCCTCACCCTCGCCCTCCCCCCTCTTCCTTAAACACTTTTGGAACCACTAAATTGCCAATTACACTCTGCCGGCTTCCTTTGAACGTGTAAATAACTTCGCACCTACAGCACCTGCTTATGTCGGCGTGCTTGTTCACACTGCATGGCTGGCGCTCATCAGGAGCACATCAACAGCTTGCCACGCTGCTTCGTTCCCGTCGTCTTTGAGGCAACATGCAAATGACAGCCGGCTTGGAAACGCGCTGCTCTGCGCGGCATCATGATTCGGCTTGCTCAGCTGATCCACATTTATTGTTTGCCTTCATTTTGATTTTTCGGTAATGTGTGATAATACAGTATTTTCCTTACAGTACAAAACTGGGCAGGAATTTGGGTTCCCCGTCCGCCGACTGAGTGTCCATATGCACGATATAAAATCATTGGCTGAATGTGCATCCAAATGAATATCAGTAGGAGGCAAGTGTGCATACAGTGTCAGTGTGTGTGTGTGTGTGTGTGTGTGGGTGCCGAGTTTGTTCTTGCCAATGGCTCGCTAAAAGAAGAAGACGACTGAAAAAACTGTGCGCCTCATTAAGCTGTACTGTTCTCCAAAGGTTCTCAGGTGTGTAAACATACTCTGAAAATCCCATTTTCGTCCTCTAAAATACCTTGTCAACGCGGTTTCCAAAGCTCGGCCGACATTGTTCATAAATATTCACCAAAACGTGTAGTCGCTGCTTGTTTGTTCCTCTGCGCTGTGGATCTTTATTTAACATATGAGGTTTTTTCCACCTCCCCAGGCTCTGATTCATGTCAGTGGTTTGCATTAGCAGTAGTTTCTCAAAGCATCTGCCCGAGTTCTCTACAGCTACTCCACCTTCCTCCCACCTTGTAAAGACGTTCACTTCAGGTTGCAACAGTCTGTTCCGAGGCTGTTTTTTCAATTTTATATAATGAACATGATTCTTTGAAAGTATGAATTCATATTTCTCCGCTCATCATTAAAATGTCCAGTTACTGCATGTTTGCTACTCTGTTCCAGGCATCTGTGATGCTAAGAATTTGTAAATTCTACCTGAAGTGATGCTTTAGTCCTGAACAACCTGCTTAAAACTCCAGAGTCATTTTACTGAATCACTGGACATGACTCCTTGTGTCTGGTAACTTGCTTACTGACTCGTCCGGCAACAGAAGACGTAGAAGTGTCACTATTCTGCAACTGTTGTTCTAACTGTAACAAAATATAAAACGATCTACCTCCACTTGGAACAAATAAGTTCACTGCTGTGTTTGTCTTGCGAGAGAAGCTGCAGCTTTTGTTTCCAGGTTCAGCTCAGCTTTCTTCCCTTTCCAACGAGTCAAGAACAAACAAACCCCTCAGCAGCTCACCGTAGCCCGGCCCCGCTTTCCTAATTGGACGAATCATTTGGTTACTCTGGCAGTGGGTGGAGCTTGTGTGCACATATGAATTTCTTCCACTGGGTGACTCAGATTACTTGATCGTATCCTCGGTAGTTAGTGACTCATCGAAAGTTATCTCATTAAAAAAGAATCCCAGCAAGGTTTTCCTTGCTGTATTTACTACATTGGCAATGAGAACTCAGAGTTACTCATTCATTTTCGATGAGACCTCCCTCCTAATCTGCGTGTCGGCCTTCGGGCCAAGCAAACTACTGACTTGACATCACACGATGACGTCATGTTACGCTCATCGCGACCTGCTGCCGCTGCTACAACCCTGCCGGCTTCCAACACAGCAGCCGATTTGGTGTGAACGCTGGAGAAATTGAAGGTGCTGGAATCGTAGGTGTGAATGTGTGTGTTTGTGTGTCTGTGTGTGTGTTTGTCAGCCCTAGGATGAACTGGTGGCTTTTCCAGAGAGGGGCACATTAGCGTCACCCCAGCCTAGCTGACGGAGGCTCCCTGTAGCTCGCCAGGAAGAGGAGCGATGTACTGATAGATGGATGATTCACTGAATGACATACAAGCAATTAAGCTTTTAATGTAAGGAAATTGCACTGCAATTGTGGCTCATGTAGCGCTGAAGAGGAATTTTCCTATAATGACATGTCAGACAAGTGGCTTTTAGCTACACGCAGCACAGAGAGCACGTTCTCGCCTGAGGTCCTGGGAGGCCGGGCCGAGCCGAGCGATCAGCATTTTTCAATCATTAAGTTGCAAATTAACCTCCTGCACTCGAAACGCCACCAGACTAAAGGCACTTTGTCTTGTTGTCGGCACCTGATTGAGCTGTACCTTTTACCACGTGCTAATAAAGTTCATTTAAATGCGTTTCGACTTGGAAGCCTGAGCAAACGAGGAAACTGGCGGTAATGGCTAGATGGTATCAAAGATTCGGAAGGAAGTGACGTATGTTCTAACGAAGTCTTTCCAACTCTCATCAGAGGAGACGGAGGGTCCGAGTAGCCCAGGGTCCTCTGCAAGCATGAATTAAATAAAATCAATCAATCAACGGTTAGGTTTTGCAACAGGACTCGGGTGACTGTTAGGTTTAGGATTTGGGTCCGAGTCAACGGTTAGGTTTAGGATCAGGACTCGGGTGACGGTTAGGTTTAGGATCAGGACTCGGGTGACGGTTAGGTTAGGTCAAGAGTACAGTTTTGGAGGCCAAGGATGACATAGGGTAAATTCATTGCCTATCTCTATCAATGTTAGCCGCCCTCTTTGACGTTAGCTTTGTTTTCAATGGGATTTTTCGAGACTTTCTTAGAACCTACGTCACTTCCTTACAAATCTTTGATACCATCTTGCCATGACCGAAACTGGGGTCGGCGAAGAGGAATCATCCCGACACCGGCTGATGCTGCAGCTTATTCATTCATATTGCAACTCGGAAAAGCATCTGAATTGCAGAGCGACTCTCTGAGTGGCCATGTCATCTTGTTTGACACACAGGAAGATCCCGGTTGAAAGAGCTGCCTATTTTCCCTGCGTCCAATCCAGTTTGAACCCCCCATTAAAGAAATCTAATACCCCCTCCAGCGAGTGTATGGCCGGAGATGAGATGTCTTTGAGCGGCAATCTGTTGGAGCGGTCTCTGGCGTACAATTATGGGAGGATCACAGGGCCTCTGCTGCTTTGGCAGATGATAGAAGGTGACCTGATTAACCTGCAAATTGACATTAAGCATCCCAGAGTCTGCGCTGGCACGCCACCTAATATAATCAAGGGGTTAATTAAACACTTAACACGCAAAATTGATTGTAGAAGCAGTGCGTAATGGGCTGTTGACCAGTAGGAGGGATAAATAGCTCTTTGAAATTTTTATCCCAAAAGTAAGAAAAGAAAAGAAAAAGTGAGCGGACGTGCTGCCGACGGCGGGATCAAGAATCAGCCAGCGGGATTGATAATCAAAGCAAATCATCCATCAAAACTTCTGGGACCTGAAAGAAACATTGTTCCTCATTTAGTGAACCCACTCCCCGTTCCCCCCTCAACTTCCCCTCCCATCAGATATCTATTATTGTACAGTTGAGGGCTTCTTTTCTGTTTCTTTAGCGTGAACAATACTGAAATGTTCAATACTCAAAATGATGAAACTCTGGGGGCTTCGCCCGGCCTGGCATGACGGATGACTCTGCCGTGAAAATAGGGCATTGTCCCCCCCGCTATCATTTGTTATGAGCGTTGGCCAGGTTTTGATGGAGGGAGCCGGGGCAGTTGAGGGAACGTAGATCATTCATCTGGAATGAGCGTCTGCGCCGGGTGGAAATCTGCTCTCTGGCCAACATAAGTGCAGCCCCTCCAACCCCCCCACTCCACCCCAAAAAAGCCCCAGACAGGTGACACACACTCGCTGCGTATGCTCATCCGTCACGCCGCGATTCGCCGTGCGAGACGTGGAGGTCACACTGTGTTCTGCTGCTGATTTCCTGCTGCTGATTTCCGAGAGAAAAAGAAGGCGGCGGGGCCACAGTAGAGGTTTTATGTTGTTTTAGACGATTGTGTGTCGTAATGTCGCACCGCCCTACGTTCTACCACAAACTCTTGGTTTTTGGGGTTTTTTTTCTCTGCAGACGCCTCGGTGCTGTTTTCGCTCCAAAATTGTGAGCAAAATGCGCCAGAGCGAAGGATTTATGGTTTGGTTGGCTGATGTGCTAAGGGGACGTGCGACTCGCTGACTGATTGAGTGAAATAGGGCAAGGTACTCCGTCTCGGGTGTCACTCTAGGGTACGTTCTGCTAATGTACCCAGCTGTCTCTCTCTTAACATATCAGAGAACCAATGGAAATGGGTGAGTGAGTTGGTGGGGGTTGGGGGGGGGATTAAGGAGCAGTTGTGCAGTCCCTCGTCATCCGTCAAGTTGAACACAGCTGATACTGGCCACATATTTATAGGTTTTCACTAAAATGTTTATTTAAAAAAAATCTTCATCCTGTAAATCTGTGGAAAAGCTCACAATAGATATTCTACCTCATGCCTGCTTTGAGATAGAGGGCGGGGGGAAGGAATCTGTCGTTTCAGGTTCTGACTTGATGTCATCTTGCAAGGCTCCTTAATATTTTATCCGGCTGCATTTTTAATGCGCAAATCCCAAAGTTTGAGTTTTTTTTTTTTTTTTTTTTTTCCTGTCGGTAAAACAATAACCCAGCCATTTGTGATTACGCAGAGCCACTCTGCTTGCCTGAACAAAGCAGAAAAAAGGCCAGGGATTTTTAAAAAAAATAAAAAAAGAGAGAAAAAAAAGAAAATTAAAGGAATAAGAGCTTGCTCAGGGAACCTGCTGAGAGAAGTCTGCTCCGGCTCCAAACTTCAGGTAAAGTCGTCGACTCTGGTTACAGGCAAATCACCGGTAATGACAGATCGACAGAGCGAGGTGGGCAATTAAGTGTGATTAACGCAATCAAAGTGCTCTTGGAAAGAAAAAAAAGAGGCTGTAATGATAACTGTGTGACTGCTGCTGATTTACATGAAAGCTCGCGATTTGCACCGGCGAACACGCAGGAATCTCTTCACTTGCGATAAACGGGGCCGCAAACCCTTCAGCTGCCACGGGTTTTGCATGCACCCCGTCTTTCGCCCGACAACCTCAATGGCCCCACGGTTCCAAACACTACAAACAATCCCCAGGATATTTGAGGCTGCACCACACTTCCGCTCACACACGTCTTGACTATGTCAACGGCCGCCGTGTTGCATCAGTTTGTCGGCGAGGCTTATTTGTCAGCATTGCACAAATAAGCCACTGAATGCGCGTCTTCATTTTGGAACACAAAAAAGTCAAAAGTAAGATCTTTTTTGTCTGACTCTGGAAGACCTTGTTTGGAATGGGCTGTTACATTTTGTGCTGGATTTTAACGTTCCAGACGTTTTTTGTGTATCAGTTTCAGCCAAACTCCCTCTGCTGAGTCCAAACAAAGTCATATATAAATATACATATGAATACTTAATAAATTGTGTTTTTTCACTGCTGCAACCAGCTGCCAAAGCAGTTCAAAAGTCAGAGGTAAATAATTGGAAAAATAAATAGTTGAATTTTGTTTTTTCTCTTGAGCATGCCAGACATATTTGCACCTTGAGCCACGTGTTGACGTGCAAGAGGTCCAAAGTAGACGGTTATTTTTCTTAGGCTCTGTTTAAGTTGGCACGTTCTTGTTTGTGTGCAATGCAAATGGAATGGTTACATTGCGTGGGGAAAAGAAGCAGTAATCTGGCACACAAAATGTGTTCTAAAGCATTTGGACTGATCTCAGGTATCCGTCTGGTGAAGAGCCCAGAGAGTGTGTTTGGAAAGAGGAGTAAAACTTGGAAGGTGACTTGGCAAACCTTCTCCTTATCATATTCAAGCCGACCAATTACATTTATTAATTTTTTTTCA
Organism: Nelusetta ayraudi; assembly: GCF_046127955.1. Classification (NCBI taxonomy): domain Eukaryota; kingdom Metazoa; phylum Chordata; class Actinopteri; order Tetraodontiformes; family Monacanthidae; genus Nelusetta; species Nelusetta ayraudi. The sequence goes on along the minus strand of NW_027466193.1, from coordinate 61,333 downwards.
CTGCCCATTATTAGCCCATGGCTAGCCGCTAGTATAGAGTGTTTAAGAGGTTTTTAAATGGGCATTTTCCTCACAAAAGTTGCCGCTGTTCTTTTTCTCTTGGCCCTGTAATTATTCCGTCTATTTTAAATAGTAATCAAATCCTTTCATCCACATAGCATAGACTTAAGTGATAACCCTGCAGGGTGCTCGATAAGAATATGCATTTGAATGCCGATAAGGACATTTCCGACGTTGCTTTATCTCCAAGGGCTCTTTTTCCTCCATTGAGAAGCGCCTTCAAGTGATGGAGTGGTTGAGTTTGATGTAGAAAAGTTGCTAATTGCTTGAGAAAAGACATTTTATTCATCTCATGGTCTCACACTCTCACTTAATCTAACTTCATTCCTTCTCGAGCGTCATCTCCCTCAGTGGCCCATTATTTTTTAAAGGGTAACATTGCAAATATGAACGTCTGTGCTGTGACACCCCCCCCCCCTTGCCCCCCCCCACCACCACCTCCCCAACCCCTCTTGAACAGCAGCTTCATTTCCAGACTGAATCGTGTGAATTGGTTGACGTACCGAGGGTCACACAGACTGCATGCAGCTATGGGCCATTTCGGCTGAGTGACTGACGCGCATCTGTTCATAAAAGGCCCATCTATCAATGAGATGGCAGCTCTCAGTGTCTCAAGTTACATTGATCTTCACTTCTTTACTTACAGCAGCCGAGAACATCATCCGATAGGTTCAGCAGAGCGACTGAATCGACGTGCCTGCTAATAAAACCCTCTGCCTCGGACGCAAATCTTAGATCCTTCATTCGGCATTCTCTGCTAACCGTGCGTGGCTAAACAAACAGAAATTTGAGTAAACATGGCTCCCAAGCACCGGCACCACTTGGCCCATCAGTGCACTAATTACTTTTCTCATAGAAAATCTTCAGGCTTTGGCGCATGGGCGCTCACTCGAGATGCAACAAGGAACAGACGGCCAAAGACCGCCGCTGGGCGTGAGGGGAGGCGCACGCTGAAAACACATTGTTCAAGAGCAATTATCTTCTCATTTAAACCCCAAAGTATGAAATTAGTTAAAGTTAGGTTACGTTGAGGCGAGTGTGTATTCAAAACACGAGCAGGACAAAAGGCTTCGTGCAATGACAACAAAACAAATCAGCTCTAATGGCACAAGACATTTGCAGCGAGCTGACTTGTTGTGCTAATTTCATCCCAGGCAATGGGGACCTGGGGAAAATCTTGTACAGCATGAAAGGTCAAAGTGCAGTTGAAATTAATTTACCTTGACAAGAAGTAATTTAGACGTTAGTTTGATAAATGAGTGCCCACTGATTAAGGTAATTAACCAGAGATGTTAATTCTTTTTTGGTTATCTCCGTGTGGTTTAAGGAATCAGCAATTCCCCTGAGCAATGCAGCAGGCTGTCACGTCAGAATACAAAATGTGCCGCATTAAATAGCAGATACCAGTTTGTTGCAGCCCTGTTGGCCAAGAACTTTAACAGATGTTGGAAACATCCACATTGCACATATCTATCTATCTATCTATCTATCTATCAATCTATCTATCTATCTATCTATCTATCTGCTTTTAACTTCTGAGTAGGTATCTAGCTAGCCATGTGCTTTTAGCTTCTGGGTTGCTAGCTACATAATTCTCTAAAGTCGCGTTTACACCAAACACGTCAAACATGACTGCAAGAAACGTGTGTCTACGCCATAATTAGATCATATTTTACACGCGACACAGCATCATGTGATGTCGCCTGAACTTCAAACAATGACACGATAAAATGACAGAAGCGACAGACTCGTCTGTGCATTGTCTTTGTATGTATTCTTGCGGGCATCCATTTGGTGTGAACACGGCTTCAAACACAGCCACATTCTTCCAAGAGCACGGTAGCTAGCTGACTAGATGTTGACTAGCTAGCTATCCAGCTGTGTCCTTCTACATTCTGGATAGCCCTCCATGTATCTGTCTAGCTATCCATCCATGTATGCATCCATGTTCTGTCTGAAAAACACAAGTCAAAAATTCACAATCTTCTAAGAGCATGACTTAAAATTACAGAGGACTTGTCATGCGCTAGCAGCCGAAACCATACGCACTATTCGGTGTTGGAGAGGGATGTGCTGTTGACGCACGCCGTTATTTCGGATGTCTCCATTTTAACATGAGAGGAAGCGGACGGGCGGCTAATAAGGCACGGAATCAGCCAGAAGGGCGGCTTCGGGAGCGATGGGAGTCCATTATGAAGCCTCTGCAGAGCTCTAACAGGTAACACTGCCAGTCATATGTCAGGTGCTGCAGAATCTGAGTCTTTGTCTGGCTCCCCTAATTATCAGATTTCTCCTGTTCTAAAGGCACACATTCCATTGGAATAGTGTTGCTATGGATGCAGCACTAAGGAAACAGTACGCCCGGCTCTCAGTGAAGCCAGAAAAGCGCGAGCACCGCAGCCGCCGCACTGTAAGACTGACATTTCTGCTCGATTCGCTAAAGCCGTGGGGACTAAGACGTGCAGCGGCCAGTAGCCTAATGAAGAATCTGCGTTATTTGCCTGAACACACAGCCACTAAAATCCTCATCTACTGGGTGTTTTTTTATCTTGTTTATCTGCTGCGGTTCAGGCACAAACACATCATATCGAAAGCCCGCCCTTCCTGCCTCCTCCGGCTCTTTGAGGCCTGTGATTGATCGCATTTGATGGGGTGTGCAAGGAAGAAAAAAAAGAAACAACAACCTTGTGTGTGCACAAATCACTACGGTTCTAAAGGACGGGAGATCCAAGGACAGTTAATCTGACAATCACCGATCAAAGCTGCAGAGGACACACAAACTAAGTGTCACTATGTTGGCTCTCCATACCCTCCTGTCAGCTTTGAATCGAGTCGCTTGGATCATTTCACATCCCGCCCGCTGGGAGACTTTGAAGGGAGCAGTGGCTTAAGAATTTAGCGTGGTGTGATATTGTTGACAAATTGAAATCTCACTCTTCAGACACGTATTCCGTCGCATGTTTTGGATTCACTTGATTGCATTGCCTATCACATGACATTGGAAAACACACATTTTTCAAGTTGTTTCATGCGTGTTATCTTATTTCAAAAAAAGTTTCCGCCGCTGTGACAGAGTTATCCGGAAATTAAGTTTGACGTTATTGTATATATGTGTAGGTGCTGCACATGATGTTCCCGTCATCCAGTGATGGATGATCACAGACGCCGCTGCGGTGTGAATATTTAAAGGTCTTTCATCAAGATAAGCAGTAGGTGGTACATTTTCCTTCCAGTCGGATGATTATAGCACTGCAGAAGAAGAGTGAGCCGGGAGCCCCGGCTTGGTCCTGGCGTTTGCAGCCTTCTAATTTATTGTTTATTTTTTGCTTTGAGAAATAATTCAAACATAACCTTATGCGGCTGTCATCAGTTCTTCATTTTGGCATTTACCTTCGGTTATCACACAGCAAGTTTTCATACTTTATTTCTTTTCACACTTTATTCCCCCCCCCCCCCCTCCCCCCCATTTTATTTCAGCTTTGTCTTTTACAGATTTGTGGTCTGGGGGCAAATCAGAAATGTGCCAAAAAACCGACTTAACAGACACTGAGCTAATGCCACTCCAGATGTGCAGGTTTTGCCTGTGTAACAGTGGAGGAGTTTTGGCACTATCTCAGTATTTTGTTTGGTGGTAAAACTTCTTGCTGAACCTGATAAAATCTCAAAACCTTGAAGAGCCGCAAGAGATTTAAAACCTCAGAAATGCTGGAAAATCCAAAATCAGAAGAGAAAGTCGGCAAAGTTTCAGAAATGTGCCCCTTACTGGCTAAGAACTTATTACAGTACAATATATTACCCACATATTATCCACTAAAAAGTATATTTTGGTCTTTCGGCCACATGATTTGCCTTGTTAATTTGTTGTGTCACACTTGGGCTGAAAATAAGCTTTTAAAAAATAAAGAGCCACACTGAATAAAGGCGATATGTTGTGACAACTCCCTGGGTTCTAACAATGATTTCAAAGAATTGTATTTTGTTATTTTCTGTATTGTCAGGCCGAGAAACGGATTGTGCATCCCGATAACCAGATTTCAGTATGCACCTTTAAAGTTTCTGAAGATGATTAAAAAACCAACACAAACTTGTCGAACTCAACTAGCAAAACAGCGGTTATCACAGCATTTGCCAGGGGCCCGTGAACGCACCACATCAAAGCGAGCAAGGCTGGTGCATTTCTCAGCAGGAGGCGGTTGGGTGCAAAGAATAATAAGAAGAAGAAACGCATGGGATCTTATTGGCACACACACGCACACACACACACACACACCTCTGTGTGCACCCACTGCCATCTAAATGGCGCTGTGGGTGTTTGACAGCTAGAGGGTGAAGGGCACGCTGTCACCGGAGTGTCAGCCGCAGGAGCTCCAGACCAGCACAAGGAAACAAATAATGGAGTCCGGGTACAAACTAGCACGGGTTACACAACCAAATGTCTTTCTAATATAGCAGCGCAAAAACTGTGATGCCCACATACGCAACAGTCACATTGATGGGAGGCCAATGCAGGTGATAGGAAAGGAAAAGACGATCCTTGTTTGAAATTTCATGGAAACAGCGTCATTCGAAACAACTCGCTCTAATTTTCTGAAACCTAAATGGACTTGTTTGAGGTGGTTCAGTGTTTTTTGAATGAGAGCTAAATAGCAATGTTACTACTACAATGTTGCGCGCATTCAGGTCACATGACATGTTGTGGTGTTTGCATAACAAGTGGGGGAACGTGGCCGTTAAGATGAATCGATCTGCCAGGGCGAATGAGGAGATCAAAGTGTCGCTCGGCCTCATTTGCAACAAAAAAAAGAAAAAAAGAAAAAATCCAGCAGCCATTCTTGACAGCCGTTCCCGCAACCCTCACGCCATCCGTCTGCTGGGTTTGTTTACCTCTGCTTCTCCTGGTTACACACGTAGCCGTGTCAATCCGCAACAAATCACTTAACGGAAACGCGACACTTGTGTTTGTACGTTTCTCCCTCTCAGAGCAAATAAGTTCACTTTGAATTCCCTCAACGCTTTGGGGAAACGCTGCAAGTGTCGGCTGTGTTTTTTACTCCTCCATCCTCCTCCGTCCTGCTCCACGTACTTGGGGGAGCAACAACAGCCTCCCGATTGGTCGATTGACTCGACCGGCGATGCGGCAGTATTGCCAAAGGAAAGGTCAAAGCCGTTCCAAAAGCAATAAAGAATGTTTTTAACCAGTAAATTGGATAAATGATGACCAATGACATTAGGGACATTAGAGGGGTTTATCGCTATGGATTTGTCCATCAAAGGCGCTGCAGACTGCTGCCATCAATGCCACTGACAGCCACCAAGCATCCCGGCAGGGGAAGAGCAGGAAATCCAGCTTCTCTGATGAAATCATTTTAAATGTTAAATTTGCCGTTTACTTCAGCCCAGCTGTTAATATGGTGATGATTTATCCACAGAGGAAAACACTTAGGAACAATAGAAACAGGAAAATATGACGAGTGAAAATGAAAATCTGTCCATCTATCTATCTATCTATCTATCTATCTGTCTATCTATCTGTCTGTCTGTCTGTCTGTCTGTCTATCTATCTGTCTGTCTGTCTGTCTGTCTGTCTGTCTGTCTGTCGGTCTGTCTGTCTATATATCTGTCTGTCTGTATGTATGTCTGTCTATCTATCTATCCATCTATTTATCTATCTATCTGTGTGTCTGTCTGTCTGTCATAATGTGTTTATTTGTTCCTGGAAACATGAAGTGAAGTCTTGTGAAACACACCAGCGTGTTTAGCAAAAATATTCTCAAGGGCTTGAGAGGCGCCGAGCGCAATCAAAACAAATTCACCTTGATTAAAGCCGGCGCATATACATCAGCAATATGCTTTTCCCACGACGCACAGCATGCAGTGGAACAGCTCATCTATTATGATACAGACGCAGTGGCAGAAACGTGGCTGAGACGCACAGATTTATTTCCACACACATGAAGGAAACATGGTCCCAGTCGGACACGAATCTCATTTTGCCTTCCAATGCTACAATACGCATGAAAAACACTTGCTCTTTGTATACAGCCTGGTATATACAATGAAAGCGTTTTGATTAGAGCCCAACACCTGTTAGCAGCAACAATAATCTTCCCTAAATGCTAATTGCTGTCATAGCAGAATGTGTGAGCTCCAGCACTTCCTGTTTGTCCGTCCGCTCCCCTTGCCGGCGACCTCACGTGTCTCAAGTTTCCTCAAAGATGGTCTGGCTGCTTCTTTTCTCCTTGTAATTTTTCTCCTGCGTCACTCTGCCTCTGACTCACCTCCTTCCTGCAATCTGCGACAGACTCGCACTTTAAAAACCTGCTCCCGATGCCTGGCTGTTTTGTTTTTTTCTTTTTTCTTTTTCTTTTTTCAAGGTGGACGTGCAACATGTAGAAGAGTGAATCAGATCTTGGCTCTTGTGCCCAACAAAGGGAGACGGTGACGTAAAAAAACAAAACAAAACCCGAGACCCAAGTGTTGACACAGAAACACAAAGGGACAATAAAAATAAGGAAAACACGCAGCAGAATCCACTTCATTTGCGACTCCACCTGGCGGCACAGTTCCCCTTTTACTTTTTAAATACCAGCCGTACCACAAGTGATTTCCTTCAATGACAGCACCTCGAGGTCCTTGATTCTTCAAACAAATGTAATTAACCTTCGGTAACATCAAGGGGAGGAAAGCGCATCGAAGAAAAGGCAGATGCACTGGGAAAAGAGAGAAATCGCTCTTTCTTAAGAATTTCTCTAAGAAGAATTACTCAGAAGTCCACGTGATGATGTAGATTTTATTCCACCTCAAGTAAATAATTTGTCGAAGCCGTGTCTTTACGCAGATCCTTGGCAAGCGATTTCACGCCAGGCTTTTGAAGCCCGCGGCCCCTCGGAGCTCGTCTCAGTCTTTTTTCCAGTATTTTTCAGATGATGCTGCTGCCCTCGTGAAGAGAGACGCGAATCGCGCGGACGCGTCGGAGAGCCTTTCCCGTCTCCAAACGGCGCCTCTGAGGCGCGAGAATCCTGCAGTTAGAGCCGAGGTTTCCGGTGTTAACGCAGACACCTACGCAGGTCCGAAACTTTTGACGTGCGCAAATCCGCAACGGGGGAAGAAAGAAATGATCTAATCGCCCAGGGTGCAAAGGCAAACGATGCAAACACATCCGGAGCCTGGTTCTCCTGCCGAAGCGTGCAGATTATGGGAGCGGGCCGGCGGTATCTGCGATACACAGCACGCCGATAAGATGTCAGTCTGGTTGCCTTCTGTCACTCAGCTGGTTGGACTTCCCTGCCAGAGGAAGGTGGGGAAAAAGGGAGCTATATCATAATCATTTCAGTGCCTGCCTGCACATCTCCACATCACAATGGCAATGAAAAGGCCGCTGTCACACTACTGCTGCCGCCGCTGCTGCTGCTGTTGACTTGAGAGGACACCTCTTTTTTTTAATGCAGTACAGCAGAGTAGATCAATTTACTCAAGGGTTCCTGCTGAAAATGCTGAATGGAGGGGGAAAACAATATCACATTTGGACAGGAGGCAGTTTCCTCCACTGAATCCCAATGTAAGAATCAAAAATCTCCATTTTGATGGTTATACAATTGTCAAAGGAAGCACATTGTTCAAGTGTGTGTGTGTGTGTGTGTGTGTGTGTGTGTGTGCGCTGGGGGGGGAAGGCAACATTCACTACATTTCTGGAGGTGCTTCTATCCAGAAACACATTATCATTTGACCCCACCGGAGTGTTTTTCTGACCCACTTGCAGGGTTGATCCTTCAGGCTTTTGGCCTTTTTTGCACTTGTTAGGCGTGTACAATGGCATCCCGCTCTGATGTGCACGTATCGATCCCGCTGATACAAGGCTCTCAGCTGACCTATAGCGTATTGATCTTTGGGGAGCTGCCTGTATTCCACCTCGCCTCCAACTTAATAAAAACCCTCTTCTTATTTATTTATTTATTTATTTATTTATTTATTTATTTATTTATTTTGGCAATGAGCTTGTGACATATAGAAAATAACCAACTCATGTTTTCTGGTTTGTCTGTTACTTGAGCTGCAGGATCGTGACCATCCCTGAAAAGGAATTGAAAGGATTTTTATAAACGATACCGTACATCAAACCTGCTGACTCACTCATTGCATATTTTCAAATATATATTTTTATACACCAGCAGGTGATCCAGTTGACAGGGATCTTTCGAGCTGGTCTAATTAAGATTCTTCCAGCCTGGAGGTGCCACTGAGCGAGTCAGAACCTCAACCACCACGGCAAAAAAAAAAAAAAAGTAGTACGACAATCAACAACAAGATGTAGGTGACGGGACTTCAACTGGGGTTGGATTACAGTGTGTGTGTGTCTGTGTGTGTGTGGGGGGGGGGGGTTCTGAGACTATCTGTGGGAAAACTAATGCGACATAATGATCTAATTCAGAGAGGCAGATAATGGCACTGTGAGGCGTTATTAACATGTTAGACCTGCGACTGATGTGGGAAAACTGTGTGCAAACTGCATGAGTAATGAAACAAGCTTCCTCTTTCTTCTTTTTCTTTTTCTTTTTAAAGACATCAGCTACCCTCAAAGCGAAAAGCAAAAGAAGAAGAAGGAAAAAAAAAATCGCCTCGCTGTTACATCTACAACAATAAATAGAATAAGATTCAAGCAGACCGGCTGCACTTTCAAGTGCGGCGAGCGCAGTGGGGAGTGGGCATTCAGGGTTCAAATTAGAACCTGATGAGAGATTATAATGATGCAGCGCCATGGTTCAGTCCACATCCAGAGGGGCCAAATATCCAATTAAAGCAGTCCGTCGCTCTCTCTCCCCCCTTCTTCTTCCGCGTCGCTCGCTCGCCCCGGCGTTCGGTGAGGTAATTACTGGCGGCCCGGCATGTAAATTCAATTCCAGATAACACCTTTTGGAAGAAGAAGAAGAAGAAGAAAAAGAAGAAGAAGATTTTTTTATTATTATTTTTACAACCACCCTTTATTTACAAAACAATTGGGAATTATTCACATTTTCACAAAGACATACATTTTTAGAAAAATAAAAACATAAATAAGTAAACAATAAATAAGTAATAATAAATAAAAAAAAACAATCAAACAAAAGCCCAAACAAAACCTTAAGTCCTTAACGTTTTTGTTGCACCACGTTTCTGAGAAGCTCAAACCTTCTCATCAATGAAAAATAAAGCAAATTCCAACTGGATTCATTCATGTTGCCCTAAAAGTACGCATGTAAGTTGCGATGTGAAAGGCTGCTTTTCAAAAAAAAACAAAAAAAAAAAGTTGTGTGAAGGATCAGGAACTGGCAGGAGGGAAAAGGGCGGCCAAGCTCCAGCTGATTGGTCGCACAATGAGATTGAGAGCCGTACCTCAGTTGTTGACCTTTAGCTGCTCGGCTCTCGCACCTTCTCCCCCGCCCTCCTTCTTTTTTTGAAATCAATTGGACCGAGCTGCGAGATGTCGACCTGGACGCGGTGGTGGTGTTAGTCCAACCCATCTTGCAGACAAGTATATATATCACGGTTCCGACCCTATGCCCTGCCGTTTTATCCCCGCGCTGAAATAATTCATTAGTATCACTTCCCTTAATGGCACATGCGGTGGGTGTGCAGTAGCGGAGGTGGAACAGGAAAGATCTACCGACTCTGCGTTTGGCTGTGCGGACGATAAATATTTACAGTAATAGATAAATATCAGCGTCCAGGCATACAATTTGGCCTTCTGGTTGATGTACGATCAATAATTGTAATAATCCCAATAATTTATACAATGATTTCACCCCGCTTGACTTTCATTATCATCACAATTAGCAAAAAAAAACACAATTTTTATCCACGTTTCATATGTTGCTTTACAGTCAATTAGCTCATGAGGTAGCGCGTGCTGACGCGAGATGTAAAATAATAGAATATGTTGTCTTTGAATATGTGTTGATGAAGCAGGTGGTCTGAGCCACGTCAGAATGCAAAATTTGGACGCATACAATTATTTTACTCATAACACATAAACAATGTAAGGCTGTGCGTTACAAGTTCTTCAACATTTCCCATTTGTCAAGCTCGTCTTTGCAACAACGTCACTGTTGCAAAGACAACAAGTGGGCGACAAGGCCTTGCAGTGCCTCACTATAGTAAAGTTGAGGGTTTGAATCCAACCTGGAGCCACATTCGAGTGTCCTCATATGACTGGCTGGGTTCTATCTAGGTACTCTGGCTACTTCCTCCCACAGTCACAGACATGCATGTCAGGTTAATTGGCAGCTCTCAACTGTCGCAGGGTCTTTGTCATTTGTCTCTCTGCATTGACCCCGTGGTGACCTCTGGTGGAACCGGGCCTTTTTTCCCCAAGGCGGCTGGGATCCTTTTGATACTTTCCTGTGCAGGAGAAGAAGCGATAGAAAATGGATAGACGGATGGATAATAGGTAACGTTGACTGGTCACCTCTCAGATCGTCTTACTTGTACCGATCTTCAGTGAGTAATTGGTCTCACTTCCTCTTTATTAACATTCGCCCGTTATTCGCCTCCTTATTAATCACTCTTCTCTTCGGGCTCACTCTGCGTCGCAGTTTAATTGAATGACCCGAGGTAGCTATGCTCATTGACTGGGTTAAGATCACTTTAACCTGGGTTACACACACCGTAATTACACTCGGCTCAGATTTGTTTGATGCCCAGTCCGTGGGACGGCTGCAAAAATTTGAAATTAGATTATGGAAAACTCGTGCTTTGATGACGCACTACTGGATATCAGACTTTCACCGGCGAGAAAAACCTGGGACGCCAGAAAGCGAAACGTCAGTGGACGGGGAGGCAGGAAGTCTGTTTATTCTGATTTGGGGAGCGGCACAAAACCACATGCTGGAAGTCAATTAACATAACCCTGACACATACCAACACGACACAGAGATACAAACAGCAAATTTAAATTTGGGAAACCTGCAGGCATTCAGATAAAGCCGGCATCAGAAGCCGCTCAATTTACCTGCAAATAGAAAAAGCTCAGTTGAAGATACCTTCTGTGAGGCTTTTTATTTTTTACTTCCAAGTCAGAGAGAAGCGTTGCCTTTAAAAAATATTCATATATATGTATATATATATATATATATATATATATATATATATATATATATATATATATATATATATATATATATATATATATATATATATATAACCAGACTTCTGCATTATAACTCTTGCAACAACTACCTACAATGTTTTGGGGTGTTTTTTTTTAATTTATTTATGATATTTTTCAGGTGTGAGGTCATGATAAAATCACTCTCTGCCAACATGTCTGAACATTGTCTAATGATGATAAACCCACTTATTGCTCAATCGATCTCTTAAACTTGCTTTTCCACGCCTTTCACCACCTCTTTTTACCGCCATCACCTGTAATAGCCGCCTGGCCCGGATTCATGCTGTGACACAGACGCGCTCTTACAGGGCCAGCTCAACAGCGGTGAAGGCAACCATTCAGCTCTTGATTGCGTCTCCTAAATGTTCTTATTGTCTGCCGCCACTGTTAGAACACCTGAGTGCCCGGGGAGAGGGGAGCCATTGTGTCCTTTTGGATTCCCTTTCAGCCTCGGTGGAAATGGATTCTAGTGTGAGGCCTCATCCTGCACCCGTCTGCCTGCCTCTGAAAAATAACAATTATTGCTGATTTTATTGAACCACCTCCAGAATTGGCCACTCTGTCAGCTACTGTATGTGCTAACGCTCAACCAACTCATGTAGCTCTCTTGATGAAGATTTTGGGTGACCACTTGTCAGAGGTATGACCTGGCAGGAAGGAAGAAGTCTCGTTCGGTGCCAAAATGGGACTTTTCTGTGTGGAGTTTGCAGGTTTTCTCCATCCTCCTCCCAAAGTCCAGGCAGACATGATCCTAAAAGGTGTGGACGGTTGACGCTTTCAGGATGTAGACCTTCTTTGCAAGAAGTTCTAGCAGCCCATGGAGGCTCAATTGCAAGAACAAGGTTCGATAGAATGTTGAAAGAAAATGTACCATATGCATTTTTAATGTATGGTAAAGCTGCTCAATATACAACTAATTGAGAAAAAGAAGCCAAACTTTGCAGTCACTGTAAAACCAAAAAAAGAAAAAAAAAAAAGGCTCTTCCTCTTTAACACGGCACAATCTTGAAAGGTCAGAAAATCACAGGAGCACGGCCTGGCTGTTGCTGAAGATCCACTTTGACAAGTGCTGCGTCCCGTGGTTAACACTTCACGGCACGATAAAGTAACCTCGCAGATTTCCCCCGTGCCCCGACTCTCCTGCGTGAAAAGCCTGCATGTGACATGCGTTCCCTGTCGGGGCCAAGACGGAAAGCTCTGGATTCACCACCGATTCATGCCCCCTCTGCATGATCGCGGTCGGGAAGAGAGCCAAACTTGTACAGCTGCTGCCTCTCCTTCCATTTATGCCGCGAGAGGCATCCAGTCGCTCGGCTCCTCTTTGCCTGCGTTAATCAAGAAGACATTGTGGGCCTGGTAATGTGGAATTAAAGAAATGCCAAGACATGTGCAGACAGGCAGGCAGCAGGCAGGCGCTCATCACACTTCTGCCCCTGAAATGGCAGACTGACTGAACCTGTTAAGTCTGTGATGCTGCCGGAGTGTGAAATCCTTGAAACCCATCTTCTGCTGATTCTCAGTGTCATCGCTTGACATGAGGTTGAGGGCTGCTTGCTCTGAACTCTGGCAAGTAATGTCGACCGTGTCCAAACCCTAAACTCATAAGTGCAATGAACAACGCTTGCTGTCTTCCCCCACCCCCTCAGCTTTAAGTAAATGTGGGTATTTTTGTAATGCAAGGATTTATTCCTAGTTTAAACCAACTGTTGATTCACACAGGTTTGGGCTGAAATGTCATGAGCATTTAGGTTCGGTTCCAACATTGCTGTGTGGACCTTGAATTATTTTTGTCTATTGTGTGCTGACAAGTGGAGGGTATGTTTCACTTTCAGGCTTCACTAGTTGCCACATGTTTTCCCTGTGGGCTACATATGGTACCGACTTGCAGTCACAGCGTTACAGCAGCAGAGAGGCTGTTTAAAGTAAAGCTGGACAGGCTTCATTTCTCTGTCAGTATGTCAAAGTCACCTGATATGGTATTGAGCTAGATTGCTTTGTCAGATTAGTCATATATATATATATGTTTGTGTGTTTATGTACATATATAGATATATTTGTCTTTTAAGGAAACTGTGCCATAACCTTTTGTGACTGAGGTGCGGCTAAAAGCTAAAACTTCAGAGCGCAGGGGTTAAACTGTGGCGTCTGAGCTGCTTTGCACCTTTATTGTTGTGAACACAGCCTTAAAGCCTCCAAAACACACAGATACACACACAGAAACACACACACACACGCTCGCATGCACACAAAAAGCCTGCTAAAATATGTGGGACCGAGCCTGAGGGGTGATGCTGATGCTATCTGGGTTAGGACGGGCTCTCTGCAGAAAGGAAAGGTGACTAAAGTGGTGGGAGAGGAGCAGCAGCGAGGAGGAGTGACCTTAACAGGATGGAGCCAATTCCCCGAGGAGTAAACATTCAGTAAAAGCCGAGCGGCCCATATCTGTGGAGTAAATGGGCAGTAGAGTGGAGCATGTTCTTCCCGAGCATGGCCAAGCTGTACTGCCAGGGGATGTGAGCTGGTTATTTCTTTCCACTGTTGCTAGAGCAATTCTTTTTTTTTTTCCTCTCCCCCCCCACACCCCCAGACTCTAAGACGCTGTTTCTAATAACTATCGCTGAGAGGAAAATGTGACTTTGGGCTACTTGCAGGTTGTCATTTGCACTTGACAGAGCATCAACTCGTAAAACAATAGCTGAATCTTTCGACTTTATCTCACACGTCCATCTCTTAAAAAGCTGTCATAAAAGGTATCTGTAAGTTTTGGAGTGGGGGGCAGATTGACCAATGCACTGCAAGACTAGCAAAGTGGCAATGGATAAAGGCTTCCTATTGGTTTGAAGGAGCAGCTTTAGCCGTACATCGTCGAACATGTCACGCTACTTAGCGTCACTGTCATAAACTCTTCCAAAATCCATTTAGGAATGAAGTGAAAACCTTCAACATCCACACCAGCCTCTTTAGCTGCGGCTAGGCTAACAACCACTTCCTGTATTTCTTCTTTGTCTTCCTTTGGCGTTTGTCATTGCAACAAGAAGCTGTTGCAGCAAGGTCAACTCATGCAGAACATGTCACAGTTTACTTAGTCTGTGATCTTTGTGCTACTGAATGAAATAGAATAGAATAGAACAGAATAGAAGGCCTGCATTAATCCCACATTGGGGAAATTTGCATATTACGTTTGTTCTGCTGATGCTAAGCTAAACTCCTTGGCTGGCAACTTGGTGCAAAGTGAAGTGATATTTTTCTCTCTCTCTCTCTCTCTCCTTAAGTGTACGCTTGGGGGGCCCTTTATTACTGCTGTAGCTGTTATCCAACACATGTCTGAGTTAGGTCTTAATTCTACTAAAGAGTGCGACTATGGAACTATACACCTCACCGTAATTGCAGAGCTCCTGGGGAGGCTGAGGGCAGCCATCTGTGAATAGATGGAGGAGCGACGGCACGGTTAAGAGCTGCTTGAGGGAACCAAACGCATTTGTTTGCGCCGGGTGCAATGTTTGGAGTGGTGGAAATGAATCGGAGGCGGCTTCCTTTTCGGCTGCATCTATTTGACAGTCCAGGAACAAGAAAAAAGCAATTCGGAATGCTTTGTTTAAAAAAGGGTCGGCTCGTCTGTTCCAAGGGGTTAAATATAGTCGGAAGGCTCCGACGCTTGCGGGAAAGATTAAAGTTTTCTCGCTGCAGGGCCGCGGGGCTGCAGGTGCGTCTCTCTGTTTTGGAGCAGCAGCGTTTCCACCTGCCTCCTGCACGACATTGTGACAGAACCAATCCCACCTTATCTGTCCTCTGCCTCTTTGCCTCCCTCCTCCCTTCCATCCCCTCCCTCCCTCCTCCTTCCCTCCCAGCTCACCCGTCCCCTGCTCTCGCACACCTTCCCCTTCCATCATCTCTGTCTGTTCCGGTTTCAACACCCTGCTGTGATAAGCACGGCGAATTAAAAATGATTTCTTTTTAATTACTTTCCTTATTAAGTGCAATCCGAAGCGCATGCATTATATATGTGCATTTCACTCCGCGCGAGGATTAGTCTGTTGCGGGCGAGCCTTGCCTCGGGCTAAAATACACAAATGCAATTAAATTCATTTCAGGGGAGAAAGGAAAGGGCACTTTCTTTTTTCCTCTCTCTTTTTTAAAGAGACCAACCGAGGGAGGGAGAAGAGGGGAAGAAACATTTGTTTGTTCTATTTAGAGGATGTGAAGTTTATTCAACAAATAATGAGATACAAGAAGTGCACTTTAACTCAGGTGGAGCTGCTTTTCTCACTTTACGGCGGCTTTGAAAAGGGGGGGATTTACGCCGGCGGCCAAAGCAGCTACACACTGTGATTGTCTCGGCCGAGCGTGCACAACACTCGGCCATCCTGTTCTCACGTTTCATTTTGAAAAAGCGCACAACTGGCGCGCCGGGCCTGTATATTTCAAAGTGATGAGCCGACCGCAGGGGGGAAAAAAACAACAAAAACAAAAAAACAAAAAAACGCAGCCTTCTCTGTGTAAACGGCTCAACCTGTGCAACCGAATTTTCCTTTTGCTAAAGTAGACATCCGCTCAATCCTCGAAACGCAGATCAGTAATTCGCCCTCAGCGGTTGGAAATCTGGGGGGAGTTGGAGGGGGGGGGGGGGGTTGAACAGGAGCTCCAGGATGAGAGGAGGGGAGTAACCCGGCTGCTGTGGCCACGTCCTACCACCTGTTTCTGGGAGTCAGGAGAGTCACGACACAGAGAAACAGCAACATGTTGCATATAGATTCTCCTTGTCCAGTAATGAAGCTGTCAACGATTCTCTGCACCCTTCTGTGGACGGCGACCGTGGTTTTCGAGAGCCCCATAATCACCCACACAAGGTTCTCAGGTAAACAAAAATCACCCGGCAGAGTCACAAACTGGCCTTTTCTATCAACCTGCTCGCATACTGAAACAGATATGCAGCATTTAACGCGTTCATTACATCACCATCCAATGTGAGGTTGGTGCCACAGCTGCTCAAAATCCACAGCATTTCTAGTTCCATAAATCATTGTTTTTAATGTTTCTGTCAAGGTTAATGCAACTGTATGTAGAGGGTTTTTAGCTGGAATGTTTTTATTGTCAGTTATATAATTCATTATTAATGTCATCCATGAAAAAGCTATAAATTTTTTTTTAAAATAAATTAAAAAGCTGTATTATTTCTTAAGATGTCAAATTATCCCTTTCTACTTGCATTCCTTGACAGAAAAAACATTTTTGGGTTTTCTGAATGTTATATCTGTTCATTTGTCTCGTACATTTGTTAAGCCTATACTGAACACTGCTTAATAAACACTATATAAACATAAAAGTCATGTCATAGTGGTAGCAGTTCCGGCAGTAAGGTCTCCTGCTAACAGTGTGTGGACACGCTGAAGGAAGTGGTGACGGAATGGCTCACGGCAACCGTGTGCATTAAGTTTTTTAGCCAACCAGGAGGAGGCGACTGACTGAGTTGTGTTTGTTACTCTGACAAGTTTATCAGGGATTCTCCTTCAAACAGATGCTCTGTTTGACCTTCCACGTGTCAGGAAGGTGACGACAGGTGGTTGGTGTGACGAGGTAGCGCAAACGCCTCTCCTGGGTACCTAATCCCCCTTGTGACATCACAGAGAGTAGTACTTTTCACATTTGTTTCCAGCTGACTGACATGTGAGTAACAGACAGCAATCGACAAGCTCTGGTCGGACGAGATCTTGAAACAGTTCTAACTCCAATTGAAATGCAAATAGGTAATTTAGTCACACATACACAGTTTATTATTTCATTTGTGACAATTCTAATGTATCATTTGATAACAAGCGTCTGTCCGTTTTCATGATTTTTGTTTTCATTTTAATGGCTTCAGTTGGATCTCAGATGGAGCTGTCTCATTCTGGAAGCTAATTTCCCAGCTGGTATTAAAATGCCTTATGTGCTTTAAAAAAAAATCAATCATTCCTTCATGCGTAAGCTGGTAATTTTTGAAAAAACATGTTTGTTTTTTTTCTTCATTTGTCGAAAGTTTGCAGGTTAAAATGTCCAAATGTTCACTTCAGTGAAAACCGTTAATGGGCTTGTTTTGGTTCCAAACACACTTCCTGGATAGAAGAAGACAGACTTTTAATTTAGAACATAATGAAAATGTATTTTATGTTTAATAGGGGAAAGAAAATTATTTTATTTTTCTGTCTTTTAGAATCTTAAATAAGCAAGAGAGGACGTTTGTGTAATGAGCTTTCTGTACTTCTGCAAAAATCTGTTTGTCACCATCGTGTTAGCTGAAGTTTGCGACAACAACAACAACAAAAAGCATAACGCTTGTAATCAATTTACATCGAGTACAACAAGAAAATCAATATCTTGTTACAGATAAACATATTGTTATGTGCGTGATATATTTTTACATCTGGCTGGGTTCAAGCCAAAGGCACAGATATGCAGCCATTTGCATATTTGCAGTGCGTTAATTCACGGCGATTCGAGCTCCTGTGTAAATAAAACACGCAGACGGAGCTCGGCACATACATAAAATCATCTTTTCTCCACATTTCACTTTCAATTAATTTCTCGTTTTCATGGGAGCCAAAAAAAAAAAAAAAACTAATTGCGCGCGAGCGAGAGCAAACATCTGTCCTCCTCCTTTTCAATAAGTGCAAGCTGTCAGGCATGTAATCGGAAAATCGTGCGCTGTCAGTCACATTGCAGCCGCCGCTGGCCCACTTTTTGTGAGGCTGCCTGGGTTTTTTTTTTTTTTTTTTCCTCGACGTTTAGAGCTCATTTCCTCCCGCAAACTGAAAAGCACCCCCCCCCCCCCCAAAAAAAAAAACAAACAACAACTTCCTAGTGCCCCCGCTTTCTAACGGCATTAATTTATTTGCTTGACATGATAAAATATCAAGCAAATATTGTTTTTTTATGGGGGGAAAACAGCGGCGATATTTGGCGTGCGCCGCCGTTCAGCGGGAAAACAAAAGTTGGCGGTTGGCTGAAGGCTGCCTGGCAGATGAAAGAGGAGGTGGTGAAGTGCCATTATGGCCTGAGTGCACTCCATGAAAGGCAATGCACGGCCACTCCAGGGGTCAACTCCGCTCACTTCGCTCCGGTGGGAGGAACCTGCGCTTTTGATTCTGCTCGACACAGCGGAGACACACTGACTCGAGTGAGCACGGACACACACACACACACACACACACACACACACACACACACACACACACACACACACACACACACACACACATCCTAATGCAAACACAGCAGCAGCAACAGCAGCAGCAGCAGTATTATTATTATTTCATGTGCATGTGCTCACATGGGCGGTGGGGGGGTGATGGGACGCAAGGGGCTTCTTCTCGGCAGCGCTACCTTTGTTTGTTTATTTATTTATTTGTTTATATATTTTTGGCAACAAAAAAAATGAAGAAATTATTTTCTCCCGCTAGTTTTTCACCATTAGCATCACGGTGCCGCGGAATTTCCCCGCGCAACAAACATCAATATTTAAGCAATCCATGAATATTAAAGAAAAGTGTCATGAACCCGCCTCACATAATTGCAGCGGCGTGTTGGCGGAGGTGAAGAAATTTTCAGAGCGGCAGGGAAGAGCTTCTCCAAGTTCCCAGAGTCAGCAAAGTTGACCGCGGGGCAGTAACTCGCTAATCCCGGGTTATCTCGACTACTTACCTCTGCGGTTGGTGTTTTTTTTTTTTGTATTTCCACCTCCCACCCCCCTTATTATTGTTTCTGGCCCTCATTAGCCAGTGCAGGAGCGGAGACAAATGGTGAGAAATGAAATGGATATGCTTTAAAGTCCCTGTAATGGGTTGGTGCGATGCCGTGAACATGGCTAATTAAGGTCAGGGGACTTCTCAACGCCGTCCAGTCCTGCCGCTTGTCTATGTTTTCATCAAGGGCAATTATTATGCAGCGCTGACGAGGGCCGGGCGTGAGGGGAGCGCTCCTCCGCCCATCCCCCTGTGTGATGATCCTCCACCAACGGCAAGGAAAAAAAAACATATAAGCCGCCGCCTCCCTCCCCCCGCGATGGCAGCTAGCGATGCGATCGCCTCGTTTCAGCTACATTTCTGCACAGAAGTTTTCTTACTTTGAAAGTAACTGCGGCCGTGATAATAAGGCAGAGTTGCGGCGGCGATTGTAACCTCGGATAACCCGCCTCAAAGCTCCTCCTCTGTAATTAATTTAACGGATGACTCTCTGGTCACTTCCCTCAAATGCACGGTAGTTTTAGGTTAGCAGCACACCTGTGCGTACCCGGGGAGATTCCTACAGGAGGAGCTTATTTGGCCTCATCTTTACATTGTCGCCATTAAATAAACATTTTCTTTGTAAAACAGATGAACTTAATTTCTTTCTTTCTATTTTTTTGTTTCATTCTGCAGTTGTTTTAACTTTGTAATAAACCAGAACTACATTAAAGAAGCACAGGAGCAACATTAGCGCTAACCGCATGAAAACTCGGCTAGTTAATGATGATGTTGCGTCTCCTTAAAATGCAAAGTGTAAATAATGTCCTCCACTCGCACGCAAACGTTAGCAATTACGGCAGGTCCGACGGAAGCAGCGCTACAGCGAATCATAGTGTGAAGGTGGCCTGCAGTAAACCAAAGATGTCGTGTTTTTGTTTGAGAAAATTTGATGTTCCCGCTGTATTCTTTTTTCCTTTTGTTCAAACCGTTTTTGAACATTGTGTGATTTATAATGTGTACTCCTGAAACCCTTGTAGGCCGTTTGAAAGATCTGGTTGCATCTAGTGGTAACAGAGCATTTTGTAAACAATGCTTATGCTTGATCCGTGTTGTCTTTTATGCGTTGGTGAAAATGAGATGAGTGCTGTCATGTTTCTTGACGTGGATTTGAACCTCAGCCCCTGTCAGGTTTTGCTTTTTTCAAACTAAAGCCGCTTTTATTTGTTCGTTGCATGTGGAGTATTTTCACCTTGAGAACTGAGAACTGAGAACACTCAGTTACGGCCGGCCAGTGTGGGAGCTAAATTAAAAGTCAATATCACTGTTTGAAGGAAAAAGCCTTCTTCATAAATTGTGTACAGTTTTGGAACCTGTGCATCTTCATTACTGCCTTGGGTCTTGATGCACAAGGCATTTGGACATTTTCTGATCTCCCCAAAGTGAGTCCGAACACCTGTTGTACCTTTTATATTCCATTTCACACCTTCTCCCCATAGGGTGTCCTCTTCTTTCACTACACATATTATTCCGTAGCAGCTCGCATGACGCGGTTGTTCGCCTTTTCCAATAACGCTTCCAATTTCCTCGTAGCGAAACCATTCCAGCGAGCAAAACGTTTGTCGCAACGCCGCTGTGCACTCAGTGCTCGTGTGCACATCCTTGAATGCAGTTCCTCTTTACGTCTCCTCCTTTCAGCCATCTTTTTTTTTTTCTGAGGCACTGAACTTTTCCTTTGCTTCAATCGAGTGGCAGCGGCGCGCAGTTTAGCGCCCGTGGAGATCTGGATGCGAATCTCCAAGAAAACAGAAGGTTCGGCTTTTAATTAAAGCCGCTTTTTGCATTCGCGACACCGTCGTCAACACCTGAATGGAGAATCTAATAAGGAGACGCGACAAACAAAACAATGCAGCATACAGTGGTGTGAAACATCACCTTCATCTTGTCAGCTCAACAGACTGATTGCCAGCAGATAGGGCACTCGCTATCTTGTCGCGTTCAGCCTGGCGGTGATGTGTATCAGAGGGACTTATTTCATGTTCACAATCAAGACTCGTATTAGAGTCTAATATCACGCTCTGAGAAGCGAAGCCAGATGAAGATCTGGGAGATTTTCACTTCCGGACTGTTTTCAAATCAACCATTAAGATCAGTCTCATCGCTAATCCTATGAATGTCATTCACTTCCCTTTTCTTTTTTTTGCTGATATTCTGAGGGGAGCGCAGCAGGAAGACTGCGGCTCTCAGCGAGCTTTCGCTTCATTTCCAGTCAGTCATGAGCGGCGCTTGAGCGAATTATAGCGTGGGTATCACTGTCTGGAATAATACGCGAATAAATTAACCAACAAACAGACAAGGCACTGCTGCCTTGGGGGAAAAACTGTGTTAAAGGTCACAATGGGAGTCATACAACTTCTGACTGCGTAGAACTTTTCTTCTTTTTTTTTCTAATTATAGTGTCAACTCTGAGAAGATCTCTGTTTGACAGGGAGACGATTTCCCCCAAATTTTAAGGTGCCCTATTATGGCCATTTCCAAATTTGCTGAATTAATTTTGCTGATCTGTTTTCAAGGATAAACAAGATTTTATTTTATTTATTTTTTGGTCAAAAAAAAGTTCCTATTTTGAGCTGTATAGGTCTCACAAAACCAGCATTTCACTCATTCTCTTACCCCCTTCCCTACCTGCTCTCCCTTTGAACGGCCTCCTGGCTTGTGATTGGCCAGCCACTCACTGCTTGCTCTAACAAGCAGGGAATATGGGTCCTAGCTGTCATCTGATCAAGCATCACCCACATTTAAAATGTGGTTGTAGCTGTACATGGGCTGAGAGTGGACCGGACTCCAGTCCAGGGTGCACACTGTGATAACACCTTGATTTCATATTTGGTGTGTTAATTGGACCGCCAGTAACACAAGAGTGTTACACAAGGAGTGTTGAAGAGGTTGATAAGAGTACAACTTTCAAGTTAAAACTGAGGGCGTATTCACACCTGTCCTGTTTAGTTCGGACTAAACCAAAAAAGTGTTCCTGGTGCGAACATTTTGGGCATGGTTCGCTTCCAAACGAACCATGGTACGGTTCGGTTGATGTGTGAAAGCGGCCGCACCGCAGTTCGAACCAGTTCTGAAATCCCACACCTTTTTACACGTCACAGGCTTCCGTAGCCACAGCCATTATGGGAAATATTGTTTTGGTTGGCATAGTAGAAAGTTTACTAGTACGGACCGTCAGGCTAACATGAGTCGTGGTCCAACGTGGAGCAATGAGCAGACGGTTCTTGCAAAACGTCTTCGATGTCGCAAAATGGCAAACATCTCCTCATAACATCGACGTTGCATCAAAAGCCTCTGATGCTCCAAATTACCTGCAAACGCTCGTAACTGTCTGGGGAAAATAAATCATTATGAGCACAACGAGTGCAGCACGCTGGAGCTCCATGATTGTTTACTTTCCATATTTTACCGTGTTACCCCGCCCCAGACCTTTTAGACCAATGATTGAACGATCTTTTCAAATCCTGGGACCCCTGCGAAAAATTGCAATGTGAAAAGGAACCGCACAAAACCAAAAAACATTGTACTTTGGTCCGGACCAAAGAAAGCGAATTAAAGGACTTTCCTGGTGTGAATACGCTCTGAAACTATCTAATTGAAAGTGCTCATATAAGCTTCACATCACTTGTTCTGAGGAAGAACAGTGTTCACTCTTAATGTAGCTGGAAATGTTAACAAAGCGGCGGAGTTGTTGCCGCCGGTTCAACAAGGTTGCCGCGACATTAGCTGCAGCTGGCTGCATCGTGGGCGCCGCGGCTAAAAATAAACTTATTTCCTGCGCAATCAACAGAAAATTAAGACTGATCGCGGGTTGAGTGAGCTCTCATAGTTGAACTCTGCTTTATTGAGCTGCTGTGCAAAGGCTAGCAAATGCACATGGCTTCATCACACGTATGAGTCCTTATCAAATATATATCTTTATTATTTTCTCGCACAAAATGAAAGAAATAAAGTGCAACCCAGCTGAAATAGATTGTTCTGTTGTTGTTCTGTCAATATGTCTCCGCTGCTTAAAGTTTTGAAAGCAACATGATCATTACTTGCTTTACTGACTTCTTACCTCGGCATGTCAATAAATGTCTTGGTTGTCAAAGTACTGTTCATGGTGTGTGTGTGTGTGTGTGTGTGTGTGTGTGTGTGTGTCTTGCTGTGCCTTTCTGCCACCAGGCTTTTCTTTGCCCAACATGAAACTGCACTCTGGTCAAGGCACTTAAGTCGGAACAAAAACACTGGTGTTTTTTCCGGTTTCACACCGGAGGCACAGACGTGTCCCCTGGATGACGGCTTTGTTTGTGACCTCCTAATCAACCCCCGATTTTGACAACTACCCTTCATCCTCACTCTTGCAAGCGCAGCATAAAGAGACCAGTCACCGTATGTCCTGGACGCAGAGGGACATACAAAACAGCGAATGTCAGCCGAGAGAGTCGGGACGAGACATAAAACACTGCACAGCAACACTGCAGGAGAGAAGTTGCTCCCTGTATAGAGCTCATAACAGTGTTTCTGGAGCTACTTGTAAAGTGTAGTGAACCAGACTATCGGTTACTCTACATTAAATGAAGATTCATTACCCAGAAGCTGCTCCCCGGAGAAACGCCGCTAGCTGAAGCCAGAGCCGGCGTGACAAACACTGGAGCTATTTTTTATTTTTTCCCCAGCCAACTTAATTCCAAGTCAGAGCTGCTGTCTGGGTGATCAATAAAACTGCCAGTCAAAGAGGAGCGAGGGCAGACAAAATTGTTCAGTTCAATTGTTTCGTAATAAATATAGCATGTTCGCAGCTCCCACTGCTCCAAAAACCAATCCGACAGTGAAACTGGATCAGGTCAGGCTGAGGTCAGAACCTCATATACTGGCTGGACTGCATCAGTATATGTTGTCAGATTAGTTATTACCAGTTATCTGGGAACGCCGAACCGAGTTTTCGCCACCACTGTAGCCTCCAAAGGATAAACACCAGCATGAAAATGCCTCCCATTCAAAGCTTCAAAATTCTAACACACACAGATACTTTTTATTTGTTTTGACCAGATTTTCTTTTATTGTTTCTTTCTGTTTCTGTTTTAGCATAGATGCTAATTTGCATTAGCACCTATCCATCCATTGTGGCATAGCAATAGGGTAAAATGTTATTCCTTAGAAAAAAAAAAAAAAAAATGAGCACAGAACATCCAGAAGACATGATTCCATTCATTCATTAATTCATTCATTCATTTTCCATACCCGCTTAGTCCTGAGGTCAGGGTCACGGGGGTCTGCCGGAGCCTATCCCAGCTGTCATTGGGCAAAGGCAGGGTGACACCCTGGACAAGTCACCAGTTCATCGCAGGGCCACATAGAAACAAACAACCATTCACACTCACATGCACACCTACGGACAATTTAGAGTCTTCAATTGAACTCACATGCATGTTTTTTGGAGTGTGGGAGGAAGCCGGAGAACCCGGAGAGAACCCACACAGACACAGGGAGAACATGCAAACTCCACACAGAAAGGTCCCAGGCCCGGAATCGAACCCACGACCTTCTTGCTGTGAGGCGGCAGCGCTAACCAGTGCGCCACCGCGTCGCCTTGACATGATTCTAATTACAAAAAATTATCAGAATAAAAATAGAGATATTCTTTTCCAGGAAATTACTCATCATAAAAATGCAAAACTTGGACACCTGAATTTAACCAGGAACCCTTTATTTTTAGATTCCAGCTGATACAGTAATTGTCATGACAACTGTGTTCATTACAAAGAATCATCAGCAAACTCACTTAAAATGGGCGGCAGTGAATGCACTTGCAGTCGACTGTTATTTGTGACGCTGGAATCGGTGAAATGCTGCAGTAAACCCGTTTACTTTATACTTTGATCACAATATGTATATATATATACATATATATATATTTTTTTTTTAAAAAACAGCCCATGATCCGGAATAAACTCCGCGTGTGTGCCACCCCGTTAACGTCTTTGAATGTTGTCCCTTTGTTCCTCGCCAGGCCCAGAGCAATCGGCCGCTGCGGCTGAGAGACGTCCCGCCGCGAGGAAAAAATCTGCCCACGTTTTTCGGGAGTGCCGCCACTGCCGTCGCTGCCGTCGCTGCCGTCGCTGTTGAAAGGTATCTAACCAGAGGGAGGCTGGTGGGGCTCTCTAATTAAACTGGCGCCCAGAAACCAAGGCTGTGGGAGGTGCCGCATCTGCTATGCAAATTGGCAAGAAAATTCCCCAACTGCAAAACTTTTCATCAGGCCTCCATCGAAGGAGGTGGTTTGGGAAAATACCGTTATCTATTTATTTATTTATTTGCTCCCCCCCCCCCCACACACACCCTTTTCTACTACCTTATCCATATTTCATGAAGAGCTCTGGAGGTATGAAATTGTCTGAAACTAATCCACTACTGGATATTTAGTCGCAGATTAAAATCACTCGCTCCACTGCCTCATAATTCCCGCACCCATTGATTGCCTGGGTCCAAATATAAGTCAAGGATGTACAGAACAAGGATGTTTTTTTTTTTTGGGGGGGGGACTCGCCGCAATTGTATCGCCGCGGCTTGTCTGGGCTGAGGGCCATGCAAATGGCGCCGGGCTGGGGGGGTATTTGTCAGGGCTTTGTGCTGACTCAGCGCCGTTCACGGCTTGTTTAGGCCGGGGATTTATAGAGTTTAGACATTTTAAAGTTGCCGTCGCCCGCGTTGCATTTTAAACCACATCTGTAATTTAAGGTCCTCTCTGAAGAATGACGGTCAGGAACAGTGTAGAGCCCTGCGACGCGGCACTGCGTGGTCACGTGACCGGCAAAGTATAAAAGGCCTTCAAGGACAAGGCGGTTAATCATTGTCTTGGTTGCAAAATTAGGCTGCGCATCAACAACAAATTGCGACAAAGAGCCTCCGGCCGTAACTGCATTACAGCAAAAATAACATGGCGGACATAATGATGAGCTGCAGCAAATGAATACATTGAAGGTTAATCGTGCCGTGCAACCACATGCTCTAGTTTCCATGCTTCCTCGCTGTTAATACATATATGTATGTATGTATATTTGGCTGGTCAATTTTACATTATGAAGGAAATTTAATAAAAGATGATTCACAACCTGCTTTCAACAGGGAAGCAAAGATCAGAGGAGAATAGAGCCCAGTTACTCAGAAAGCACTAACCTGTAGACACCACTCTGTGATTCCAACGAGGGGGGAAAAAAAGGCAAAACTCAAAAGACCGTTCTCATAAGAAAAGAATTCCATGCACTGTCTGCTGCACTCACGTCCAAGCTGCAGAAAGAGGCCACAAATAGGCTCTGGTGAAAGTGCATTTCTTCTTCTTTTTCTTCTTCTTCTTCTTTAAACATATTGTGACTCATGGCTGGAAGGGCGCTGCCTCTGTCGCAGTGTGTTGTAAGGTGCATCCCAGGACCAGGCACAAGTAAAATGTGATTGGTCGAAGGGACACAAGCAAGTTGTTTCCTCGGCTCTAAAATGGCACGTCATTAAAAAAAAAAAAAATCACCAATTCAGCGGGGAATAATTTTTGATGGCAAGGTATTAGACTGATTGTCATGAGCAGGCGGGCAGGCAGGCAAACGGATGATAAAAACAGAACAAAGGCGTGCAACCACGGTCGTTATCTGAGCAGAACGAGGCTCCATTGCAGCACCAGTGAAAAGAAAATACATGCAGAATGTTTACAGTATGATTTCCCTAAATATAATATTTTTCTTAAAAACAAGCAGTTTTCTTATCTCTTTTCTATCAGCAGCACTAGTCTGCACTGCAGATGGGTCTTGACACATGTAAGAACCTGAAAGTAAGAAGTGCAGTTGCACATGAGCTGAGAGTGGACCGGACTCCAGTCCAGGGTGCAACACTACCAGAATAAACTATTCTTGTCACACTGCGATAACGCCCTGATTCATCCAGCAATTACAGGATAACAAGACGTTGGGATATAATGAAGTAATTATTTTGCAATCTGGAGATAACAGCATGACAAAAGACAGTCGTGACATTCGCAACATCCATCATTTGGCAAAATGTAAGTTAACTGAACTGGGATCTCGGTATTAATTTCTTTATTTGAAAAAAAACTTTTGAAATAGTTTATAAACTGTGCTTGCTATTTGGTGTTTAATCAATTCTCTGTTATCGCTTCTCTGGCACTGATGGTTGCTGGGGAAGCTGGAGTCAATCACAGCTGTCTTTGGTGGAAGGTGAGGTTGCACCATGGAAGTATCGCCAGTTTATCGTGAGGCCACATAGAAAGACAAACTACACTCACACTTACAATTCTGAATCTGCAACTGAATTGCATATTCTCATTGGTAAAGCTTTGCCTCCTAGGAGAAATTTTGAGATGAAACTTTGAATTTAAAGGAACTTCATTTCATATTCAGCTCATTGGACTTCAGGATAAACAAGTTTTGCGATTTAAGTAATAGAATAGACGAAAATGTATGCTGTGTTGTACACATGCGTTGACCTCTCTGCCTTGGGAACCGTTGCCCTCCACCCACTCCCAACGCCGTGTCAACGAACAGCAAGTAGCCTACTGATAACGTGAACGCCTAAATTACAATTTACAGGAAGAAAAAAAAACGAAACAGAGGAAGGACGCAGTAAAAAGTTTTTTTTCGACTAGTTACATAGCTGCCTTTCTTCCATCGTCTCTACCGGTTTGTCTTGATGTAGCACAACATCGCCGCATCCAGTGGCGAAGCAATATTGCGTGCAGCCTCTTTTGCCCGGTGAACCTTAAATGGCTCCTCTGATGGAGGTGAGAAGAAAAGGGAAGGGGACTCACAGCGAACCAAGCGGGAGAGACGCTCGGTCCCTTAACAGAGCTTATACTCGGGTTGTATTTTTCTACGAAAAAAGAAAAGAATCATTGACAAAAAAAGAGATGTTTCCCATCGTTTTGACATTTTCAGAATTTTGGAGTTTTGAACAAACTGCAGGAGGGGCCTCCTGAAGGAAGTGGTGGGGTAAGGGAGCCCCTTAAGACTTGTTTCAGGACGGGACTCCTGCGGGGCAGGTCTGTGTCCCAACCCATTAGATCCAGACCTCACAGTGGCGGGAGAACCGGCACATGTTGTTTCCGGCGCCGAAAGTCACGACACACGAGGCAGGTGAGATTTCTGAACAGCCTGCAGAACACAGCGGCGACATGCTCCCATGATTCAGCGGGGTTTTAATTAAATGATGTCTGGCGGAAAGAAAAATCACCCAAAGGAGGATCATTTATCAAAAATAATTAGTCTTAAGATAAACTATCCAAAGATGTTACTGGGGTCGCGCAGTAAAAACCTTTGAAAAATAGCACTTTAATAAAAAAAAAAATTAAAAATCGCTTGCCTTAACATAAATAATAAAAATTCAAGATGACATTTACTGGAGGTGGCAGGGAGTGTGTGTGTTCTATACACAAGATAGACACAAGCCAAAATTGTAATTCCAGCAACAGCAACCGGCAGCTTATCTTTGTCTACAAGGGAAATGTGAAGCACTTTCATGTGCACTTGATTAATTATGGAAATAAGCGTTTGTTTGTTTTCTCCGACTCTTCGCCGCAATAATCTGGCTGCAAATTGATTTCGGCAGGCGCAAAGCTAGAGTTGTTGTGTCTCGTCTATTACAAGCCCTCTTGTCTCTGAAGATTATTCCATCTATGAGGAGTCTGGCGAGTAAACAAAGGAACAGGTGGTTGGCTGAAGAAGAGGCCCCAGCGCTGCGGCCACACTACATGGTTTGTTTTTGCCGTCGCCGGCTCTCCAACGTGTGCCTGCGAGCGGCGGCCTGATGATAGTGTTTAGCTTTAGAGCATCTGGAAGGCTTTTATAATAGTGCCAAAACTTATACTTTATTTCCCATTTTGTTAGTTTTTTGCTGCTGTTGTTGTTTCCTCCTCCTCTTCTTGTCCCCTCAGTCGCCCTCTCACATGGTCATTCTGCCAAGGTGCCTGCCTAAAAGCTTTTTTCCTGTAGGGTCAGAATCCCTCTGTCGAAAGGAGGTCGAGACTTTAACACTGTACCTGTAAAAACGGAGGAAACGCTTTCTTCCTGTCGGAAGCATTTAAGGAATAACTTGCCCACAATTCATAGTTCAACTATTTGCCACCACTTTGTGGATGGACGATAAATGGTGACATTTTATTTATTTTCTTCTAGTTTCTAGATACCAGGATGAAGAATTTCACCGCCGACAGTAGCCAAAGACTGTGCAAAATGAGTCGAATAGCCGTGATCATAACAATACTAATAATTAAAGAATAACCATGCGTGTCTAATCAGGACATTGTGCTTAATTAACATTAAATTTGTTCCTTATTATCACCTGATGCCTCCGTGCTTCTTCAGCATTATTGATATATGAATGACTGAATGAATGAATGAATGAATGAATGAACGAACTCTGAACAAGTGTGAAAGTTATTGCAATTTAACTGGTACAGGGAGTTTCCAGGCTGTTTACCTTGCGCTCATCCATGTGTCTGACGCTTGAATTGTTTGTATTTTTTTTTTTTTTTAAATATAATAATGGAGGTTCATTGTCATTAATATATTCCCAGGCCAACGTGAAAAGAACATTCTGTCTGTATTCTAAGAGAAAAACAAACCACAGAGTAAGCAGAAGAATAAGAAGCTGATTTTTTTTCCTCCTCTCCTGTCTGTACTGATGTGCCTGACCATGGGTGAAGTGTTTATGGGCTACTTAATATTTTATTTGTGGAATAAAACAAGTTGCATCTATTTATTTATTTATTTATTTATTTGCAAGATGGATTTTCGCACCCTTAATCTTTATTTTTGCAAGTTCTGTTGGACTATTTCTCTGTTTATCAGTTGATCAGGCACCACGGCCCTGATTGACCCTCTTCAGCTTTGCCACGTGCTTTGGTTTACGCAAAAACCATTGAATCTCTCAGCGTAACTTCTTGCTTTTCAACTCGCTGCTGGCTAATCCGTGTTCATTAATGACTGTATGTTGATGAGACCTCCTGCTTTGGTCATACCGATAATCAGGATTGATCAGCCAGTCGGTTTTTAGATCCGAGGCCTCTTGCCCAAATATTCCCTGCGTTTGTGGCTGAACGCAACATCGAATTCAGATGATGATTCCCCAAAGGGGTAAGTTTTTAATGAGCTCCCAAGTGATGACTTCCAGTCCGGTCTCAAGGCTCAGCTGTGCAGCGATCCTGTATTTTTTTTCCTTCTTTCCCCCTTTCCTCATCCTTTTCTTTTTTTCGAGGGCAATCATCTCACATACATATTGGAAATTCCCCTGAGTGACCGGGGCTCTCTCCGGACCCATACCTGGCTGAGAATATTGCACTTCACCTGCCACCATTTCAAGGGGGGAAGACTCATCTGAATCTGTAGGAAGAGTAGAGGGGGGAGAAAAAACTGCATGCGGTGGGAGCAGCAGAATTCCCAGGTGAGGTGAACTTGCCCTGGAATTCCGATACATCCGCCTCTTCCCCCAATACAACATGCATGAAAGAGAGAAAGAGAGAGAGAGGGAGACAGAGAGAGAGAGAGAGAGAGAGATCGTTTGCGGCGAGGAGATGAAACAATGCCGAAATGCTTAAAATGTGACTAGGAGTCGGGCGTAGGGCAAAACAGAGATCAGAGACACGATGTTGCGTCGGATCGGTTAATTGCTCCTCATCTGCACGTTGGCTCTTGTGCGCCGCAGTGTTAAAAATATAACACGTGTAAAAAAAACGGGGAAAATAGGAGGCAACTCCGCACCAGATGACTTGTTAAGGTGCTGCGTGAAATTATGAGCGCGCGCGTGGGGGTTTTTTTTTGGTGTTATTTTTGCAGAGGATGATGTCATCATTCTGGAATGGTGACGGCAGTCAGGAAGTCAATGTACTTACTAGGGTGTGGCAGTTAAATGAGCAAAAAATGAATAAAATAGAAATATACATATATACTGGCTTCTCAGATGTTCTATTTTTCAAAATGAACTGTTGCCACCAGGGAGGCGCTACAGAGCTAGCGGCTGTAATGTGAACCTCACCTCCATCAAAAACAATGGGTTTATGTCATGTGGCTGTTGACTGGAACTCTTGCACTCGTCAGACTGACCTGCCCTCAGGCCAAGAGCAAATTTTATAAAAGTTGCTTTTATTGTGAAGTCTCGGCGTTACGCGTATGTCCGCTGTGCGTCTCAAGGCGGTCGTTGCTATTGTGTCATGTTGTCACAGAGTTGCACTGTGTGGGCCCAGAGCACAAATGTCTCATTTGGGAGGAGACCACAACAGCGTTGTTTACCTTATCTGAATCTTGAATGGAGGGAAGAGAGACTCCCATGATTCTGTCCGCTATCCCTTTTTTTTCCGGTCCCTTCGTTTTCTTTTTTTCTTTTTTATGACTCCACTGAGTGAGGGCGGTGCTAAATGGCTCAAAGGCTGGCTGGCTTCGCCCGGGTCCCTGCCTGTTGTAGGGGAGAGGAAGGCGTCGTGGTCGTGGTCGTGCCTTTTGATTGCTGACATTCAGCGGCTGTGCACTTGTGACCCTCCTGGCTGCTGATGAGCAGGAATCAACCGGTGTCCCGCCTCAACTCCGACTCTCGTCCGAGATGAGTGATGTTTCATCATCGGCGCCGCTGATGAGTCCCGCCGCCGTGCTGAGTAATCAGCCGACCCTGATAACACCACCTCGGCAGCGCCCCTCGCTGCTCATCTTTGGCGCCTCAATTGTCACCCAGACACAGTCACCCTCTCTCTCTTTCTCTTTGTGTTTCTCTCCATTTTTTTTTCTTACTCTTTGCTCGTCGTTTTTTGCAGCCGCTGAAAATGCTGAAACTTAATTTACTTTCACATGCATTCATTTGAATGTAATCGACTGAGTTGATAGCCGACTTTAAAACGATTCTAATGAGTTTGGCTGAAGGCAGAAAACATTTCAAGTGAAGGCAACACAATCCTTTCTTCTTCTCCTCCTTTTTTTTTGTCCAGCCACAAAAACCGAGACACGTGTGAGGAATGGTAAAAACTCTCAGCATCACAGTGTGTGTGAGTGTGTGAGTGTGTTCCGCACTTAGTTTTGTTGGCCCCCGTGGGCGGTAAGGGGTGTTAGAGTAGAACTCCCAGCGAGCCAAAGGTTTGCAAGGGCAGAGCTGTTTTGCAATTATAAAATTTGCGAGCGAGTGAAAAAAAACGATCAGTAAAAAAACAAAAAAAAACAAATACAGATAACGAACATTAATCTCTAGATTGTGCTGCATTTGTCTTACATTTCTTATTTTCTAACCGCCCCCTAACCCCACCCCGACCCCCAAATCTGAAACATGTGCTCAGGGGGGAGACATACAGCAGAAACGGCAAGCTTTCCAGACACCGAGTCTAATAGGTAAACAAAACCAGTCCCAAAAGTCAGGAAAAGAAATATTCCCACAGCTGTCCTGCAGGAACAATACGTGTAGTAAACTACCCCTCTCCCACCACACTTGCCTTCCTCTCTTCCCACGGTTTCACACTCTGGTGCCATTCGGATGACTATCAGGCTTCTTTTTTTCTTTTTTTTTTGGCTTGTTTGCTGTTTTTTTATTTTATTTGTTTAGTTGGTCATTTTTACAGCCTGGACAAAAGATAAAGTAAACAAGACTCTTTACTTGAGGTTCACCCACCAACACGTCTTAACATCGAAAAAGATAGATGAGGTAGGGAGAGAATTTGGATTTGCCTGCAGCTCAGCAAACGAACAGTGAGGGCTTTCTGTTGTGATCGTTCTGGACCAGGCGTACACACCCTCACTCCCTCCGTCCCTCACTCCCTCCCTCCCTCCTTACCTCACTCACTGACAGCCAGTTCTCTGACAGTCTGCTGACTGCTGGTCTGATTTAGGTGCCGGTTCAGATTAGCCAGGAGGTGGGAAACAGATCACACGATGTTCCGGAGTCCACCAGAAGGTCCAGATGGCCGGCCAACTCTGCGTCAGGCTTAATGTCTCCAGTGCAGCTCTGGTGAATGTTTTTTTTTTTTTTAACAGAAGCGCAGAGAAGAGTCTGTCTGTCTGTCTGCCATTTGAACGGCTGTTAGTCTCGGCTGTTTGAACTGAGACATTAGTTGGCGACTCATATGAAACACCTGCAGTGCTGCTGAAGATGCAGCACTTGAAATACAACCAATTTTATGATGTTAATGTACATATTATTATTATTATCATTATTATTATTATTATTATTATTATTAAGCTTAATCTTTCACTCAGTTTCTATATAGTTTTCAGGTGCTTTCTTGCTCATTGTCCACTTCATTAGCTACAGCGTTCAATGACTTTTGGACACAAATTGCAAATCAGCCAATCACACGTCAGCTTCTCAAGAGATTTAGGCATGAATACATGATGACGACATCTTGCTGGAGTTCATAGCGAGCATCAGAATGGGGGAAGAAAAGGGGATTGAAGTGACTCTGGACGTGACACACAGCGTTTGCTGATCGACTGGGATTTTCACGCCATCTGCAACCACCTCTAGGGTTTAGAATGGTCTGAAACAGAGAAAATATCCAGTTAGCAGCAGCGGGCGAGTGTTGAGGAGTGTGCCTTGTTAATGCTACGGGACAGAGGTCAAAAACGGGCAGAATGGTAGGCAACAGTTACTCAGAAAGTCACTGGTTACAGCCAAGGTCAGCAGAACAGCATCTCTGGACACCAACCTTGAAGTAAGTAAGGTGAAAATGAGAAAGTGGCTGTGTTCGCACATAGGTTAAGTAAGTGTTTCCTTTGAAGCTAAAGTGTAGCCAAGCCCAAAGCTTAGAGAGGCAACGGCCCAGAGCCTCGGACCCTTTCACGTCAACGCCAAGCACTTTAGATGTTTTTCTTGCTTGATGTTGTCCAAAATACTTCCTGTTCCAGCAGCATTCTGTCAGAGGAAGGAGTTTTGCGGACATGATTCAATCCAGCGGTCGCTTCTTGTATCCATGGCCTCATGTTTCTGCTCGGACTATGTTTTTTCTGCCAAAACATCCACTGTGGACTGTCTGGATGAAGCACATTCATATAAACGCAGGACGCAAGACAGTGGCGAAATGTAGCACAGCTGCTAATGTTTACATTCTCCTGGAAGCTGTTGTTTCATTTTGCAACCAAAACATTAAAAAAAAGAGAAAAACAGAGACAAGGAGTGCTGACTTGGTTGCGTTCAAGCTGATTTTCATGTCAACTCTCATTTGGACACAGTTGATGGTCAAACAGCTGCAGGCTTATACTGCTAAAAAAAACAACAAAAAAAAACACTGTAACCACACATCCCAGATCTTCAATAATTCAGCATTCCTGCTGATAGTCCTAATTTTCAATGGCTAGTGCAATGTGTTGAGAACAAGAACAAGTCATTTTTTTTAATAAAAAATTAAATATCTAATGTAAGACCAAGCAATGGAAACCAAAACCATTAACTTGCTGAGGACCGGCTTTAGAATCACTTTGATTTTCAAAATCAAAGTGAAGTTATTAGAAGACTGGCTGATGCACCGTCCACCTTTTTTTTATATTATTATTTTGAGCTGTGTACTTCAGCAACAAAAGCCATGCTGTTAATTTTGCCGTTTGACGTCAGACTGCGCTGCTGTGCCTCTCACCACACAATAGACATCAACAGGTAGTCCTGAGTGGATGGTTAAGGAGTATAAAAACCCAGCACCTCTTTCCACAAAGTGGTGAGCAGTCAATGGAGGAAATATCAGCGCTGGCTGATCGAGCACACTGAATGCTGCAACCCGGCACGTAAGACCAAGTGTCCTTTTCTCCGGTCCCCTCAAAAACTAAATGTCACTTTTAATAAGGGCATGATGTCATTAAACCTGGATTTGATTGTAGCCTGGTTTAAGATTAGATCCAATGAATCAATGACAGAGCTAATGTTTGATCTCTATACGAGTGTCCAGAGTGCCGAGCTGATTGCGATTAAAACCACAATCAGGGGAGCCGTAAAACAGTCCTAATAAAGCTCTAATATTATGAGAATGATGAACAACAGCAATCCAACACTTATAAAACTAGAGGATTATTTCTGAACTGCAGTTATAAATCCCCCATGGCCCTCCAATCTTATTTTTTGATGGTGGTGACTACAAAAAACAGTGTCACAAAGCACACTGAAAAAACATCACTTGAACTTCTGACTTTAAAGCTGTATTGCCTTTATGTGGTCAGCTAACTTGAGTACTGCAAAATCCAAATAATATTTAGCACATTCATAATTTAAATATCTAAAAAAGAGACAGACCTGACATTCTCAGTCGTGCTACTCAAGACAGCCTCAACCAGAGATGCTTGAGGCTGCTGGTGGCAGACAAGCGAAAAAAGTTAACAACGAAAAAGTCAGCAGGGTTTCCTTGCAACAAAATCATGTTGCCGTAATAGAACTAACAATAATAATATTTTTTTGGAGTGTCAGCATAATCAGCTTACTCTCTGGGTTCCACATTAGCAGCAAAGCAAGGGCAAAAAAACTATTAGCACTGTATAAGTAGCACTGTATTTTTGTGTTTAGTACAAGTCACATCACTTTCGCATTGAACCTTTTTTTTAGTCATAGCATGCAGACCTAACAAGGGTAAAGTCAATTTTAAGATGATTTTACGGGTAAAAAATAATTAACCCACATTTTGCGGCAGCCTCAGTTGGTGCTGAATGTCACTTGCTGTGAGCGATGCTACAAGTCTCCCCAGTCAGTGTAGCTGTATTTAAAAAAAAAAACTGTGTGTTTTTGCCGCATTAACCGCATGCTGCCACGGTCGTGCTATTTCTGCTCTGGGGTTAACAGGGTTAACGAGGGAGAGACTGTTTCACGGGGGGGGGGGGGGGCTTTTCACATCAAAACCTTTTAAAAAAAAAAAAAAAAAGATGAAGTGCCTCTCATCAGACCAACATCCTGTAGCTAATGCACTCGACGACTAAGCTTGATAAGCATATTCAGTTGGGAAAATATAAATATGTAAAGCTGGCATAACATGTAAACAAAATGTAAGATGTAGAATTCTAAAAAAGCTCCTTTTTTCCCTTCCCCTTTGGGGTGCGCAGGAAACAAAACTGATGGAGGCCCACCGTTACTGATGGCCTTCGAAAGCAAACCTGAGCCCAATGGCACCACGCTCTGATGAATATATATTTATCCAGTAATAGAATGTGTGTGCGCGCGCATGTATGTGTGCGCACAAGATCACACGGCTCATGAGAAATCCTCCATAGGGATAGGTTCCAGCAGAATGGGCTGCCGTTTGGGAAAGTGCCTCCACATCCAAGAATTTACTCCAGAGCCTCCATTTTTTTTTTCTCCCCCTCTGGGTTTGAGGTGGTGTTTGTTTCTGTTTTTGTTTTTTTCTCTTTATGAAACATTGTTTACCTTCCCCGTGTGTGTGTGTGTGTGTGTGTGTGTGTGTGTGTGTGTTTGAGAGCGAGCGAGCTAGCGCGGTAGAGAGAGAGAGCAAGATCGTGCGCGTGTTTGCATTTGTGCTTATATTTCTTTTTTTCCTAGATCTGCGGCTAAAACTGGCGGCCTGTCAGTAATAAAAATTAAATCCCCGCCGGCCTCCGTTCCATGAAAAATAGATTATCCTCAGAGTGGCAAAGTGACAGGGCCAGCGTCAGCCCTTTCATTATTTCAGGTAGCGTTCGCGGCGACAGAAAGTGACAGCGTCCGCAACGCAGAACCGTGCGGACGTCGAGGTCCGACGCTGCTGAATAATTCCATTTCAACGTTGTTTATGGTGTGGGACGATGGGGGTGGGGGGCGTTGGCGGGTCAGTTAAAGCCAATTAAGGCGAGGGGGGTCAGGAGGCCGTTGGAGTGCGCTCACGCGTGCGGCCGCCGCGTGTTTATTTGCGTCTTCAGGAATGTTTTGTTTATCAAAGTGCAGCCAACTTCCAGGCTCCACTTAAGGCGACTTTCTTCTTTTGGCATCATCAGCAAATATGGAGTAAAAAAAAAAAATCAGTCCCGCTGGACCCAAAGTAGGTCAAACTGTTAGCACTTAATTCGGGCCGGGCTCTGACAGGCTTGAAACAGCATTTATTACTCCATTCGCTCCACGCGCCCCCTCCGCCCCTCCCTCAGATAATAGGTGATGCTCTTCCATGTCACTTAGTTCTAACCGTGCAATATTTCAAACTACTTTATTTTTCGGCACCTCCAAAAAAAAGAGAAGATGATCTTGCGGCGTCGGCTGACAGAAACAGACGTCTGCAGCGCTGGGCGCATCGTTAAATCATTAACTCTGAGTCATAGAATGGTGTGTCAGACACTTGTCACTGCCATCACACCCGCACCCTTGATGGGGTGGTGGTGGGGGTTCCCCCCCCCCCAACGTGACCTGCCGGGCTCCTGCATCGACTGTCTCAGCGCCTCATCCTCAACCGTCCAATGGCGTCTCTGACGCGGCGACTTCATTCATGCCTTTCCCCCAACCCCCCATTACTTGCTGATGTCAGCGACTGTGGGCAATCTGAAAGCGTTGCGGCGGAAGCGGAGTGAAGAGCGGCTGTTTAAGTGAGCACGCGGATCCAAAGTGGTGGTCGCAGGGGCCGGAGAGTGACTTTATTGGTTGAGGCATAGTGCCTTGTGTTGCTGGAATCAGAATGATTTTCCTAACAGTGGGGAAGTGGGGAAGATAAACTGTTGATTTGCCGCAAAATGAACTGCAGCAAGGATTTGAAGTGAGGCTTGTTTATGTTTTTACTTCATTTCTGCTTATTTATGTGATTCATATCAGTGAGGATCTCTGCTGCAGTAATAATATTGGTGTATATTCAGTTCATGATTTGCCATTATTGTTACTGATGGTACTAATATTCCTTTTAAAGTTGAAATGTTCAAACTTTCAATAAAAAACACAGAATTTTACCCTTTGCACTGCAGTTGTAGCGCTGAGGGAAACACTGACCGGTCACTTTGTTAGGTTCACCTTGTTAGTGTTGGCTCCTGGATATATGTCATGTGTGATCTTCTGCAGACCTCAGTTGTAGCTAGTGGGTAATTGACTTACTGTTCTGTGTACGTTCTGTGGTCTCCAATCACAATGCCCAATCTGACCTCTGACCTCTGGCATCAACAAGGCGTGTTCTTCCACACACCCACCGCTCACTGGGTATTTTCCCTCTTCAGTCAGTCCTAGAGATGGTTGTGATGTTGTGTGCTTTCTTTAGTCACTTAAAGTATCTGGTTGTTTTTTTTTTTAGGTTGGTTGTTGTTTGTTTCATTTTGTTTATGTCAGAAACAGTGGCTTTACAAAGTGCAAAAACACTGATAAGAGTTTTCTTTAATCAAATTTATGACATGATGTACAGAATCCCTAATCACAGCCACCAGTGATGACTCTGGACAGCAAGTTAAGATTACTTGCTTCCAAGTACAATCGAATTAAGCCGTTATACAATTATGTTGCAACCATATTTTTTAGTCATTTGCTAAACACTCTGAAATCATTAAATTAATATGGCGGATGTTCTGCGGGCTGAAGAAAAAAAAAAGTGGCTGTGCCAAGTACTGTTTTTCCTCTAAAGGTTAAATGAAGTGAGCGAAACATAAATCACAAAAATGAAATTTACTCAAGCTAGCCTTTACTGAGACTGGCTTCACAGTCCTAAATTGGAATATGTTTCAAGTAGACCATTAACTTAAAAACTCACTGTGCAATCTGGTCCGCAGCCACTGGATATGGAACCACCTCCACAACTTGCTGACAGATACTGACAACACAATACTGCTAATACTGTGTACATATGTTTCTGCAATGTGTATGCTCCAACCAAAGCTCGTGTTTTTTTTTAGACGTCAATATTTTATAGTTTTTTCCTCTTTTTGTTTTCTTTGATTCAATTTCTTTTTGTTCTTGTTCTTGTTTAATCAGGAAACGTTTCCTTAGCAGGGGAAACAGGAAACATGCACAGCAACACGAGGGTTAACATGAGCCGTTCTGCCCTGTGCCAATTGTCTAATACGATTTCCTGAGAATCAGACAGGCATTAAGAAATACTGCAGCTACATGTAAAAATCCCATCTGTTCGCTGATGATCTTGTGGAGGTCACGAGGAGGCCCCCGGATTTAAAATAGAAAGCGTTTCACAGCGGTTCGAACTCATTCTAATAAAGTTAATGGCTCAGGCATAATATAAAAAGATGCCTTGGAGATAACAGAGAGAATAGCTGGTGATTCAAAAACACGAGTTTAATATTTTAAGTCTGTTTCGGTGGTGTTTTGACTATCATAACAAATTTCATCGGTGTTGCACACATCCTATGTTGGAGTTTAGGGTCCAAATTCTTCTTGTGTTTCTGCTTATAGGTCGTATAAAAGAGCACATTAACTTCCGCTCTGCTCTTCCCCTCATCTCTCATTAATCCAGCAGACTCAGGGCAGAGGTACGAGGGAGATAAATGAAGTCCGTCAGGAGGTGGGATAAAATTTCTCTGACACGCACAACCTTGGTCCAGTAAGAAAATCTCTGTATCCTGCTGACATGTGATCTTCTGAGTCTATTTGGGAGCGCTGGGCTCAGGGAGCCCTAAACAAGTCGTCTCAAGCAGCATCATTCATCAATTTTCAGCCCCCGTCTGCGAGCTACAGATGATACCTCACAGGCTCAATAGCCGCCATCAATAAAATGTTTAGAGGACTCTTCCAACTTAGTGGCACAAAAGTTCAGATGTTTTCCTCTGTGCACTTTAAAAAATGTGAAATTACGCGGTTCTGTTAAAATCAAGTCAGGTGTCTCTTTAAACTCAAAACACACACAAAATATTTTTTTTTCCAAAATGTCAAATTTTACAATTATAATATTAAACCATTCTCTCCTGATTAAGGACGTTCACAATGATCATGTTTTTACGATTTAACCATATTTTACTATTTATGTCTTTGTCAAACGACATTTCGAGTAACTAATTGGTCCATTTAGTCAGGCTAAGAGTGTGCAACCTAAGAATTGAGATTTGACCGTGCGTTGAGGCAATGTTTACCCCTCGCATATGTCCTGAGGCTGCTTTTTTTTTATTTTTAAGTAAACAAACATCAAATTATTAAACAGTAATTAAACAAATAGCTTAAGGCACATCCCCTGCTGAATAAAATAATGACACGGTCATGAAAACATTCATAAGTGCAAGCATAATTCAGCGACTACAGCCACGACATAATGAATAGCCTTCAGAGAGTTGAAAGGATCTGCCCTCACGTCAAATTCCCCACTCATACAATTTTAATGTATTTTTAAAGTTGAAAAAAAAATACCCCAATTAAAATCAAAGATTTGGCATTAATTCACCTCAAGGAATGTATTTTTTTCCGCACCTACCCCTTCCTTCATTGCAATTGTACGGGCGTCATTGTGTTATAGATAAACGTTTGAAATCCTCCAACTGCGTTTCAGTCCCGAAGTGGGGAAAAACGACTTCCTGTTGTCTGCCCTTTTTTTCGCCGGCTGTGAGGTTATTTGCAGTAAATGTCACCTGGGAGACTGAGTGACAAAATAATGACAACTTTTTTTGAGGCTGGGCAATTTCCCAGAATTGAATGAGCTGGGTGTGTGCAGACTGAACAATATGTGCACTCGCCAGCTGATTCCCCGCTCGTCTCTGTCAATAGCGTTCTGACATCTCTCTGAGAATGTGTTCAGACAAACACACTGGGCGGCTGGCAAAAAACATACACCGAAAGGCAAAATAAGGATTTAAGCTCAAGACGAGGCTGACCTCTCCTTACTCTGAAAATTCCCTTTGGGGGGGGAAAGGCAAGAGGAGGCAGAAATGGATGACATTAAAGCAAAATATATGCAATTCCTGCAAGAGGGAACCGTAACGGCGGCATAAATCTGAGAGCGTGCTCACATACGGACGTTGAGAGCGTATTAGTTAATTAAAATGTTGTTGGCCCAAGTGGGTTGTGTGACAGAAAAATCCATCCGTTCCATTAAGGTGGTAACTTTATCTATTTGCTTGTCAAATGTCAAGAAGGGTATTGAGTTGTGATGTGACTAATGCACGTCGTATTTGTTATGTGAGACCTTCGGCCACCTGAAACACAAGGATTGAAACATTCTATCGTGAAATATTTATTGTCAAAATTGTTAGTTTTCTGTTTACATGCAGACCGGACTTAAGGTCCAAATCCAACAATCCATTTTTGATATTTAATTCATTTTACCCTATTTGTGCATCATTTTAAGGAAACTTCACTTTAATTCACTTTAAAACTTAAATTTCAAAATATAAAGATCAGTGTACAGCGTATTTATGTCAGCAGGAAGGAAGATTTCAGGAAACACAGGCCATGCAGGTCAGCGGGCACACTGAACACTGGCCTTTCAGGAGGACAAAATTCTATAAATCCAATGCATGCGGGTTTCCCCGCTCGTGGTTCAATGCGAGGAAATCAGAATGAAACACAGCAAAGGTCGCATGAGCTGAATGATACGCTTCGTCAGAGTCAGAGTCTGAAACCTGTTCCCAATATAACATTTTGCACATTAACTTAAAATAAAAGATTGAAACCATGAAGTGAGAGTCCACATTTTATTGCGAATTAACAAAGTTATTTATTGAGATGTTCTTCTTAATGAGCATGGAAACACACTTATGTGCTCCATGCCTACAGTAGAACCAAGCAGCTTCTCCGCAGCAACATCTGAATTCCAGGCAGGCTGGAGTATTCCATCACAAGCTATTAGATTTTATTGATATTGAGCTTCTGGTGATTGTAGCCTCGCCATGTAAACAAGGTCCTGATCAGCCAATACATATATCATCAGTGTATTGGCAGATATGGTCGTAAACTGCGGCTGCAATGATGCAGGCAACCAGTATAAATATTTTTTTATGAGACCAATTAAAAACAGCTATGTCTTAAGATTAAACGCAGTGACAGTTGAATGTGCCTTTTGCAAATTAGCAAAAATAAATTACATTTAAAAAAACGATGAGAGTGTATTGTCATACAACTATCTAATGGAGACAACATTGCATTCCAGATCACAATAAAAAACGTGTAGGATAATGACAGTTCTCGTGTGCTGCGTTATCTTTTTTTTTTTATCATTATCATTTAAATCGACCTTCGGTAATAACATTTGCCCAGGGCAGATATGTGGCATTTTAAAACAAAGCCCCTTGAATGTTAAGAGAGGGCGGCTCTGTGTTACTCCTTGGTCGTCTGATCCGGCAGCGGTAGATGAGCCTCGCCTATCGGAGTCTCAGAGCAGCACCGCGGAAGGATTGACACAAAGGCAGGGAGCCATAAAACATTCAACATCATTCAAAGTCCCCTCTCCCATGCACGCTCAGACAATGTGACATTCAAAAACAACGAGAGAATGTCGGTCCAGGAAGTACATTTCAGGAAACGTCCTTTTTTTCCTCCTTCTTGTTGGGAATTTTTGAAAAGAAGGATGAGGTTGAGGCGGAAAAAAGTGTGACGGAAAAAATGGGTGAGCTTGACACGTTTTACTGTCGCCCATTGTTTGAGTTAAATCAAACGGCATAATCAACGCAAAACCCAGCTGGTTCCATTAAAAAAATATTATTGTTCAACAGCCGAGAATTCAAACGCTGTTGTCCCACTGAGTGTGAGCGCTCCGCTATCCCAGGATACCTCCCTCATGTCCGATTTTTCCATTTTGAAACAGAAAAAAATGTATGTATTCTCCATCCATTTCCAAATGATTTATTTCAAGATTTATTTCTATCTATATTTATCTCAGTAGGTATTTGAAGGTTTGTCTTACATCCCTATCTGCAACAAATCACAAGAAAGCTGGGTTAAAAGCAAGAAAAAACACGATAAAACAGGGTTACTAGGAGTGTGTCAACTTTCTGAACTGAAGGCTGAGCGGCGGCTTTGATTAATTACAAGTCAGTTAGTCCATTTTGCTGACACGATGCAAATTTATTTATGACCCTGAGACTGGGAGAAAATGAAATCATCATACATTTCCAAGCACTCGCACAGTGTTTTAGATTAGGGGAATCTATTCAGGACGGAAACATATTCTATGAATAAATTGTTTGAGGTCCCCGTTTTTGGAACAACTCTTCCAACTGTACACTCAGATGCTGGCTGGGTAAAGAATGTCCAGAATGGGTGTGAAGGATTTTTTTTTTTTGTAGGTCACAGCAAGACACCCCGTGTCCCTCTTGCACTGAGTGGAGTAGCACTTTGGATCAAGCTAACCAAAATCAACTTGACTCTTTGTGTCCACGTTTGATTCATAGTCATGGAATAAAAGGCAGGCCATTTCATGTGATTTTGTGGCGATCCCATTTTACATTTTCATCAAATCACATTCTGGGGCCATATCTGTAAAATTGAGAAATCGTCGGC
Source organism: Nelusetta ayraudi (assembly GCF_046127955.1). Lineage (NCBI taxonomy): Eukaryota > Metazoa > Chordata > Actinopteri > Tetraodontiformes > Monacanthidae > Nelusetta > Nelusetta ayraudi. The sequence continues at coordinate 18,058 of NW_027466193.1, read as the reverse complement.
GCTGAAGTGGTGGGATATTGGAAGTTGGGCTTCATCAGCAGTCTGTGCTGCTGAAATGAGAGACTTTCATTGGGCTTCTTTATCTGCCCTGCCCCCCAGCTTCTCTGTTTTTAAATATTCCCCATCTCTCGCCCTGCGTTGGCTTCTGCTCAGCTGCACAGGATGTGGTGAAATCACATGGGGCTATTTTATCGCCGATACACGGTGATGCAATTTAATTTTAAAAGAGAAAAAGCTGTAGTAGCAGTGGAAATTAGAAGCAGAGCAACGCCTACAATATCCTAGGCTGAAATGAGATGATGACTTTTCTGTTCCTAGATAGATAGATAGATAGATAGATAGATAGATAGATAGATAGATAGATAGACACTGTAGATAGGCAAGTGGCACTAATATCATGGCAATAGTATCCTAAATAGCAGCGGTTTGTCTAGGTCCTAATTAATTTTTCCTCCCCACATCAATAATATTTAATTAAATTGATGCACTATTGATCGCCGGGCAGTTATTTTGCACAGTAATTAATGGCTAAAATGCTGCGGCATGCAAATCTGCGCCTCAATCTCTTTCTCATTGGGCTACTGGTTTGCGATTTAATATGCAATGCGCTGATGGCTTATTAAGATCTTTACAGTCATTTAATCTGAGATTGCGGTCAATTATATCTCTCCGGAGAAGCGTCACAGTTTCATTTGATACAAACAAAACAAAAGCCTCGCAGAGCTGTGGTCATGATGGAAGTTGATACATGCTCTGACTCCCTCCCAGCGACCGCGCTGCCTCCTCCTTGAGGGGCCATCTGCGCTAATCGTAAACAATAAATAATATTAATTTCATGCCGGACACCAACCTCGGATCGATGCCTATCGACTAGGCAAATCAGCTGTGTTTCTAGGTTGCATCTGTCACGAGTGCAATTGCGCAGTTTGTGGGAGGAGCGAGGAACTCCAAACACTGCAGTAATCAGCAACATACAAATGACTCTCATGTTTTCTTAATACTCGTCAGTCACTGCAGACTCGGATCATAGCTGCCGTGAATAATTCAGGATGATACAAGAGCAACAGCTCGCCTCTACCTTGTTTTTTTTTCCCTTTTTTTTTTTTTCTCATGATTGATTGCGGGAGAACAAGCTGCTTCAAGTCTCCGGATATTGTGGCCCGGGCCAGTGACGGAGAGAAAATTAATTACAACACCATAGAAATCGATGGACAACTGAATGTGTCAAGTCCCCAAAGAGTTGTGATTGCTCATTGTAGTCTGATTGAAGGGGCAAGAGGGGAGAGGGAAGCGGGACCCCGGAGGACCCCGGTGGAAGACGAGGTTGCGCCCTCAGCTTTGACTCAGCAAACACATCGCAGCGTGGAGACACTAATAATTCATTTGGCCGCCTCCAAGGCGAACCCAACAGCGAGAGCAGAATATGACTGACTAAGCATGTACATACATGCATGTTTCTTGCTTCTTGTCTGATGTGCATTCATTAATTCCTAGAAAAAACACACATATGAACATCTTACATTCTGCTGACAGGGCAAAATAACGCAGGAGGGAGCGTTTCTAAATCCCTGGGATGTATCTCGGACGTCCGTCTGGTTAGGAGTCCACAGAAACTTTGGAAAGGGGGAGCAAAAGTTGAACTTGCTGTCTATCGCAGTCAAGTTGACCAATCGGAATTCCCAAAGAAAACGCTGGAATTTCCTATTTCATTAGCTCCACAGGATCAGCTCGCGGCTAGCTGCTGCACATCGCAACGATTAACTAAACTCTCGCCAAGGCCATTTCATAGCAAGCCAAATACTTTTTTCTCCAGGTGTATGTCTTTTGTAGAAACTTTGCTTAACACTTTATTTTCCCTCCTTTCCCTTGTTGAGATTTAAAGGCCCGGTGTGTAGTAATTAGCTGCATCTAGTGGTTGAGGACGAATACTACAAAAAAAGAAGAGAATACCAGTGTCTTTGTCAGGTGTTGCTTCTTTGTCGCGCGAGGCCATAATTGTCAGAACGGTAGGCTGACCGAACCAGCTCGTCAGCGCTTCAAGGTCAACACTTTTCTCTCATTAGCAAATTCCACCCGTTCCACTTGATTTCTGATGTTCCACTTGATCTTGATCTTTTTTAATAAGAGCAGTGGTGGGCAAAGAAAGTCAGGAAGCTGTGACTTCAATGTTCTTGGTTAGAACAAACACATGGCTGTGCAATATGGCTGTCTCCTTATAAATTGACTCACTCTTTCTGTAAATAGAATTGCTTATTAGGCTTGTCATGCTAATGAAAACACAATAGGTACTTATTTGTAATGACTTTATATTGCTAATAGTACACATATGTATTCTCTGTTCCTTTCCCCTCCCTATCTCTTTAAAGCATTGCCTTTAAGGGCTGAAATCTGAGCCGATGTGCATGGTTAAGGACAGGAGGCAAATTAGCAGAATTAGAGGGGGAAAATTCAAAACAACTTCAGGAGCAACCTCGCCTCTGACCCCGGGGTTGATCACCTGCTCACATTCATCTGCAGCTCGTCCGAAACCTCTCAACAGCTCCCCCAGCTCCCGTTGGCGTATTTAACAGTGTACAGCTGGGCTACTCGCATTCTTGTCAACATGCATGCACGCCGGTGCACGCTGCGCCCCCGTGCCGCTGCTGCGGCTGTGACTTTGACCTTTCACAAAGGGATGCTGGATGGAGAGGAGGCTTAATGAGTTTGTATAATAGCCGAGCTCTATCTGAGGAATCATTCATCTACATGAGCGCCATAATTAGCTGGCAAGACACTGGTCCAGTTCTGCGCTACCACTTATTATTCTGCTGACTACTACTCGGGAGAAGAAAGAGATAAACAAAGACACAAATACCCCCCCACAACCCCCCGCTATCGCCCTCCTTCTGAAGTGTATTAATAATCCGCAGCCGGTGGTTCTGGCATCTTTTATAGAAGGAGCAGCTGAACATTGTGGGGATCCTTCTAGTGACAGCCCCAGAAAATGAGGGGGGAGCAGCAGCAGCAAGTCTCTTCCTGGTCTGAGTCTGCTGACAGGTGTGATCACTCTCACAGGAGCGCTAATCCTCCTGCATCCTCATCTGTGTTTGTCCATCACTGTTGTCGTCCCTGCTGCACGCACGCACGCACGCACGCACGCACGCACGCACACACACACACACACACACACACACACACACACACACACACACACACACACACACAGCGGATCCCGAGACAAAGCGTAAGGCATATTTAACTGAAACTCAATGACATGCAGATGCGATCTCGCCCATTTGTATGCAAAGCGTCCCGGTGATTCCTATCATACGGGGCTGGATGATATATCCGTCATTTTCATGTTGGGCAGAAAATATGAAAAGCACACCGGCAAAAATGGGTGCGTGGGGGCGACGTCATTTCCATGCTGCCGTGCGCTGTGGCTAGTTATTGCCTAGGTATTGCAAGATATGAAAATGTTTGTCCAGGAAAAGAGCCGGATTCAGCAGCAGCAGCAGTAGCAGTAGTTCAAGGCGGTGGTGGAGGACGCGTAAGAAAAAGGTGCCACTCCCGGCCAGCACGCGCGATCCGCTCCTGGTTTTGCTGCTCAGCTCCGTCTCAGCCTCCTTCACTCTCTCTCTCTCTCTCTCTCTCTCTCTTCCCCCCTCTCCTCAACACACACTCTCTCCGAAGCATTGCTGTGCAAGCAGATGTACACCGGTTGCAGCCGACTCTAACACGTTTCCAACATCGTTTGATTTTTATACTCCAGCAGAATTTTTTGTTGTGTGTGAGTGTGGCTACAAAAGTGCCCGAAAAGTGGCGCCATCCTTGGACCTGCGGTGTGTGTGTGAGAGAGCGCGCGAGTAGTGTGAGAGTGAGACTTCTTTGAGAGAGAGAGAGAAGAGAGAGAGAGAAGAGAGAGAGAGAGAGAGAGAGGGAGGTGGGAGAAAGAAGACACAGCGAAAAGCCGCATCGGAGAGAGGAAGCAGTGTGCAACGCCACACACACCACACCTGTGATGCGTTGTTCTGAGCAACGGGGAATGCTGATGATCGCTACGCCGCGGCGCGAGGATATGCGTTGAGGAAAACACACTCAGAAAGAGAGAGAGAGAGTGAGATAGACAGAAGAAAGACGACTTGCAAGGCGTTGAGTGAGAGAAATAACAAGACAGAACGGTTTTCCAGTGCTACACCGGGACACTCTCCGGACCTCGAAGCAGCCCTTCGTGCCAGCGTTCCCGTCTCCCTGCCGTCTGAAAGTTGACTATTTTTTATTTTTCAAACAAACGAAGCACCAAGATGCCCGCACTTCTGGGCCCCTTTGTCCGCTGCTGGTTCTCCGTGCTGTGGCTCGCCTTCTTCGGCTTCACCCGCACTGGTGAGTTGGAATCTCTTCCTCACGCTTTCATTCAACTCACACGTTATGAGTGTCACACACACACACACACACACACACACACACACACACACACACACACACACACCGACGACAAACGTGTTTTAAAGGAGCTAGTCGGTGTCAAGTTGTTGTTTTACGTCTCGTGGTTTGTGTATTTTATTATATTTTATTTCATTTTTTTTTGTCCGACGTGCCGCCGAGCGTCACGGAGCACGTTGCTGGCTGGCTCCCCGTGGCTGTTGTTTCTCGGTCAACTACCAGCGTTTTAACTCCTCAACTACACCCTCCAACCTCCGCGACAGGAAGCCGGTCATCTACAGCTTGTCCAGGTCTTCGAGAGAAAACGCGCCGCGGAAAGCGCTCGTGAGGCAGCGGACGTGCGTATGGGTTGCTGTGAAAACGCACGCGCTGGAAGTTGGGCAGTCCACCTGCACGTCGGCGGTTAAAATAAAGAAAAGAAGAGAAGGGGGGGGGGGGGAGAGAGACGGCGGCGCCTTCGGCTCAGTCACGCCGTCGTAAATAACAGTCATTGGATTTTATTTTATTATTATTTTATTTTTTTTTGCGAGTGCCACTATAAGAATATCACCTCGTTAATCATGGCGCGGTTAAATCTTGGGAGTTGCGTGTGTGAGGTGGGAGGGGGACACGCCGTGTACTCTCGAAGCCTGCCTCCCTCCCTCGTCCGACCCGTCCAGTCTGACCGCCGCCGGCTGAGGAACCCTGAACACACCGCCGCCCCGGACATATTCCTGCTGCATTGGCAGTCCGGTGACAGCTTTACCGGCGGAGCCGGTGGACGAGTAATACCCTTCGCCGGTGAATTATTATTTTATGATTTAGCCTCGTGGCCGCTGCCGCACACCGTTTGCATGTAAATGCGCGCGTATGTTGAAGAACGTTAAAAAAAAAAAAAAAAAAAAAAGATAAATAAATAAATAAAACAATTCTGAGGGTGAGCTGGATCCAATCGACTGGAAATAAGTGTGTTTGAAAGTGGGCAAAGGTGGCCCTGAAATAAAAATCGAATTAACTTCGTTTTTATAAAGCTAATTAGCTCATAATTTAGATGAGTGAGTGGCATTTTCACTGTAATTGCAAGTTAAACACAATCCGGCTGACCGGTGACCCTTATTAATGCAGGTTGCAGCTGTCAGATCTGATCAATGTGATCAATCATCCTGATTATCATTATTTACCTCTCCATAGGTTGGTCTATTGATGATGGCTTGCCATATGTTATTGACTGTTGCCGCTTTTTATTTTTACATTAGCATGCATGAAGCCTGAAGTCATGCTGGACCAATCACCACATACATAAAGCCACATTTAATTAAAAAAAATATATTTTCCTTTTAGTTCACATGCAAGCAAAGCAAAAACGCTCATCAAGGAAGTAACCAAGACATTTACCTGTAAAGAATTTGGCCCGAATGCCACATTTTCCCGAAAGGGCAAATTCTTTGCATGTCATGCTCCAGCGTGCACCGTATTCCCCCGTGCACTCGCTCAACGTCGCCTTTCTGAGAGATGCAGCCGAATGTTTCCACACCATTTGCGTGCGCTTGTTTCCGAACTGTTAACCTCGCTCCCGACACAAGGCAAACATGTTAAAGTTGGCGTAATTGTGTCTCTTGCTTAAGGACACCGGGATGATGAATTAAGAGGGCTTTTCTGTCGCATTAATGAGTTTGTAATTATTATGAATATATTAGGATTAAGTAAACAGCCATGCTCCAGGGACATGATATACCCTGCTAAGTAAATAGCAGTGCGCTGGTGTTTACAAGTTGCATTCAAGGAGCGTGTTGATGTATTTCAGCTGGGCACCTCTGCGGTTTGGTGCTGCTGCTGCCTCTCGGTGAAACCTCACCTCTGCTTCCTGCTCCTGTCATTATGTCAGTTTAAACACTGTAAAATTCCCTTAGGTGTGATACTGTTTGTCAGTCTCTTTGTGTGCTCTGTGATAGACAGCAGCTCTGTCCGGGGTGTTTTCCCTGCCTTTCACTCAGTGCATGCTGGGATAGGCTCCTAGCCCTTCTTTGACCCCGAATAACAATGAGCCAGTTCATAAAAATAAATGAATTCAGGAACATACGGTAGGTAAAGTCCCTTTTATTCCCATTTTTTTTCCCTTTTATTTGTTTTTTTTACTCTCCCACTCTTCCATCGCTCAGTTCTCGGTGGAGCCCTGATCGTTTGTCAGCCTGGATGATATTTAAGGTCAGCAAAAGCATCCTTCCTGGCTGGCGCTAGCAGCCCGAAGGCTACCTCTGTGGAACAGGGCAGCTTCCATAAATGGATAGGAAAGGTAATTTGGGTTGCGAGTCTCGCTACATCAGGGCCGGTAGAGTCTCGGCTGAGATCAGTCGAAGCCGGCCTCTGTTGTGGAGTCGAGGCGCTGACTCGGCATTCGTCTGCATCAAAAGCCGTCCTGTCTTTTTTTTTTTTTTTGCAGCGAAACATAACTCAGTCAGTAATAAAGGTAGGCCTGTCAATCTGTGTTTGAGCCAGCAGAGCACTTTTCCCTTCACTGTGTTGTGAGCGATGTGACGGAGCGGCCAGAGTGGAACAAAGAAGTGAAATGCTTTGCCTCTGCTTGTGTGTGTGTGAGTGTGCGCGAGTGCGTGTGTGTGAGCAAGAGGGCGACTGAGAGTTTGGTCGTCTATTCACCATTTTCGGAGTAATTCCCTTTGCGTCCATTTTTCTAAATTCTACCCTTAAATTAGTGGGGGAAAATGTAAACACCGAAATGGTTCTGTTATTTACACACTTTAGCTAATTGTGCCTGTAATTAAGTTCTCCTTAAGCTCTTTCCTTTACTTTACATGAGTATTCTGCCTTCTTTTCCTTTCCCGTTCCGTTCTTACACCACCTATAAAGTAGCTGCAGTTACTTTTTATCTTTTGAGCTCAATACAAATCGATTGAAATACATAATGTATTAATATCAAGGAGCCTGAATAGGAAAAGATATCCACCAGCGGAATAATAATGAAAATTTCAGTAGTGAACAAAATATTGCATTCGTCTCTCTCTCATCCTCAGTTTTTAAATGTGTGATATTGTGAAATATCTCATTGTGGTCCCTGATTAACGCCTCAAACTACAGCGAGATCTGTGAACCTCATGAAATATCCATCCAAGCCCTACTTATCCATGCAGAGAGGAAAACTAATCCAGCATCCTTCCACTGTTGTTCCCTGTGCCCACTGAGGGCGTTGCCAGGCAATTGTGTGGCTGTGCGATTGAGTGAGGGATCATGGGATTTGGTATCTGGCACCTTCCTGCTCGCCACCTCGGAGCTGTTTCCACTGGGCGTGCACCTCGTGATGATGCAAGGAGGTGGCCATGCGCTGACAACAAGCGGTAATCTGTTGCGTGATTCGGCCTTTTGTTTGCAACCGTGCTGCAGCTCCAGAGCCTTGATGGTGGATTTTTTTTTTTTTTTTTTTACATTTTTGGCAGACGTGTCTAATCAGTCCAATGTAAATCATCTGACATGCCTTTTTTTGCCTGCAGTTTTGTCTCCTCATTAAAGGATGCGATAAAAAAAAAAAGTGAAATCGGAATTAACATATTTTATTGAGCGAAATTGCCTTCTGGTCAAAGGAATTTAAAACTACTTTATTTCTGTCCCATAGCTAATGCATGGCAAACGATCTGCAGATTTTTTTTTTCTTTTCACTGGGATAAAGTCTTCTACAGGGGAAGTGATATCCTTTACAAAGAGAAAGAGTTTTCCTTCCCTCTAGTCATGAGAGATGAATTCAGATGACACAGGCAACTGGAATTATTGTGTGCTTGGGGAGGAAAATTTTATAAAAAAAAAAAAAAACAACTAAAAAAAGCAGTGAAATGGTAAAACCCACGCACTGTGTAAAAGTGGCATTCATATGCAGGGCGGAAAAACAGAGTTAAAAAAATAAATATATGTATATCTATATATATGTATGTATATATCTATATGTATATATATATAGATATATATATATATACATATATATACATATATATGTATATATATATATATATATATATATATATGTATGTATATATATATATATGTATGTAGATATATATAGATATATATAGATATAGATATATATATATATATATATATATATATATATATATATATATATATATATATACGTATATATATATATATATATATATATATATATATGTATATATATATATATATATATATATATATATATGTATATATATATATATATATATATATATATATATACAATATGTATAATCAGAGTGACTTTGTTGCTCAGGAGTACAAGCACTCGTTATGACCTGCCGCCGACAGAATTTAAATTGGGTAATATCACAACGACCAAGAGGGGCGGGGTTGTTTATTGGTTGGGAAGAGCTGAGAAATGCACTGCGCTGCTTTGAATTCACTTTCCATCACGCTAATTTGTCGCAAAGAAATAAGCCAAACCAAATAAATCCTCCCCTCCCGTCTCGCCAAATGTAATTTTCCTCAGTTGTGCTCGTGATTAATGGAGGCGGAGATAATGGTTCGGCCTAAATGAGCAAAAGGTAAACAGTGCATGTCAACGCAGGTCAGCGCTAAACAGCGGGAGCAGCGCACAGCCTTTGATGACAAATACCCCGCCGCCTTATCTTTCACGAGGCGGCGTCCCCTGCGCTTATCGTTTTGCAAATGGTGATGCCGAGGAGCGGAGGAAGGACGCGGGCCTTGTCGAGGACACGGAGCGCATGAACCTTGGAGGTGGGGAGGAGTCGGCCGTTATTTTCTGCTGTCTGTGCAGCGGCCGTTGCGAAAGGCACTACGTCTCTGTCAAACTCTGCCCTTTTATTTTCAGTTACCCCATTTCCCGTGGTTGCGGGTGTTGCCCGGGAGCGCTGAGGGGGTTTGAGGGTTGAGTTGCCACCTTCCTTAAATCCAGAGCGCAGCATTGGCTGCTGTCTGAATTACCATGTAGGTAGCGTGACCTTTAACCTCGCGCGTGGGATGAGATTAGATGGCCTGTGGAGGATGGAGCGGGCTGCCATTGGAACCATTGAGCAGAACGCCCTGTCTTTTTTTCTTTTCTTCCTCCTGGAGGCTCTAATCGAATGTTCTTTTTCCTCTGGTTCTGTCTTTCTTTCCCTGTTTGTCTGTCTGTCTGTCTGTCTGTCGTCTGTGGTTGACGACGTCAATCTCCGGGAGTTCCGCACTTAATGCTGTTATTCAGTATTTTTCTGCATTTTCTCCCCCTTGTAATATACACAACGTTTTTTCGAGGAAACAGATGAGGGAAACTGTTGTGTGTCTTGGGAATCATGGGGTAGGCAGAGCTGTGGCAGCTCAGCAAGACGTCCACAGCTCAATATTTACTGCGGCAAGTCAACTGCAAAGACTTTGAACAAAGTTGAATGTTAAGGCTTATAATATGCCCAAAAAGTTTGGCAGATGTGTTTTGGTTGTTTCGTTTTGCTGTTTCTCCCTCCTCATTTCTTGAAGGAAAAAAGACTAAGTAAGATGCTCCCACTCGTCACATTTGTAATCTTCCCTCACGCAGTTTTGCATGACCGCCTAAACAAGAAAGTAAAAGCAAGAATGATGTACCAACCAAAGGTCACCGAAAAGAAAAATACAATTTTTACCCAGCAGAGCATGTCACACTTGTAGTATATAGCCACACCTGGGACTCTGGTCGCCTTCATAGTGCAAAAATTGGCACCAGAGTTTCACCCCTGGAATCTGTTTTGCTGTTGATTGTTTCCCGTAGATTGTGCGCTCCCTTGACCGAGAAGCGTGTGCCTTCTCGCGGCTCACTCTTGTCCGATGAGAAAAGCGCTGTTTTCTGAGATGTTTCCAGATCCTTCCTGTTCTCCTGCTGATCAATACTCCCCTCCAAACAGTTAATTGGCCATCAGTCACTGTCAGAGGATGCGCTTAGAAGCCCAGAGGTGTCTCGGCGCAGCTCATCAGAGTACACTGTCCACTCCTCTGGGTCCCTTTCTGGCCTTTACACCAGGCCAGGTGCTGGCTGGAGTGGGGGGGTGGGTGGATCTGAATAGAGCTACGGAGAGCCATAGATTAATAGTTCCTTGCTGAGGCCACCAGGGAGCAATGTGAAAGCCACTTCCACTTCATCATGCGGTGGACTGGATGGGAAGTGTGTCGGGGAAGTCGTGGGAAAAGCAGCCGTCAGAACATTCCACGGTCAAGGTCCTTGGATGGCAACTTTGCATTTGTAATGTCTCATGTCCCCGTTCAGACCCCCGTATTTACTTCTCCTGCTCATTAAAAAAAGAGGAAAAAAAATCATTTGTGCGCATTTGTTGTGGCAAAGCAATGAGGCACAGTTCAAGGTTTTTTTCCGCCACTAGTGGCGGAACGAATCTCATTTGAATGTTAATGAGCCGCTCTTTCTGCGCAAAGTTATGAGGTAATGACACCTTTGTCTGTTGCGTTAACCTTGACGGGGAGAACACGCCTCCGACACGTATGGCTCATTGTCATGCTAAGCTCTGTTTAGCATACATTGTATATATATATATATATAAAAAAAAGAAGACACGATTAGAAATTGCACGACGCTACCCGCAGCCGCGCCGGCGGGTGCTTGATTGGCAGGGGCACCTCGGAGAGGGTCCGGTTCCGCCCGGGCCAGAATTTGTCATCTCCAAGTGATTTTGTTGACAAGACAGGAGGCACGGTGACCTTTTCCTAATTATGTGTATGTGTCCAGGCGCCGATGCCTTAGGCAAGCAATTCAACTGAGTCAACAGAGCGGTGACTCTCAGGGCGAGCACGGGCCCCGGCCGGCGTGTTGTGCAGTCTAAGGTTAGAATATGCCGGCCTTAGCAGCAGCAGCAGTCAGCTCGTAAATAATTCAGTATTGAAACAACATCGCTAATATCATTTACGTCACTCTTTGCTTTCTAGTTGTGTTAAGAAAGTGGATCAGGATTTGTTTTTCTTTTTTGCTCCATAGAATAAAAGCATCACCTAAACATCATTCTGATGCCACGTAAGCGGATTCTCAATGAACATGAACCATTTATTACCCCCCCCCCCCATCACCCCAACCCTCCTCCCTAAATGTGTAGCAATGGGTGCACAGCCTCTCTGAGCTAACTAGGTCTCTGTGTTATTGTTTACCCCCAAACAATCTATTTCCTGATGCGAAATGAGGCCTGAACATTACTGATTCAAAGCTGAGCAGCAGATTTTCTTGGCTAGGCCGTCAAAAAAAATGAAAGAAAAAAATCAAGCAGGCACAGTGAAAACACATTGCTGCAGTTCTGACTCTGGGAGAATTAATCACAGCGAAAACCCAGCCGGTGTCAGGGCTACGACGGAGTGCCAGGCGTGGGATCGTGCCTTCTGCCAATTGAAACGTCCGCTGGCGACGCGTTCCAGCCCAATCAAAGTGTGTATTCATGTCTGCGTGTCGACGGTGCTTGACTTGCGCTTTGACGATGTTCCTGTTAATTATGCCGTGATTAATACACTGCTGCGCTTCAGTCAGAGTTGATATTGAAGATTCAGTGACGATTGAGGAGAAACGGATGATTAAGAGTCTCAGAAATAGCAAGAAAAGGCGGTTTGAGACAGTCCTGAGCCTCGTGTCCAGTGTGCTGTGCAGAAATGACTTTGCCGAGGTTTTCTCTAGCATGTCTCTAGCATGCAGCAAAATGAGAAAAGACCAGTGTTTACTTCATTTTTTAAAACACTGTTCTGGAAACGCGTCCCTTGTGATGTCACCAAGGACACTGAGGCCTCAGTAGCTGGGTTTCCATTACCCGTAGAATTGTGCAAAACCTAATCATCGCAATAAAAAACTAGTAATGGAAACACCTAAACTTTTAAAAACCTCTCAAATATCCCTAAAAGCTTTTTACTCTCTCATGAGGTGGTTTTTCAGACGTATCGATACAGAGGTATATATCGCAAAAGTGTCATGGAAACACTTTTTTCGCTTTTACACGTCACCAGACGTGACGTACGGGGTCACACCATTCAATGGAAACACCTGAAAATCGCTATTGCACTTTGTCGAAATTTTTGAAATATCATTTTGTTTTGCGAAAAACTGTAATGGAAACACAGCTCAGAATAGTGAAGGGGTCCCCCGTCAGGTGTGTGTGACAAACTCCGAGCCCTCTTTGCTACCTGGTTTTGTGGAAGGTCAAAATAAGGTTGAAGTTGCGGGAAGCTCAAGCTGAAGTGTTTTTGCAGCGGGTGTAAAACAGCGGGCTAAACATATTTCTTTAATATATCGAAGTCCAGGATGAAAAATGGCTTGAAATTTTGTATATTTTCAAATAAAAAAAAAAAAAACAACAACCCTGAAGTGATGCACAAAAAGTGCTCATCGGCCAGACGTTGGTTCAGATGCCACACGGTGACAGTCACTCGCCACAGGTCAGTGAGCCAGGCTTTGTCACCGTGGAGGAGAACATTTGAGTCTTGAGCCGCTTGCTGTCCCCCCCCCCCCCCCCCCCCCTTTTCACATTTCAAAACCTTACATCATGCCCACTCTTCACAGACGTGTAAAGACCCCCGTTCCCTCCAAAATCGCTGTCAGTGGGCCGGGATTTCTGGCGAAATAGAGCCACTGTAAGTCTTTACTGTATCATTGCTTATTGGATTTGTTCAGTTAATGGTTGGCAGGATCTAATATGTACCCTCCTCTTGGAGAGAATATCTCGCCATAATCCACTTTAAAAACCGACAGTGGGGAAGGTTTAATCAAGCCTATGGGAGCAAGTTGTGAAGCAGCTGTTGAAACGAAGAGAGAAGAGAGAGGAAAAAAGAAGGAGTTGAAATTAATTACTGCTTTGAGAATTGCTCTTGTGTCCAGTATTTCCATGGCTACTCACCTGGAGTTGCGCAGTGCTGCGTTAATGCAGGGACCTTTTTTTATTTCTTTTTCTTTAAGCGTATTGACTGGCTGAACCAAGATAAAGGACCGCGTGCGTTAATGTGTTTGTGAATAACATGGGAAGGAGAAGGAAGCAACTCTGTGTGGCATAGCGCTTTGCTCTCTCCGTGATCTATTTGTTCATATGTGTTGCTGCATGTTGCTCTGATCCCCCCCCCCACTCACACTCGCCGCCTCTTGAGCCTTTTCATATATACGTTGTGGATGTGTGCCGAACCCCTCAGCCTCTTTCTCAGCCAGCTCTCTTATCGCTCTGAGGATTTCCACCGACCCGCACTGAGAGCCGGTGGCCGGCCAGTGCTGCTTCAGGAGTCTGCTCAGGATCTGACACAGTCCACGTCTCTAGACGTCCCTTCTAAAAAGCCCCTACGGCTCCACTTTGTCTCTGGTTTTCCTCCAACGGACCCTTATCACTCTTACTCCTTAATCATTAGTTTCCGTTTATTCCCTCATCTTTATTTTTTTTTTTTACACTGGACCTCTCTTCGATGCTCCTTGCAGCACTTTGAATTGAGTTTTTTTTCATTTGCTTCGTCTCGAACCAACTTTCTTCTACTCTCCTGCTTCGTCTTGTGATCGTCACCACTGATAGGTCTTGCTCGCTCTCGCCGTCGCTGGGCGGTTCCAACATCGTCTCAGGCTGATGTTTGGCACTGTGTGTGAATATTTAACACGGCTCCCTCCCCCCAATATGCACGGTTGTAGCTGTCAGCATACGTGCACGTCTGCGTCTGCTGCTGCTGCTGGCTAAAACAGTTCACAGCTCGTCAAGGGACGCGCACTGCCACTGCGTTCGGGAAAACTCAGAGTCTGGTTTATTTTTTTGTAATTAATCCTCGCCAGACGCGCACGTGCTACCTCGATGTGCATTTCATTTGCCTGGGCTTAAGTCTGCCGGGTGCGGCTGGATGGATATGAACTGACATCAGCATGAGTCTCTGTGTGGGTGGCTACAAGATATATTGCGGCTCTTGTTAGCGTCGAGGCGTTTCCTTTGTGACAAACGCAGCGTGATCTCACCGCACTGCGGCTGCACGGCCGGTCCGCCACCCGGCACAACCGGCTCCGGCTTAATTGACGCTCTATTGACAGACGTTGGATTGATGGAGCTGTTAGTCTATGCATCTCAGGTCAATTTGAGGCAGTCCACAAAATCGCTGTTGATCAATGCCAATCAATGCCAGCGCTCAAAAACCCGATTATTTGTAAATGAATGGATGAGTGAGTGAATAAATGAATAAATAAATCCAGTCTTAAAGGGATGTTTCGCTTTCATAAAGGTTTTGACCAAATGGCTTGCTTTGTCATCCTTCCCACAATCCCCATACAGACCATTCAATTTCCAACTTCACATTAGAGTCACTTTTAAAACACGTCCATCCATCCATTGATAACGTCCCTCGAAAGCCCGAGAGGTCCATCATTTTTTGAGTACGGTTTTCATTTTGTTATGTACTACGAGATTTGGTTGTAACTGTTGCCTTCAGCGCTAGTCAGCAAAATCAAACATTTTGGCCAAGGAAGATTTTAACCTTAACTTGATTATTGCTGAAGCCGAAAACCGTACCACCGTGTCGACTCAAGCTTAAAGAAGTCGCTCTGTTTGAAATTTGAATTAAACCGTCAATTAAATAACTTGTCAAAAAATGACAGAGCCCTCAGGCATCAGTGGGGCTCATCTATTAAGAGATGCACGGATGTGTTTAAAAAGTAAATCTAATGTGAATTTTGAAGATAAATGGGTGTCGATGGGGATGGGAATGGGGTTGGGTGGCTCTTTAAATAAAGCAAGCAATTTAATTTCTGAGGTGTTAAAAAATTGTTTCAAAGTTCAATATCCTTTTAAATGCGCATTTTTTTTATTTAGCAGCTGTTTCAAATCTGAACTCTTTGATTACTTTTCATTTTTAAGGTTTCTTTTACTGTTTATATTAGGTTCAATTATTAACTTTAAAAATAAAGATTAGCACGTACTGGTAGTCAATGAAAGCTTGTGTACATTTTTGAACATTCGCCTCAAATTTTCATTATTCGTAAACTGTTTTTACCAACTTGTTAGAAAAGTTGGCATCGTTATTCGTAGTTTGGCCTTTTTCAAATGAATTTCCTGAACATGGCAGCAGGTCCAGGTGACCGAAAAACAAGAACATACAAGGTGGTTTGTCCGACCTGGCCGTCACTTAATGAATGTGAGTCAGAGTCCAATTTCAAGAGGCGATTGAGGCGGCACTGCCCTCTGACCGAGCTCAGATCGAGCAATATTGTTAACAGCTCCTCTAATGACTCCGTCTGTCCTTTATTTCTCAGTCAGTCTTGCAGATTTTTATTTTTTTCTTTTCCCTTTCCCATTTCGGAACATTCCATCACTCATCAGGCAAAAGGCACTATAGAGGATTATTCGTCACAATTATTCCAGTTAATTGCAGCTAAAGAATCAGCTGGAGAACAGGCCTGGTGTGAAAAATGATTTGTTAGATTTGAGCAGCCGCGCTTTTGGTTTTTAAATGCGCAGATAAACTCGCAGGCTGGTCTGGGCTTTTTATCAGCGGCTTGCAGCGTGTTCGATGGCGCCCGGCTTGAAGAAGTCCTGAACGCTGCTTTCTTCCCAGAGGGGCCACCAGGTGTTGCTAAAGCCGCCACGTGAATGCAGATATTTGTGGACTTTTTCTCTCATGTAAACTGTTTTTTTCTACACCCCCCCAGTGGTGCTTTTTAAGTTACGCTGGTTATTGTTCATTATGCTGTGAAAAAAAAAAAAAGTTTTTAACCATGATGCTTTACAGTGGGTCTAAATCTATTTTTCGGTCAACAGAAAAACAATTATTCCCCGGCTCGTAGCTTGATGTCTTTTTGATCTCAACTCTTTTGGCCGCTGAAGATCAGACAGACCGCATGTGGCTCTTCCTCTAAATTGTGCGTGTCGCCACCATGTGGTCTGGTGGAGTTTGGACTCTGTCGCCATTTGTTGGTAATTCTCACGGGCGGTTGGGACGTTTCTTTTAATGGAAACGATGAATAAAAGGGTGAAAACATCCAATTACGAAAAATGTTGTGCAAATGCACGGAACCGGGCCAAAGCTCTTTAGATAATGCTGCATGTCAGAAACTCTAAAAAATAATAGGGATGACAATATAGCATAGTTGCAATGAAGCCTGGATTTCACACTGTTTGCTGGCTTTGCTGCGAAGATCTAACGTCTCTCTTTATTTTCATGTGTGTGAGGAAATTATGGAAAGTTCTGCAACTCAAAGTTCCTACTTGTTTTTTTTTTTTTTACACCATATATTATTTAAAACGATTAAGTGAGTATCGTGAGGCTCTTTTAGCCTGCGTTTCCCTTTTTACTCCTTCCTGAGCGCCAGAAAAAGGTGGCCTCTGCTCTCATATTATGGCGTCTAATGAGGTAGAGGAAGGAGAGGCTCTAATGAGTGACGAGGCAGGAGAGGGGGATGTATTTGAAGATGGAGCAGTGAAAGGCTGCTTTTTCATCTTCACTTTGTTAGCCGACGCCAACCCAGGAATGACCCCAAACCCAACCCCAGTTACCCCTCAGCACCTCATCTGCGCTTATGGTCTGCTTATTTCTCCACACGTGAACAGACACAGCAGCTCTCACTTGTTACTTTGGCGACTCTCACTCCGGTGACAGCGCAAGGGAGAAAAGCCCCGCAACGGGCGACATTCTGCTTCAATAACATTTTGTTCCAGGCACAAGTTGAATTGAAGTGAATTGAAAGTTATTAATTGTTTTTTTTTTTCTCTTCTTTCATACTTCAGACCATGTCTATGCAATCCGTACTTGTGCGTGATGGAACTGCAAATAAAGGAACTTGACAAAAACCAGGCAGTTCGCTCTCGGTCATTTAAAACCTTTTTTTTTTCCCTCCTGCATTTTTAAATTGCAGGAGAACTGTCTGAGAACTCAGACAGATTGGTTTTGTTCTGAGTCATCACTAAAGCCAAATTCTAATTTCTCCTTCCGCACACACACCGCTTCTGCTTTTATTTTTTTTCCTCCGGCATCCTCACTCAGGTAATGATGAAATAAGGACACATTTTTAGCTGAAAAAAGCCACCGTGTACTTCTCTTTGCTTCTTCAGATTCCTCTCCTCCCGATATGTCAGCCCAGCCGTGCAAAAGTAAGATAAACGCTGCGGCAAAGGATGAACTTGATCGGCGTCCAGGTGGCTGCGGGAATCTGCAACTCGCCATCCAGACTTTAAACAGACTGTTGGTCTCTCACGTTTTCAAAGGGATCAAATTGGACTCTCCAATTATATCAGTCTTGTTGTGTATGCCCACAAAAAAATAGTCAAAGACAACACTGAGGAAAAATTTCTTTGCCAAAATCAAGCTTCCTTTTCACATTTATGCTGCTGTCGGTCGTAACGCTTGGCTCGGCTCGGATTGGCTCGGCTCGGCTCGGATTGGCTCGGCTCGCTCATTAGTGGAGAACGAGGAGTCGACGCCGCGTCGTCCAGAGGAGTCGTCTTCCCACTTCCACCCCTGCTCATCGCTTTCACAACCCAGACTTGGGACTCGTGCCATGCATCCATCCATCCATACGTCCGTACGGCCGTCCTCTCCACGTCCCTTTGGGGAAGTCGGTGTCGTCGCGCGTGCAACGCGCTGCCATTTTGCGTTAAGCTAGCGCCGAGGAGGAAATAGCAGGCGGGCGCCTAAAGCAAACAGCCGGGCTCCCCAGGTCCCACAGGTGCATGGCTGCCAAGTCGAGCCATTTAGTCGCCTA